>NC_134356.1:178449602-179049602 GCF_048569485.1 Anomaloglossus baeobatrachus
TAACGCAGGTGAACGCATGTTGACACGAGTCCATTGCAAATGCATTGAAATGAAAACGTATTTGCACTGGATCCGTTTTTGAGTTAAAAAAACGTTCATGACGGATGTTAAAAAAAAAAACGTAGTGTGAAAGCAGCCTAAGGGCTCCGCCACACATCCGTGAAACACGTGCGTGTTTGGTCCGTTTCCGTGTATACTGGAGACACGGCCAAACGTGCACCAATGTTACTATATCTCAGCGGTTACAATTGCGTTTTTGGTTATGTCCGTTAGTCCGTCTCCGTGATGCGTTTTGTGGGCCGTGTCTCACGCCAGCATGTCCGTTTTATTCACGCAACACGCAGCACGGACCCAATGAAAGTCAATGGGTCTGTGCGCACGTCCGAGTGACACGGACGCATCTCTGTTTGCTCCCTGTACGTTTTGTGCTTTTTTCATGTGATGTCAGTCTTTTTTCTTTTTATGTTTCGTTCTCTCCCTCAGTCCGTCGGTCGGTCTCTATGTCTGTCGGTCGGTCTCTCTGTCTTATCTGTCCCTCTAGCTGTCTGTCGGTCAGTTCCCCCCCCTCTCTCATACTTACCGCTCCCCGATCTCCGGCGCGGCGCTGCACTGCTGTTATAAAAACTCCGGCGGCTTTTACTATTTTGAAAAAGCCGGCCGCCCATTAATCAATCTCATATTCCCTGCTTTACCCGCCCACCGGCGCCTGTGATTGGTTGCAGTCACACACACCCACCACGCTGAGTGACAGCTGTCTCACTGCACCCAATCACAGCAGCCGGTGGGCGTGTCTATACTGTGCAGTGAAAAAAATAAATAAATTAAAAAAAACGGCATGCGGTCCCCCCCATTTTAATACCAGCCAGATAAAGCCATACGGCTGAAGGCTGGTATTCTCAGGATGGGGAGCTCCACGTTATGGGGAGCCCCCCACCCTAACAATATCAGTCAGCAGCCGCCCAGAATTGCCGCATACATTATATGTGACAGTTCTGGGGCTGTACCCGGCTCTTCCCGATTTACCCTGGTGCGTTGGCAAATCGGGGTAATACGGAGTTATTGGCAGCCCATAGCTGCCAATAAGTCCTAGATTAATCATGTCAGGCATCTATGAGACACCCTCCATGATTAATCTGTAAGTGACTGTAAAAAAACACACACCCCCGAAAAAAATCCTTTATTAGAAATAAAAAACACAAACAAATTCCCTCATTACCAATTTATTAACCCCGACAAACCCTCCATGTCCGGCGTAATCCACGGACCTCCAGCGTCGCTTCCAGCTCTGCTGCATGGAGGTGACAGGAGCAGCAGAAGACACCGCCGCTCCGGTCACCTCCACGCAGCTAATGAGATGAGTAGCGCGATCAGCTGCTGTCAGTCAGGTAACTCGCGGCCACCGCTGGATCCAGCGGTGGCCGCGGGTAACCTCAGTGACAGCAGCTGATCGCGCTACTCACCTCATTAGCTGCGTGGAGGTGACCGGAGCGGCGGTGTCTTCTGCTGCTCCTGTCACCTCCATGCAGCAGAGCTGGAAGCGACGCTGGAGGTCCGTGGATTACGCCGGACATGGAGGGTTTGTCGGGGTTAATAAATTGGTAATGAGGGAATTTGTTTGTGTTTTTTATTTCTAATAAAGGATTTTTTTCGGGGGTGTGTGTTTTTTTTACAGTCACTTACAGATTAATCATGGAGGGTGTCTCATAGACGCCTGACATGATTAATCTAGGACTTATTGGCAGCTATGGGCTGCCAATAACTCCTTATTACCCCGATTTGCCAACGCACCAAGGTAAATCGGGAAGAGCCGGGTACAGCCCCAGAACTGTCGCATATAATGTATGCGGCAATTCTGGGCGGCTGCTGACTGATATTGTTAGGGTGGGGGGCTCCCCATAACGTGGAGCTCCCCATCCTGAGAATACCAGCCTTCAGCCGTATGGCTTTATCTGGCTGGTATTAAAATGGGGGGGACCGCACGCCGTTTTTTTTAATTATTTATTTATTTTTTTCACTGCACAGTATAGACACGCCCACCGGCTGCTGTGATTGGGTGCAGTGAGACAGCTGTCACTCAGCGTGGTGGGTGTGTGTGACTGCAACCAATCACAGGCGCCGGTGGGCGGGTAAAGCAGGGAATATGAGATTGATTAATGAGCGGCCGGCTTTTTCAAATTAGAAAAAGCCGCCGAAGCAGTGTGAACGCCGTGCAGCGCCGGTGATCGGGGAACAGAGTATGAGAGAGGGGGGGACACTTCAGTCACTCGGGGGATTAGCGGTCACCGGTGAATTCTTCACAGGTGACCGCTAATCAGTACACGGCACACAGACAGAGCCGCGGCATGAGAATGAAGTCGGGTGAAGTTCACCCGAGTTCATTCTCATCCCGCTACTCTGTCTTCCGACATGTAGTAACGACATTTTGCATCACACACGTACATTTCACACGGACAACACATACACATGTCAGTTATTTCACTCACGCACACACGGACATTCCACACGCACATACGGCTAGCATACGGGATACACACGCAGGCCACACATACCATAAAAACGGACCTAAAAAACGGAAAACTGACCCGAAAAACGGCCCGTTTTACACGGACGTGGTTTTCACGGATGTGTGGCGGAGCCCTAAAAAGCACGCACACGCATGTGAACGGTGGTATGCTGATAAACAGGATCCTGTTTGGCCAGAAACAAGCCTGGCGTGATCTCTCTCTGCTCTCTTCTCACTCTTCTCCTCTCTCTCTCCTCCCCCCTCTCTCCTCTCTTCCCTCTCTCCTCTCTTCCCCTCTTTTCCCTCTCTCCTCTCCTTTGCCCCCAGCTGCATCTGAATTTCCAGTCTATCATGTTAGTTCCCCTCACTCTCGATCACATGACTCCAATGCCCGCCCATAAACTTCAAGTGACAGGATCCTGTAAAATAACACATGCGCTTGCATGAGTTTCTCTTTGCAAAAACAGGATTCGCTTTTGCAGCAAAAAAATGTTCATGAGGCATGTTAAAAAATGTAGCGTGAAAGCATCTCAATTCCGCATGAATAATTGACATTTAGGTATGTGCGGTGGCGGGAAATCTGCAGCATTTTCCGCAGCCACAAATACCGCAGCATTGATACAGCACTCCCCAAATCCCATAGGATAACATGGGGAGTCTCTGTACTTGCGCAAACCCGCGGATTTATCTGGAAAATCTATAAAATCTGCGGCTTTCAGCAGCAAAATCCGCAGTTACTTTCTCCCGTAAGCACATGGCCTAAACATACTGCCAGAGCTACAATGGAATGATTAGATGAGTTCTGGTTCGGAGTTCTGGTGGTTTACATATGCAAACCATTTGTGCGAGCATCGCTATGCCCGGTGCTCAGCCCAGTGCGAGCTGCTTGCGGCATTTGAAAGGCTCGCACTGGGAGTAAAGTGGGCTTTACACGCTGCGATCTCGCTGGCGAGATCGCAAGCGATCGTACCCGCTTCCGTCGGTTGTGCGACACGGCCAAATCGCTGCCCGTGCCGCACAACCTTGCTTAACCCCGTCACACTCACCTGCCCTGCGACGTCACTCTGGCCGGCAAACCGCCTCCTTTCTAAGGGGGCAGTTCGTGTGGCTTCACAGCGACGTCACACGGCAGGCGTCCAATAGAAGCGGAGGGGCGGAGATGAGCGGGACCTAAACATCCTGCCCACCTCCTTCCTTCCGCATTGCCGGCAGCCGCAGGTAAGCTGCAGTTCATCGTTCCCGGGGTGTCACATGGAGCGACGTGTGCTGCCTCGGGAACGATGAACAACCGGCGCACAGAAAGACGTTCGATTTTTTGAAAATGAGCGACGTGTCAAAGAGCAACGATAAGGTGAGTATTTTTACTCGTTCACAGTCGCTCATTTGTGTTACACGCTATGAGATGTAAAACGAGGCCGGATGTGCGTCACTAACGACGTGACACCGACGAAATATCGTTAGATATATCGTAGCGTGTAAAGCAGCCTTAACAGCGTAATCAAATGTAGTGTGCACCCCCACAAAAAAAAAAATGGAAAAACCCCACACACCTTCCTCCGGAAGTGTTCTGTTTATGGCTGGCTGCATGTGGGCGGAGACCCGAACTGCCAAATCAGTGACTTCCATTGGGGTTCACGTCACGTCTGGATCCCAGAACCAAACTTAAACTCCCATGTGCTGTAAAGGTTTAACATTAAAAAGTATAGGAGACTGTTTGTAATTTGTTTATGATTTGCAAAGCTGGGAGACATATACTCCAAAAGACTTGCAGCAGTGATTGCAGTAAAAGTACAAAGTACTGAACCGGGGGCTCAAGACAAATGCACATCACAATTTTTAGATTTATATTTTTAAAAACATGTAGGCAAGCATATATAATGTCCTTTACACATCACAAATACTTACTACTGTGTGTTGGCATAAAAAAAAAAAAATCACACCTGAAACCAAATAAAAATGGGAGAAGTTGCATTGTGTGTCTATCTGCAACACGAAGCATGATGAACAGAAAGAAGAGAACGCTGAAGACGAGAACCAAAATTATTAAAAAATATCAACAATTTTAAGGTTACAAAACCATCTCCAGAGATATTGATGTTCCTTTATCCACGTTGCGCAACATAAATCAAGGTTTAAAACCCATGGCACTGTAGCTAATGTCCATGGACAAAGATAGCAGAGAAAAATTGATGAAAGGTTGGTAGATAAGCAGCCCCAATCAAGTTCCAAAGCAATACAAGCTGTCCTGTAGGCTCAGGGTGAATCAGTGTCAGTGCGAACTATCGTCGACATTTGAATTCCATAAAACGGTTTGGGCAGAGACCCAGGGGGGCCCCCGATGCTGAGACAGACATAAAAAAGCTAGACTGCAGTTTGCCAAAATGTACATGACTAAGCTACTATCATTCTGTGTATCTTATGGACAAAGGAGACCAAGGTAGAGCTTTTTGGTAAAGCATCTCATTCTACTGCTTACTGAAAACCGAATGAGTCCTACAAAGACTCATTTAAATTTCTTCTTTATAAAGAAAAGCTATAAGGAAGAAAAGATATGGACCAAGAAAGCACTCCTCACACAAAATGTACATAAAAATACAAAATTTATTGATTTTCCACCATAAAAAACATTAAAACCAGAAAAACACCATCACATCTATTATAAGTAATGAATACATGGCATAATAACAACAATACTCAAAACACACAGGTGCAGTATTTGTATAATATCCCAATAACATTCAAAGGTTATTGATACAAATAACCCATTATCTCACATAGCTGTACCTATGTGCACTACATAGGTCGTGTTGTCCAGAACCAATATATAATATAAGGTAACTTCAACAAGTATTATGTAAGGTATAGCAATCAAATTTACAAAGATCCTGGACAGTCCAATAAACGGTAAAACATAGCCATATAAAGTTTCAAATAGATATAGTAACCCCACCTAAGAATATACCTGGGAGGAGAAAGTCCATAGAGATACTGCAATAAATGTTCAGCTATTCTGGATACATCATAACCTATATGCGATGGTGGGAAAACACCCAGCCCTACGCGTGTCGCTCTGAAAGAGCTTCATCAAAGGAAGAAGGTGTACAAAGTCAATATAGTCATACATTCATATACACATTTATATATTATATATATTATATATATATATACACACATATAGATTATATATATTATATATATATATACATATATATATACACACACATATATATATACACATAAAATAAAAATAAGTTTAGCGATACCTTTTATGTCTCTCTCTCTATATATATATATATAGAGAGATATATAGATAGACATATAGATAGATAGAGATAGATATATATATATATATATATATATATATATATATATATATATATAGATATATATATAGATATATATATATAGATGTGTGTGTGTGTGTGTGTGTGTGTGTGTGTGTGTGTGTGTGTGAATTTGTATTGCCTTTGTACGGATACGGGAAAATGGCCAAATTGTGCTTAATCAGCCTTTTTTCCTCCCAGTTTGTCATGTGACTCAATCTTACAAGGTCCCAGGTGTGAATATGGAGCAGGTGTGTTAAATTTGTTATTTCTTACAAACTCTATCATACTGGTCACTGGAAGTTAAGTTCAATATGGCCCTTCATGGCAATGAAAAAGCTGAGAATCTGGGGAAAAAAAATAAATTGTTGCTCTACACAAAGATGGCCAAGGCTATAAGAAGATTGCCAACACCCGAAAATGGACCTGCAGCACTGCGGTCAAGACCATACAGCAGTTTAACAATAAAGTTTTCACTCGGAACAGGCCTCGCCATGGTCGACCAAGGAAGTTGAGTACACGGGCTCAGCATCATATCCAGAGGTTGTGTTTTCATAATAGACATATGAGTGCTGCCAGCATTGCTACAGAAGTTAAAGGGGTTGGGTCGGTCAGCGTGTCAATTGTGGGTTCATATGCCGAACATTGCATTAAATAGGTCTGCATGGCTGTCATCCCAGAAGGAAGCCTCTTAAGATAATGCACAAGAAAATTTGCACAAGAAAATTTGCAAACAGTTTGCTTAAGAAAAGCAGACTAAGGACATGGATTACTGAAATCATGTCCAGTGGTATAATGAGAAAAAGATAAACTTATTTGGTTCAGATAGTGTCAAACATGTGTGGCGGCAACCAGGTGAGCAGTACAAAGACAAGGGTGTCTTGTCTACAGTCAAGCACGGTGGTAGGAGTGTCATAGTTTCAGGCTGCATGAGTGCTGCCAGCTGGGTAAGGCTACATTTCATTGAGTGAACCATGAATGCCAACATGTACTCTGACATACTAAAGCAGGGAATTATCGCCTCAGTTTGGAAACCAGACCGTAGGTTAGTATTCCAACATGACAATGAACCAAACACACCTCCAAGATGACCACTACCCTGCTAAAGAAACTGAAGGTAAAGATGTTTAACTGGCCAAGCATTTTTCCAGACCTAAACCCCATTCAGGGGCATGCTTAAACGGAAGGTGGATGAGCACAAGGTCTCTAACATCCACTCCGGTATGTCGTCATGGATTAGTAAAAAAGGATTCCAGTGGCTCCTGTGAAGCTCTAGTGAACCCCATGTCCAAGAGAGTTAAGGTAGTGCTTGAAAATAAAGGAGGACACACAAAATATTTAAACAATTTGGCCATTTTCCCTTAGGGACCTCTGGTGCTATTGTGTAGCCTCCAGCACATTGCAGAGTCATAATATGACCAACTTGGCTTCCTCCAATTGTCCTAAAACTAGCTATAAAGCAATTTGTCTTTAGGTGAAAATGTCCTTAAAGTGTTTCATATCATGATAAAATCAGGTGTGCTGTACACAAATAGAGAACAATTTGTATTCTAATGTTTCTGCACTTATCTATTATTCATCATCTTGCTAAATACTCAAATGTAGACTCAAAAGAAATAGAAGTCGTTGTCTCAGTGTGGTTTAGAAAATGAAAGGTCTGGTTACTTTGACTAGGATCTTGATAACAATTGCAGATTATTATAAATGCACTTAAAAGCGTGTTGTGGGAATGTTTTACAAGCAAAAGATAATATAATTTATAATCTCTCTCTGCTCCTAACTAATTCTAAGTGTTCAAAGCTCACGGTCTGCAAATTTCAATTCTAGAAACTGCTCTAAAGTAAATTCTTGCTTTTCTCCACTAGATGTCAGCACAAGCTTAAAAACTGTAAACATTCAGTATGTCCAGAGCAATTCCAACAATATAGAGTTAGCAGACCACGCTACATCTACACCAGCATGCAGCTTCAGAGGCCCAGAGATTCCTTCTGAAAGAACTGGCCTCACCAGATTTACTGTTCTTACCCAGTGACGTCCCGGTTCTCTTACCCAGTGACGTCCCGGTTCTCTTACCCAGTGACGTCCCGGTTCTCTTACCCAGTGACGTCCCGGTTCTCTTACCCAGTGACGTCCCGGTTCTCTTACCCAGTGACGTCCCGGTTCTCTTACCCAGTGACGTCCCGGTTCTCTTACCCAGTAACGTCCCGGTTCTCTTACCCAGTAACGTCCCGGTTCTCTTACCCAGTAACGTCCCGGTTCTCTTACCCAGTAACGTCCCGGTTCTCTTACCCAGTAACGTCCCGGTTCTCTTACCCAGTAACGTCCCGGTTCTCTTATCCAGTAACGTCCCGGTTCTCTTATCCAGTAACGTCCCGGTTCTCTTATCCAGTAACGTCCCGGTTCTCTTATCCAATAACGTCCCGGTTCTCTTATCCAATAACGTCCCGGTTCTCTTATCCAATAACGTCCCGGTTCTCTTATCCAGTAACGTCCCGGTTCTCTTATCCAGTAACGTCCCGGTTCTCTTATCCAGTAACGTCCCGGTTCTCTTATCCAGTAAAGTTCTGGTTCCCTAATCCAGTAAAGTTCTGGTTCCAGTAAAGTTATGGTTCTCTTATCCAGTAAAGTTATGGTTCTCTTATCCAGTAACGTTCTTGTTCTCTTATCCAGTAACGTTCTGGTTCTCTTATCCAGTAAAGTTATGGTTCCCTTATTCAGTAAAGTTCTGGTTCCCTAATCCAGTAACGTTCTGGTTCTCTTATCCAGTAACGTTCTGGTTCTCTTATCCAGTAAACTTATGGTTCTCTTATCCAGTAAACTTATGGTTCTCTTATCCAGTAAAGTTATGGTTCTCTTATCCAGTAAAGTTATGGTTCTCTTATCCAGTAAAGTTATGGTTCTCTTATCCAGTAAAGTTATGGTTCTCTTATCCAGTAACGTACTGGTTCTCTTATCCAGTAAAGTTCTGGTTCTCTTATCCAGTAAAGTTCTGGTTTTCTTATCCAGTAAAGTTCTGGTTCTCTTATCCAGTAAAGTTCTGGTTCTCTTATCCAGTAAAGTTCTGGTTCTCTTATCCAGTAAAGTTCTGGTTCTCTTATCCAGTAAAGTTCTGGTTTTCTTATCCAGTAAAGTTCTGGTTTTCTTATCCAGTAACGTTCTGGTTCTCTTATCCAGTAACGTTCTGGTTCTCTTATCCAGTAACGTTATGGTTCTCTTATCCAGTAAAGTTATGGTTCTCTTATCCAGTAAAGTTATGTTTCTCTTATCCAGTAACGTTCTGGTTCTCTTATCCAGTAACGTTCTGGTTCTCTTATCCAGTAACGTTCTGGTTCTCTTATCCAGTAACGTTCTGGTTCTCTTATCCAGTAACGTTCTGGTTCTCTTATCCAGTAACGTTCTGGTTCTCTTATCCAGTAACGTGCTGGTTCTCTTATCCAGTAACGTGCTGGTTCTCTTATCCAGTAACGTGCTGGTTCTCTTATCCAGTAATGTTCTGGTTCTCTTATCCAGTAAAGTTATGGTTCTCTTATCCAGTAAAGTTATGGTTCTCTTATCCAGTAAAGTTATGGTTCTCTTATCCAGTAAAGTTATGGTTCTCTTATCCAGTAAAGTTATGGTTCTCTTATCCAGTAAAGTTATGGTTCTCTTATCCAGTAAAGTTCTGGTTCTCTTATCCAGTAAAGTTCTGGTTCTCTTATCCAGTAAAGTTATGGTTCTCTTATCCAGTAACGTTCTGGTTCTCTTATCCAGTAAAGTTCTGGTTCTCTTATCCAGTAAAGTTCTGGTTTTCTTATCCAGTAATGTTCTGGTTCTCTTATCCAGTAAAGTTCTGGTTCTCTTATCCAGTAAAGTTCTGGTTCTCTTATCCAGTAACGTTCTGGTTCTCTTATCCAGTAACGTTCTGGTTCTCTTATCCAGTAACGTTCTGGTTCTCTTATCCAGTAACGTTCTGGTTCTCTTATCCAGTAACGTTCTGGTTCTCTTATCCAGTAACGTTCTGGTTCTCTTATCCAGTAACGTTCTGGTTCTCTTATCCAGTAACGTTCTGGTTCTCTTATCCAGTAACGTTCTGGTTCTCTTATCCAGTAACGTGCTGGTTCTCTTATCCAGTAACGTTCTGGTTCTCTTATCCAGTAACGTTCTGGTTCTCTTATCCAGTAAAGTTATGGTTCTCTTATCCAGTAAAGTTATAGTTCTCTTATCCAGTAACGTTCTGGTTCTCTTATCCAGTAACGTTCTGGTTTTCTTATCCAGTAAAGTTCTGGTTTTCTTATCCAGTAATGTTCTGGTTCTCTTATCCAGTAAAGTTCTGGTTTTCTTATCCAGTAAAGTTCTGCTTCTCTTATCACACTTTTACAATTTGCATGATGATAGAGACATTATTTGTCTATGTGAGGAAAATTATCAGAGGGTGGAGACTGAATATACGGAGTTCAGGTCAACAGATCTTTGACTCCGAATATTAGCACAATTACATGATAACATAGCAACTACTGGGAAATCAGTAGGATACCAACACACCTAGCATAGGAATTAAAGGGAGCCTGGCACAACCACTATTGCAGCCATCTATGATTTAGTCTGAAACGCTGCGTCTCTGCAGATAAAATATAATTTGAAAAGCTGGCCGAGAACAAGGACAGTTTATCCCGTCTCACTCCACTAGAAAGGTATCACCCAATACACACATATGAAAAGGTCTGTGGGAATGGTGGGAAAACTGCCAGGGAATGGCCTCTCATGTCCATCACACCACAATGTTTCTGAGAAAAATAAAAAAGGCTGAACTAATGGAGCAAGGTTCGCTTCAAAAGGGAATCTGTCTCCAGGTTTTTGCCACTTAACTTGAGAGCAGCATAATCTAAACAGAGACCCTGACTCCAGCAATGTGCCATTGAGCTGATTGCTGTAGTGCTGTTAAAAATCAGTTTTATTAGCAGGAGATTGTTATCAGAGGACTAGTAAACCTCCTGACATGTAGTTCTCCATATTCATGAGCTCTGTACAATACCAGCATCGATTCACAGCTTTCTGCCTATGCACAGTGTACACAGAGAGCTGTCAATCAGTAGTGCGGGTGGGATTATACAGAGATCAGCATTCAGAAAAATGATAGATCTTATGAAAACTACAGCAAGCAGTCCAATAAGAGATACCTAGCTGGAATCAGCATCTCTGCTTCTATATCATGCTGCTGTCAGATGGGGTAGTGAAAACCTGGTGACAGAGTCACTATAAAGGGATGCTGTCAGTGGAAAACACCAACATACTCGCTCATTGCAAAAAGCTACTGAAAAGCTGCAGTAAACAGAGATTGACATGTCAATCAAGCAGAACTGGGCCAAGAAATCAGAATAGACCCACCCTGGTGGACGCTTGTCCCTATGCACGGCTCACTAGGAGTTTCCAACAACGCATCAATGTTTCCAGAGCAAAACACAATTCATTGTAATGAGGAAGGCATTTGTGGTTAGTGCAGAATGAATCTGCTGACAGGTTCCCTTTAAATCCCAACAGATCATGTAATATGTTCACAGGAGAGAGACAATGAGTTGTTGTGCGCACTGGAATATACACCAGTAATGAAGAATGCAGGTTCCTTGCCAACAACATTATAGGGGATTAGCTCTCCAGCATTGTATGGGTTAGGCTGTAACATTCCCAGCAAAGATGAACAGGTGGCATTAACTCACAACCAGCCTACACATCTATCTGCCAAGAGTACTATAAGTCACCAAGGACAACATCTGTAAAGTTTCTATGCTCTCCCCATGATTGCACCCACACGAAGAGATAGGGAATTTAGATTGTGAGCCCCAGTGGGGACAGTGATGGTAATCTTTGTAAAGTGCTGCAGAATATGATGATGCTGTATAAGCAATGCCTAGTAAATAAATGTGTGTGCATTCTGGATGTATTCTATATCAGTGATCCCCAACCATTCTTACCTCGAGAGCCACATTCAGCGCTGGTCGTGAGCCACATCTACAGCCTCCCCCAAATGACATTCAGCTCTAACCTCCTCCACACTAGACACACCCAGACCCTCATTATCAGCGTAATGACAGTCAAAGCTGTCCCACAGAAATGACACTGAGGGGTTTCTACCTTACCCTCATTGGGCATTCTTTAATGAAGAACTAACACCATGCTATCGCATCCAGCTTTAAGCACCCTTCTAAGCTTAGAATTTACTTGATGTAGCTCTCAACCCCAAGTGCGCATCCATATTTGCATCTTCTATGTGGGCCTACTCAGAAAAGTCACCATTTGGTGACCTGCTCTTCATACCTGTTTGCTAGACCTGGTGCTGACAGACAACTGGAAGCCACATCATGGGCACGTGAGCCCCATGTGGCTCCCGGGGCTGAGGATGGGGACTCCTGATCTATATTATAATGAAGGGTGGTGCTGGAAAAGCAAAACAAAAAAAACAAGTTGATATTGATGGGATCACAATATGGTCCTAGTTAAATGCACCGTTTCAGCAAAGCTCTAGCACCGCAATCAAAAGGTCACTTCTCATGAGATTCAGCAAATTTTGGTCACAGATATATGGAATAATCGTTTATGGAATAAGAAACTTTAGCAGGTATAGAGTAGACCTTCATTAGGATTGTCCAGTAGGACACGTCTGACTCCTCTTGTCACCAAATGCTGGGTGTACGCTCCCCACATTATTTTCTTTATTTTGTTCAATCCACTACAGGTGTGTGTGGGACATGGAAAGATTCCAGGGCCCTGTGACTGTCACAAATGGTCTCCTGTGGTTATAGGGAAAGAGGTGGGAGCATGATGCAATGTTTTCTGTACACCACCTAGACAAAATATCAACCTAAAATGATCATTAAAAGAGGTATTTTCAAGTCTGGAAGTTAGCCCCCATCCATTAGAGCATATCTGGGTTGTCATACACTAGGACCCTAACTGATCCTGAGAAGTGGAGCTCTGAAGATCCGAGTGAATGGATAACTGCCACGTTATTGATTCTTAACGGGACTGCCGAAAATAGAGTGCAACACATATGACGACCAGGAGACAGATTTTAGGAAATGGAGGTTGATATTTGTCTCTCTGTTCTGTCATATCCCATACAGACTTAACAGCAAGATGAGTTATCAATTTAACAAAATGCAAAAAGTTGGATCATTAAAAGGCACTAAATTGATTGAAAAGTTGTTCCAGCATCTATCAGAATGATGATGAAGAGGAACCATACCATTCTAAAAGATGAATTACAAAGAAAATTATATCAGACATATTAGGCTGAGGAAAAACAAATTTTAATTTATTATATGGCATGAGGGCAGCAAGATCAGGATTTGACTGTGGTTTGGGTGAAATGACATGTAGGAGACAGCAGAAGCTTCTATTGCTGCAGCTAAAATGACACATGGGCGAAGAAATAAAATGCAAGCACTGTGGTAGCAAGCCATAATTCTTATGTCATGCTTGACTTTCTTGACATCAACAATAAGTACAAACACATGAACTTTTCCTGCGCTCATCTGCAGAGTCCACAAGAGGGGGTTAGAGCTTGGTACTTGCCCACATAACATTGGATTCTCATAGTGAGAACAGCCACAGCTGACATGAACACTAGATAGTGTTGCAGCCAGTCTTCTCTATAAATCAATGTCATTACATTTAGACACACTTAATAGTACAAATGCAATATACCAAAGTCACCATAGAATAACAAATGAGATGGAGTCATAGCATGTAACTCAGGGCAGATTTAGATTTACAGTAGCAAATTACCGCTTTAAAAGTAGAACTCTTAGATGAGAATGGCACAGGTGTATATATATATCTTTAAAGCACCATTCCAGATTCTTTTTTATTGCACTGCTGTAGTGGTGCTTTAATCTAAGTCCCCTGTCTTACACTCACCCTAGAACATCTTCATCTCTTTCCAGCATTGCTCTTGTTGGTCTCCTACACTTTATAGTGAAAAAGAAGAAAAAGTATTCAGATGCTTTGAGATCACCATACAAATAATCTTTAATAAAGGGAAGACCCGAACAACATCGAAAGTAGGAAAACCATGTAACAAATACACATTATTAAATAGTCTTCTTACTTTCTGTGTTGTCTAGGTCTTCCCTTCAATAAAGATTATTTATATGGCAATCCCAAAGTATTTGCTTCTTTTTTAAGTTTTGCGTTTGGCAGATCCCGATTTATTAGGTGGTGCTGGAGGTGATTCTTCAATGCTAGTCTAAGCTCTCATAGACTTGTATTGAGAGCTTGTGATATAACTTCTGAATTATTACTGTTACAAGATGGCGCCTCTGCACTGAAAAAGGTGAAGACACCAGAGGGCGAGTATAAGACCGGACGGAGTCAGGGGACTTTGATTTAAAGCACCACTCTGGCAATAAAATAAACAAAATGCTATAGAAGTGCTTTAATGTAATAACAGCTAGTTTATGTACCACTATGCATATTGACTATGGGGCATTAGCATTCTGAGGCACCTATTTAATAGGGGATCTGCCAGAAATGTTAATATTCCATTTCCATTAAAGGAACAAGAAAACCAAATTTGTACAGGAAACCAATCACTCACATGACAGACAAAAACAGCACTTAACGACCCTTGTTAATTTTGGGGTCAGCTGGATTTCCATTAGGGGGTCTGTCATGCTAATTGAAAGAAATAGCCCTGCATACTGCCATTTGAGGCTCAAACATAGGTGTAAATAAAGTCTAAACCATCTCATGAAAGTAAGAGATCGCTCACTGATGTCCGGCCATTTTATTAGAACATGCTAACACAAATAAAGCCCCAGTGACTCCGGTGTCTATCAGTATGGCTGGTATTACACGGAGTGCAGAGCGTTTCACCACATAGTCATCCTTAATGCTGCAGCCAGGGTCACCTATTTGGCTAACCGCTACTCGGATGCCTCTGCTCTGGTTCAGTCATTGCACTGGCTGCCCATAGATCACAGGATCTAATTCAAACTGCTGCTTGTTCTCACCCACAAAGCTCTCCACAGTGCGGCACCCCACTATATCTCCGCCCTTGTCGCTGTCTATCACCCCACCCATTCTCTACGCTCCGCAAATGACTTTCGACTAACATCCACACTAATTCGAACCTCCAACTCCCGAATCCGAGACTTCTTCCGAGCTGCACCAAACCTCTGGAACGCTCTACCCCAAGAAGTTAGGATGAATCACAACTTACTTACTGTCCAAGTGATGTTAGGAATATCATCGGACCTAGAGACTTGATAACAAAGTTGTCAACTAATTCATGAATTTTGGATAATTGCAACATCATGATTATATAAGAAGAGATACTCCAAAATGGATCTTACATGGTGAATTAACCCCTTCCTAATGGGGCCAATTTGTATTGTTGCACTATTGTTTCCCTCACTCCACTTCTTCAAGGAGCTAGAACTTTTTTTTTTTTCAGTGTTGTACTAGCAACATGTAGAGCAGCTTCTTTTTTTTTGCCGGACGAGCTTTCAATGACAGCCTTCACTTTTCCACATTATTTCACTTTTCCACTAATACATTATATATCTCCATCTCCATCTCCATATACATATAAACACACACACACACACACACACACACACACACACACACACACACACACCTTCTGAGCTGCACCAATCCTCTGGAACGTTCTACCCCCAAGAGGTTAGGATGAATCACAACTTACTCCGCTTCAGACGCACCCTAAAAACGCATCTTTTTAGGGCGGCCTATCACACTTCATAGCCAAACTAAATTTTCACATAGTCCCTCAATGCCTTCTCAGAAAATAACCCCATGTCAAACTCCATGGCACCTAAATGCATCTCAAGGTTCTAGCCAACTAGCCCAGGCAGCCATTATCTATCCCCCATTTCCTTGAGATGGCTGGATTGTCATTGTAAAAAGCACTTGTACCTTGTCCCCCCCATCTCATTGTAGATTGTAAGCTCTCACGAGCAGGATTGTCTTTTTTCCCCTCTACATATTGTATTTTCTATGACTGTTACTTGTTTGTATATGATCCTCCTGAATTGTAAAGCGCTGTGGAATATGTTGGCGCTATAGAAATAAAGATTATTATTATTATGTCGTGCAGTAAGCCAATTAAAGTAATTTTCTTTGCTCCTCTATTGATAGACTATGCCATATCCGTCTTTATAAATGCTTCTTTTCCTAAATAAACAATTCTTTTATTGTCCTGTTTGTGGTTTATTTCCTTACACCTAGCGCTTCATCTTCACATTCAGAGATTTTTAGTACACCTAACAGATCGGCATGTATGTTACAGTTCTATTGTAGTGAACTCTCCTTTTCCAAAAACACGCTCAGAAAATTAGTGATTGGTATGGTTCACAAATCAGGATCATAGTTATATAGTTTATAGGTTCATCAAGTTCAACCTTTCTCCACCAGTTGTACATTCTCTACTGCTAGTTTATATTACACAGTACCATTTGTTGTGAGGAAATCATCCAGCCCTTTTTTAAATGCTGTTATAGTATCTGCCATTACTACCTCTTGTGGTAGGGCATTCCACAGTCTGACTGCTCTAACTGTAAAGAACCCTTTCCTATTTAGCTAGCGGAATTTTTTTTCCTCTTCAGGTAATGAGTGCCCCCTGGTCCCTTTGTACGGTCTTTGGAAGAAATAAGTCATGTGCCAGCTCTTTGTATTGACCAGACATATATTTATACATGTAAATGATATCTCCTCTGACATGTCTTTTCTAAGATCAACAAACCCATCTTTTTTAACCCCTCATTATTGGAAAGTCCTTCCATCTCTTGTAATAATCTAGTTGCCCACCTTTGAACTTATTCTAACTTCAAAATATCCTTTTTAAAATGTGGAGCCCAAAAAAAAAATTCCAGATATGGCCTTACAAGTGACTTATAGAGGGGTGTACAATACATTATATACACCCTAAAATCGTGTATGCTTTTGTGGCTGCTGCCTGACATTCAGTAGTGGTGCTTACATGTTACCTGTCACGATTCCTCTGTGCAGTGCATTTTGCCTTTGGAGATGCTCTGCTGCACTTTCCTGTGTTACTAGCTAGCAGTGTGTTTGCAGCACAGGATTCCATGTTGGTGCTGATTACTCAGGTATCCCATGTTCCTGGTAACTGCTCAGGCTTCTTTACAGAGCATGCTCGCCTAGGACATCGCCAGTTGTATTTTCTGGTTCTGCAGTTGTGCTGTTGGTTTGTGTCTCTGCTCTGATCTTTGTTGTCTGACCCCGGTACTGTTATTTGACTCCTCTCTCTGCCCGCTCCCTGTTACTGTCATGACCTCGTGCCTGTTTGACCTACCTGTCTATGTCTCTGCTTTCTCCTTGAACTTATTACGTGTCCACCTGTTAACAGACCCTGGCTTTCCTCACTACGCTCCTGCCCACACTACCTGTAAGTAGTGGCTAGCATCTCATTACCAAAATACCCAAGTTTATCTTCTGTTTTGTAGTCCCAACTATATTTCCACTTAATAGTTACAGCATTCTACATTTATCAACATTAAAACACTGCTGACCTTATTTATTATTATGTATGACTGGTTTTGTATTCCATTCATTCAAATCACTGTTCTTTCTACGCTTAAAAGTAAAGAGTGTGGTCTGTTTCCTGGGACAGACAACCTCCCCTGTACAAATTTGGAGAGATAAAGGTTTCTAAAACTTCGCCATTAACATCTAAGTACAGAATCATTGAATAAAATACAAAGTTAGATTGTATGTAGAAGATTTCCCATTTCTCTGTTCTATAAATGGTTGTCCACAAATTGTAAATCATTCCCCAAGACAGGTTTCATTTAAAAGGGAACCCGTCACTAGGATTTTACCAACTAAGGCTATGTCCGCACGCTGCAGTTTGTTAACAACAAAACTGCACCTTCTGGGAGAAAAACGCACAGAAAACGCAACAAAAAACTGCATGTGTTTTTGCTCCATTTTTGTCCCTGCATTTTTAGTGCATTCATATGGCAGGAAGGACTAAAAAAACGCTGGACAAAAAAGCACAAAGAATTTACATTCTGTAGTTACTCTGTCAACCCAAAACTGCAGGCAAAAAAAAACCAACGTGTAAACAGCATTTCTGAATTCTCATAGACGTTTCTGGGAGAAGAAAAGACATGCAGTTTTGGGCAACAAACTGCACCAAAAAAACATTGCAAAAATGCAGTGTGCGCACACCGCCCAATCTGAAAGCAGCATAATATGCATGCAAGCAATGTGTCACTTACTGGGCTTTTTGCTGAAGCTTTTCTAAAATCATTGTTTTATCAGTAGGAGATTATCACTAGAGGACTAGAAAACTTGCTGTCATGTAGTCCTCCATATTAATGAGCTCTGTAAAACTCCACACCCAGCAGATTGACAGCTTTCTCCGTATGCACAGTGCACACACAAAGCTACCAATCAGTGGTGTGGGAGAAGTTCTAAAGAGCACTGTGTCCAGAGAACTGATAGAGCTGCCAAACATAAAACAGTAATTTTATCGAAAGAACAACAAGCAAGCCAGTAGGCGAGTATCACTGGAATCAGAGTCCAGGGCCCTAAATTATGTTGCTCTCAGTTGGGATAGCAAAAGACTAAAGGCAAATTCATTTTAAGGCTGCTGTCACAAATAAGACACTCACAGTCCAAGTACTGCAATGCGTGGAGTGGCAAACAACCTATAAATATATATATATATATATATATATATATATATATATATATATATATATATATATATATATATATATAATTACACATATATACATACATATACATATATACATACATATATACATACATATACACATACACATACTAGAGAGGTTGCTGTGTAATAAGG
The DNA here is from genome assembly GCF_048569485.1 of Anomaloglossus baeobatrachus. Classification (NCBI taxonomy): domain Eukaryota; kingdom Metazoa; phylum Chordata; class Amphibia; order Anura; family Aromobatidae; genus Anomaloglossus; species Anomaloglossus baeobatrachus. The sequence continues at coordinate 178,468,261 of NC_134356.1, forward strand.
GACAGTTTTATATATAAGAAGAGATACTATGTAATAAAGGGTTGGCACTATACATAATAAGAAAGGACGTTATAGAAGAACATGTAACATGCCTGGCTTGAGGAAGACATGTGTCTGATGGGAAAACGCATAGCCCCTATTTTTTTGGTAAATTCTTGTGAAGATATTACTTGCCTGTCTGTCACACTGAGCAGCACTTACATCACCGCTTTTTTACTTAAATTATTCAACTGTTAATCAGTGGAAAGGATTAAAATTTGGGGAAGAGAGATAAACAGCCAATACAACAATGGGATCAATTTTGTATTTTTTTTTTAATATTAGTTTTTGGGGGAATAATTGGAAGTAGCCAGGAGGGAAAAAGAGCGCTTGTTATTTTCGTATCTGTACAGGTTTCATTTTTTTATATTTTAAATAAAGTTGTAATAAAAAAAAAAAACAAAAAAAGACAATGACACCATTCCAATTATGTCCCAAATGGCTGGATGATATAGAACAGCCCGCCATCCAAAGTTCCGTTGAGGGTGTTTTAGGCGTTTGGGGAGAGAGGAGTGTTTTGAGAGTTTTCAGTGATTTTAGTGTTTTGACTGTATTTAGTGCGTTGCGTGCGTTGAGTGCGTTGCGTGCGTTGCGTGTTTTGTGTTCAGTGTTTTTAGTTTTGTTTGTTTTTGTGTGTTGAGTCAGTTTTGTGAATATGTCCAGAAATAAGCGCTTTAAGCGTATTGTTGTCCTCTCTGACACCGAGGACAACTGTGATGATGATGACTTCCATCAGGTAAGCGTCACTTTTATATTTTTAAATAATTAGAATACATGTGGGATAAAAATCCCAGAAAAAGATGGTGGAACCAAGAATATAGCTCCAGAGAGGGAATATTGGGGGATAGTTTAGATCATGTTTGCCGAGTAAAGACTACCCTGATATTTCTGATATCTCCATGTACGAGTTATATAATAATATTGCATGAAAACATATAAATGTCATCACCGCCCCTATCCATATCCTAACCATAAGTTTCCCGTACACCAGTCATACTCGGTACATGAAATAAGCACAGGCCAATGGTAACCACATTCATAGAGGTGAATAAATGTGAGGCAGTGGAATATGGATTAAGATTATATATTGGAGATCTTCATGTTTATAGATTTTATCTGTTTTCCATTTTTTCAGTCTCATCCATGGAAGAAGCCAATACCTAGGTCTGCAGACCAGGATACCATCACTGGCTTCAATTTGGGCCCAACTCTGGGCATACCAGGTACTGTGCTCTGATCCAGTAAAGGCTCTGGGGGTAGGGGGAATACTTCTATTAATATATTAATAATATACTAATAAGAGATTTATGTTGTGTTTCTCCCACAGATCAGATTTCTACACCTGATCCGGACAATAACACCTGGTAAGACTCACATCTCCTCCATTACCAGATATCTGATGTGCATTAATGACTAATGTTGGGCTCATATTCTGTTCCTTTTATTTCACAGCTCCGATACCGTCATTACCATCAGTGACGATGAGGATTCCAATATTGGAGGGATTCCCCCATGTGATGGTAAGTGATCATCTTTAGATACAATCCAGGTTATGATAATGTAACAATGAGTTTTCTGTAAGGTCACAGGTCAGTGTATGAATCTAACAATTAAATGCAAATTATAAATGTGTCCGTGTCTTTATTTGGTCAGTTTTTAGCTTCTCCACATTGTTTTTTCCTCTCCTTCTCTGAGAGATAACTTTATACTCTATTTCTTCCCACATTGCTGTATCAGTGCTTGTTTTCAGTCTGATGAGATGTTCTTATCAATGATATTCATGTTACCATATAATGTACTGAAAAATGGGAAAAATTCCAAGTGAGGTGAAATTGCAAAAATAATTAAATACAATTCCAAATTTATTTTTTGGGGCAACCCAGGGGTCCACCCTGGCTATTGAGGACGTGCTCACTTCTGGTCTTGTACTGAGCACATACATTATTAAGTATAGATTACTGAAGGAACAGGTGGGGTCGAACGTCTGCGGAAACTCATGGGCCCTGTTGTGGTTGAACGCCATTATTATTTCAGATCCTGGTCCCAGTGGAGGGTCCTGTGGTCTCTGGTGGTCTGGTCAGCTATGTATTCTGATCTGATCCCTTATGTGTAGTGTTATTAGCTCTCTACGCTCCATATTTATAGACCCCTTTCTAGTATGGACCTGCACACTGACACGTCTAATGTGAACCATATAGAAATCATTTTCTCTCTTCCATATTTCTGTACAGATAATTTTCCATATGATGGTGAGGAAAGCTATGCTGCACAGAATAGGTGCGTTATTCTGGACACATCTATCTCTATATAGTAAGAAATGTTCCCTGTAGATTTATAGAGGATTCCTTTTCTTTCCAGGACACCGCTGTGTAACATCCCCGGCTGCTTCCTGGAGGACATAACATCTCCTAATTCCATCTACGTTACCGACTTTGAGGTAACACAGGAAGAGCTGGTGGAGCGGCTATTCCACCATTATAATATCACAGTCTTCGGTTATCAGATATCTTATCACTTATATCTGGGGGATATATGACTTATCCATTATCTCTATCTACAAACAATCATGGGCCCTCTAACCCAATGTCACTGGTCTGAAATTTAGTTATTATCTCAGGTAAAACTCACTTAGTTTGGCAAATACTTGATATCTGGATATTTTTGAATAAGTTTATGTTTATTTGTGTTCTCACTTTTCAGAAGACCTCACGTCCCATGTAATGAGCCAAGTAGTGTAAATTACACATGATAGTTGGGTACTTTGTTACATTGGGGGTCAAATAATTTTTAAATTTAATGTAATTTGTTTCCTCTTTTTTAGCTTCCTAAGAAAATGGATTTCATGTGGAACAAGAGGCTAAAAACAACATCTGGCCAATGTCTCCACATGATGAAGGATAACCAGCGTATCTCATTAATTGAGCTGTCCAACCGAGTGCTGGATTCTGCCGGTAGGTGACACATCACTTCCATCCTGCAGCTTCATGAGACCCTGTATACAGGGCAGAAGCTGCTACTTAGGATGTAATACATCTGATATACTAATCCTGCATACTGTACAAGAAAAACTGAGTACACCCTCTTTAAATTCTAAAGTTTTAAATGTCAGGATAAAATAAAATCTCATCAGATCCTTAGAAGGTCTGAAAAGTAGGGAAATAAAATATCAGAAAAAAACATGATAGGAAATATGTTGTTCATCTCAGGATGCTTTTACCTAATTTGAAGACCTCTTAAAGAGCATATATTTTATATTATGCCATGATATGTAAAGAGCTCTAGTAGGGTGTACTTAGATTTTCTCATCTTGTATAATTTCTTTTATTTTAGAGCGACTGCGATCCACAGTCGCACATGAAATGTGCCACGCGGCTTGCTGAATAATTGATTGTCAAGAGCGTGACAACCATGGCCCACTATGGCAGGAGTATGCAAAAATGATATGCAAGATCCACCCTGAGCTGCCGGAGGTAAACCAGGTGTCACAACTATACCATCAAGTATGACTACAAATACCAATGTACCATATGTGATCACAAGTAAGTGGATTTTTTGATTCTTGAGACAATCACTGTGGTGAGACGTCAGAGCGGTCCTGTTGGTATAATGCTTTTATACTTCTATCAGAATGGACTGGCGTCTGGCAGCTGTAGGGTTAAGGATGCTGCATATTATGTTTTCTGTACTGGGACCAGTTCTTAATATAATGGTTTTCAACTTATTCTTTTTCATGTAATCCATGGTATTAACCAACATTCATTCTAGTCTGATAACCAATATTCCTTCTCTTTGCAGATTTGGACGATACCAGAAAATAGTGGACTCCAAATTATATTGCTGCCGCTGTGGAGGACGATTGCTCCATCTGTCCTCCAGCGAAACACATAACGTGTAATATCTTACACATCTAACACAAAAAAAACAAAAAAAAAAATAAAATTGATGGTATATATTGTTGTCCATGTTTTCTCTGTGTAGATAACTATATATTCTCCCATTACTACCTACCAGAAATCTCATGTCCTCACAAGATCTCCGCTCTTTTCTCCTCTCACATAGTTACATAGTTACTTAGGTTGAAAAAAAGACCTAGCTCCATCTAGTTCAACCTTCCTCCACCAGTTCTACATTTGGTCACTAAGTAATTTATAACCAACAATGTTGTGTGTACTGAGGAAATCATCCAGCCCTTTTTTAAAAGCTGTTATAGTATCTGCCATTACTACTTCTTGTGGTAGGGCATTCCACAGTCTGACTATTCTAATTGTAAAGAACCCTTTCCAGGTCTGTCTCTTTCCAGGTCTGGCTCTATCTTTCTCTTTCACCGTTTGTCTCTGTCTGTCTCTCTCTGTCTCTCGCTATCCGTCTCCCTACCGACATCTTATTACCTCACATATAAGCTTCTTATACTATGAAGGTCTTTTGTTCCTATAGCAACCAATCACAGCTCCTACTAATAATCTGTAGTTCCAGGCTCCATTTACTTTAATGGAGGCATGTTTTTTGGAGCGTAACTGTAAAACGTGGGGTTAAATTTTCCTGTCAAAACATAGTCTTTGATGTTCCCTGGGTCACATGAGGTGCCTGTGCAAAATTTCGTGATTGTAAATGCGACGGTGCGGATACACTTTTCGTTTCACTTTTTCCCCATTATGTAGATAGGGGCAAAATTGATTGGTAAATTGGAACGCGCGGGGTTAAAATTTCCCCTCACAACATAGCCTATGACGCTCTCAGGGTCCAGACGAGTGAGTGTGCGAAATTTTGTGGCTCTAGCTGCGACGGTGCAGATGCCAATCCCGGACATACATACATACATAAGGATTTTGAGTTTGTGTCAGGAGTGTGGCTTGTCCAAGCATTGCATCCTGCACGTAGACTGAACGTAAGATGTGTAAAGCCAGCCTAACTGTATACTGCAACCATTGCAGGCCAAATCTCTACCTACCTCATGCAGATGAACCTCTTTCTTCTTAGAAGATAGGTTCATGTGTTTTTCCAGTACACTGCAGTATTTCTCAGTCTCCTTGTCATATTTCTTTTTCACCTCCTGTGTGAATGAAATTGGATGCAAAGTTAAACTTCAAAAGTATACAATTGCTGACAAAGCTAACCTAAAGCATTAAAATGTAGAAAACTGGTGCAGTCAATAAAGTATGAGACTAAAATAGAAAAACACAAGCACTCACTCGTTCCAGACTCCAGGCAGTCATTTTGTAACAATCTTATGTGAGACAATTAGGTACACTTTGTTATTGCCACCTTAAAGAAAACATTGCTTAAAATCTGTAAAAATCATTGAGCTCCCCTGATTTGACCTTTCTTTTCCATTTTACGCTGCGTCACTCCATTGTACGGAGATTCACATTTATTGCTTTTGGAGCACAATATATAAAATTTCTGCGTGCACACTAACTAGGTGATTCCTCCAAGTGTACCCTGGGGGGCGAGCGCCTTCACTACCTGACAGGTTCCCTACAATCAATATTCCAATGACTATAAGAACAATTTGCAAAATTTTGACAAGACAGTTTCATAGAAAAACGTTTTATCCCATAATGTGAAAGTAAGGTTCATGATAGAATATAAAATTTCATTACAGAATCTTAATTTTTACTCAAATTAGTTGATGCACAAATGAATACACCCTACATCAAAAACTACTATATTAAGTATTGGTATGACCACCATGATTTTTAAGGACAATACTAAATCTTCTAAGCATGGAATTAACAAGTTGGCAACATTCTGCAACTTCAACTTTTTCCATTCTTCAAGAATGGCCTCTTTTGGAAACTTGTCTCATCAGAATTTCCCACCCCCATATTTCACCGTGGACCCCATGCATTTAAAAAAAATAAATGTACAAAAAAAGTGCACAGAGTCTACAGTGAACAATTGTAGTGGTAGTGTCCTTTTGAGGGGCTGTATGAGTGCTCCTGATATCAGGGAGCTACATTTCATTCATGGTATCATGATTTCACAGCTGTTTTAGATTAAAAGAGTTGTTACCATCACTCTGTGCCCTTGGTAGACGTGCACTTTCCCAAAATGACAATGATCTGCTGCATTTCTGAATAAGAATGGGGAGAATGTAATTTGGTAATGAAATTTATTTTATTAAACTTACTTTCATGTTATGGGCAAAAAAAAAAATAAAATGTACTACTAAACTCAATACTGTTAAAATTTTGGTAGAGGGCCTGCTTATCTCTTGGGCCCCAGTGCAGCTGTACTAAATAGTAGGTCCACCTCTATTCCTGGAGAAGTATCACATATTAGAGAACAGAAGTTGTACCAAGCAGGCAGCAGAAGCAATATACAACGTATGCAATCAACTTCTACAAAAAACCATAATGGCAAGAGAGAAGGTCAGAGGACAACTCTACTGACGGGAAAAGAGCGCTGTATGTGAAAAGCTTCACCATCACTGAGCTCGCTTTATCATTTAAATTACCTTTGCTGCACCAATCTGCTCCTTTCTAAATTTTTCAAGAGGCGTAATGAGAACTTCTCCAGCATTTTCAATCTGCAAATATACAAAGAAACTGTGAGGGGTCTTTTTACCCCAAAAAATACCAGAGTGCAAAGCCCAATGTAAGAGGATACATTCAGACCCATATTATAAATATGACTTCATTGTCATTTTAAATGTGACCATAAAAATAAGAAACGCTAGACTCCTACAAGCAGCTTGTATTAACTACCTTGTTTAGAGGGCCTGAAACCATAATCTCAACGCGTATTAAAGTGCCACTTTGTGAATGCAGTTAAAAGGGAACCTGTCAGCAGATTTTTGCTATGTGAGCTAAAGCCAGCATGCTGTATGGGTTAACACAGAGAATTCAGGGATACCTGGATTGTCATCGTCTGCTCTGGTGTTTGGTTGCCATGTTTGTTTAAGGACACAGTAGGGCTTATCATTACTCGGATTACAATGTCACGCGCACAACAGTCCAGCACACCCTTTCCTGTGACACCTCAATGTACAATCGCTATAGTGAGCCATGGGGGCAGCTTTCTCAGCTCTACTTGGCAAAATCTTAACATTCTGATTGTGTCAGAACGGCTGCACAGAGTAATCTAAATAATACATCGTTGGATTCAGGATCTCTTTGCCTATATCATGCTGCTTTCAGATGGGGTAGCAAAAACCTGGCCACAGAGTCACTTTAATGGGAATCGGTCATGAAAATGCAGTCCAACCTACAGCCAGCATTTATAGAGCAAGGAGGCAAAGCAAATTCATATAGATTTGTGAGAAAAGATTCTGTGTAACCTTTGATTTAATCATCTAAACATCTACACATGATTTTGGGTCCAGTGGGTGGTAGTATCAGTGACAGGCATCTGTTTCTGTATGCACACTTATACAAAGAAAGCTGTCAGTCAACGACATGACCGCCCACTGGACCCAAAATCCTAGAAAGCGCAGAGGTTTCAATGATTAAAACACAGGTTATACTGAATCCCCTCTCACAAAACCTCATATTAATCCACTCAGCTCCCCCTGCTCTATCACATGGGCCTGCAGATAAGACTGCACTTTCATGGTGACAGGTTCCCTCTAAACAATGGTTTCTATATTTAGAATTCTACATCAAGTACACAATATACAGCCGTTGGCCAAGTAATGATTTGGTGGATGGGTCGGCCATACACACTAGACTGTTGGCCAGGCCTGGTTCCCCGAGATTAGTCCAATGTATATGGGGGCATTTCATATTAAATACCTTACATGCAATTTATCCTAAGTTTAAAATTTGAAGTCATATATAGATCCCAAAGATTCTTAAGCTGTGCCTATTTTGAGGTATATTTTCTACTTTATCTGTTTTTTCCTTATTCGCCATTATAAGAGTGTTTTTTGTAATCCAGACTCTTGCAAATAAATTATTTCTGACTTTTTCAAAACTTGCTACATTTATGTCCAACTGTACCCAGTCTCCCCGAAGGGACATTTTTGGTAAACCTGAAAATTTTGCTGAAATGTTAGAGTTGCATGACGCATTCTAACGTATCATATGGCTTTTTGCTCAAACAGGGCAAACAAAAAGGTAAAAGACAAAAGTAATGGCAGATTTTAATTTGTGCAAAATTCATTAATCCAAATGCAGGATTTTGAAGAATTTGGTGGTAAAAATATCAATGAATACCAAAGTATAAAATTGAAAGAAAGAAATGTATTTTGGTAACCAGCAGTTAGACAACTGTTCATATGACCAGAGCAAACTCTAGATTTTCAAGCAGCAAAATACCTAACAACACCTGAAGATACTAGTTGGGGCTGAAATGTACACCTGCGCTACAGATCACAGCCTCGCAGAGGCACCAAACAGCAGCACAGAGGGCTTCAGCAAAGAGCCTTAAAGGACCTGTCACACACAGAAATAAATCTACGGCAGATCTGTGGTTACAGTGAAATTGTGGACAATCAGTGCCAGGTTTGTGGCTGTGTACAAATGGAACAATATGTCCATGATTTCACTGCAACCACAGATATGCCAAAGATTTATCTCTGTGTGTGATGGGGCCTTAAAAGTCATGTACAGATAGGTGACCTACCGCTAAAACTCATCTAGATGAGGCATGGACATTCCGATCTGCTGACTTTTATTATCAATTTCTATAGAATAGTATGGCCAAACGGTGCAGTTAGAATGCTGTCAAATAATGTACAAAATTGCCTGAATTTAGGTTTTTGCACAACCATTACACAATCATTATTGTGTAAACATCATCTTGGTACGATGGCTAATCTTGGGCCGACCTTCAACAAAATAACCATGACTAAGACAGAGCCACAGCATCACTGAAACGCGTTGGTTTTACAGGGCACCCTGACATGTTTGTGTATTTTTCCAAATGCCATTGTCTGTATGGACGTCGTTTTTTATGTTTGGATACATTAATTTTGACAAATAATTCTTAACCTTACCCCTTAACGCTCCATTATTGCCACATCCTTTTGGCTTTTTTGTTTCAACAAAATCATGCCAAGGAGACTGCTAAGCAATTAATCAAAATATGCTTTGTTATGGTGAAAATAGAGTCCTGCAGAACAAGAGCCCTCGCTCTAAAAACCTTCTCTGCGCTTTAATGCCTCCATTGCCTTCCTTACCTAAATAGACACCCATAAGGGTACACATTTGCCAATTATTCCCTAATGGAACACAAATAACAAGCAATTCATCTTCCATATCCCAGGACAGATGAACACCAGCTCAAAGTGTATTGTGTGTATCGTCCTTAACAATGGCTAGTGTCACTTGGTCAACTTACCATCCGCATCCGCTCATCTTCAAGATTCCCCAATACAGCAGCAAATTCCTGCAGAGACCTGGCTGAAAAGTGAAGGGAGGAAATAAGAACAATGCAGCACACAGCAGCAGTACCCATAGCTTCCTGCATGTGTCAGCCCAGTCACTGCTGCAAATAACTTCCTACTGTACAAAGTGAAAAAGTCCTCTAAAAATACAACAAAAAATATTTAACCCAATGGATGCAGGGTAGAGTTCACCCTTCAAGTTTCCTTTACATCTTGGCTGAGTTTATTTATGACCTAACTGAACTCGCCATGATGATGCGGGCGTGAATACACAAATGTCTCTCTGCTCTGAACATAAAAGAACATAAATTGGGAACCATTATGTTAATTATTTTTTGTTTCATTCATGAAGTTTCATCTCCCAAACCAACTACTTACATAAACAATTAAAAATAGACTATGAAGCCCAAATCTTTTGCAAAAAAAGGAAAATTATCTCCCCCCTCCTCAAAAGAAAGGTAAAAGCTGTAATAATACTAATAATGATCATCGTGTGACGGGACTGAATTATTCAGAAGGGACAGTGGAAATTACTGTAGTGGGTAAGTTTAGTGGTTGCCATAGGAAATATATTTCTACTATTTTGATGTAAGGGTACTTAAGAACACCAGTCAGTAACACTACCCCATATTAATGCACTTGCAGTCTATAACTCCTCCTTGGTACTCCTCACCAGCACCACCCACACTTCTTGGCTGATAGTGTCAAGAAGATGCAACAGAGCCTCTGTCTGTATTGTCAATGAAGAAGGAGGAGCCTAATACTGCAAGTGCACTGCTATACCCACCAGTGCACTTGCAGATCTAATTTGCATAACAGTAAAAGACAAGTTTTGGCTCACAGAATGGCATCTTTCATAAGTTATGTGCCGCCCCAGCAGCGGATTGAACCGCTTGGATGCAGGGGTAGTGTCAGTTAGTGGCTCGAGGGTCTCCGTACCCGGGGGCTTAGGGGGTCACACTCAAATGTAAAGGGGGTATTTACAAGGGATATGGTATAGTTCGTGACGCTATCCGTGGTGTGCAGTAATTGGGAGTACCGCTGCCGCCGTTGGGAGTACCCGGGGTGATGGAGTGGGGCAGCTAGGTGACGTTGCCCTCCACGGATAGGAGTGGCCCCGGGACTCTGGATGGTAATGCGGGGACACAGTGCAGGGGTCAGTCAAGTACTCACTCAGCAATGAAGCAGACGCTGACAACAGGGTACACCAAGTCTCTGAATGCCGTTGCCTCTCAAGGGGAGCTCGTCCGGGTCCCGTCCCCTGAAGTGCTGCTAGTGGTCTGTAACCTGCCTCCTGGCACTAAATTTTAGAGTGATACAGTAGCTTGGAGCTATCCAGGCTCCGCTCCCCACTGTGGATAAGTGAAGGAGCCTTCTCTCAGGGCTCACGCTTGGGATTTCAGTGAGCTTGCTTGCTAGGAAAACCCTATCCCCCTCATTGCGCTAGTGGGAACAGTCCATAAAGGCCCCGCTCTCATCAGGTTAATTGCCGGGTTGCCTGAAGCTTCTTCCCAACCTAGGGTCCGTGTACCCAGTCGTGTCTTCGGACCCGCACCAGTGATAGGACCAGGCTGCTGGCCGTCCTCTTCGACAAGTCCCAGGCACCTAGCCTCAATCCCCTGCAACCGGGGGTCCGACTCTTCTAGGTCCAGACCACCGTCTGCGACCTAGTTTTCCATACCCCTGGGAGCTCCAACTCCCAGCTTCCTCAGAGCTCCTCACAGATCGAGGGCTACCACTGAACTAACTGACCTTGACACCTCCCTGTCTGACCCTTAGGTGGGCGGCCCTATTCCTCCTTAAGCAGCCCACTAGTGTGCCTGACAGGCGTCGTGCAAAGTGTATCTAGGATTTGTGAATTCGGATGGAGGCAACACTGCAGGATAGAGACCCAGAACCATGAGGGGTTGAATACTGCACTAAAGAGAAAGAACGTGCAGTATCCTGTGACGACCTGAATAGTCCAGGGGCGTAACATTTACATTGCCTTTTGAACCATGAGAAAGGGTAGTGCTACTGACAGGTAATACCTTACATCTGTATGGATACCATCAATAATTCTGTACAAAAAAAAAAAGCACGTGATGAGATGCCAATCAGAATCCCATTACCATTAAGAGAATGACATGTAAATAATATTTGAGACGGTGGAAAAAAACTCAGTAATAACAAAATAATAGTAGTAGAGATCCAAAAAGAAATATTAATCAGTATGGACTCCAAGAAAAAAAAAAATATAGACACCATAGATTGCAGCAGTGTTAGATGGAGGTAGAGATTACACACACGGGGTCTTACCAATGCAGATTTCATCATCAGTTTCCGCATCACCAATGCACCGGAATTTGAATTCATTCAGTGAACCAGCAAATTTCCTTTTAGCGGATGACAGAGCTGGAGGAGAAAAGAAGAAATGAATGAGAGACACGTAGAACGGAGCGTAACATATAAAGTTTATAGGGAGTCACTTATATACACTAAATATAAAGCGAGATCTGCACTGTTAATCCAGCATCAATAGTGGACATGGTTCAATTGTAGAAGGAAATCTTATCTATATTTCCAAAGACTTACTAAACAAGAATTATAAAAGATAAAGCAGATTACCGGAGACAAGGACGATTACAAACTGATGGAATTGGAGAGCACAAAGACGAGCTGAAATTAATTTCTTTTGCATTCTAATCCATGAGAATAAAATCTACAAATGTGAGTGAGCATGCATGAATATATCCCACAATGTTCTGCATTTGTATCATTATCGAATTGATCAACACTTGAGACGTTTGATGACCCAGATGGTCAGGGAGTGATGGCAAGCCTAAAGTCACAGCTCTACCAGTAACCAGGAATGTTATCGTTGACGTTCCACCTTTCAGTGGTTTACCAAAAGCCAAAATCAGAGCTAAAATAGCTTACAGGCATTGTCAGCCGATACACTGCTACATTGTTAATTACAACTGCTAACTTTAACCCCTTCAGGAAATGGCCTGGTTTAATATGTAATGGCACTGACAAATGTCTTTTCTTATGATAAACAAACAGTTTAGATACAGTTATGAAGACCGCAAATTCCCATTTTAGGTTACATATAGTATAATTTAACGTTGGCTCTTAGGCCTAGGGAATAGGGAAACTGATGATACATATAGTATAAATGTATTGCTTTAGTTAGAATTTGTTTCAGGGGGACCATAAAAATACAGAAATGAAGCCATTGTTGTGCCGTCTGTACCCATCGGCACCCTGACCTGTGTTGTGGGTGAAATCGATATTGAGTGAGTAAGAGAAAAAGCCCCCCTACCTCTGTAAACCCACTACCCCAGCAGTAATCTCCCAGCACAGCTGCAGAAAAAAAAAAATTCGCACTGCACTCGCGGTACACCGGTGTACCACGCGTGCAGAGCGAGAATCGCAATAGCCGGCTACGGAAGAGAGAGAGAGAGAAATCCCTCCCTCCCCTCCGCAGCGCTGGCCCTCCCCTCCTGAGAGCTGGGCTGCCCCCTGCAGCTGAGGTCCGCTCGCACAGTCGGACCGCAGTCGCAGGGATACTAGCATGACACTCGGCTCGGCTCCTGCTGCGCTGGCAGCACAGCAGGAGCCGAGTGTCATGCTAGTATCCCTGCGACTGCGGTCCGACTGTGCGAGCGGACCTCAGCTGCAGGGGGCAGCCCAGCCGAGTGTCATGTGTGCATCGCAGTAGTGCCCACTGTGGCCCCAGCTTAAGAGTATAAATTTGCTGCACTCCCTGATTAACTCAACACACAGTCAGTAATGCACTGCTGGCAACAAAGGTGAGTACACCCCTAAGTGAAAATGGCCAAATTGTGCCAAATTAGCCATTTTCCATTCCCGGGGTTATGTGACTCATTAGTGATACAAGGTGTCAGGTGTGAATGGGGAGCAGGTGTGTTGCATTTGGTGTTCTCACTCACACACACTCTCATGCTGGTCACTCAAAGTTCAACATCACACATAATGGCAAAGAATTTTCTGACGATCTGAAAAAAAGAATTGTTGTTGTACATAAACATGGTCTAGGATATAAGAAGATTGCCAACACCCTGAAAAGGAGCTGCAGCATGGTGGCCAAGATCATACAGTGGTTTAACAAGACAGGTTCCACTCAGAACAGGTCTCGCTATGGTTGACTAGAGAGGTTCAGTGCACATACTCAGCATCATGTCCAGAGGTTGTCTTTTCAAAATAGATGTAGCAGTGCTGCCAGAATTGCTGCAAAAGTTAAAGAGGTGGAGAGGTCAGCCTGTCAGTGGTCAGACCAGATGCTACACACTGCATCAAATTGGTCTTCATGGCTGCGGTCCCAGAAGGAAGCTTCTCCTAAAGATGATGCAAGAAAGCCCGCAGTTTGCTGAAGACAAGCAAACTAAGGACAAAGATTACTGGAACCAGGTCCTGTGGTTTGAGGAGACTAAGATAAAACGTATTTGGTTCAGATGGTGTCAAGCATGTGCGGCAGCAACCGCAAGCATGGTGGTGGAATGGGTGTGGTGGGACTACTTTATATTGTATCAAAGAGTCATATCTTCAGTGTTGTCCCATGAAAAGATCTAATAAAAAATTGACAAATGTATGGGGTGTTCTCACTTTTGTGATGATATTGTATATTATTTGTTATTATAGCGCTATTTATTCCGTGGCGCTTTACATGTGAAAAGGGGTATACATAATAGGGACAAGTACAATAATCATAAACAATACAAGGCACAGACAGGTACAGGAGGAGTGAAGACCCTGCCCTCGAAGGCTCAGTCTACAAGCATACATAATATATACAAAACATGCCTTGTTTTCAATTAATGAAACATTTGATTGGTTGAGCTACGAGTAGTGCACAAACCGATGGATTTGACCATATATTTGCTCAAATTACAACATGTCCCTAAACAATGATTAGATTTTTACTGTAAGCCAGTGTAAGATGGCAACCAGACATGTAGTCGATGGAAGGCATGTATGGCAGATGTACAATTAGTACTAAGAGAGTTCTTAGGGCACATCAGGGCCGGCTTTTACGTGCATCCAGAGAGATGGGCGGGTCTGGCTGCTCACATACCCCCCACCCATGGGTGTGGTACATTTGTTAAAATGAAGACCATTTGTCTCACACATGTTCTTGATGTGGAAGTTGCTACACCTCCAGAGAGAAACGGTGTGAAAGGAGGGTTTCTTATCCTGAGTGGGCGAGCCTCAGTTAAACGGACTTCTTATTTTTCTGTTTTATATCTTTATGCCAGAAAGGCTTACTTTATGTTTTTCATCTGGAGCAGTTTATTGTGTCTGCAAGTAAACCAGCCAGAATGTTTAACTGGAAACCGTTCCTGTTACCTCAATTAGCAGCTCAGTGAGTAGCCTTGTCACACCAGCTCATGGTTGAATTGGCATATCTGAATTTAAAGTTGTGGAAACTAAGTTGTGAGAGTGACCGATTTTCACTGGATAAAGTTGACACCCTTAAAGAGAATGTCCATGAAAAGGGCACATCCTCACCAGCTTTCCTTCTTCCATCTTTCAGAGACAAAAGTCATTGACAGGAAGTGAGCGGCAGCTGCAGATCTCACTTCCTGTTAATTACTAAATTTGTTTCTTCTGGAGCACTCTATGTGAAACCTCTGCTTGCAAAACAACTGGATGTTTCTTCAGAGTCTTGTATGGGGACGTGCTCTTTCACCCCTTCCTCCCAGAAGCTGCCAATCTTAGGTCAACAGCTGGTATACAAATCTCAGACCCTGCCAACCAATATTTGGCAGCATCTAAGAAAGAGGGATGACAGCACACGCCCCCCAGAAGACTGATGAAATGCGTAGTTGGACTGCAAAGTAGAGATTTCACATAGTTCGCTCCAGAGAAAGGTGAATATCTTTGCAATGCAGTGATGCACAACAAGAAAAGAAAGGCCATCAGAAGCAGGAGAGCGCAGAGATTTTTCCAAGGTATTTAACTCAATTATTTTAAGCAAGTGACAGTTTCTCATTACATAGTTTACTTATTAATAGGACAGCCTTTTATATATACATATATATCCCCTGGTCTTGTTTATAAAATCTTGGAAACGAGAAGAAGCCCAGATGATTTTTATTATAAATACCAGTATACAGAAGATTAGTATAATACATCACAGTGCCTGACAGGAGCAGATGCCAAAATTACAGAAAGTTTTGTCTTAATCTAGAACGATCAGCTGTATGCTCCTTTAAAAACACACAAGTCAATTTGTCCAGAATCTTATTGTGATCCTTCATGTAGGTGGGCTAAACTTTCCTCATCTGTCATGAATTTGTAAGTCATTATATTTTCATGTAAGGTCACTGCCTGTGGTTATTAACTGTGCCAAACTTGGTGGGGGTTTGGCTGCATTCCAGATTATTTAGCCTTTTTGACGGCATAAAGCGTAAACTTTACCCAGAATAAGAGAGAAAAACCTAAGACATTAGGTACACGATTCAGGATATCATTAAGCCTGTAATGTTTAAACAAACTAGGAGGGAGGGGAAAATCGCTGAAAAAGAAGCTCTCACCCAAGCAAGCAGCCACAGAGCGGAACTGTACTTGGTGTAGGGAAACAGGTTCTTAAGTCATTACCGTTTGTTTACTCTTTATAAGACACAAGCTACTTGAAGAGGGGAAGATGTTAAGCTCAGGGACTAGAAACAAAGGGTAAACAACTGCAGTCACTGTTAAAGTATGTTCACATGTAGCATGAGGTTTCCCAACACTCATATGGGACGCCACATAAGTGCTGCAGAATCCCTATCCGCTAATGGGCCATTTCCCATACATGGGTTGCATTGTGGCTCAGTGGTTAGCACTGCAGTCTTGAAGCGCTGGGATCCTGGGTTCAAATCCCACCAAAGACAACATTTGCAAGGAGTTTGTATGTTCTCCCGATCTTTGCGTGGGTTTCCAGATTTCCTCCCACACTCCAAAGACATACTGATAGGGACCTTAGATTGTGAGCTTCAATGGGGACGGGGTTGCCAATGTATTTAAAGTGCTGTGGAATTAATAGCACTTTATAAATAATAATAATTAATTATTATTATTATTATTATTATTATTATTATTATTAAATCCCTCAGACGTTCGAGTGAAGACAGAAGCCCATTATCAGACGCTGACTGGCAGCAGCACTCACAACGTATAGGGCTATCGTCCCATGATGACTATTGAGTGGTTTTCTGAAGCTGCATTTTTTCCCGGCACAAAAACTAAGAATATTGTAGCTATAGCACAGTGGAAGGGATTTATCAAACTCATGGTGATTTTTTTTTTATTTATTTTTTAACACTTCGTAAACTGACCTGCGGTGCATTTTTGAAATTTGCAATGTGAATTTCTCTTGCTGTTCATATAAATTTTACGTACGGATTTTTCCCGTGGACTTCAATGAGATGAAGAAAGTTCACAGGTGTTTTTAGTGAGTTTGCACAGCAGAGCCGCACTAAAAACGCATATTATCAGCACATGACTATCAATAAAGTTATATCAAAGCTAAGTATCAGGAAGCATTCAAAATAAAGTAGTTTTATTTAAAACATGACATACCAAAAGGAGACAAAAAAAACAGCAGAAAAAAACCAAGCATGTAAAAAGGCACTCAAAAACACAATAAAAAAACCGCAACTAACAGAATATAGCTAGTAGGTGCAAAAAACGCATCAAATACCATTTATGGGAACTTAGCCTAACAATGTCAAGTGAGCGCTGGGGGGGAGGTATCTGCTACTTTATTACCATTGCAAAATAAAAATATTTAGAAAGGGACAACCCCTTAAATTTATTTTTTATATTCTTTGCTGTGTTGGCAGACAGCGTAATTTCGGACTATAATGATGATTATGAATTCAGCCTGGAGCACTGACGGAAGACTGATTGGGCGTCCATCTGTCTGCCAATTTTTAGCTAATGCGTATGGTGACCCAAAGCTTCTTAGATTTGAATCTTAGCTTTAAATGTTTTGCACAAAGCATCTACTTTATAGTAAATGACTTGTTTTCAAGCATTTCTGAAAATAAAAAAAATGGGGCACACTTCTTTCATATCTTCTATGTAGTCTAACGCAGATGGACAATGACAATTACCAACCTTTAATATAGGATTATTCTACAATGGACATTCATCACCTATCCTCAAAATTGGTGGGGACCCCATTATGTTACATTCTGAGCCCACCAACTGAGGTAATTCTGATCCTGGTCGCAGTTGGTGGTGCAGGCTTCAAAGAAATGGCGCCATGAGTCAGCGTGTGTGCAGACTCCGCTATTGGCTCAATGAACAACCGAGATCTCATCTGTGCATGTGACATCTCTGGGCGCCATTTTCCTCAACTCCGCTGCTGGAAGAGCAATGGCCTGGAGGCGGCACATGCACAGATGAGATCTTGAGCAGAGAGCTCCATTTGCACATGCGCCAACTCCGGGCACTATTTGAAGGCCGCACTGCCGAAATTTTTGAGGATGGCCCCTGCCTCACCGCCCGCAGTATTACCCCTGCCTCATGTGTGACCATTCTCCTCCACCTGCAAGTAAGCTACATTTGGATTATAAGACACACCTTTTAGTTTCCTCTCAAAGTTTTGGGAGGAAAAGTGTATCTTATAATCCAAACAATACGGTAATTAAAAGATTGATACCTTTTCTGTGTTTTTTAGACACTCCTGATTTTGGCACACAAATAATAATGAAATACTGATCAAAATACTAATGTGTGAATGAGGCCCTACTTGTGCTTAGTTTGGCCCTGGTTAAGAGGGCGGGGGCACATAAAGACCTAAAAGGGGAAACCATTCTTTACTTAAATCAGCAGCCTTGCCCAAGTATTCCCTATTTTTGCCTCTAGCTCCATACAAGTTTTTCAGGAAAAAAAGTTGGGGGCACATATTGGCAATAAGGATTCAGCATGTCTAGTGCCTTGAAAAAAATATTCATATCCTTTTCTATATTTTTTCATATTATACCCATAAACTGAAATGTATTGTATTGGGATTTTATAGAATATACCAACACTAAGTACCAAGTATTTATGGAGTGTAAAAGAAAATATACATGGTTTTCCAAATATTTAAAAAATATAAATGTGAAAATTGTGATGTGTATTTAACACTAGAAGTCCCAGAGAGGGGTCATTTAACATTTCTACCTTTGGAATGGGGGGAGCTTGAAATTTCTAGGACTTCTAGTGTTAAAAATCTGAGTGACCAATTGCCTCCATAAGTCACCCAATTAGTAAATTGAGTCCACCTATGCGTAATTCATTCTTAGTATAACTGCACATGTGCTGTGAAGGCCTCAGAGGTTTGTTTGAGAAAATTAGGTATCAAACATCACTGTGAAAGTTAAAAAGGAAAAAAAAAAACCACACACAAGACAGGTCAGGGATAAAGCTGTGTAGGTAAAGCAGGGTTAGGTTATCAAAAACAAAAAAAAGAAGTAGCCCAAGTTCTGTACATCTCATGGAGCACTGTTCAATCCATCATCCAAAAAAATGAAGTAGTCTGGCACAACTGCAAACCTATAAACACATGACTGTCCACCTTAAGGCTGTGTGCACACGTGTGCATTTTTCATGGGTTTCTGCAGCGTTTTAAACTGCAGCGTAAACGCATGCGTTTTGCGTCCCCAGCAAAGACTGAGAATTTTGAAAAATCCATGCGCACGTTGCAGTTTAGAACGCTGAAATTTTTTGTCAAAACGCTGCGTTCTAAAAAGCAACATGTCACTTATTTTGTGCATTTTGGATGCTTTCCTCACTCTATGGCAGAGGAAGCATCCATTCTGCAATCCTAAACGCAGCTTTTCGGCTGCGTTTTAAAACGCACATGCAGTGTCAAAACGCTGCGGAATATTTGCCACGGTAGAACGCAGACGTGCGCACATGGCCTTACTGATACCCTAAACAATGAGAGCACTAATTAGAAAATGAGAAAAGAAACCCATGATCAAAGTGAGCAATTTTGAAAACCTGAAGGGGCAAAACAATTCAGCCCTTACATGTGCAAAGCTGGTAGAAACCTACCTCAAAAGACTAGCAACAGTAATTGCAGTGAAAAGTGGTTCTATAAAGTATTGACTCAGAGGGGCTGAATACACATTCAAGTCCCAATTTTCGAGAAAAATAAAGAAAAAGAAACAAAAAGAAAGACAAAGTGAGAGAAAGAAAGTAAAAAAAAAAAAAAATAATATCTCAGCAAATCAGTTATTTACTCTTCCCTGTAAGGCAAGCAAGTACAGCAGGTGCCTCAGCTTTTACTTACATGGGACATGTCAACATCAACAGGTCAAAAGTGGAAAGCTTTTATGCTTTTTTTTTTTTTTTTTTAAAAATAAATAAATAAATAAATAAATAAATAAAGTGGTCAGCTTTTGCTTTTATTTTATTCCCATTGCTAACCAGCTTTTTCATTACTAAAATACACCATTCTCTTTCATAGATGTAGGCTCAATGCAAATTTTTATGGTCTCTACCAAGAGGGTGTGGGTGACGTGTCTTCAGGCGCTTGAAGACCAAAAACAGACCACTTGGTGTCAGGCTCTTGTTAAAAGGAATCTGTCACCAGGTTTTTAACACCTAATCTGAGAGCAGCATAACGTAGGGGCAGAGACCATTATTCCAGCAATGTGTCACTTACTGGGCTGCTTAGTGTAGTTTTGAGAAAATCACTGTTTAATCAGCAGTAATTATCATTATTGGACTGCTTGGCCTGCTTCCAGGTAGTCCAGCATATTCATGAGCTCTGTGTGCCTGCTAGACCTGCAGCAGAGAAAACATTGATTTTACGAAAATGACAGCAAACAGCCCAATAAAGTGACATCTCTGGAACCAGAGTCTCTACATTACACTGCTCTCAGACGAGATCCTCAAGTATGAGGTACAAATAATGGGGTCAGCAAAGAATTACCCCCAACTCAGCACAATTTCTACAAAACTGTTTAAGAGACATACAAAAATAATTTCATATGATCTTTTATCTTCTTTGTGACAAATTAGCCGCTATATACACCACAAAAGTAAGTACACCCCTCATATTTTTGTAAATATTTTATTATAGCTTTTCATGAGAACACTGATTATATGACACTTTCATTGTATCAGTGTACAGCTCATATAAAACAGTGTATATTTGGTGCCCTCTAAATAACTCAGCGCACACAGCCATTAATATTAAAACTGCTAGCAACAAAAGTGAGTACACCCCATAAGTCAGAATAGCCAAACTGTGCCCAATTAGCAATTTGCCTTCCCCGGAGTCATGTGATTCATTAGTGTTACGAGGTCTCATGTGTGAATGGGGGGGCAGGTGTGTTAAATTTGGTGTTATTGCTCACACACACACTTTCATGCTGGTCACTCAAAGTTCAACATGACACCTCATGGCAAAGAATTCTCCGAGGATCTGAAAAAATAAATGTTGCTCTACATAAAGATAGCCTGGGTTATAAGAGGATTCCCAACACCCGGAAACTGAGCTGCAATATGGTGGCCAAGACCATACAGCGGTTTAACAAGACAGATCTCGCTATGGTCGACCAAACCATAACAACAAACAAGTTGAATGCATGTGCTCAATATCATATATCATATCCAGAGGTTGTCTTTTCAAAATACACGTTGACTGCTGCTACCATTGCTGCAGTGGTTAAAAGGGATGCGGAGTAAGGGTATGTGCGCACGTTGCTTTTTACCTGCTTTTTTGCTGCTTTTTCTTCTGCGCTGTTTAATGCCAAAATGGATGTGTTCTTCTATTCAAGCAAAGTCTATGGGAATTTGGGTTTCTTGTTCACACTATGTTGTTCAAAATGCTGCCTTTTTGTGGCAGAACTTTGGTCAAAAACTCAGCTTTTCAAAGAAGCAACATGTCAATTGTTTTTGCCATTTGAGTTTTGCACTGCAAAGCTGAGTTTTTGACCAAAGTTCTGCCACAAAAAGGCAGCATTTTGAACAACATAGTGTGAACAAGAAACCCAAATTCCCATAGACTTTGCTTGAATAGAAGAACACATCCATTTTGGCATTAAATAGCGCAGAAGAAAAAGCAAAAAAGCAGGTAAAAAGCAGGTAAAAAGCAACATGCGCACATACCCTAAGCCTGTCAGTGCTCAGACCATAAGCCGCACACTGTATCAAATAAATCTGGTCTGTCTGGCTGTTGTCCCAGAAAAAACCCTCTTTAAGGCCCCCTTCACACATCTGTGATAAAAACGCATGTTTTTCATGGTCCATGGTGTGGGTGCGTACGTGTGCGTGTTCCGTGTGTATGTTCAGCATGTGCTTTCACAGTGTGCTGCGTGTGCTTTCAGTGTGCTGTGATAGCACACGGACAGCAGGAACTTCTATACTCACCTGTTCCCGATACTGCGGCCTCCAGCACTGCTGCTACTTCTGAGTCTACGGTGCACGAGCATAATGAGCAGGCCCGGAAGCAAGTGACAGCAACGCTGAAGACAGCAGGGCTGGAGACAGGTGTGTATAGAAAATCACCTTATTTCAAATACACATGTTTTCTCCAGTACATGTAACACTGATGTCACATGGATTATATCAGTATGTGGTCCGTGTGACACCCATGCTGCAGGACAAAAACATCACGGATGTGTGAAGTTAGCCTTCAAGATGATGCACAAGAAAGCACACAAACCGTTTGCTTGAAGACTAGCAGACTAAGGACATGGATTACTGGAACCATGACCTATGCTATGATGACATCAAGATGAACTTATTTTGGTTCAGGTGGTCTCAAGCATATATGACGGCAACCAGGTGAGGAGTACAAAGAAATGTGTGTCTTGCTTACAGTCAAGCATGGTGGTGGGAGTGTCATGGTTTGGGGCTGCATGAGTGCTGCCGGCTGTGGGGAACTACAGTTATTGAGGGAAGCATGCACTGTGACATACTGAAGCAGAGTATCATCCCTTCCCTTCATATTCCAACATGATAATGATTCCAAACACATCCAGGATGACCACTGCCTTGAAAAAAAACAAAGACTAAGACTAAGAGTAAATTTGCTAGACTGTCCAACCATGTGTCCAGACCTAAACCCTATTGAGTATCTGTGGATCATCCTCAAAAGGTGGAGGAGAACAAGGTCTCTAACATCAACCAGGTCTCTGATGTTGTCATGGAGGAGTAGAAGAGGATTCCAGTGGCAACCTTTAAGGCTGTGTCCACGCTGCGGATTTCTCGCGGATTTCTCGCGGATTTACCGCGGATTTCCTGAAAATCTGCAGCAGCGGCACTTCCCAGCCATTTCAATGGCATTTTGGAAATGCTGTGTCCATGCTGCGGATTTTTTCGCCGCGGATTTTGATCCGGAAAAATCTGCAGCATGTCAATTATTGTTGCGGATTTTGGTGCGGATTTTGGCTATAGAATTGGGGAAAAAAAAAAAAATCTGCATCAAAATCCGCGGCAATTCCGCGGTAAATCCGCGGCAAAAAAAAAGGTGCGGATTTGCCGCGAAAGTCGCGGATTTTCATGCAGAAAAATCCGCAGGTACATTCTACCGTGGACACATAGCCTAAGGCTCTAGTGAACGCCATACCCATGCCCAAGAGAGTTAAGGCAGTGCTTGAAAATAAAGGTGACCAAACAAAATATGGACACTTTGGGCACAATTTGGCAATGAGCAGTTAGGGGTGTACTGACTTTTGTTGCCAACAGTTTAGATAGTAATGACAGTTTTGAGTTATTTAGAGGGCACATCAAATTTACACATTATGCAACCTGTACACTTGCTACTTTACATAATATCACAGTGCCATACCATCAGTGATGTTCCATGTAATGGTATAATATATATATATAAATATTTACAAGAAACTGTCAGGGGTTTACTCACTACAGTATATAACCACCACCCACCCCCCTCCACACACACACACACACACACACTTTTTTTTTTTAACTTCTGTTGGAAGTTTGTGCCAAGTATCCACAATGGTCAAATTTTTAATTTGTTCCTAAAATAATATTTGCCACCGATCCTTCTATTTCAGATTGTGCCACTTTATTCCTAAGCATAAAACTTTATCTTCCATTGGCACAGACATATGACATTTTCTGCAGACAGTTCTACAGTAGTTCTGACACCATTCATTTTGTCATAGGTAGTAATGGAATGCAAGAAGTAAAAAAAAAAAATAAATAAATAAAAAATGACAAGATATGTGAAATTACTACATGACACTATGATTTCTTCAGATCAATAGAAATATGAGAATGCCAAACTTACAAAGCTCCTGTTTGATTTTTTGTACTCGGAACAAATAAAATGAAATAAAAATTATTAATTATTATACATACATGCATACATACATATACACACACACACATTATATATATATATATATATATATATATATATACATACATATATATATATATACACACACACATACATACATACACACACACACACACAGACACAGACACTGTATATATGTTTAAAATATATATTTGTGAAAGCTGAGATTTTTATTTACACCATTTTGTGGTACATAAAAAAATGTTTTATCACAGTTTTTCCTTTCATCATTGGGAATACGATGCAACCTAAAGATTACAATTCTTGAGTTTTGTTTTTTTTCTTTAGGGAGTTTGCTGTACTGTATCGCAGAGAAAATCGAGACTCTAAACGTTGTCTGGTTGGAAACATTTGCAGATCATCTCTGCTATGCTGTACTGCCCTTGACCCTCCCCACAATGGCTGCCTATAGAATGGAAAATCGACAGGGTATATAAACCTGGAGATTACATGGTGGCATGAGCCCCCCTCTCTTAGGGTAGTTTTTAATGCTTTAGGTTGCTCAGTTCTGTTAGAATCGTAGTAGGTGTTTTGGTGGTTAATTTTGTTTGACCCTAAAGGGTTAACGTTGGCTTTACAGCTGGTAACGCGGACAGGCTGGAACTGGTTTTGTTCAGCCTGTTGCGCGCCCAAATTTGTAAATTCTGATTGGGTAGTGATGGTTTTGAGCGGGAGTAATTTTGTATAAATAACAGCTGTTTTTGGTCAGCTGTGTCAGAATCATCTGTGAAGCAAGAAGAATCAGATGGACTCCCTGCTTCAACAGCTGCTCCGGAGAGCCGGCGAAGAAGGCGGAGAAGAGTGGCTGCGGTCTTGCCTGAAGTCCGGGGTGTCGGCGCCTGAATCGGTTCCAGCGGAGATGTCGGCAGCGGAGCCAGCGGCGGCGGATGAAGTCTTCCAGGTGGAGGGCGTCGGCGAGAATCGGCTGATCCTGAGGAAGAAGAGGAGAAGGGATGAGGCTGACTTACCGCCGGCGGCGTCCAGGAGGTCGGATGGAAGAGCAAGGAAGGAGTCATCATCGCGCGGAAGCCGAGGCCGGAGTAAGCAGCCGGCTGAAGTATCGCGAGAGGGCGGAGTCGCGGTGGGCGGTCGGTCGGCAGCATCGCGAGAGCCGAGACGGGGCTGGCGTGATCAAGCCGGCGAATCAGCTCGCGACTCCCAGCATCCTCGGCCGCCGGTGTCATCAGGCGGCGCTGTGTCAGCGTCATCGGCAGCGGCGATCTCCTCTGCAATGGCGGCGGAGCCGGCGCCGGGTCAGTGTGCTTTACCGCTCCCCTTGCAAAAGAGCCTATCTGGGGATGCGGTGGAGCTGCTGGCCTGGAGCGCTTCGGAGGGATCCGAAGATGGAAGAGAACCTGCTGGACGGTCGTCTGGAGAAGATATCGTGGGAAGACGGACTGATCGTGTTGGTGAGAATTGTAACTCATTTATTTGTGATAGGGATGTGGTGAAAGATGTTGTCTTGCAGACAATGTCTGAGTTTTTTACGCATAGTGGACGGCTACCTGGGGGTCCTATGCCTGGGTTGTCTCGGGATGGGATCCCTGGGGTGGCTGAGCCGCACTTAAAGGAGGCACTGGTGTGTGAGGTCTCCCCTTTGGGATTTCACCTCAGTGCGTCCGTTAAGGGGAAAATATGGAAGTTAGAATTTGTGGATGTGTTTTCCCTTCTTCCTGTTGCTAGAGAGCAGCATAAATTCGAGAAGGCTGATGTTAAACAGGAAGCAGAGAGTGAGAGGAAGAAAAATTTTAGATCCTTTCATTCCTGGCTTCAAGCCTTTGGTATTTATGCTGCGGTTCTTGGGGAAAAATTCCCTCATATGTGTAGTGGGTTATTTCAACACCAGGATAGTATATTGGAAGCATATCGTAATTTTGGTGGGCTTGCCTGGCTTAATTACGATGAATCTTTTAGACAAAAGCTGTCTGTGCATTCCTCGTTAAAGTGGGGTATTAAAGATGTAGGCCTTTGGCTGAATTTAATGCTGCCACAGAGGAGCACTTTTTCTAGACAGCCAGCAAGTCAAACAG
The DNA here is from genome assembly GCF_048569485.1 of Anomaloglossus baeobatrachus. Taxonomy (NCBI): domain Eukaryota; kingdom Metazoa; phylum Chordata; class Amphibia; order Anura; family Aromobatidae; genus Anomaloglossus; species Anomaloglossus baeobatrachus. Next base: position 178,493,981 of record NC_134356.1, read on the forward strand.
TTAAGCGTGGGGTGTGCTTTGCTTTCAATGAATCTTCGTGCAAATGGCAGAACAATTGCCGTTTTCGGCACGAATGTTCATTCTGTGCCGGGGTGCACCCCTTGTTTAAGTGCTTCAGGAAGCATGGTCAGCCCGGTGTATCGGCGTCTGGAGGCAGGGAGCATTTTTTCAAGGGCCCCGACGCCGGTGAGCCTGGAAAGAATGCTTCCATGGCTAGGACGCTTCCCAGACCGTCAGAAAGCGGAAATCATTTGTAATGGTTTTAAGGAAGGTTTTTATGTTCCTTCTTTTTCAGGTGTAGGTTGTACTGTCACTAGAAATCTCAAATCTATCAATGTGCAACTGGATGCTGTTAGGTTGCACATTGATAAAGAGAAAGGGTTGGGTAGGGTAGCAGGCCCTTTTCAGTCTCCCCCTTTTGTTAATTTTAGAATTTCACCATTGGGGATTGTCCCTAAGAAGGAACCGAATTCATTCAGGGTAATTCATCATTTATCCTATCCCAAGGGTGGTTCGTTAAATGATGAAATTGATTCTAGTGCAGCCTCAGTCAGCTATGCATCCTTTGATTTAGCTGTGGATTTGTTAAGGAGGTCTGGTAGGGGTGCATTACTGGCTAAAGCTGATATAAAATCTGCCTTCAGGTTACTGCCGATTTGTCCTTCAGGTTTTAATTCTTTGGGTTTTTATTTTGATTTTGGTTATTATTTTGACAAATGCTTGCCCATGGGATTTTCTCTTTCTTGTTTTTATTTTGAATCTTTTTCCACTTTTTTACATTGGGTAGTTCAGGATTCAGTTGGAGAGGGTGGGATTTTGCACTACCTGGACGATTTTTTGTTTGTTGGGGATCGGCTGTTGGGGAGTTGTGCAAAATTGTTGTTTAATTTTATTCGAATTATGGAATTTTTTGGGGTGCCGTTGGCGGAAGATAAAACAGTTTTTGCTTGTACTAGGTTAGAGTTTTTGGGCATTGTCATTGATTCGGACAAAATGGAGTTGAGTCTTCCCCAGGAGAAAATTGTCAAATTAAAGGGTTTGATTTTGGTTTTGTTGGGTAGGGAGAAGGCTACTTTACGAGAGTTTCAATCTCTGTTAGGTAGTCTGAATTTCGCCTTGAAGATCATGCCAATGGGTAGGGTTTTTTCTAGGAGGCTTTATGATGCTACAAAAGGGGTGACGTCGGCAAATGCACATATCAGAGTTTCTAAAGAAGTGAAGGCAGACTTGTGTGTTTGGTTTGAATTTTTGGATTCTTTTAATGGGTTTTGTTGTGTTCAGAGTGAGTTTGTTTCATCTGGGGATGTAGATTTGTTCTTTAGTGTAGCGAGCGGTTTTGGTTATGGTATTGTTTTTCGTTCTCACTGGTGTTATGGGAGATGGCCTGTGGAATGGAAGGAAAAAGGGATATTAGGTAGGAAGGTGGTGCTTGACCTATTTTTGGTCCTTGTAGCGGTCTTTTTATGGGGTGAATTGCTGGCCAATAGGCGTATTTTGTTGCTTTCTGATAGTCAGGGTTTGGTTTTTACGGTAAATTATTTTTCTTCAAAGTGTCCAATATTGTGTAGTCTTTTAAGGAAATTGGTTTTCTTTTGTCTTAAATATAACATTTTTCTTAAGGCGTCTTTTGCTTTGTCTGATTCTAACCGTGCGGTTGATCATCTCTCGTTTCAGAGATTGGAGGAATTTCGGGTATGCCTACCAGGGGCAGATTTGCAGGCAACACTTTGCCCGTCCCAGCTATGGGGGGCAATTTGGAGTTAATTCCATTTTATATCAGAAATTCTGTAGCAGAATCTACTTGGAAATCTTATTCTGCTGCGTGGTTGAAGTGGGTCCAATTTTGTGGTGTCAATGGTTTTGAGATCTTTTCTGGCGAGGTGCAGCCAATTTTGTTTTTTATTAATACTTATGTTGCTGATGGGTCTGGCTATGCTGCTATTCATAAATTGTTATCGGGTGTTTCTTTCTTTTTTAAGTTGAATGGAAGGGAATCTTTGTTAAAAAATTTTGCAGTGGGTCAGTGTTTAAAGGGTTTGAGGAAGGTGTCGTTTGCGCCGGATAAGAGACGGCCGATTTCTTTTGAGATATTAAGGAGATTATGGGATATTCTTTCTGAGGTATGTTTTGATCGTTTTGAGCTTATCTTGTTTAGGGCTATTTTTGTGGTTTCCTTTTTTGCAGCTTTAAGAGTGGGTGAAGTGGTTTCTAGTAGCAAAAATAGCACATCTGGTTTATTACGGGAGGATATAGTCATAAAACGATCGGTTGTTTTTATTTTTATTAAAAAATCAAAAACAGATCAACTCGGGAAAGGTGTGTCTTTAAAGTTGAAAGCTATACCGGGTTGTTCTGTTTGTCCAGTCAAAAATTTATCTGATTGGATTTCCATTCGCCCGGACATTTCAGGGGTTTTATTTTTACACAAAGATGGTTCGTCAGTTTCTCGGTTCCAGTTCTCTGCAGTCTTAAAGAAATGTTTGTTGAGGCTTGAATTGGATGGTAAGGCTTATTCGTCTCATTCTTTTAGAATTGGGGCTGCAACTGAGGCTGCGGGTGCGGGGTTGGGGGTAAAAAAGATTCGCAGCATTGGAAGGTGGACTTCCAATAGGTACAGATTGTATATACGTCCTAACCTATTGTAATGCATGTATTTTTTCTTCAACTATCCTAGGCCCTTTAGTCATCTGGCTGTTCGGGCATTCATTCATCCATTGGGCCCAGATGAGAGCTTCAAGTAGAAACTATTCTGAGAATCTTTCCTTTAATCTGGACTCTGTGAATGTTTTTTGGTTCGGTATTAGAGGTTTAAGAATTGAAAGTTTGGTTTCTAGTGTAAAAAAATTCATAGGTCGTTATCCGAATCCGGATTTATTGGTTTTTCACATAGGGGGAAATGATCTGGGTAGGATTAAAACGTTAGAATTGTTGGGTCAATTGAAGAGGGATTTTTCTCTAATACAGTCAATTTTTCCAGCTTCTTCGTTGATTTTTTCAGAAATTGTTCCTCGACTTATTTGGAGCAGTAAAAAGTTAGTTTTTATGGAGAAAATTCGGAAAAGGGTTAATCGCTCAATGAGCAGGTGTTTCCAGCAAATGGGTGGTTTTTCCTATAGACACATAGATTTAGAGGGTTATATTCAAGGTTTGTATAGGAGTGATGGGATACATTTGTCGGATGTTGGTTTAGATATTTATAATGTGGGAATCCAGAATGCAATTGAGCAGTGGCTGTGTTGTTTTGGGGGGCCTGCTCATCTTTGATTCTCAGGCCGGTTGGGAAAAAATCACCCAATTCTTATTGGGTGGATTTTTAGTATGTTATGTATATTTGGATTTTTTGGAGTAATTCTTGGTATTTTGGTATATTTATTTATTTGAAGAGATTATCTTATTTATTATAAAGTTATGTAACCATTAATAAAACAACACGGCCATTTGCCAATTTATTCTGTAGTCATGTGTATTTATTCATTGTTGTGAATGAGCTTGAATGTGGGCTTTATGCTACCATGGAAAATCGACAGGGTATATAAACCTGGAGATTACATGGTGGCATGAGCCCCCCTCTCTTAGGGTAGTTTTTAATGCTTTAGGTTGCTCAGTTCTGTTAGAATCGTAGTAGGTGTTTTGGTGGTTAATTTTGTTTGACCCTAAAGGGTTAACGTTGGCTTTACAGCTGGTAACGCGGACAGGCTGGAACTGGTTTTGTTCAGCCTGTTGCGCGCCCAAATTTTTAAATTCTGATTGGGTAGTGATGGTTTTGAGCGGGAGTAATTTTGTATAAATAACAGCTGTTTTTGGTCAGCTGTGTCAGAATCATCTGTGAAGCAAGAAGAATCACCCACCCGCCCTCCCTCTTTTTTGTTAGTCGTGTTTTTGTCGTGTTTGTTTTATTAGATGGGAAAAAATCACCCAATTCTTATTGGGTGGATTTTTGGTATGTTATGTATATTTGGATTTTTTGGAGTAATTCTTGGTATTTTGGTATATTTATTTATTTGAAGAGATTATCTTATTTATTATAAAGTTATGTAACCATTAATAAAACAACACGGCCATTTGCCAATTTATTCTGTAGTCATGTGTATTTATTCATTGTTGTGAATGAGCTTGAATGTGGGCTTTATGCTACCATGGAAGCTGAAGCATTATGAGAGGACAGCTGCAGATGTATTTGTAATGAGGCAAAGCTCAGCTTTTCTGTACTGTGAATTGTAATCAGTCACAGCTCTGCAAAGAGATGAGGTGAACAGACTGTCAGTCATTACATGTCTCACACTGGTAACACCCCCTTTCCTTCAAAATAAGCTCTTTAGGAAGATTCTCAGGGAGATCCATTTCAGGCCCAGAGATCCTAACAACTCATTTACATATTATGGAAAATGTGGATTTCTCTGGAATAAAACATCAGATCGCAGATATCAAGTTATAATTTTTTTTCAATTAAAGACCCACATCCACTTACAGATACTTAGGAGGGTTGATCCTACTGACAGATTTTAACAGAATATTTGAGGTCATATATTAGGGGTTTGGTTAGAACAAAGCTTCTAATCATGGATGGCCCGTGAGTTCTAGTGGAAGCACATAGGTGAATTTTAGACGCTCTGTTTGCCTTGATTATAAAAAGTATTCTAGTATTATAGTACATTTGTTTGAATTATTCCCTAGATTTGTTTTTTTTTAATGCGTTTTTATGCGTTGAATGCAAAATCACAGTTTTTGCAGAAGGGTCTTAAAGAAAAAGCGATGGGGCCCAAAGAGTCGCTCTTAACACTAGAAGTCCCAGAAATTTCGAGCTCCCCCCATTTCAAAAAGGTAGAAATGTTAAATGACCCCTCTCTGGGACTTCTAGTGTTAAAAAGAGGCAGCAACCATATAGTCGCTAAGGTGAGGCAATCCAATAACTCACTCTGAAGTCTGTAACTAAAGCAACAGCTGTCAATCAGTGCAGTGCAGTAACTGGGGTCTCATTTATGAGCATTGCCTCACAGTAAGATCATTCTGGTTCCCTATAGCCACTGCAGAAGCAACTAGGGCCTCATTTATGAGAACTGCCTCACAGTAAGATTGTTCTGGTGCCTATAGCAACTAGAGTGTAGCTTTTAGCATCGCAGCTGCTGACAGTTTTTGCCCCAAGAATTGAAAGGTCCGATGTGCTCAAAGTCGCTCAGAAAGGGGCAGCAACCACATAGCCTCTAATGTAGGGCAACCAAAAAAGTCACTAATCTCTATAATTATAGCAGCGGCTGTCAACAATCAGTAAAGAAGTAACTTGGGCCCCATGTATGAGAATTGCCTCAGTAAAATTGTTCTGGTTCCCTATAGCCATTGCAGAACTAACTGGGGCCTCATTTATGAGAATTGCCTCACAGTAATGGTTCTGGTTGCCTATAACCACTGTAGTAATAACTGGGGCCCCCATGTATGATAATTGCCTCACAGCAATGGTTCTGGTTCCCTATAACCACTGCAGTAATAACTGGGGCCCATGTATGAGAATTGCCTCACAGCAATGGTTCTGGTTCCCTATAACCACTGCAGTAATAACTGGGGCCCCCATGTATGAGAATTGCCTCACAGCAATGGTTCTGGTTCCCTATAACCACTGCAGTAATAACTGGGGGCCCATGTATGATAATTGCCTCACAGCAATGGTTCTGGTTCCCTATAACCACTGTAGTAATAACTGGGGGCCCCATGTATGAGAATTGCCTCACAGCAATGGTTCTGGTTCCCTATAACCACTGCAGTAATAACTGGGGCCCCATATATGATAATTGCCTCACAGCAATGGTTCTGGTTCCCTATAACCACTGCAGTAATAACTAGAGCCCCCATGTATGAGAATTGCCTCACAGCAATGGTTCTGGTTCCCTATAACCACTGTAGTAATAACTGGGGCCCCCATGTATGATAATTGCCTCACAGCAATGGTTCTGGTTCCCTATAACCACTGTAGTAATAACTGGGGGCCCCATGTATGAGAATTGCCTCACAGCAATGGTTCTGGTTCCCTATAACCACTGCAGTAATAACTGGGACCCATGTATGAGAATTGCCTCACAGCAATGGTTCTGGTTCCCTATAACCACTGCAGTAATAACTGGGGCCCCCATGTATGAGAATTGCCTCACAGCAATGGTTCTGGTTCCCTATAACCACTGTAGTAATAACTGGGGCCCATGTATGAGAATTGCCTCACAGCAATGGTTCTGGTTCCCTATAACCACTGCAGTAATAACTGGGGCCCCCATGTATGAGAATTGCCTCACAGCAATGGTTCTGGTTCCCTATAACCACTGCAGTAATAACTGGGGCCCATGTATGGGAATTGCCTCACAGCAATGGTTCTGGTTCCCTATAACCACTGCAGTAATAACTGGGGCCCATGTATGAGAATTGCCTCACAGCAATGGTTCTGGTTCCCTATAACCACTGCAGTAATAACTGGGGCCCCATGTATGAGAATTGCCTCACAGCAATGGTTCTGGTTCCCTATAACCACTGCAGTAATAACTGGGGCCCCATGTATGAGAATTGCCTCACAGCAATGGTTCTGGTTCCCTATAACCACTGCAGTAATAACTGGGGCCCCCATGTATGAGAATTGCCTCACAGCAATGGTTCTGGTTCCCTATAACCACTGCAGTAATAACTGGGGCCCATGTATGGGAATTGCCTCACAGCAATGGTTCTGGTTCCCTATAACCACTGCAGTAATAACTGGGGCCCATGTATGAGAATTGCCTCACAGCAATGGTTCTGGTTCCCTATAACCACTGCAGTAATAACTGGGGCCCCATGTATGAGAATTGCCTCACAGCAATGGTTCTGGTTCCCTATAACCACTGCAGTAATAACTGGGGCCCCCATGTATGAGAATTGCCTCACAGCAATTGTTCTGGTTCCCTATAACCACTGCAGTAATAACTGGGGCCCCACGTATGAGAATTGCCTCACAGCAATGGTTCTGGTTCCCTATAACCACTGCAGTAATAACTGGGGCCCCCATGTATGAGAATTGCCTCACAGTAATGGTTCTGGTTCCCTATAACCACTGCAGTAATAACTGGGGCCCCATGTATGAGAATTGCCTCACAGCAATGGTTCTGGTTCCCTATAACCACTGCAGTAATAACTGGGGCCCCATGTATGAGAATTGCCTCACAGCAATGGTTCTGGTTCCCTATAACCACTGCAGTAATAACTGGGGCCCATGTATGAGAATTGCCTCACAGCAATGGTTCTGGTTCCCTATAACCACTGCAGTAATAACTGGGGCCCCCATGTATGAGAATTGCCTCACAGCAATGGTTCTGGTTCCCTATAACCACTGCAGTAATAACTGGGGCCCCCATGTATGAGAATTGCCTCACAGCAATGGTTCTGGTTCCCTATAACCACTGCAGTAATAACTGGGGCCCATGTATGAGAATTGCCTCACAGCAATGGTTCTGGTTCCCTATAACCACTGTAGTAATAACGGGGCCCCCATGTATGAGAATTGCCTCACAGCAATGGTTCTGGTTCCCTATAACCACTGCAGTAATAACTGGGGCCCCCCATGTATGAGAATTGCCTCACAGCAATGGTTCTGGTTCCCTATAACCACTGCAGTAATAACTGGGGCCCCCCATGTATGAGAATTGCCTCACAGCAATGGTTCTGGTTCCCTATAACCACTGCAGTAATAACTGGGGCCCATGTATGAGAATTGCCTCACAGCAATGGTTCTGGTTCCCTATAACCACTGTAGTAATAACGGGGGCCCCATGTATGAGAATTGCCTCACAGCAATGGTTCTGGTTCCCTATAACCACTGCAGTAATAACTAGGGCCCCCCTATGTATGAGAATTGCCTCACAGCAATGGTTCTGGTTCCCTATAACCACTGCAGTAATAACTAGGGCCCCCCTATGTATGAGAATTTCCTCACAGCAATGGTTCTGGTTCCCTATAACCACTGCAGTAATAACTAGGGCCCCCCTATGTATGAGAATTTCCTCACAGCAATGGTTCTGGTTCCCTATAACCACTGTAGTAATAACTGGGGCCCCCATGTACGAGAATTGCCTCACAGCAATGGTTCTGGTTCCCTATAACCACTGCAGTAATAACTGGGTCCCCCCATGTATGAGAATTGCCTCACAGCAATGGTTCTGGTTCCCTATAACCACTGCAGTAATAACTGGGGCCCCCATGTATGAGAATTGCCTCACAGCAATGGTTCTGGTTCCCTATAAACACTGCAGTAATAACTGGGGCCCCCATGTATGAGAATTGCCTCACAGCAATGGTTCTGGTTCCCTATAACCACTGCAGTAATAACTGGGTCCCCCCATGTATGAGAATTGCCTCACAGCAATGGTTCTGGTTCCCTATAACCACTGCAGTAATAACTGGGGCCCCATGTATGAGAATTGCCTCACAGCAATGGTTCTGGTTCCCTATAACCACTGCAGTAATAACTGGGGCCCCCATGTATGAGAATTGCCTCACAGCAATGGTTCTGGTTCCCTATAACCACTGCAGTAATAACTGGGGCCCCATGTATGAGAATTGCCTCACAGCAATAGTTCTGGTTCCCTATAACCACTGCAGTAATAACTGGGGCCCCATGTATGAGAATTGCCTCACAGCAATGGTTCTGGTTCCTTATAACCACTGCAGTAATAACTGGGGCCCCATGTATGAGAATTGCCTCACAGCAATGGTTCTGGCTCCCTATAACCACTGCAGTAATAACTGGGGCCCATGTATGAGAATTGCCTCACAGCAATGGTTCTGGTTCCCTATAACCACTGCAGTAATAACTGGGGCCCATGTATGAGAATTGCCTCACAGCAATGGTTCTGGTTCCCTATAACCACTGTAGTAATAACTAGGGCCCCCCTATGTATGAGAATTTCCTCACAGCAATGGTTCTGGTTCCCTATAACCACTGTAGTAATAACTGGGCCCCCATGTATGAGAATTGCCTCACAGCAATGGTTCTGGTTCCCTATAACCACTGCAGTAATAACTGGGGGCCCCCCCATGTATGAGAATTGCCTCACAGCAATGGTTCTGGTTCCCTATAACCACTGCAGTAATAACTGGGGCCCCCCATGTATGAGAATTGCCTCACAGCAATGGTTCTGGTTCCCTATAACCACTGCAGTAATAACTGGGGCCCCATGTATGAGAATTGCCTCACAGCAATGGTTCTGGTTCCCTATAACCACTGCAGTAATAACTGGGGCCCATGTATGAGAATTGCCTCACAGCAATGGTTCTGGTTCCCTATAACCACTGCAGTAATAACTGGGGCCCATGTATGAGAATTGCCTCACAGCAATGGTTCTGGTTCCCTATAACCACTGTAGTAATAACTAGGGCCCCCCTATGTATGAGAATTTCCTCACAGCAATGGTTCTGGTTCCCTATAACCACTGTAGTAATAACTGGGCCCCCATGTATGAGAATTGCCTCACAGCAATGGTTCTGGTTCCCTATAACCACTGCAGTAATAACTGGGGCCCCCATGTATGAGAATTGCCTCACAGCAATGGTTCTGGTTCCCTATAACCACTGCAGTAATAACTGGGGGCCCATGTATGAGAATTGCCTCACAGCAATGGTTCTGGTTCCCTATAACCACTGCAGTAATAACTGGGGCCCCATGTATGAGAATTGCCTCACAGCAATGGTTCTGGTTCCCTATAACCACTGCAGTAATAACTGGGGCCCCCATGTATGAGAATTGCCTCACAGCAATGGTTCTGGTTCCCTTTAACCACTGCAGTAATAACTGGGGCCCCATGTATGAGAATTGCCTCACAGCAATGGTTCTGGTTCCCTATAACCACTGCAGTAATAACTGGGGCCCCATGTATGAGAATTGCCTCACAGCAATGGTTCTGGTTCCCTATAACCACTGCAGTAATAACTGGGGCCCATGTATGAGAATTGCCTCACAGCAATGGTTCTGGTTCCCTATAACCACTGCAGTAATAACTGGGGCCCCATGTATGAGAATTGCCTCACAGCAATGGTTCTGGTTCCCTATAACCACTGCAGTAATAACTGGGGCCCATGTATGAGAATTGCCTCACAGCAATGGTTCTGGTTCCCTATAACCACTGCAGTAATAACTGGGGCCCATGTATGAGAATTGCCTCACAGCAATGGTTCTGGTTCCCTATAACCACTGTAGTAATAACTAGGGCCCCCCTATGTATGAGAATTTCCTCACAGCAATGGTTCTGGTTCCCTATAACCACTGTAGTAATAACTGGGCCCCCATGTATGAGAATTGCCTCACAGCAATGGTTCTGGTTCCCTATAACCACTGCAGTAATAACTGGGGGCCCCCCCATGTATGAGAATTGCCTCACAGCAATGGTTCTGGTTCCCTATAACCACTGCAGTAATAACTGGGGCCCATGTATGAGAATTGCCTCACAGCAATGGTTCTGGTTCCCTATAACCACTGCAGTAATAACTGGGGGCCCATGTATGAGAATTGCCTCACAGCAATGGTTCTGGTTCCCTATAACCACTGCAGTAATAACTGGGGCCCCCCCATGTATGAGAATTGCCTCACAGCAATGGTTCTGGTTCCCTATAACCACTGCAGTAATAACTGGGGCCCATGTATGAGAATTGCCTCACAGCAATGGTTCTGGTTCCCTATAACCACTGCAGTAATAACTGGGGGCCCCCCCATGTATGAGAATTGCCTCACAGCAATGGTTCTGGTTCCCTATAACCACTGCAGTAATAACTGGGGCCCCCATGTATGAGAATTGCCTCACAGCAATGGTTCTGGTTCCCTATAACCACTGCAGTAATAACTGGGGCCCCATGTATGAGAATTGCCTCACAGCAATGGTTCTGGTTCCCTATAACCACTGCAGTAATAACTGGGGCCCATGTATGAGAATTGCCTCACAGCAATGGTTCTGGTTCCCTATAACCACTGCAGTAATAACTGGGGCCCATGTATGAGAATTGCCTCACAGCAATGGTTCTGGTTCCCTATAACCACTGTAGTAATAACTAGGGCCCCCCTATGTATGAGAATTTCCTCACAGCAATGGTTCTGGTTCCCTATAACCACTGTAGTAATAACTGGGCCCCCATGTATGAGAATTGCCTCACAGCAATGGTTCTGGTTCCCTATAACCACTGCAGTAATAACTGGGGCCCCCATGTATGAGAATTGCCTCACAGCAATGGTTCTGGTTCCCTATAACCACTGCAGTAATAACTGGGGCCCATGTATGAGAATTGCCTCACAGCAATGGTTCTGGTTCCCTATAACCACTGCAGTAATAACTGGGGGCCCATGTATGAGAATTGCCTCACAGCAATGGTTCTGGTTCCCTATAACCACTGCAGTAATAACTGGGGCCCCATGTATGAGAATTGCCTCACAGCAATGGTTCTGGTTCCCTATAACCACTGCAGTAATAACTGGGGCCCCATGTATGAGAATTGCCTCACAGCAATGGTTCTGGTTCCCTATAACCACTGCAGTAATAACTGGGGCCCATGTATGAGAATTGCCTCACAGCAATGGTTCTGGTTCCCTATAACCACTGCAGTAATAACTGGGGCCCATGTATGAGAATTGCCTCACAGCAATGGTTCTGGTTCCCTATAACCACTGTAGTAATAACTAGGGCCCCCCTATGTATGAGAATTTCCTCACAGCAATGGTTCTGGTTCCCTATAACCACTGTAGTAATAACTGGGCCCCCATGTATGAGAATTGCCTCACAGCAATGGTTCTGGTTCCCTATAACCACTGCAGTAATAACTGGGGGCCCCCCCATGTATGAGAATTGCCTCACAGCAATGGTTCTGGTTCCCTATAACCACTGCAGTAATAACTGGGGCCCATGTATGAGAATTGCCTCACAGCAATGGTTCTGGTTCCCTATAACCACTGCAGTAATAACTGGGGGCCCATGTATGAGAATTGCCTCACAGCAATGGTTCTGGTTCCCTATAACCACTGCAGTAATAACTGGGGCCCCCCCATGTATGAGAATTGCCTCACAGCAATGGTTCTGGTTCCCTATAACCACTGCAGTAATAACTGGGGCCCATGTATGAGAATTGCCTCACAGCAATGGTTCTGGTTCCCTATAACCACTGCAGTAATAACTGGGGCCCCCATGTATGAGAATTGCCTCACAGCAATGGTTCTGGTTCCCTATAACCACTGCAGTAATAACTGGGGCCCCCCCATGTATGAGAATTGCCTCACAGCAATGGTTCTGGTTCCCTATAACTACTGCAGTAATAACTGGGGCCCCCATGTATGAGAATTGCCTCACAGCAATGGTTCTGGTTCCCTATAACCACTGCAGTAATAACTGGGGCCCATGTATGAGAATTGCCTCACAGCAATGGTTCTGGTTCCCTATAACCACTGCAGTAATAACTGGGGCCCCCATGTATGAGAATTGCCTCACAGCAATGGTTCTGGTTCCCTATAACCACTGCAGTAATAACTGGGGCCCATGTATGAGAATTGCCTCACAGCAATGGTTCTGGTTCCCTATAACCACTGCAGTAATAACTGGGGCCCCATGTATGAGAATTGCCTCACAGCAATGGTTCTGGTTCCCTATAACCACTGCAGTAATAACTGGGGCCCCATGTATGAGAATTGCCTCACAGCAATGGTTCTGGTTCCCTATAACCACTGCAGTAATAACTGGGGCCCATGTATGAGAATTGCCTCACAGCAATGGTTCTGGTTCCCTATAACCACTGCAGTAATAACTAGGGCCCCCCTATGTATGAGAATTTCCTCACAGCAATGGTTCTGGTTCCCTATAACCACTGTAGTAATAACTGGGCCCCCATGTATGAGAATTGCCTCACAGCAATGGTTCTGGTTCCCTATAACCACTGCAGTAATAACTGGGCCCCCATGTATGAGAATTGCCTCACAGCAATGGTTCTGGTTCCCTATAACCACTGCAGTAATAACTGGGGCCCCATGTATGAGAATTGCCTCACAGCAATGGTTCTGGTTCCCTATAATCACTGTAGTAATAACGGGGGCCCCATGTATGAGAATTGCCTCACAGCAATGGTTCTGGTTCCCTATAACCACTGCAGTAATAACTGGGGCCCCATGTATGAGAATTGCCTCACAGCAATGGTTCTGGTTCCCTATAACCACTGCAGTAATAACTGGGGCCCCATGTATGAGAATTGCCTCACAGCAATGGTTCTGGTTCCCTATAACCACTGTAGTAATAACGGGGGCCCCATGTATGAGAATTGCCTCACAGCAATGGTTCTGGTTCCCTATAACCATTGCAGTAATAACTAGGGCCCCCCTATGTATGAGAATTTCCTCACAGCAATGGTTCTGGTTCCCTATAACCACTGCAGTAATAACTGGGGCCCCCCCCATGTATGAGAATTGCCTCACAGCAATGGTTCTGGTTCCCTATAACCACTGCAGTAATAACTGGGGCCCATGTATGAGAATTGCCTCACAGCAATGGTTCTGGTTCCCTATAACTACTGCAGTAATAACTAGGGCCCCCCTATGTATGAGAATTGCCTCACAGCAATGGTTCTGGTTCCCTATAACCACTGCAGTAATAACTGGGGCCCCCATGTATGAGAATTTCCTCACAGCAATGGTTCTGGTTGCCTATAACCACTGCAGTAATAACTGGGCCCCCATGTATGATAATTGCCTCACAGCAATGGTTCTGGTTCCCTATAACCACTGCAGTAATAACTGGGCCCCCCCCCATGTATGAGAATTGCCTCACAGCAATGGTTCTGGTTGCCTATAACCACTGCAGTAATAACTGGGGCCCCCATGTATGAGAATTGCCTCACAGCAATGGTTCTGGTTCCCTATAACCACTGCAGTAATAACTGGGGCCCCATATATGAGAATTGCCTCACAGCAATGGTTCTGGTTCCCTATAACCACTGCAGTAATAACTGGGGCCCATGTATGAGAATTGCCTCACAGCAATGGTTCTGGTTCCCTATAACCACTGCAGTAATAACTAGGGCCCCCCTATGTATGAGAATTTCCTCACAGCAATGGTTCTGGTTCCCTATAACCACTGTAGTAATAACTGGGCCCCCATGTATGAGAATTGCCTCACAGCAATGGTTCTGGTTCCCTATAACCACTGCAGTAATAACTGGGCCCCCATGTATGAGAATTGCCTCACAGCAATGGTTCTGGTTCCCTATAACCACTGCAGTAATAACTGGGGCCCCATGTATGAGAATTGCCTCACAGCAATGGTTCTGGTTCCCTATAACCACTGCAGTAATAACTGGGGCCCCCATGTATGAGAATTGCCTCACAGCAATGGTTCTGGTTCCCTATAACCACTGTAGTAATAACTAGGGCCCCCCTATGTATGAGAATTGCCTCACAGCAATGGTTCTGGTTCCCTATAACCACTGCAGTAATAACTGGGGCCCCCATGTATGAGAATTGCCTCACAGCAATGGTTCTGGTTCCCTATAACCACTGCAGTAATAACTGGGGCCCATGTATGAGAATTGCCTCACAGCAATGGTTCTGGTTCCCTATAACCACTGCAGTAATAACTGGGGGCCCATGTATGAGAATTGCCTCACAGCAATGGTTCTGGTTCCCTATAACCACTGCAGTAATAACTGGGGCCCCCATGTATGAGAATTGCCTCACAGCAATGGTTCTGGTTCCCTATAACCACTGCAGTAATAACTGGGGCCCCCCCATGTATGAGAATTGCCTCACAGCAATGGTTCTGGTTCCCTATAACTACTGCAGTAATAACTGGGGCCCCCATGTATGAGAATTTCCTCACAGCAATGGTTCTGATTCCCTATAACCACTGCAGTAATAACTGGGGCCCTCATGTATGAGAATTGCCTCACAGCAATGGTTCTGGTTCCCTATAACCACTGCAGTAATAACTGGGGCCCCCATGTATGAGAATTGCCTCACCGCAATGGTTCTGGTTCCCTATAACCACTGCAGTAATAACTGGGGCCCCCATGTATGAGAATTGCCTCACAGCAATGGTTCTGGTTCCCTATAACCACTGCAGTAATAACTGGGGCCCCCATGTATGAGAATTGCCTCACAGCAATGGTTCTGGTTCCCTATAACCACTGCAGTAATAACTGGGGCCCCCATGTATGAGAATTGCCACACAGCAATGGTTCTGGTTGCCTATAACCACTGCAGTAATAACTGGGCCCCCATGTATGATAATTGCCTCACAGCAATGGTTATGGTTCCCTATAACCACTGCAGTAATAACTGGGGCCCCATGTATGAGAATTGCCTCACAGCAATGGTTCTGGTTGCCTATAACCACTGCAGTAATAACTGGGGCCCCCATGTATGAGAATTGCCTCACAGCAATGGTTCTGGTTCCCTATAACCACTGCAGTAATAACTGGGGCCCCATGTATGAGAATTGCCTCACAGCAATGGTTCTGGTTCCCTATAACCACTGCAGTAATAACTGGGGCCCCATGTATGATAATTGCCTCACAGCAATGGTTCTGGTTCCCTATAACCACTGCAGTAATAACTGGGGCCCATGTATGAGAATTGCCTCACAGCAATGGTTCTGGTTCCCTATAACCACTGTAGTAATAACTGGGCCCCCATGTATGAGAATTGCCTCACAGCAATGGTTCTGGTTCCCTATAACCACTGCAGTAATAACTGGGCCCCCATGTATGAGAATTGCCTCACAGCAATGGTTCTGGTTCCCTATAACCACTGCAGTAATAACTGGGGCCCCATGTATGAGAATTGCCTCACAGCAATGGTTCTGGTTCCCTATAATCACTGTAGTAATAACGGGGGCCCCATGTATGAGAATTGCCTCACAGCAATGGTTCTGGTTCCCTATAACCACTGCAGTAATAACTGGGGCCCCATGTATGAGAATTGCCTCACAGCAATGGTTCTGGTTCCCTATAACCACTGCAGTAATAACTGGGGCCCCATGTATGAGAATTGCCTCACAGCAATGGTTCTGGTTCCCTATAACCACTGTAGTAATAACGGGGGCCCCATGTATGAGAATTGCCTCACAGCAATGGTTCTGGTTCCCTATAACCATTGCAGTAATAACTAGGGCCCCCCTATGTATGAGAATTTCCTCACAGCAATGGTTCTGGTTCCCTATAACCACTGCAGTAATAACTGGGGCCCCCCCCATGTATGAGAATTGCCTCACAGCAATGGTTCTGGTTCCCTATAACCACTGCAGTAATAACTGGGGCCCATGTATGAGAATTGCCTCACAGCAATGGTTCTGGTTCCCTATAACTACTGCAGTAATAACTAGGGCCCCCCTATGTATGAGAATTGCCTCACAGCAATGGTTCTGGTTCCCTATAACCACTGCAGTAATAACTGGGGCCCCCATGTATGAGAATTTCCTCACAGCAATGGTTCTGGTTGCCTATAACCACTGCAGTAATAACTGGGCCCCCATGTATGATAATTGCCTCACAGCAATGGTTCTGGTTCCCTATAACCACTGCAGTAATAACTGGGCCCCCCCCCATGTATGAGAATTGCCTCACAGCAATGGTTCTGGTTGCCTATAACCACTGCAGTAATAACTGGGGCCCCCATGTATGAGAATTGCCTCACAGCAATGGTTCTGGTTCCCTATAACCACTGCAGTAATAACTGGGGCCCCATATATGAGAATTGCCTCACAGCAATGGTTCTGGTTCCCTATAACCACTGCAGTAATAACTGGGGCCCATGTATGAGAATTGCCTCACAGCAATGGTTCTGGTTCCCTATAACCACTGCAGTAATAACTAGGGCCCCCCTATGTATGAGAATTTCCTCACAGCAATGGTTCTGGTTCCCTATAACCACTGTAGTAATAACTGGGCCCCCATGTATGAGAATTGCCTCACAGCAATGGTTCTGGTTCCCTATAACCACTGCAGTAATAACTGGGCCCCCATGTATGAGAATTGCCTCACAGCAATGGTTCTGGTTCCCTATAACCACTGCAGTAATAACTGGGGCCCCATGTATGAGAATTGCCTCACAGCAATGGTTCTGGTTCCCTATAACCACTGCAGTAATAACTGGGGCCCCCATGTATGAGAATTGCCTCACAGCAATGGTTCTGGTTCCCTATAACCACTGTAGTAATAACTAGGGCCCCCCTATGTATGAGAATTGCCTCACAGCAATGGTTCTGGTTCCCTATAACCACTGCAGTAATAACTGGGGCCCCCATGTATGAGAATTGCCTCACAGCAATGGTTCTGGTTCCCTATAACCACTGCAGTAATAACTGGGGCCCATGTATGAGAATTGCCTCACAGCAATGGTTCTGGTTCCCTATAACCACTGCAGTAATAACTGGGGGCCCATGTATGAGAATTGCCTCACAGCAATGGTTCTGGTTCCCTATAACCACTGCAGTAATAACTGGGGCCCCCATGTATGAGAATTGCCTCACAGCAATGGTTCTGGTTCCCTATAACCACTGCAGTAATAACTGGGGCCCCCCCATGTATGAGAATTGCCTCACAGCAATGGTTCTGGTTCCCTATAACTACTGCAGTAATAACTGGGGCCCCCATGTATGAGAATTTCCTCACAGCAATGGTTCTGATTCCCTATAACCACTGCAGTAATAACTGGGGCCCTCATGTATGAGAATTGCCTCACAGCAATGGTTCTGGTTCCCTATAACCACTGCAGTAATAACTGGGGCCCCCATGTATGAGAATTGCCTCACCGCAATGGTTCTGGTTCCCTATAACCACTGCAGTAATAACTGGGGCCCCCATGTATGAGAATTGCCTCACAGCAATGGTTCTGGTTCCCTATAACCACTGCAGTAATAACTGGGGCCCCCATGTATGAGAATTGCCTCACAGCAATGGTTCTGGTTCCCTATAACCACTGCAGTAATAACTGGGGCCCCCATGTATGAGAATTGCCACACAGCAATGGTTCTGGTTGCCTATAACCACTGCAGTAATAACTGGGCCCCCATGTATGATAATTGCCTCACAGCAATGGTTATGGTTCCCTATAACCACTGCAGTAATAACTGGGGCCCCATGTATGAGAATTGCCTCACAGCAATGGTTCTGGTTGCCTATAACCACTGCAGTAATAACTGGGGCCCCCATGTATGAGAATTGCCTCACAGCAATGGTTCTGGTTCCCTATAACCACTGCAGTAATAACTGGGGCCCCATGTATGAGAATTGCCTCACAGCAATGGTTCTGGTTCCCTATAACCACTGCAGTAATAACTGGGGCCCCATGTATGATAATTGCCTCACAGCAATGGTTCTGGTTCCCTATAACCACTGCAGTAATAACTGGGGCCCATGTATGAGAATTGCCTCACAGCAATGGTTCTGGTTCCCTATAACCACTGCAGTAATAACTAGGGCCCCCCTATGTATGAGAATTTCCTCACAGCAATGGTTCTGGTTGCCTATAACCACTGCAGTAATAACTGGGCCCCCATGTATGATAATTGCCTCACAGCAATGGTTCTGGTTCCCTATAACCACTGCAGTAATAACTGGGGGCCCCCCCATGTATGAGAATTGCCTCACAGCAATGGTTCTGGTTGCCTATAACCACTGCAGTAATAACTGGGGCCCCCATGTATGAGAATTGCCTCACAGCAATGGTTCTGGTTCCCTATAACCACTGCAGTAATAACTGGGGCCCCATGTATGAGAATTGCCTCACAGCAATGGTTCTGGTTCCCTAGAACCACTGCAGTAATAACTGGGGCCCCATGTATGATAATTGCCTCACAGCAATGGTTCTGGTTCCCTATAACCACTGCAGTAATAACTGGGGCCCATGTATGAGAATTGCCTCACAGCAATGGTTCTGGTTCCCTATAACCACTGCAGTAATAACTAGGGCCCCCCTATGTATGAGAATTTCCTCACAGCAATGGTTCTGGTTCCCTATAACCACTGTAGTAATAACTGGGCCCCCATGTATGAGAATTGCCTCACAGCAATGGTTCTGGTTCCCTATAACCACTGCAGTAATAACTGGGCCCCCATGTATGAGAATTGCCTCACAGCAATGGTTCTGGTTCCCTATAACCACTGCAGTAATAACTGGGGCCCCATGTATGAGAATTGCCTCACAGCAATGGTTCTGGTTCCCTATAACCACTGCAGTAATAACTGGGGCCCCCATGTATGAGAATTGCCTCACAGCAATGGTTCTGGTTCCCTATAACCACTGTAGTAATAACTAGGGCCCCCCTATGTATGAGAATTGCCTCACAGCAATGGTTCTGGTTCCCTATAACCACTGTAGTAATAACTGGGCCCCCATGTATGAGAATTGCCTCACAGCAATGGTTCTGGTTCCCTATAACCACTGCAGTAATAACTGGGGCCCCCATGTATGAGAATTGCCTCACAGCAATGGTTCTGGTTCCCTATAACCACTGCAGTAATAACTGGGGCCCCATGTATGAGAATTACCTCACAGCAATGGTTCTGGTTCCCTATAACTACTGCAGTAATAACTGGGGCCCCCATGTATGAGAATTGCCTCACAGCAATGGTTCTGGTTCCCTATAACCACTGTAGTAATAACTAGGGCCCCCCTATGTATGAGAATTGCCTCACAGCAATGGTTCTGGTTCCCTATAACCACTGTAGTAATAACTAGGGCCCCCCTATGTATGAGAATTTCCTCACAGCAATGGTTCTGGTTCCCTATAACCACTGTAGTAATAACTGGGCCCCCATGTATGAGAATTGCCTCACAGCAATGGTTCTGGTTCCCTATAACCACTGCAGTAATAACTGGGGCCCCCATGTATGAGAATTGCCTCACCGCAATGGTTCTGGTTCCCTATAACCACTGCAGTAATAACTGGGGCCCCCATGTATGAGAATTGCCTCACAGCAATGGTTCTGGTTCCCTATAACCACTGCAGTAATAACTGGGGCCCCCATGTATGAGAATTGCCTCACAGCAATGGTTCTGGTTCCCTATAACCACTGCAGTAATAACTGGGGCCCCCATGTATGAGAATTGCCTCACAGCAATGGTTCTGGTTCCCTATAACCACTGCAGTAATAACTGGGGGCCCCCCCATGTATGAGAATTGCCTCACAGCAATGGTTCTGGTTGCCTATAACCACTGCAGTAATAACTGGGGCCCCCATGTATGAGAATTGCCTCACAGCAATGGTTCTGGTTCCCTATAACCACTGCAGTAATAACTGGGGCCCCATGTATGAGAATTGCCTCACAGCAATGGTTCTGGTTCCCTATAACCACTGCAGTAATAACTGGGGCCCCCATGTATGAGAATTGCCTCACAGCAATGGTTCTGGTTCCCTATAACCACTGCAGTAATAACTGGGGCCCATGTATGAGAATTGCCTCACAGCAATGGTTCTGGTTCCCTATAACCACTGCAGTAATAACTGGGGCCCATGTATGAGAATTGCCTCACAGCAATGGTTCTGGTTCCCTATAACCACTGCAGTAATAACTAGGGCCCCCATGTATGAGAATTGCCTCACAGCAATGGTTCTGGTTCCCTATAACCACTGCAGTAATAACTAGGGCCCCCATGTATGAGAATTGCCTCACAGCAATGGTTCTGGTTCCCTATAACCACTGCAGTAATAACTGGGGCCCCATGTATGAGAATTGCCTCACAGCAATGGTTCTGGTTCCCTATAACCACTGCAGTAATAACTGGGGCCCATGTATGAGAATTTCCTCACAGCAATGGTTCTGGTTCCCTATAACCACTGTAGTAATAACTGGGCCCCCATGTATGAGAATTGCCTCACAGCAATGGTTCTGGTTCCCTATAACCACTGCAGTAATAATTGGGGCCCCATGTATGAGAATTGCCTCACAGCAATGGTTCTGGTTCCCTATAACCACTGCAGTAATAACTGGGGCCCCATGTATGAGAATTGCCTCACAGCAATGGTTCTGGTTCCCTATAACCACTGCAGTAATAACTGGGGCCCATGTATGAGAATTGCCTCACAGCAATGGTTCTGGTTCCCTATAACCACTGCAGTAATAACTGGGGCCCCATGTATGAGAATTTCCTCACAGCAATGGTTCTGGTTCCCTATAACCACTGTAGTAATAACTGGGCCCCCATGTATGAGAATTGCCTCACAGCAATGGTTCTGGTTCCCTATAACCACTGCAGTAATAACTGGGCCCCCATGTATGAGAATTGCCTCACAGCAATGGTTCTGGTTCCCTATAACCACTGCAGTAATAACTGGGGCCCCATGTATGAGAATTGCCTCACAGCAATGGTTCTGGTTCCCTATAACCACTGCAGTAATAACTGGGCCCCCATGTATGAGAATTGCCTCACAGCAATGGTTCTGGTTCCCTATAACCACTGCAGTAATAACTGGGGCCCCATGTATGAGAATTGCCTCACAGCAATGGTTCTGGTTGCCTATAACCACTGCAGTAATAACTGGGGCCCCATGTATGAGAATTTCCTCACAGCAATGGTTCTGGTTCCCTATAACCACTGTAGTAATAACTGGGGCCCCATGTATGAGAATTGCCTCACAGCAATGGTTCTGGTTCCCTATAACCACTGCAGTAATAACTGGGGCCCATGTATGAGAATTGCCTCACAGCAATGGTTCTGGTTCCCTATAACCACTGCAGTAATAACTAGGGCCCCCATGTATGAGAATTGCCTCACAGCAATGGTTCTGGTTCCCTATAACCACTGCAGTAATAACTAGGGCCCCCCTATGTATGAGAATTTCCTCACAGCAATGGTTCTGGTTCCCTATAACCACTGTAGTAATAACTGGGCCCCCATGTATGAGAATTGCCTCACAGCAATGGTTCTGGTTCCCTATAACCACTGCAGTAATAACTGGGCCCCCATGTATGAGAATTGCCTCACAGCAATGGTTCTGGTTCCCTATAACCACTGCAGTAATAACTGGGGCCCCATGTATGAGAATTGCCTCACAGCAATGGTTCTGGTTCCCTATAACCACTGCAGTAATAACTGGGGCCCCCATGTATGAGAATTGCCTCACAGCAATGGTTCTGGTTCCCTATAACCACTGCAGTAATAACTGGGGCCCCATGTATGAGAATTGCCTCACAGCAATGGTTCTGGTTCCCTATAACCACTGCAGTAATAACTGGGCCCCCATGTATGAGAATTGCCTCACAGCAATGGTTCTGGTTCCCTATAACCACTGTAGTAATAACTGGGGCCCCATGTATGAGAATTGCCTCACAGCAATGGTTCTGGTTCCCTATAACCACTGCAGTAATAACTGGGGCCCATGTATGAGAATTGCCTCACAGCAATGGTTCTGGTTCCCTATAACCACTGCAGTAATAACTAGGGCCCCCATGTATGAGAATTGCCTCACAGCAATGGTTCTGGTTCCCTATAACCACTGCAGTAATAACTAGGGCCCCCCTATGTATGAGAATTGCCTCACAGCAATGGTTCTGGTTCCCTATAACCACTGCAGTAATAACTGGGCCCCCAATGGGACTCCCCAACATATCCATATATTATAAAGCTGCTGTCCTCTCTAGAGCAGTAGACTGGGTCAGATGCCCTCCGAATAAGTTGTGGACGACAATAGAGGAACACCTGGCCTCCTCCCCCTTACGAGCTCTTTTACTCGCCCCCCCCTGTCAGGGAAATAAAAGATTCTGTACCAACGAACTGACTAGAACACTTCTGGACAACTGGAACCGTAACATAGAGCTCCTGGCCCCTCCTCTTTCACCTCTTACCCTAATCTCTGATATACTAGACTCCAGCCTGAATCTCGCCAACACCGCGAAATCTCCATATCTAAGTAATGCAAAGATCCCAGCGATAGATCTCCTACAAGACGGTTCTTTGATCTCGAGGCAGGAGATGGGTGAGATTCCCCTCCTTTCTAAACTCACATTTCTTCATTATATGACAATAAAACGCACAATTCAACCATTATTGCCACAGTCCAACCTCACTAGACCCTTAACCACATTTGAATCACTTTGCTCGCAAACAAGGTCTCCTAAAAAAGTCTTGTCTCGCTTATATAACACTCTACTTACAAAGGAATTGGTAGTAAAAAGAGCTTACATACTGAAGTGGGAAAAAGATCTGAATACTACATTTACTGACGCCCAAACGAGCCAAATTTACGGTTCCTCGCATGGACCTTCATGTTGTGTGAGGGTTCAAGAGAGTTCCTTCAAAGTAGTTGCGAGATGGTACATAGTCCCGGACACGGCTGCAATTTGGCAATCTGCCTCTTCAGGCCTCTGCTGGAGGTGTGAGGAGGATAGAGGAACGTATCTACACATTTGGTGGACGTGCCCTCGTCTCCAGATATTCTGGAAGATGGCAATCCAGCTAATTCTTGATCTTACAAACAAAGGGGAGGACCCAGAACCCATGCATCTGCTACTAAATTTCCCACTGTGGCCTAATGATAAGGCTAACTCGAAATTGGCGTCCTTTGTGAGCTCAGCCTGCAAACTGCTGATTGCTCAACTGTGGCGCACGACTATGATACCCACCATCTCGCAGCTGTTACAGAAAATTGACCAATTATACTACGCGGAGGAGCTCTCTGCCCTCTCAAGACAACAATTGTTCTTCTTTGGGCAAGTTTGGAAGGCCTGGAAGGACTACAAATCTAAACCTTCTTTTTTGACGGCGGTGGCGCAGGAGACGCCATAAAGAAACCTGGGTCGTCTTCTCCTCCCCATTAGGGGACCGAGGGAGATGATAGCCTAGTTCTGATAAATATAGACATATGATGAATGGACCCTAGACCAACACCCTCTCCCTACTCCATCCTCCCCCCCCCTATCTATTCTCCCCTTCTCAAATCTCTTAGATCTTTTATCTCCCTTCCTAGAAATGAGCTGTAGGGGTTGAGAGGCTTTTTTCAGAATCCTCAGTGGCCCCCCCCCCCCCTCCTATTTTCTTGTTTCCATTATGTGTTCTCTCCTTTTTTCTTTTTCTCTTTCCTTTCAATAAGAAAAAAGTTAAAACTGTTCCTCCGTTTTATAAGGTTATGAGAGCAAGGCAGGATTTGGCTTGCCTTCCACTACTCGCCAGATATAATGACCTTTAATAGATCTGAGATTATATCCAGCAGACGATATTGCACCTGGAAGGCGGTTTAATGTGGTTTAAAGCGATTTAATGCAATTTAGTTTAACCGTAAAGCTAGTAATGTCTATGCTCTGTGATATGTGCATTTATTTTGTTATTATTGGTTCAATAAACAAAACATTAAAACAAACAATAACTGGGCCCCCATGTATGAGAATTGCCTCACAGCAATGGTTCTGGTTCCCTATAACCACTGTAGTAATAACTGGGCCCCCATGTATGAGAATTGCCTCACAGCAATGGTTCTGGTTCCCTATAACCACTGTAGTAATAACTGGGCCCCCATGTATGAGAACTGCCTCACAGCAATGGTTCTGGTTCCCTATAACCACTGCAGTAATAACTGGGGCCCATGTATGAGAATTGCCTCACAGCAATGGTTCTGGTTCCCTATAACCACTGCAGTAATAACTGGGCCCCCATGTATGAGAATTGCCTCACAGCAATGGTTCTGGTTCCCTATAACCACTGCAGTAATAACTGGGGCCCATGTATGAGAATTGCCTCACAGCAATGGTTCTGGTTCCCTATAACCACTGCAGTAATAACTGGGGCCCCCATGTATGAGAATTGCCTCACAGCAATGGTTCTGGTTCCCTATAACCACTGCAGTAATAACTGGGGCCCCATGTATGAGAATTGCCTCACAGCAATGGTTCTGGTTCCCTATAACCACTGCAGTAATAACTGGGGCCCATGTATGAGAATTGCCTCACAGCAATGGTTCTGGTTCCCTATAACCACTGCAGTAATAACTAGGGCCCCCATGTATGAGAATTGCCTCACAGCAATGGTTCTGGTTCCCTATAACCACTGCAGTAATAACTAGGGCCCCCCTATGTATGAGAATTTCCTCACAGCAATGGTTCTGGTTCCCTATAACCACTGTAGTAATAACTGGGCCCCCATGTATGAGAATTGCCTCACAGCAATGGTTCTGGTTCCCTATAACCACTGCAGTAATAACTGGGGCCCCATGTATGAGAATTGCCTCACAGCAATGGTTCTGGTTCCCTATAACCACTGCAGTAATAACTGGGGCCCCCATGTATGAGAATTGCCTCACAGCAATGGTTCTGGTTCCCTATAACCACTGCAGTAATAACTGGGGCCCCATGTATGAGAACTGCCTCACAGCAATGGTTCTGGTTCCCTATAACCACTGCAGTAATAACTGGGGCCCATGTATGAGAATTGCTTCACAGCAATGGTTCTGGTTCCCTATAACCACTGCAGTAATAACTGGGCCCCCATGTATGAGAATTGCCTCACAGCAATGGTTCTGGTTCCCTATAACCACTGTAGTAATAACTGGGCCCCCATGTATGAGAATTGCCTCACAGCAATGGTTCTGGTTCCCTATAACCACTGCAGTAATAACTGGGGCCCCCATGTATGAGAATTGCCTCACAGCAATGGTTCTGGTTCCCTATAACCACTGCAGTAATAACTGGGGCCCCATGTATGAGAATTGCCTCACAGCAATGGTTCTGGTTCCCTATAACCACTGCAGTAATAACTGGGCCCCCATGTATGAGAATTGCCTCACAGCAATGGTTCTGGTTCCCTATAACCACTGCAGTAATAACTGGGGCCCCATGTATGAGAATTGCCTCACAGCAATGGTTCTGGTTGCCTATAACCACTGCAGTAATAACTGGGGCCCCATGTATGAGAATTTCCTCACAGCAATGGTTCTGGTTCCCTATAACCACTGTAGTAATAACTGGGCCC
The DNA here is from genome assembly GCF_048569485.1 of Anomaloglossus baeobatrachus. NCBI lineage: Eukaryota > Metazoa > Chordata > Amphibia > Anura > Aromobatidae > Anomaloglossus > Anomaloglossus baeobatrachus. The sequence goes on from NC_134356.1 coordinate 178,519,906, forward strand.
CCATGTATGAGAATTGCCTCACAGCAATGGTTCTGGTTCCCTATAACCACTGCAGTAATAACTGGGCCCCCATGTATGAGAATTGCCTCACAGCAATGGTTCTGGTTCCCTATAACCACTGCAGTAATAACTGGGCCCCCATGTATGAGAATTGCCTCACAGCAATGGTTCTGGTTCCCTATAACCACTGTAGTAATAACTGGGCCCCCATGTATGAGAATTGCCTCACAGCAATGGTTCTGGTTCCCTATAACCACTGTAGTAATAACTGGGCCCCCATGTATGAGAATTGCCTCACAGCAATGGTTCTGGTTCCCTATAACCACTGTAGTAATAACTGGGCCCCCATGTATGAGAATTTCCTCACAGCAATGGTTCTGGTTCCCTATAACCACTGTAGTAATAACTGGGCCCCCATGTATGAGAATTGCCTCACAGCAATGGTTCTGGTTCCCTATAACCACTGCAGTAATAACTGGGCCCCCATGTATGAGAATTGCCTCACAGCAATGGTTCTGGTTCCCTATAACCACTGTAGTAATAACTGGGCCCCCATGTATGAGAATTGCCTCACAGCAATGGTTCTGGTTCCCTATAACCACTGTAGTAATAACTGGGCCCCCATGTATGAGAATTGCCTCACAGCAATGGTTCTGGTTCCCTATAACCACTGTAGTAATAACTGGGCCCCCATGTATGAGAATTGCCTCACAGCAATGGTTCTGGTTCCCTATAACCACTGCAGTAATAACTGGGGCCCCCATGTATGAGAATTGCCTCACAGCAATGGTTCTGGTTCCCTATAACCACTGCAGTAATAACTGGGGCCCCATGTATGAGAATTGCCTCACAGCAATGGTTCTGGTTCCCTATAACCACTGCAGTAATAACTGGGGCCCATGTATGAGAATTGCCTCACAGCAATGGTTCTGGTTCCCTATAACCACTGCAGTAATAACTGGGGCCCCCATGTATGAGAATTGCCTCACAGCAATGGTTCTGGTTCCCTATAACCACTGCAGTAATAACTGGGGCCCCATGTATGAGAATTGCCTCACAGCAATGGTTCTGGTTCCCTATAACCACTGCAGTAATAACTGGGGCCCATGTATGAGAATTGCCTCACAGCAATGGTTCTGGTTCCCTATAACCACTGCAGTAATAACTAGGGCCCCCATGTATGAGAATTGCCTCACAGCAATGGTTCTGGTTCCCTATAACCACTGCAGTAATAACTAGGGCCCCCCTATGTATGAGAATTTCCTCACAGCAATGGTTCTGGTTCCCTATAACCACTGTAGTAATAACTGGGCCCCCATGTATGAGAATTGCCTCACAGCAATGGTTCTGGTTCCCTATAACCACTGCAGTAATAACTGGGCCCCCATGTATGAGAATTGCCTCACAGCAATGGTTCTGGTTCCCTATAACCACTGTAGTAATAACTGGGCCCCCATGTATGAGAATTGCCTCACAGCAATGGTTCTGGTTCCCTATAACCACTGCAGTAATAACTGGGCCCCCATGTATGAGAATTGCCTCACAGCAATGGTTCTGGTTCCCTATAACCACTGTAGTAATAACTGGGCCCCCATGTATGAGAATTGCCTCACAGCAATGGTTCTGGTTCCCTATAACCACTGTAGTAATAACTGGGCCCCCATGTATGAGAATTGCCTCACAGCAATGGTTCTGGTTCCCTATAACCACTGTAGTAATAACTGGGCCCCCATGTATGAGAATTGCCTCACAGCAATGGTTCTGGTTCCCTATAACCACTGCAGTAATAACTGGGGCCCATGTATGAGAATTTCCTCACAGCAATGGTTCTGGTTCCCTATAACCACTGCAGTAATAACTGGGCCCCCATGTATGAGAATTGCCTCACAGCAATGGTTCTGGTTCCCTATAACCACTGTAGTAATAACTGGGCCCCCATGTATGAGAATTGCCTCACAGCAATGGTTCTGGTTCCCTATAACCACTGCAGTAATAACTGGGGCCCCCATGTATGAGAATTGCCTCACAGCAATGGTTCTGGTTCCCTATAACCACTGTAGTAATAACTGGGCCCCCATGTATGAGAATTGCCTCACAGCAATGGTTCTGGTTCCCTATAACCACTGCAGTAATAACTGGGGCCCCCATGTATGAGAATTGCCTCACAGCAATGGTTCTGGTTCCCTATAACCACTGCAGTAATAACTGGGGCCCCATGTATGAGAATTGCCTCACAGCAATGGTTCTGGTTCCCTATAACCACTGCAGTAATAACTGGGGCCCATGTATGAGAATTGCCTCACAGCAATGGTTCTGGTTCCCTATAACCACTGCAGTAATAACTAGGGCCCCCATGTATGAGAATTGCCTCACAGCAATGGTTCTGGTTCCCTATAACCACTGCAGTAATAACTAGGGCCCCCCTATGTATGAGAATTTCCTCACAGCAATGGTTCTGGTTCCCTATAACCACTGTAGTAATAACTGGGCCCCCATGTATGAGAATTGCCTCACAGCAATGGTTCTGGTTCCCTATAACCACTGCAGTAATTACTGGACCCCCATGTATGAGAATTGCCTCACAGCAATGGTTCTGGTTCCCTATAACCACTGTAGTAATAACTGGGCCCCCATGTATGAGAATTGCCTCACAGCAATGGTTCTGGTTCCCTATAACCACTGCAGTAATAACTGGGGCCCCCATGTATGAGAATTGCCTCACAGCAATGGTTCTGGTTCCCTATAACCACTGCAGTAATAACTGGGGCCCCATGTATGAGAACTGCCTCACAGCAATGGTTCTGGTTCCCTATAACCACTGCAGTAATAACTGGGGCCCATGTATGAGAATTGCCTCACAGCAATGGTTCTGGTTCCCTATAACCACTGCAGTAATAACTGGGGCCCCATGTATGAGAATTGCCTCACAGCAATGGTTCTGGTTCCCTATAACCACTGCAGTAATAACTGGGCCCCCATGTATGAGAATTGCCTCACAGCAATGGTTCTGGTTCCCTATAACCACTGCAGTAATAACTGGGGCCCCATGTATGAGAATTGCCTCACAGCAATGGTTCTGGTTCCCTATAACCACTGCAGTAATAACTGGGGCCCATGTATGAGAATTGCCTCACAGCAATGGTTCTGGTTCCCTATAACCACTGCAGTAATAACTGGGCCCCCATGTATGAGAATTGCCTCACAGCAATGGTTCTGGTTCCCTATAACCACTGTAGTAATAACTGGGCCCCCATGTATGAGAATTTCCTCACAGCAATGGTTCTGGTTCCCTATAACCACTGTAGTAATAACTGGGCCCCCATGTATGAGAATTGCCTCACAGCAATGGTTCTGGTTCCCTATAACCACTGCAGTAATAACTGGGCCCCCATGTATGAGAATTGCCTCACAGCAATGGTTCTGGTTCCCTATAACCACTGTAGTAATAACTGGGCCCCCATGTATGAGAATTGCCTCACAGCAATGGTTCTGGTTCCCTATAACCACTGTAGTAATAACTGGGCCCCCATGTATGAGAATTGCCTCACAGCAATGGTTCTGGTTCCCTATAACCACTGCAGTAATAACTGGGGCCCCCATGTATGAGAATTGCCTCACAGCAATGGTTCTGGTTCCCTATAACCACTGCAGTAATAACTGGGGCCCCCATGTATGAGAATTGCCTCACAGCAATGGTTCTGGTTCCCTATAACCACTGCAGTAATAACTGGGGCCCCATGTATGAGAATTGCCTCACAGCAATGGTTCTGGTTCCCTATAACCACTGCAGTAATAACTGGGGCCCATGTATGAGAATTGCCTCACAGCAATGGTTCTGGTTCCCTATAACCACTGCAGTAATAACTAGGGCCCCCATGTATGAGAATTGCCTCACAGCAATGGTTCTGGTTCCCTATAACCACTGCAGTAATAACTAGGGCCCCCCTATGTATGAGAATTTCCTCACAGCAATGGTTCTGGTTCCCTATAACCACTGTAGTAATAACTGGGCCCCCATGTATGAGAATTGCCTCACAGCAATGGTTCTGGTTCCCTATAACCACTGCAGTAATAACTGGGCCCCCATGTATGAGAATTGCCTCACAGCAATGGTTCTGGTTCCCTATAACCACTGTAGTAATAACTGGGCCCCCATGTATGAGAATTGCCTCACAGCAATGGTTCTGGTTCCCTATAACCACTGCAGTAATAACTGGGGCCCCCATGTATGAGAATTGCCTCACAGCAATGGTTCTGGTTCCCTATAACCACTGCAGTAATAACTGGGGCCCCATGTATGAGAACTGCCTCACAGCAATGGTTCTGGTTCCCTATAACCACTGCAGTAATAACTGGGGCCCATGTATGAGAATTGCCTCACAGCAATGGTTCTGGTTCCCTATAACCACTGCAGTAATAACTGGGGCCCCCATGTATGAGAATTGCCTCACAGCAATGGTTCTGGTTCCCTATAACCACTGCAGTAATAACTGGGGCCCCCATGTATGAGAATTGCCTCACAGCAATGGTTCTGGTTCCCTATAACCACTGCAGTAATAACTGGGGCCCCATGTATGAGAATTGCCTCACAGCAATGGTTCTGGTTCCCTATAACCACTGCAGTAATAACTGGGGCCCATGTATGAGAATTGCCTCACAGCAATGGTTCTGGTTCCCTATAACCACTGCAGTAATAACTAGGGCCCCCATGTATGAGAATTGCCTCACAGCAATGGTTCTGGTTCCCTATAACCACTGCAGTAATAACTAGGGCCCCCCTATGTATGAGAATTTCCTCACAGCAATGGTTCTGGTTCCCTATAACCACTGTAGTAATAACTGGGCCCCCATGTATGAGAATTGCCTCACAGCAATGGTTCTGGTTCCCTATAACCACTGCAGTAATAACTGGGCCCCCATGTATGAGAATTGCCTCACAGCAATGGTTCTGGTTCCCTATAACCACTGTAGTAATAACTGGGCCCCCATGTATGAGAATTGCCTCACAGCAATGGTTCTGGTTCCCTATAACCACTGCAGTAATAACTGGGGCCCCCATGTATGAGAATTGCCTCACAGCAATGGTTCTGGTTCCCTATAACCACTGCAGTAATAACTGGGGCCCCATGTATGAGAACTGCCTCACAGCAATGGTTCTGGTTCCCTATAACCACTGCAGTAATAACTGGGGCCCATGTATGAGAATTGCCTCACAGCAATGGTTCTGGTTCCCTATAACCACTGCAGTAATAACTGGGCCCCCATGTATGAGAATTGCCTCACAGCAATGGTTCTGGTTCCCTATAACCACTGTAGTAATAACTGGGCCCCCATGTATGAGAATTGCCTCACAGCAATGGTTCTGGTTCCCTATAACCACTGTAGTAATAACTGGGCCCCCATGTATGAGAATTGCCTCACAGCAATGGTTCTGGTTCCCTATAACCACTGTAGTAATAACTGGGCCCCCATGTATGAGAATTGCCTCACAGCAATGGTTCTGGTTCCCTATAACCACTGTAGTAATAACTGGGCCCCCATGTATGAGAATTGCCTCACAGCAATGGTTCTGGTTCCCTATAACCACTGCAGTAATAACTGGGGCCCCATGTATGAGAATTGCCTCACAGCAATGGTTCTGGTTCCCTATAACCACTGCAGTAATAACTGGGGCCCATGTATGAGAATTGCCTCACAGCAATGGTTCTGGTTCCCTATAACCACTGCAGTAATAACTAGGGCCCCCATGTATGAGAATTGCCTCACAGCAATGGTTCTGGTTCCCTATAACCACTGCAGTAATAACTAGGGACCCCTATGTATGAGAATTTCCTCACAGCAATGGTTCTGGTTCCCTATAACCACTGTAGTAATAACTGGGCCCCCATGTATGAGAATTGCCTCACAGCAATGGTTCTGGTTCCCTATAACCACTGCAGTAATAACTGGGCCCCCATGTATGAGAATTGCCTCACAGCAATGGTTCTGGTTCCCTATAACCACTGTAGTAATAACTGGGCCCCCATGTATGAGAATTGCCTCACAGCAATGGTTCTGGTTCCCTATAACCACTGCAGTAATAACTGGGGCCCCCATGTATGAGAATTGCCTCACAGCAATGGTTCTGGTTCCCTATAACCACTGCAGTAATAACTGGGGCCCCATGTATGAGAACTGCCTCACAGCAATGGTTCTGGTTCCCTATAACCACTGCAGTAATAACTGGGGCCCATGTATGAGAATTGCCTCACAGCAATGGTTCTGGTTCCCTATAACCACTGCAGTAATAACTGGGCCCCCATGTATGAGAATTGCCTCACAGCAATGGTTCTGGTTCCCTATAACCACTGTAGTAATAACTGGGCCCCCATGTATGAGAATTGCCTCACAGCAATGGTTCTGGTTCCCTATAACCACTGTAGTAATAACTGGGCCCCCATGTATGAGAATTTCCTCACAGCAATGGTTCTGGTTCCCTATAACCACTGTAGTAATAACTGGGCCCCCATGTATGAGAATTGCCTCACAGCAATGGTTCTGGTTCCCTATAACCACTGTAGTAATAACTGGGCCCCCATGTATGAGAATTGCCTCACAGCAATGGTTCTGGTTCCCTATAACCACTGCAGTAATAACTGGGGCCCCCATGTATGAGAATTGCCTCACAGCAATGGTTCTGGTTCCCTATAACCACTGCAGTAATAACTGGGGCCCCCATGTATGAGAATTGCCTCACAGCAATGGTTCTGGTTCCCTATAACCACTGCAGTAATAACTGGGGCCCCATGTATGAGAATTGCCTCACAGCAATGGTTCTGGTTCCCTATAACCACTGCAGTAATAACTGGGGCCCATGTATGAGAATTGCCTCACAGCAATGGTTCTGGTTCCCTATAACCACTGCAGTAATAACTAGGGCCCCCATGTATGAGAATTGCCTCACAGCAATGGTTCTGGTTCCCTATAACCACTGCAGTAATAACTAGGGCCCCCCTATGTATGAGAATTTCCTCACAGCAATGGTTCTGGTTCCCTATAACCACTGTAGTAATAACTGGGCCCCCATGTATGAGAATTGCCTCACAGCAATGGTTCTGGTTCCCTATAACCACTGCAGTAATAACTGGGCCCCCATGTGTGAGAATTGCCTCACAGCAATGGTTCTGGTTCCCTATAACCACTGTAGTAATAACTGGGCCCCCATGTATGAGAATTGCCTCACAGCAATGGTTCTGGTTCCCTATAACCACTGCAGTAATAACTGGGGCCCCCATGTATGAGAATTGCCTCACAGCAATGGTTCTGGTTCCCTATAACCACTGCAGTAATAACTGGGGCCCCATGTATGAGAACTGCCTCACAGCAATGGTTCTGGTTCCCTATAACCACTGCAGTAATAACTGGGGCCCATGTATGAGAATTGCCTCACAGCAATGGTTCTGGTTCCCTATAACCACTGCAGTAATAACTGGGCCCCCATGTATGAGAATTGCCTCACAGCAATGGTTCTGGTTCCCTATAACCACTGTAGTAATAACTGGGCCCCCATGTATGAGAATTGCCTCACAGCAATGGTTCTGGTTCCCTATAACCACTGTAGTAATAACTGGGCCCCCATGTATGAGAATTTCCTCACAGCAATGGTTCTGGTTCCCTATAACCACTGTAGTAATAACTGGGCCCCCATGTATGAGAATTGCCTCACAGCAATGGTTCTGGTTCCCTATAACCACTGTAGTAATAACTGGGCCCCCATGTATGAGAATTGCCTCACAGCAATGGTTCTGGTTCCCTATAACCACTGCAGTAATAACTGGGGCCCCCATGTATGAGAATTGCCTCACAGCAATGGTTCTGGTTCCCTATAACCACTGCAGTAATAACTGGGGCCCCCATGTATGAGAATTGCCTCACAGCAATGGTTCTGGTTCCCTATAACCACTGCAGTAATAACTGGGGCCCCATGTATGAGAATTGCCTCACAGCAATGGTTCTGGTTCCCTATAACCACTGCAGTAATAACTGGGGCCCATGTATGAGAATTGCCTCACAGCAATGGTTCTGGTTCCCTATAACCACTGCAGTAATAACTAGGGCCCCCATGTATGAGAATTGCCTCACAGCAATGGTTCTGGTTCCCTATAACCACTGCAGTAATAACTAGGGCCCCCCTATGTATGAGAATTTCCTCACAGCAATGGTTCTGGTTCCCTATAACCACTGTAGTAATAACTGGGCCCCCATGTATGAGAATTGCCTCACAGCAATGGTTCTGGTTCCCTATAACCACTGCAGTAATAACTGGGCCCCCATGTATGAGAATTGCCTCACAGCAATGGTTCTGGTTCCCTATAACCACTGCAGTAATAACTGGGGCCCCCATGTATGAGAATTGCCTCACAGCAATGGTTCTGGTTCCCTATAACCACTGCAGTAATAACTGGGGCCCCATGTATGAGAACTGCCTCACAGCAATGGTTCTGGTTCCCTATAACCACTGCAGTAATAACTGGGGCCCATGTATGAGAATTGCCTCACAGCAATGGTTCTGGTTCCCTATAACCACTGCAGTAATAACTGGGCCCCCATGTATGAGAATTGCCTCACAGCAATGGTTCTGGTTCCCTATAACCACTGTAGTAATAACTGGGCCCCCATGTATGAGAATTGCCTCACAGCAATGGTTCTGGTTCCCTATAACCACTGTAGTAATAACTGGGCCCCCCTATGTATGAGAATTGCCTCACAGCAATGGTTCTGGTTCCCTATAACCACTGCAGTAATAACTGGGCACCCATGTATGAGAATTTCCTCACAGCAATGGTTCTGGTTCCCTATAACCACTGTAGTAATAACTGGGCCCCCATGTATGAGAATTGCCTCAGAGCAATGGTTCTGGTTCCCTATAACCACTGCAGTAATAACTGGGCCCCCATGTATGAGAATTGCCTCACAGCAATGGTTCTGGTTCCCTATAACCACTGTAGTAATAACTGGGCCCCCATGTATGAGAATTGCCTCACAGCAATGGTTCTGGTTCCCTATAACCACTGTAGTAATAACTGGGCCCCCATGTATGAGAATTGCCTCACAGCAATGGTTCTGGTTCCCTATAACCACTGCAGTAATAACTGGGGCCCCCATGTATGAGAATTGCCTCACAGCAATGGTTCTGGTTCCCTATAACCACTGCAGTAATAACTGGGCCCCCATGTATGAGAATTGCCTCACAGCAATGGTTCTGGTTCCCTATAACCACTGCAGTAATAACTGGGCCCCCATGTATGAGAATTGCCTCACAGCAATGGTTCTGGTTCACTATAACCACTGCAGTAATAACTGGGGCCCCCATGTATGAGAATTGCCTCACAGCAATGGTTCTGGTTCCCTATAACCACTGCAGTAATAACTGGGGCCCCCCCATGTATGAGAATTGCCTCACAGCAATGGTTCTGGTTCCCTATAACCACTGCAGTAATAACTGGGCCCCCATGTATGAGAATTGCCTCACAGCAATGGTTCTGGTTCACTATAACCACTGCAGTAATAACTGGGGCCCCCATGTATGAGAATTGCCTCACAGCAATGGTTCTGGTTGCCTATAACCACTGCAGTAATAACTGGGGCCCCCATGTATGAGAATTGCCTCACAGCAATGGTTCTGGTTCCCTATAACCACTGCAGTAATAACTGGGGCCCATGTATGAGAATTGCCTCACAGCAATGGTTCTGGTTCCCTATAACCACTGCAGTAATAACTGGGCCCCCATGTATGAGAATTGCCTCACAGCAATGGTTCTGGTTCACTATAACCACTGCAGTAATAACTGGGGCCCCCATGTATGAGAATTGCCTCACAGCAATGGTTCTGGTTCCCTATAACCACTGCAGTAATAACTGGGGCCCCCCCATGTATGAGAATTGCCTCACAGCAATGGTTCTGGTTCCCTATAACCACTGCAGTAATAACTGGGCCCCCATGTATGAGAATTGCCTCACAGCAATGGTTCTGGTTCACTATAACCACTGCAGTAATAACTGGGGCCCCCATGTATGAGAATTGCCTCACAGCAATGGTTCTGGTTGCCTATAACCACTGCAGTAATAACTGGGGCCCCCATGTATGAGAATTGCCTCACAGCAATGGTTCTGGTTCCCTATAACCACTGCAGTAATAACTGGGGCCCATGTATGAGAATTGCCTCACAGCAATGGTTCTGGTTACAACCAGTACAGCTTTCAGCATTGAAGTTGCTGAGGTAAAGTGAAAGCTGAGCTCTGATTGGTTGCTATGGACAACTAGAACAGTCTGACTGGGAGGGACTTTTCAAAACTGAAAATATACCCTTAGGAAGCATAACCCACAATTTAGCACAACATTTTAGGCGAGCGAAGCTGCGGCTATTTTGCTAGTGTATAATTACTCGTGTCTGGACTAAACATCAGGGTTTCAGATCTCTTACCCTTCATTATCAGATACTAATGCCCATATGTGATGATACAGTCAGATGTAAAAGAGGATGGGAAAGCATGTGACAGGAATACAAGATGACAGAAGGTGGTGGGAGGCTGAAACAGTCTGAAATGAATAGAAAATGCAGGATTTTTCTTTATGCACAATACAGCTTATTAACTGTACAGACGTCTGTGCCAGGAGGCCTCTCCAAAGACTGTACTTTGGATATTCCTCTCCAAACAATGTGTTCTCCAACAGCCCAAATCTCATCCAGACCGATGTATTATTCATTCGTCCCACGAGGGCTTTACTCATTTGTCTCTTTGCCACGATACCTTGAACTATTGGCTACAAGAGATTCTGCAGACGGTTCATTAGGACTGAAGAAATGTAGTTTCTTGGCTGGACCAGAGACCACAAAACCTTTGGTTTTAGTCCACCTAAAAATCTAGTTTAAAAAAGGTGCAAAGTCCAAAGTGTGACTGCCCTGTCCTATAGGCATCAATGACTCCATCGGTTGCGGCACTGGTCCAGCCACAAGGAGCTCTTTATAGAAGCAGGTTGATAAAAATCCTTACAAGTGTCTTAGTAGGTAACTATGGTTACCAGTCAATTAGGAATGTCTGACTCACAATATATGACAGCAGTGCAGGATGAAATCATAGATACAAAAGCTAAAATAACAGTCTCTTCATGACACTGGCAGCGCACATAGGGAAATACAGCTAGCGATCAGGAATATGCAGATATTAACAGATCATATAATCACAGCTAGTTCAGCAAGGAGGGAAACGTATTAGCTTCGTATCCTCTAGATACAGAATGTTAAAACAAAAGACAAAAAACTTCTCATCCGTGGGACAACTGGCTCCTTGCCATTATTACAAAGGAGAACTTGGCATATCCCAGACTAGAGCCAACACAACTAGCCTGGAAGAAGGTGACCCACCCAAAAAATTCAAAACACCAGAATTATGTTTTTTTTGATCGCCACAACATTGCATTGAAATGCAATAACAGGCCATCAAAACAATGCATATACCCATAAATGGGGTAATTAAAAAAAAAAAATCAGCTCAAGAGGCTAATAATAAGCAGTCACTGAGCCCCACATCCAGAAAAAATAAGTAAACTCCGGGTCTCAGAAAATGGCGACTAAAGCGCAATTCTTTTTTTGATGCCTGTCAGAATTTTTTTCACCACTTAGATAAAAGTAAACTAAACAGGTTTGGTGTCTACGAACTCATACTGACCTGGGAAATCATACCTTCAGGATAATTTTGCCAACTAGTGAACAAGGTAAATAAAACACCAGGAAAACAATTGTGGAATTGCACTTATTTTGCAATTTCACTGCATAATTTAGGTGTTCATAGGAGTTGCACCTGTAAACAACTTGCTCACGGTTTGGCAGCATGTTTCAGCTGACAGGGTCCCTTAAACTGCTGAAAATAAAACTATTAACGTTAATATAAATTTTTAAAGCTTGTTACTTTGCAGAATTTTTTCCACACCTGCCTGAAACCTTTGCACAGTACCGTTTACAATCAAGTAAATTGGAAGTCTTCATGTCATAAAATATACATATCTATATATAGCGCCATAGTCTCATCACTAGCTCCAGCAAGATAGTGGAGATAAAAAAAATGGCAAAATGGTGCTAGAAAAAAAAAACCAAAACACAACTTTAAGTTGCTTTGATCTTCATTAACGAAAAAACCCCATAAGGAACAGCGTAGTTGCAACTTCGTAGTTGACGCGTTTCGACCACTCTGCAGTCTTAATTAATATATATATTTGTACTATGAAACCGCTTTCCTTTTAAAACCATTAACCATAACCATGCTAACAACATGATAATATATGAATAAATATTTGTGAAAATAAATATATCTAAAAAATTAATATACAGTACATCAAATCACTACAATAATTCATACCTATAGGTTATCTAATATTTGCTTTTAGTATCCAAAAGGCTTCTTTCCTAAAGGTACCGTCACACTAAGGAACATCGCTAGCAACATCGCTGCTGAGGCACAACTTGCTAGCGATGTGGCTTAGTGTGACATCCAGCAACAACCTGGCCCCTGCTGTGAGGTCGTTGGTTGTTGCTGAATGTCCTGGACCATTTTTTTAGTTGTTGCTCTCCCGCTGTGAAGCACACATCGCTGTGTGTGACAGCGACAGAGCAACAAGTAAAAGTGCAGGCAGCAGGAGCCGGCTTCTGCGGACGCTGGTAACCAATGTAAACAGCGGGTAACCAAGAAGCCCTTACCTTGGTTACCCGATATTTACCTTCGTTACCAGAGTCCGCCGCTCTCAGCTGTCAGTGCCGGCTCGTGCTCCTTGCACACATAGCCAGACTACACATCGGGTAATTAACCCGATGTGTACTATGGCTAGGAGTGCAGGGAACAGGAGCCGGCACTGACAGCTGAGAGCGGTGGACTCTGGTAACGAAGGTAAATATCGGGTAACCAAGGTAAGGGCTTCTTGGTTACCCGCTGTTTACCGTGGTTACCAGCGTCCGCAGAAGCCGGCTCCTGCTGCCTGCACACGTAGCAGAGTACACATCGGTTAATTAACCCGATGTGTACTGTGGCTAGGCGTGCAGGGAGCCAGCGCTAAGCGGTGTGCGCTGGTAACCAAGGTAAATATAGGGTTGGTTACCCGATATTTACCTTAGTTACCAAGCGCAGCATGCTTCCACGTGTAGCGATGCTCCAGCGATCCCTGACAGGTCAGGTTGCTGGTGGGATTGCTGGAGCGTCGCTTAGTGTGACATCTCACCAGTGACCTCCTAGCAACTTACCAGCGATCCCTATCAGGCTGTGTCGTTGTTGGGATCGCTGGTAAGTTGTTTAGTGTGACTGGGCCTTAAGTAACAACTTTATCAAATTACCACTTCTGGGTGTATTGACTTAGTGTTACAAGGTCTCAAGTGTGAATAGGGAGCAAGTGTGTTAAATTTGGTGTTTGTTTATCTGATTATATAACTCCTCTGACTATTTAAGACCATTTTGAAAAGTTAATGTAGGATCAGCCAAAGTTTCGATATATATTTTTATCGTCCAATATAATAATAAACCAATTTGGTATATAAATTAGAATCCAAGATCACCACAGATCTACCCTTGTCTGAGGCACGAATAATTACATTATTGTTTTGTAGTTGAGGAAGCGTCTGATTGTACCCTAGCAAGATTATAATTATGACAAGGATGGTCGGTAGTGATTGATCTTGAAAGATCCACCAAATCTCTTTACGAATGTTTGAAATTGATCAAGAATGGGTACTCTTGATTGCAATGGATAGTAAATATGGGTTACATGTAAAATTATTGCCCTACATTATTCATCATCATCATCATCATTTGTACCCAATATTAATTATCAAAATACAGCGCCTATGTGAACACCTCTTTCTATTGCCAATGTAGGCACTACTGCTTAAGGGTATGTGATTCCACTCATGTATATCCTGGCAGAACAAGGGCAATGGAAAGCTGTTAAGAGTCTTTAAATGGTCAGATTCCCTGGAATAATAAATGACCAGAACTAAAACTAATAAAAAAAAAAAAAAGCCTAAAATATTTAAAAAACATAGTTGAGATAAAGAGAAGAAACAAAAAAAACAGTCACTGTGGCCTCTGTCTGCTCATTCTGGCATAATTCAATATGTTGTTCCATATTATCCTGTAATAAAATGTAAACAAATAGCTTATGGGTGACGGTTAGGCTGGGGCCACACGGGCACTACTGCGATCCCCTTGCATGAGACTCGGCTCGTGCTGGCAGTACAGCAGAGCCGAGTGTCATGCTTGTGTCCTTGCAACTGAGGTCCGTTCGTGCGAGCAGACCTCAGCTGCCGGGGGCGGGCCGGCACTCAGGAGGGGAGGGAGGGATTTCTCTCCCTCTCTCCTGCGTAGTCAGCTATAGCCATTCTCGCATTGCACTGGCAGTACACCGGTGTACCGCGAGTGCAGTGCGATTTTTTTCTCGCCCCATTCACTTGAATGGGTGCGAGAGAAAGAGTCTCGGATTACAATCGCAGCATGCTGCGATTGTTTTCTCAGTCCGATTAGGGCTGAGAAAATAATCGCCCATGTGTGCTGACACACAGGCTAGAATTGGTCCGAGGGGAATGCGATGTTTTATCGCACTCCACTCGCACCGATTTTCTCGCCGTGTGGCTTAGCCCTTACCATTGTAATAGAAGGCTAAAGCGTCTGTCACAGGCCTCTCTCTATTAAATCGGAGCCCATAAGTCTTTCAATGCAATTACACGGCAATTCTGGTGTAAATTTCTATAAATAGCCATACTTTTATTTGTACACTAAGTAGTTGTGCAATAATTTTGAAACTGTTACCCTTTTCACACAAGTTTTGCCCAACTGCGCCAAAATGGCTGGAGCTGGGACATGACACCACAGTTTGTCTAACTTGTGATGAGTTGTGGTGTAGCTTTTGCTAGAAATCTTACTACAGTCAATAAGGGTATGTGCACACCATCAGGACACCCTGCGTCCTGGACGCATGGTGTCCTGTCCTGCGGGGCCGCGGGTGCTCTTCGCATGAGACCGCAGCAGCCCGTGCCCACGATAAGGGTTCAAGCAGCTGCGGTCTCTGTTCACCCTGTAGAGTACACATGCAGCTCTGTAGCAATAAATTGACATGCAGCGGCTTAGGAAGTCGCACCACATGTCAGTATAAGCTGCAGGAAAAACAAGCACAATGGGCATGGGATTTCTCGAACTCCCATCCACTGTGCTTGTACTGTACAACGCAGCGTTCTGGACGCAGCAAAATATATATTCAACAGAACATTTCAAAAGGGGAAATGCTAAAACCTGGAATTTTAGGAAAGCTGATTTCAACAAATTAAGGATCTTAGGGAGACCAGCCAGAGAAAAAAAACACTGCCGGCAGCCAGCAAAGGCGCTCAATACCGTGAAATCCTAGGTGCATTGCCCCCTGGGAAGTATGCAAATCAAAAAGGTCCATGGAGCCTCTTTTAGGAGTCTCGACACAGAAAATAGCCAGATATCCCTCCGGGAAGGACCTAGCCAAGGAGTGTCTCTTTTTAGGAGACCACCATAATCTGGCTGGTCTCCCTGAGATCAGTGATTGTTTTGTCTTGCTGGTCTACTAGGAATTGCTCCCACCTAGCCAGAATCCTACTCCACACTGATGAGGGGCAATACCTCGAAACAGCTGTCTGTGGATAGATACCTGGGCTTGGTATTTCCCTTGTCATATCTTTAAACTCGTCAAGAGCTGGATATTGACTAAAAGGGCCACTTAATATGGTGGTTATGGTGGTTTCCTAAAAAAAAGAGCCACTCCTTGGCTAGGTCCTTCCCGGGGCAATATCTGGCTATTTTCTGTGTCGAGACCACTAACAGAGGCTCCACGGACCTTTTTGATTTGCATACTTCCCAAGGGGAAATGCACCTAAGATTTCACTGTGTTGAGCGCCTTTGCTGGCTGCCGGCAGTGTTTTCTCTGGCTGGTCTCCCTTGATAGTAAAGTCTCAGTCTTTGCTGATGACACCAAACTACAGTATATAAGACAAATAAAAACTGACCTTGATAGTACAATATTACAAAAAGATCTGGATAAAATGTCAGAATGGGCAGATACTTGGCAAATGAGATTTAATGTTGATAAATGTAAAGTAATGCACCTAGGACAGAGTAATCCTATAACTACATATACATTAAGTGGAAGTAAAATCGGGACTACAGAACAGGAGAAAGACTTTGGTATTTCTTATTACAAATAAGCTGAGCAGCAGCACTCAATAGCAGGCAGCAGCTGCTAAAGCAAGCAAGATTTTAGGGTGTATAAAAAGAGAAATTAGATCCCAACATATTGTTACCCCTCTATAAATCACTTGTAAGGCGGCATCTGGAATATGGGTTCCAGTTTTGGGCTCCACATTTTAAAAAGGACATTAAGAAGTTAGAGTCAGTTCAAAGGCGGCTAACTACAGTCATGGCCAAAAGTTTTGAGAATGAAACAAAAATTATATTTTCACATGATCTGTTGCCCTCTGGTTTTTAATTGTGTTTGTCTGATGTTTAAATCACATACAGAAATATAATTGCAATCATATTATGAGTACCAAAAGGTTATATTGACAAAATGATTTAATGCAGCAAGTCAATATTTGCAGTGTTGACTCTTCTTCAGGACCTCTGCAATTCTCCCTGGCATGCTCTCAATCAACTTCTGGACCAAATCCTGACTGATAGCGGACAATTCGTGCATAAGCAATGCTTGCATTTTGCCAGAATTTGTTGGTTTTTGTTTGTCCACCCGTCTCTTGATGATTGCCCACAAGTTCTCAATGGGATTAATATCTGGGGAGTTTCCAGGCCATGGACCCAAAATCTCTATGTTTTGTTCCATGAGCCATTTAGTGATCACCTTTGCTTTATGGCAAGGTGCTCCATCATGCTGGAAAAGGCATTGTTGGGCGCCAAACTGCTCTTGGACAGTTGGGAGAAGTTGCTCTTGGAGGACATTCTGGTACCATGCTTTATTCATGGCTGTGTTTTTAGGCAAGACTGGGAGTGAGCCGATTCCCTTGGCTGAGAAGCAACCCCACAGATGAATCGTTTCAGGATGCTTAACAGTTGGCATGAGACAAGACTGGTGGTAGCGCTCACCTCTTCTTCTCCTAATAAGCTGTTTTCCAGATGTCCCAAACAATCGAAAAGGGGATTCATCTGAGAAAATGACTTTACCCCAGTCCTCAGCAGTCCACTCCCTGTACCTTTTGCAGAATATCAGTCGGTCCCTGATGTTTTTTCTGGAAAGAAGTGGCTTCTTTGCTGCCCTTCTTGAAACCAGGCCTTGCTCAAGCAGTCTCCGCCTCACAGTGCATGCAGAAGCACTCACACCTGCCTGCTGCCATTGCTGAGCTAGCTCGGCACTGCTGGTAGTCCGATCCCGCAGCTGAAACAGTTTTAAGATACGGTCCTGGCGTTTGCTGGTCCTTCTTGGGTGCCCTGGAGCCTTTTTGGCAACAATGGAAGCTCTCTCCTTGAAGTTCTTGATGATGCGATAGATTGTTGACTGAGGTGCAATCTTTGTAGCTGCGATACTCTTCCCTGTTAGGCCATTTTTGTGCAGAGCAATGATGGCTGCACGTGTTTCTTTAGAGATAACCATGGTTAACTGAAGAGAAACAATGATACCAAGCACCAGCCTCCTTTTAAAGTGTCCAGTGGTGTCATTCTTACTTAATCATGACTGATTGATCGCTAGCCCTGTCCTCATCAACACCCACACCTGTGTTAATGGAACAATCACTAAAACAATGTTAGCTGCTCCTTTTAAGGCAGGAATGCAATGATGTTGAAATGTGTTTTGGGGGTTGAAGTTCATTTTCTTAGCCAATATTGACTTTGCAAGTAATTGCTGTTAAGCTGATCACTCTTTATGACATTCTGGAGTATATGCAAATTGCCATTAGAAAAACTTAAGCAGTAGACTTTGTAAAAATTAATATTTGTAGCATTCTCAAAACTTTTGGCCATGACTGTAGACTACTACAAGGAATGGAAGGCCTCCCATATGATTAGCGGTTGAAAAAGTTAATTTGTTTAGCTTAGAAAGACGTCTCAGAGGAGATCTCATTTATATGTATAAATATAAAAGGACTGGCTCATGACTTATTCCTTCCAAAGACAATACTAAGGACCAGGGGGCATACACTGCGAA
This sequence comes from Anomaloglossus baeobatrachus, assembly GCF_048569485.1. Classification (NCBI taxonomy): domain Eukaryota; kingdom Metazoa; phylum Chordata; class Amphibia; order Anura; family Aromobatidae; genus Anomaloglossus; species Anomaloglossus baeobatrachus. The sequence continues at coordinate 178,538,096 of NC_134356.1, forward strand.
TGGAAGAAAAGTGATTCCGGCAGCTAAATAGGAAAGGGTTCTTTACAGTTAGAGCAGTCAGACTGTGGAATACCCTACCACAAGAGGTTGTAATGGCAGATACTATAACAGCTTTTAAAAAAGGGCTGGATGATTTCCTCAGTACACACAACATTGTTGGTTATAAATGACTTAACCCCTTCACGACCGCGGGCAGTAAAATTACGTCCTATTTTAACGTGACTTAACGACCAGGGACGTAATTTTACTGCCTAAACTTCATTTGATTGCCGTGGCCATAGCAACGGCTTTCAAATGATGTCCCCTGCTGTTTCTTACAGCAGGGGACCTTTGCTTGACCCTAGGGGGGGCGGCATCGCCACCCCCTATCGACGATCGATGTGATTGGCTGTTCAAATCTGAACCGCCAACCACATCGATCGCACTAATTTCGGCAAAAATAATGCCCGAATTAGTGCGATCCTGTGAGATCCAGCTATGAGATGCCGCAGCTGCTGCAGCATATCATAGGTGGACCTCAAACATGCCGCCCCCAGCCCCTGCAGCACTGATTGGAGCGATCGTGCTATGACGCGCAATCGCTCCAATCAGTGTGCAGTGGGGCGGTGTGATTTGCCGGTGGCCGCCCTCCCCAGGCCTGTGCTGGCCTGCGAGCCCTCCCCCAACATGTCTGCAGCGTGCAGTGGCTGGTACTTGTGGTACCACGCCACCGCCGCTGCTGCCGCCGCCGCCGCCCTAGCTGTCACCGCTGCTGCACGTGAGTACTGTGCTCACTTTGCAGCCAGCCCGTGCGCGCTCCCGTGGTGCCCCTGCGCGCTCCCGTGGTGCCCCTGCGCGCTGCCATGGTAGCCCCTGCCGTGCCCCCCCGCGATCTGCTCCCCCCAACCCCCCCCCCCCCCCCCCCCGACATCCCGATCTGCTCCCCCCGCGATCTGACTGCCTCCCCCATTATCTCTGTTCTGCAGCTCCCTCTCCGGTCTCCCCCTCTGCTCTACCCCCTCCCCCTCTGCTTCCCCCCCCCCCTCTCTGCTCTCACTCCCCCCCCCTCTCCCCCTCTGCTCTCCCCCGACGTCCTCTTACCTGTCTTCACCGGCCTGATCACATCTGCGTCCATCGCTGGGTCCTTCCTGGGCATTCTGCTGATCTGCCTGCTGCTCCTGTAAAGCTGTCCATCTCTCTGCCATCTGTTCCTCTGCAGCTCTTCTGGTCAGTGATCCTCCTGCTAGTCCTCTGGGTACTGTGAGTATAACTTTTTTTTTTTTTTCCGTATCCCCTGTCCATTTTTACACCTCATCTGTCCGTGCGTCCCGCCAAGCGCTGATCAGGGATGCAGATAACGGATCGGCATCCCTGCTCAATTTTTGGCGTGACTTTTTTTTTTTTTTTCCGTATCCCCGACGCTTTTTGTATCGCATCCGTCCGTGCGTCCCGCCAAGCGCTGAACAGGGATGCAGATAACGGATCGGCATCCCTGCTCAATTTTTGGCGTGACTTTTTTTTCCGTATCCCCGACGCTTTTTGTATCGCATCCGTCTGTGCGTCCCGCCAAGCGCTGATCAGGGATGCAGATAACGGATCGGCATCCCTGCTCAATTTTTGGCGTGACTTTTTTTTTTCCGTATCCCCGACGCTTTTTGTATCACATCCGTCCGTGCGTCCCGCCAAGCGCTGATCAGGGATGCACATAACGGATCGGCATCCATGGTCAATTTTTGGCGTGACTTTTTTCCATATTTGCGACGCTTTTTGTATCGCATCCGTCCGTGCGTCCCGCCAAGCGCTGATCAGGGATGCACATAACGGATCTGCATCCATGGTCAATTTTTGGCGTGACTTTTTTTTTTTTTACGTATCCCCGACGCTTTTTTTTATCGCATCCGACCGTGCGTCCTGCAGCGGCCGATCAGTGCACTGCGTCTGTGCGTTTGAAAAGTCAAATGGCGCTCCTTCTCTTCTGAGCCCCGCCATGCGCTCAAACAATTTATTTCCACCACATATGAGGTATCTGCGTACTCAGGAGAAATTGCACAATACATTTTATGGTGCATTTTTTCCTGTTACCCTTGTGAAAAAAAAAGCTACCTAGTTGAAGCAACCGTTTTGTGGTAAAAAAAAAAAAATTTTCTTTTCACGGCTCAACGCTATAAACTTCTGTGAAGCCCCCAGGTGTTCAAAGTGCACATCAAACATCTAGAAAAATTATTTGAGGGCTCTAGTTTCCAAAATGGTGTCACTTGTGGGGGAGCTCCACTGTTTAGGCACCATAGGGGGTCTCCAAACGTGACATGGCGTCCGCTAATGATTCCAACCAATTTTGCTGTCAAATGGCGCTCCTTCTCTTCTGAGCCCCGCCATGCGCCCAAACAATTACTTTCCACCACATATGAGGTATCTGCGTACTCAGGAGAAAATGCACAATACATTTTATGGTGCATTTTTTCCTGTTACCCTTGTGAAAAAAAAAGCTACCTAGTTGAAGCAACCGTTTTGTGTTAAAAAAAAAAAAATTTCTTTTCACGGCTCAACGCTATAAACTTCTGTGAAGCCCCCAGGTGTTCAAAGTGCACATCAAACATCTAGAAAAATTATTTGAGGGCTCTAGTTTCCAAAATGGTGTCACTTGTGGGGGAGCTCCACTGTTTAGGCACCATAGGGGGTCTCCAAACGTGACATGGCGTCCGCTAATGATTCCAACCAATTTTGCTGTCAAATGGCGCTCCTTCTCTTCTGAGCCCCGCCATGCGCCCAAACAATTACTTTCCACCACATATGAGGTATCTGCGTACTCAGGAGAAAATGCACAATACATTTTATGGTGCATTTTTTCCTGATAGCCTTGTGAAAAAAAAAGCTACCTAGTTGAAGCAACAGTTTTGTGGTAAAAAAAATTTTTTTTCTTTTCACGGCTCAACGCTATAAACTTCTGTGAAGCCCCAAAGTGTTCAAAGTGCTCACCAAACATCTAGAAAAATTATTTGAGGGCTCTAGTTTCCAAAATGGGGTGACTTGTGGGGGAGCTCCATTGTTTAGGCACCTCAGGGGGTCTTCATACCCCACATGGCGTCCGCTAATGAGTGCAGCTAATTTTGCATTCAAAAATTCAAATGGCGCTCCTTGCCTTCCGAGCACTGCCGTGTGTCCAAAGATTTGATTTCCACCACATATGAGGTATCTGCGTATTCAGGAGAAAATGCACAATACATTTTATGGTGCATTTTTTCCTGTTACCCTTGTGAAAAAAAAAGCTACCTAGTTGAAGCAACCGTTTTGTTGTAAAAAAAATTTTTTTTCTTTTCACGGCTCAACGCTATAAACTTCTGTGAAGCCCCCAGGTGTTCAAAGTGCTCATCAAACATCTAGAACAATTATTTGAGGGCTCTAGTTTCCAAAATGGGGTCACTTGTGGGGGAGCTCCATTGTTTAGGCACCTCAGGGGGTCTTCAAACCCGACATGGCGTCCGCTAACAGGTGCAGCTAATTTTGCACTCAAAAATTCAAATGGCGCTCCTTGCCTTCCGAGCACTGCTGTGTGTCCAAACATTTGATTTCCACCACATATGAGGTATCTGCGTACTCAGGAGAAAATGCACAATACATTTTATGGTGCATTTTTTCCTGTTACCCTTGTGAAAAAAAAAGCTACCTAGTTGAAGCAACCGTTTTGTGGTAAAAAAAATTTTTTTTATTTTCACGGCTCAACGCTATAAACTTATGTGAAGCCCCCAGGGGTTCAAAGTGCTCACCAAACATCTAGAAAAATTATTTGAGGGCTCTAGTTTCCAAAATGGGGTCACTTGTGGGGGAGCTCCATTGGTTAGGCACCTCAGGGGGTCTTCAAACCCGACATGGCGTCTGCTAATGAGTGCAGCTAATTTTGCGTTCAAAAATTCAAATGGCGCTCCTTCCCTTCCGAGCTCTGCCGTGCGCCCAAACAATTGATTTTTACCACATATGGGGTATCAGCGTACTCAGGAGAACATGCACAATAAATTGTATTGTGTACTTTCTCTTTTCTCCCTTGTAAAAATGAAAATTTTATGGCTAAAGTAACATTTTTGTGTTAAAAAGTAAAATTTTCATTTTTTCCTTCCACATTGCTTTGGTTCCTGTGAAGCACCTAAAGGGTTAATAAACTTATTGGATGTGGTTTTGAGCAGTGTGAGGGGTGAAGTTTTTAGAATGGGGTCACTTTTGGGTATTTTCTGTCACCTAGGCCTCTCAAAGTCACCTCAAATGTAATGTGGTCCCTAAAAAAATTATTTTGTAAATTTTGTTGGAAAAATGAGAATTTGCTGATGACCTTTGACCCCTTCTAACTTCCTAACGGAAAAAAAATTTGTTTCGAAAATTGCGCTGATGTAAAGTACACAAGTGGGAAATGTTATTTAGTAACTATTTTGTGTGACATATCTCACAGATTTATGGGCATAAATTTTCAAAGTTTGAAAATTGCGAAATTTTCAAAATTTTCGCCAAATTTCCTAAATTTTCACAAATAAACGCAAAAAATATCGGCCTAAATTTACCACTGACATGAAGCACAATATGTCACGAAAAAACAATCTCAGAATCGCCAGGATCCGTTGAAGCGTTCCAGAGTTATAACCTGTCAAAGTGACACTGGTCAGAATTGCAAAAAATGGCCCGGTCATTAGGGTGTTTTAGTGGCCGGGGGTGAAGGGGTTAATGACAAAATGTAGAATCGATGGAGGAAGGTTGAATTAGATGGACCTAGGTCTTTTTTAAACCTATGTAACTATGTAAAAACACACCAAATAATCATCATGGAAACTTAGCCTTAGGAGTGCGACTTCCAATAGGAGGGACTAGAGTTCCTGACTTCTTGCATACCTAACCTTAGAAACACTGGGATATGTAATGGCAATCCAAAATTATTATGTAAAGGTGACAATTGCTATATTGTACATTTCAAATTCTGATGATTTTTTTTAAAAGATATATAAAAAATGTTTATGCATTTTTTAATTTTTTAATCTTTCACTGTGACGCAAAATTGCATAAAAGGTGTCTGTGTGTATAAAGTGCGAAATGGCGTTCTGACAATGTGCCAGGTGTCTATTCTCTATAAAAAAAAAAAAAGCCTATTTTAAAATAATATATCAGTGTGGGTGATATATTTATCTATATCTATATATATCAGGGTGAAAAAATAAAAAAATAACCTGGTAGGAAAAGGTTAACCTTCAACTAGCTGCAAGTTAGAATCACGTGAAACTGGGATGAGTATTGGACACAAATTCTATTTTCCAGCTCCTGAAAGCCAAGTTAGAACTTAAGGCTCAGTATAAAATACTTTCCCTAGATCACCTCCAATTTTTTCACCTTCACAACCCAAGAGAGGATTATTGCATAATCTGTGTCATCTATTGGCAGCATCAAATAATGCTACATTCTCTAAATGAGCTGGATATAACCAGATAATGTGCAATTGTGCTTTATAACATACCTAAAATTCACCTACCAATAGGCTTGTATTGGCACTTTTCTTAAGTGATAACAGAAAAAAAATAAAAAAGACAGGTTTTTGTGAGTGAAAAAAAACAAACAAGAAAAAATAAAAATTAAAATAAAAATAAAAATACGGACGTGTGAACAGCCCATAGACTATAATGGATATGTGTTGTATTTCTGAAAATCACGGACATCTGAGTGAGACCTTATATAAAATGTAATTATAAATTAACCCTTAGATGCGCAACCATAGAAATCAACCATAGAAAACAAGTAACAAGCAGGCCTGCGAGGCCCCAGGTATGCGTTCTAGGATTAATAAGTGTGAGGGGGATTTATCAAGAATTGCATATTTTGTTGCACACAGTTTAGCACACTCATGGACATCTTTTTGTCATTGTATGCAGTTCTCTCAACCTTTAAAAAATTGGTATTATCGGGGTTTGGTTAACCATGCATATTCATGAATGGCTACTTTTTAAAAAGTTGCAAAGAAAGTCAAACTCATGGTACATCAATAAAACAGTTCTTCAAAGAATAATGGAGTTGTTTTTATTATGTTGATATGTTTTAACATAAGAAACAAGCTGCAGCTGATAATTAAACTTGCTAAATGGGGAAGAAAAAAAAAAAAAAAAGTTCTACCCTTCAACACAACAATGTCAACAGATCCAAGCCCAGAATAGTTATGGGATCAAACCCCGAGTCTGCACTAACAAATAGTTGCCCTATGAAGTGTTGTTTTGTTTCTCAGTTTCACTCTAGGTTTCTCCAAAAGTAAAAAATTAGCAGACCTGCATAGTTACTAGACTTATGTTCTTCATAAATCAACAATGCAAGAAACTTTGTAATGCATCTTAAAAGGAAAATGCTTCTTTTCCCACTGCTCAGCCTTTATTTTGTTACTGAAGTGATCATTCAAAACTGCTTAAAACGGTCAACAAAAAGTGCATCTAGATACATAATCTCAAGGTTACCTGCTTGTCAAGAAGAAACAGAGGAGAAACTCTGAGTGGGTGGGTGACCTGGAGACGAACAGTGGGGAAAATGTTTGATACACTGCCAATTTTGCAATTTTACATCGAAAGGTGAGGTCTGTAATCTTTAATGAAGAGACACTTCAATTGTGACAGACCGAATAGAAAAATTAAATCCAGAAAATCACATTATCAAACAGCAACTGTCATATGAGACAGATAAGCCACTTATGATTAGTACAAGATAGCAAATGTGTAAGAGCGTAAAATATAACTTTTAATCTATTCACATAAAATCTTAGATTAAGACACAGGGGTAACCTATAGCTCTCTGGATTGAGCAGGACAAATGAAGCCCAGGTCCAGGAGCCAATAATATAACAAAATTACCAAAGAAACACAACATACAAAACAAATAATTTAGTATGATAGTTGTTACTCCAAAAGAGACAGTGGTCCCATACGTGAGTACCTAAAAAATTATCAAAAAAACTCAATATAACAAACATATAGTGCATAGGTGATCCTCAAAAAGGAAATCACTCAAAACAGGATTCTAGAATGAGTTAGACTCGATCTCAACCAGTAACTTTTTTGTGCAGAAAATCACATTGTATTATTTCTAAATAATTAATTTGCACTTTATTGCATGAAATAGGTTTTTGGTACAAAAAAAAACCCCAAAAACCCCCAAAACAAAAACAGAACTTAATATTTCGTACAGAAACCTTTGAAATTACAGAGGTCAGATGCAAGTAAAATATATCTTTGTACCGTGTTAGCCAGTAGAGATAAAAAAAATTGTTTAAAAGAACAGAGAGTCCTCAGTGGTTGATACCTTTTAATGGCTAACTGAAAAGATGGTAATAATTGCAAGCTTTCGAGACTACTCAGGTCTCTTCATCAGGCATGGTATAACACAAAATTCGAAGAGTCACATATTTATACACAACAGGACTTAGAATAGTGCAGTAAAAAAAAAAAAAAAAAAAAACAACAAGTTATATGAAACAGAACTATCACTATGGCAGGAGGGCAAACTGTTGTGGGGCCATAAATACTGCTGCAGTTCAGTGTGAAAGTTTTATTGTCCTTTGATAAGGGTCTGGTCCCGGCTGTGACACGCTCGGATGGCCAGAGGAGCACATCTTTTAACTGAAAGGTCTTAGAGGTCAGATGTTTTTTTGAAGCTCTTGGCCAAGTTTGCACACACTACAGCAGGGATTTTGGCCCCACTCCTTCATTCAGATCTTTTCCAGATCTCTCAGGTTTCGGGGCTGTCGCTGGGCAACATTGAGTTGACGCTCACTCCAAAGATTTTCTATTGGGTTCACGTTTGAATACAGGCTAGCCACTCTAGAACCTTGAAATGCATCTTACAGATCTACTCCTTAGTTGCACTGGCAGTGTGTTTTGGGTCATTGTCAGGATGACCCAGCGACAAAACATCTTCAATGCTCTTACTGAGGGAAGCAGGTTGTTGGCCAAAATCTCGCCATAGACGAGTCCATCCATCCGCTCTTCAATACGGTGCAGTTATCCTGTCCCCTTTGCAGAAAACACCCTGCAAGTAATACTAGTGTTTCCACACCCATGCTTCATGGTTGGGACAGTGTTGCTGGGGTTGTACTCAACCTTCTACTTCCCGCAAAGACAGTGAGTGGACTGGATACCAAAAAGTTCTATTTTAGTCTCCTCTGACCACATGACCATCAACTAGGCTTCCTCTGGATCATCCAGATGGTTACTGGCGAGCTTTAAAAGGGCATGGCACATTCTGGCATGAACAGGGGGATTTATATGCCCTGCAGGACGTTAATCCATTAGTGTGTTATGAATGGTAATCTTTGAGACTGTGGTGCTCTCTTCAGGTCATTGACCAGGTCCTCTCGTGTAGTTCTGGGCTGATTCCTGACCTTTCTCAGAATCATCCTTCTCTCACGAGGCGAGACCTTGCACGACGGAGCCCCAGACAGAGTACAACTGACAGTCATCTTGTGTTTCTTCCATTTTCTAATAATTGCGCCAACAGTTGTTGCCTTCTCACCGAGCTGCTTGCCTATGGCCTGTAGCCCATCCCAGCCTTGTACAGGTCCACAGTTTTGTCCTTGGTGTCCTTAGACAGCTGTTTGGTCTTTGCCATGGTGGAGAGGTTGGAGTGTGATTGATTGATTGAGTGTATAGACATATGTCTTTTATACAGGTAACAAATTCAAACAGGTGCATTTAATACAGGTAATAAGTGCAGAGTACGAGCTTCTTAAAGAAAAAACAACAGGTCTGTGAGTGCCAGAATTCTTGCTGGTTGGTAGGTGATCAAATACTGATTTCATGTAATAAAATGCAAACTATTTATTTAAAAATCATTCAATGTGATTTTTTTTTTGTATTCTGTCTGTCACAGCTGCAGTGTACCTTTGATAAAAAGGTACTGACATCTCTATTCTTTTTGGTGGGAAAACTTAAAATCGCATATAGTGGGGAAAATGAGTATTTGATACACTGCCGATTTTGAAGTAAATTTTTTTGCAAGTAGAATAAAATCCGTTTTGCGGATAAAATTTCCCCTTTGGTATTGGTGGACATGGCCTTATCATTTCTGTTTTAGGACTAGGACGGAGGAATGACGTGGAAATCCAATTACTGGCCCTGTGGATTTTAAGTAGCTGTGCTGGAACCAAGTTGTAAATGTGAAATATCACTGTTAGGCTATGTGCGCACAGTGCGTTTTTCGCAGCGTTTTTGCGCGTTTTTCGGGTGCGTTTTTGGCCTTAAAACTGCATGACTTTGCTTCCCCAGCAAAGTCTGAGTTTTCATTTTTGCTGTCCGCACACATGTTTTTTTTACCTGCGTTTTTGAGTTAAAAAAAAATGGACATGTTAGTTCTTTCCTGCGTTTTTCTGCGTTTTCCACCCATGCAATGCATTTGAAAAACGCAGCAAAACGCAGAGATCAAAAACGCAGCACAACGCAGCCAAAAGCGCACCAAGTCGCGGCAAAAACGCATGCGTTTTTTGATGCGTTTTTTCGACGCAGGTGCATTTTTGTGCGTTTTTAGCGGCCAAAAACGCACAAAAACGCAGCGTCAAAAAGACGCAGTGTGCGAACCTAGCCTTAAGTAGTCAGTGTTTTCAGACTATAAATCCCACCAAGTTCTCAATTTATGCACATCCATTAATAAATAGGACCAAAAGTAACTCTCCATATGTGTATCTGATATCAATGGCAGAGATGCCTGTTAAAGTTCTAGGAGGGGGAAGGAAGGAGAAAAAACAAAACAAAAACAGAATATTGATGAAGCAGAACATCTTAACATGAATCAGCTGTCAGTCAGTTGAGAACAAAGTGAATGAGCATTTAAACTACTGGAAGCTCAGATGACCCAGGAGATATTGAGGGGTGTGCGCGTGCGTGTGTGCGTGTAAGTAAAGGAAGGAGACGTCTAGAAACATTTCAACAAGCATTGTGAGGAGTGAATAATGAATCTGACAGCTCCCTTGTATTGTACCAACTGCAATGACTTAGCTGTTCGTAATTAGGCCAGATGTATGTTTCCTTCGTTTATTAAATGAAGAAACACTAGCAATTGTCTCATGTCAGACTGTTTGGAGCCCTATTATCAGTTAAATGTGCATTGCTTCAGTCCCTTTGACTAAATAATTCAGTGAAAAATTATGCAGTCAGATTGAACTAGCGACCAATGAGAGCAGCCATTCCAAACCAATCCTGTAAGACCGAATACCCTGAATCTCAATTCTGAGGTGTAATGAGGGCTTGCTTTTTTCACCAGGTGAATATTCTGCATGACCTGCTTCAAGTTTTATTCTACAGGATTTCAGCCTAGGATCTACAGTTCCAGCTTGAGGATCACAAAACTGCTTCACTACTCAAACTTGATTCCACAAATTTGCTTGAAGAACCCAGGTTGGGTTAACTCAGTCACTTGGCAACATATTTTGCTGTGCTTGATCAACTTCCTAAGCTTGCTGCTAGGTCCTCTCAGTGGGTGCCCGCTAAAAGCGGGGTGCTGCCGGCTGGGATAGTTGGCCCTGAAGCCATGACGATTCTAATCCCTGGCGGACCAGAGGAATGGTAAGACTCTGCTGCTTGTACCATCTTGTGTTCTTGCTGGGAATGTACAATATATTTGCCTGTTGGTGAACCAATCAAGTCTTACCAATGTGTGGTTCCTTCATCCTGTGTTGTCTGAGTAGTGTTCTGCCCACGGAGAAGAAGCGAGAGTGTTCAGTCGGATGAGCCCTGGTCTATGCGGTCTTTCTGAAGATGGCAAGGTCAGAGGACAAGAGCAACCATTGACCCTCGTGTCTCCACAAGGCTAGCTGTCAAGTTCAGATTAGTAAGCTAGTCTGTGATTCCATGTCAGAAATATTTATGTAAAAATATAACAACATATTTTTAGCTATCTCTATCTATACCCCCATGTTTTATCTCCCACATTGTGATCTTCCTGATCTGTAGCCTTTTTTTTAAATTTTTGTAATGAGAGTAGCCATTTAAAAACATTTATTTCGGGGATGCTAGATGTACATGCTAACAACTCACTGTGGATAGATAAAACAACTTCATATTTACATTAACAGCATTGCACACAATTACTCAACACCTCAGTGGGGTAGTTCACTACTTGGGCAACCCCTTCTCAATAACCATGTTTGCCCCCGTTAAAATAACAATGCTTATACTCCCTCTTGTTGCTGGTGCATTTCCAGCGGCATCAGCACCCGCTCTCCCAGGGCTCATGTGATGTTGTTACGTAATGCAAGCACTGCACCCAATCAGAGCCGGCTTCACTCTCCCTATATTATGATGTATCAAACATCAATAGGTAGGGAGTAGCCAGACGCAGCTCCGACTTCTTAACTTTCCTGCCTGTTATGGCCTGTGACGAGCTCTCCTGGCTCCAAGTAGTCAATGACTGCACCTGGGAGCAATTCTCCTGCTTCCTGTTATGTCACGTTCGTAGAGCAGAAGATAAGGGATGGCTCCATCATGGGTGATGTCATAATGATTGACAGCTGACTCCCTAACTCCTTAAGAGATTCTGTAAGCAGAAAATCACTATTCAAACCAACCCAGGAGCTCGGTGCAATCAAGGAAGAAGGGTACAGAGATTGATGCAGAACAAATAGGGGTGGGAGGAACAGCTATTTACCCATGCTAAGGGTGCACAGTGCCTGTGCTTGATTTGAGCAGACATTCTGTATTTTATTTATTTTTTTATTTTTTTTTTAAGGGGCCCCAAAAGGTGGGGGTCAAAACTTTGTTCTACACTGTGTATATTCAGGTTTCTGAAGTCTAGCAATAACTCTGTTGCAGATAATTTGTGCCTTACTTGTAATGGGATAGTAAAGATGGAATTGGGACTACCAGGTTGACCCCAAGTCTGGGGACCCTGCGCTGTCCCTTATCCTGACGGTAGACTTAGAGGTAGTCAAGGTGGAGCCTCACGCATAGCCCAGTCTCCTGTCGAGGCCCTAAGTCCCCACCACCCATGGGATTGACCCGGACGGAGCCCAACAGTCCACCAACACAGAAACAGAAGGGGGTAAACAAAAACCTATACCAACCAATAACCTGCACCAGGGGATGGCCACGGAGTAAGGGTGAGGGTATAACGAAAAAAGGGGGTAGAAGAAACCGCTAACAATAATCACAGAATACCAGCAGCAGTAAGACACGTCCACTCTGCTCCCTGGCTAGCACCAACTGAATGAATAACCAGCAACAAGTCCAGAAATCAGATGGTTTATATCCTAGCAGGCAATTGCTTAACTGCTGCCAACTGAAGCAGCCTACTGCAAAAGGGGGTGGGGAGGGGAGGGGGGGGGAGGCATTAACCCTACCAGGGCCAAAAGAAAAAAAAAAAGGTTAAAGTGCACGGTCTACATGGTAAGTTAAAAACTAGCCCTGAATCTGTATACACGTGACATTACTTCCATGTAACATACGTATGCTGGAATGAATTTTGCTGATAGTTATACTGTAGATTTAAATAATCCACTCCTATCTGTCACACAAAATATTTAAGAAAATACAAGGTCAGGACTGTCACATTTTACCCTGAACAGTGCAGAATTGTCAGTCTTTTTCCAATGGATTACGAATTCGGAATTAAGTTTCATTGAAAAAAAAAAATAATCTCACAAAAGCAGAACAATGGCTCAAGTGGGACAAGGATGGGTGCAAGAAGAGAATTCACGACCTCTCCTTAAAAATCTGTGGACTAAGAAAACAAGCAGCAAGAGAAAAATAGATTAATTGAGCAGAACAGAAAGACTGAGTCACAGAACAGTCTGGACACCTGCAGCCTTGTTCATCCAAACTGGGTAATTTGTCCAAAGCTAAAAATACTTTATTTTTTGGTCAGTTAACAAAAACAAGACAGACCGCTATGGTGCTAAAGAAGAAGTGTATTCGAGACGAACAAATCTTTTGACATTTGAATGTTTCACACAAACTCCATTTTCAACAAATAGATTTGGGGGTGAATTTCACTACTGAAAAGCTAGTTATTGCTTGTAAAACTACAAGTGGGGAGAGGAGAGAGAGAACCTCGCTGACCATATTAGATTATATTTCACAGGCGAGAAAGAGAGCACTCTGCTGACCATAAGAGCTTACACTCTACAGGAAAGAGGACCCTGCTGATCATAAGAGCTTACACTCTACAGGAAAGAGAGAGGCCACTGCTGACCATAACTTACACTCAACAGGAAAGAGAGGACCCTGCTGATCATAAAAGCTTACATTCTATAGGAAAGAGAGAGAACCCTGCTGATCATCAGAGCTTACACTCTACAGGAAAGAGAGGACCCTGCTGATCATAAAAGCTTACATTCTATAGGAAAGAGAGAGAACCCTGCTGATCATCAGAGCTTACACTCTACAGGAGAGAGAGAAGACCCTGCTGATCATTTGCGCTTACACTCTGCAATAGAGGACCCTGCTGACCATAAGAGCTTACACTTTGCAGGAGAGAAATTTACCCAGTTGCTCTAGAGATGGAAAACATCTCTGCTGTAAAAATGGTGCCTCAATGGGAGCTGCTGATCTGTGATGGCCCAGGTACTGACCATCACTATACAAGTTATATCTGTAAGATGTTATAGCTGCAATGCATTATAGGAGGCCCTCACTTCAATGCAAAATGATGCTTTCCTGCTCCCTGATGTTTCAGAAATGTGGGATATTCTTTCGGACAAGTTTTTAATTTCTTTGCAAAACACAAATGGAATCCCAAAGTGTCACAAAAACCACACATTTCAGGAAATTTAACTCAAACTCGATCCTCCATGAATCAATCTGATCATGTCTAGTGTGTATTTTCACACATACAAAGTATTATGCAAATGTACAAATCACAAAATCAACTTCTCCCCAAAAGGCCATTGTTACTAGCTATGTTTTATACTTTCATACATCTCAAAACTGGTTCCTAAGATGGGATGATTGTCTCCAAAGATCTACAGTCACTGGACAATTTCTGACCTAGCACAGATCACACTCACAAAAAGGGAAAAGATAGTGTTTACAAGTAGCAGCGAGGCATCCATGGGCTTGAACTGAAAATCACAAACACACATGTGGTCTCTGGTAGGAATGTAAACTAAGACAAATGAAGGAACAGCACAGTGTCTTCCTGAGGTCTGGAGAACATCAAAACTCAAATTTTCCATGATGGATGAGAATCTAAACTGAGAACTCTGAACAGGATGCTTGATTCTCTGAAGGGGAAGCCATGCTGCATTTCAAATAAGAGGATGCCATCTTTATATATTGACGTAAAAATTCTGCACTGAGCAATGTTATACCCATAAATGAAAATTATATAATGTAATGTAAAGTCACAATCACAGAAACAAATAGATAGAATATATCAGTAAATATGATGGAAAGACAAGTATATGGCAAGAATACTGTGGCAAGGAAAAAGCCTAGCAGGACTCCACTAAATATCAGAAGTACCATATCCGGTCATACCAAATAAATTCAACATCAAAGGCAAGTCTTTTATACCAAAAATCATCTTGTTGTATACAGAAAGATCAATACACATGCTATCTGTTCACGCAGCAAGGGAAACTGAATTTGAACATTTTTCTAATAATCAAGACTCTGTATGATGGCACAAGACGTGTAGATTTTGATCACTTTTTTATTTTAGTTTTTTTCTATACAGTTTATGAAGGAAAAAAAAAAAAAAAAAAAAAAAAGAAGAAGTGATACCATTGAAAACATTAAAGGGAACCTGCCAGGTGCTATAAGGACCCAGAATCATGAACAGTTCTGGCTGCATATTGCTAATCCCTGCCTAACAATTACTGTATATAATAGCATAGATAAAGGGATCTTTAGAAAAAATATTTCTAAAGATCCTTCATTATATGCAAATAAGGCCAGTGCAAGGGCGTTAGTTCCTGCGCTCATTCCGCCCTCTTAGCATGTTAACACGCACGCACAGGGATGTGCCAACATGCTACTCCATTTCCATTGCCCAGCGTCATCTTTGGCAGTGCCATGCGTACCTGTGTCCATTGTACTGCCTCAGAACGCTGGGCATAGGGTCAGCGCGCATGATCAGAAGTCCCCAGCACTTGCAGTCATACGCCCTATACCAGTTTGAAGCCGGACGCATATACTCTGCTTCATATTAAGTATCACTGGAAGTCTGGGGACCATGTGCACTGAGCTGTAATCCAGCATCAGGCGGCAGCAGAGAGGTGAATGCGACCATGCCTCTGACTCTACGTATTCATTAGGATATTAGTATGCCCACAGGAGCGTGTTTACATGCTAAAGGGGCCGACTAGCCAAGGGAACAGGTTCCCTTTAAGTTTACATTTAAGTTTGGGTTCACCAAACATTAAAAATATATCAGTAGAAGAACATAAAAATCCGAAATAAATCATATATATATAAGCAGCAAGAAACTTATTTTTCACTATGATTTAACATGGTTTTGGATTCATTCTACTCTTCGACAGATGCAAATCAATACATTAAAAGAGATGTATGCTTTCATAGTACAATCACCCAAATGGTATGAATTTAGTATAAAGTAGCAAAATAGTATCAATAAAAACTACAAATAGCACACCAAAACACAATCCTCACAGCAAAAGAGAAAAAAAAAAAAAAAAATAGTTATGCGCAGAATATGACAACTAGTCATAAGTGAGCACTACCATGCTCGGTACTTGTAACTAGTGATGAGAGAGCACTACCATGCTCATGAGCTCAGCACTCGTAACTAGTGATGAGTGAGCACCATCATGCTCAAGTGCTCATTAGTCGTAACTAGTGATGAGTGAGCACTACCATGCTCGGTACTCTTAACTAGTGATGAAAGTAGAGCATTTAAATAGAAGGTGATTTTTCTCATCTCAAACAATTTATTGAAATAAAAAAACAACAACAGTGGTGGGTATACCCCCCCCTCCAAAAAAAAACAAAACAAAAAAAAAAACTCAACTTGTCCTGTAGGCTTGAGCATTAATTAGGGCTCATGCGCGCGTAACTGCTGAATATTCTGCAGTGATTTGACAGCACATGTGCGCGTCAAATCGCTGCAGAAACACTGCATAATGGATGCAGTTTTTCTGTTAAAAAAAAAAGCCGATTTCATGCGCTATGGCTGCTGCCCCCACCATATACAGAGTGAGAGCTGCATCCATAGCACACGGAATTATTGACATGCTCATTTTATGAACGCATGGATTTGGGTCAAAATTTTAGCACCCAAATCGCTGCATTCATAAAAGCATCATGCGCACGTATTATGCACAATCTTCACAGATTGTACAGGGGACGCAGGATGCATGCATTTACGCTGCAGTGCAATACAACTTGCGTACGAGCCCTTACCGCTTGACAACAACATCTCATGCTATTCACAAGTGGAGTTATTGTCTGTTCAGGCATTTCATCCCGCTCTTCTTGAAGGGCGTCTCTCAGATCATTAAGGTTCTGGGGTACAGAGTTACAAGTCACTACACGGTGACTTGGCTGATCCATAAGGTTTTTTATGAGATTCAGATCTGGAGAAAGTGCAGGCCACTCCATTTGAGGTACTCCAATCTACAGCAGCCATTCCCTAATGATGTGACCTCGATGAGCTGGAGCATGGTCATCCATGAAGATGAAATTAGGCCTGTATTGTTCATGCAGAGGCACAATGACTGATTTAATGAGGTTATTCAAGTAGTAGGGGCTTGTTACTGTACCATTCACAAAATTGTAGGGCAGTTCTGGTTTGACTAGACACACCTGCCCACACCACCACCATCACCATAGGTTCATCTGGTGACAACAGTGAAAAGTCTTCTATGACACTTGGGTGCTTCTCACTTCCTTTAAATGTTCCTGGAGTTCTGTGGTATTCATCATGAGGTTCTGAAGGGTATTCAAAATGAAGCGCTAAGTTTGGGATGTGGCCAAAAGACATTGAGACTTAGGGCATGTGCACGCACGTTGCGCAATTTCATGCCTTTACGCTGTGTTTAGCACTGCAGCATAAGCGCATGCGTCCTGCGTCCCCAGCACAATCTATGAAGATTGTGCAGAATCCATGCGCATGATGCTTTTTTGAACGCAGTGATTTGAGTGTCAAAAATTTGACAAAATCATTACGTTTAAAAATGCAGCATGTCAATTATTCCGTGCGCTTTGGATGCGGCTCCCTCTCTGTCTATGGGAGAGGCAGCATCTATAGCGCATGACATCGTCATTTTTTCTGCAGAAAAACTGCATCCATTATGCAGTGTTTCTGCAGCGATTTGAATGTCACAAGAGCTGTCAAATCGCTGAAGAAATTTCTGCAGTGACACGACGCAACATGCGCACAAGCCCTTATTCAGTCTCTGTTGCAATCTGCCGATGACACTGACTCTCTAAACTCAGTGTTCATTTTTGGCTTCCTGCTTGAAGCCTGGACAATGTCAGTCTTGATGGATTGCCCCCCCCAAGGCTATGCGCGCACGTTGCGTTCTCTGCAGTGCAGAAAAGAACGCACCCTCTGGCAGACTGGACACAGCGTTTATAAAATAAAAAGCATCCACAACGCATGCATTTTGGATGCTTTTTCCATGCGTTTTGGATGCATTTTTGACAGTGCGTTCCCCCGGCAATTCAGCTCTGCTACATGCCGGCTGACAGCAGACACAGACAGAGCCGGGCGATGAGTATGAACTCAGGTGAACTGCACCCGACTTCATTGTCACACCGCGGCTCTGTCTGTGTGTGGCGTCCCGATTATCATCTTCACCGCACACATCCTGACATCACCGCACAGATCCCGACATCACCTCCTACATCCAGACATTACCGCCTACAAGTTCCAAATTCCAGCGATGTATCTGAGATGCTTGCTGCTTTCAGATTAGGTGGAAAAAAACCCTTGTGACAGAATTTCTTTAGTATAAGACTGATTGATTTACAGCTGTGAGCAGTTTTCAATCTAGGTGCCTTGTACCAAGTTATCTGAATAAGGCTACATGCGCATGCTGCATCTTTTTGTGTTCACAAACTGCAGCCAAAACTGCACGTTGTCACAGAGAGCCTGGAAATGTCACAAAATATGATTGTTATTGTAGGGACCACAAAGCTTCTCATGAGCCAGATCAGACACCCCATACTTTGCACTGACAAGGGGCAAGCACCCAGAAACAGTGTCTGCAAATTGGGATTCTGATCTGGCTTATATATCCTAAGTCATATGCAAAGGATTGTTAAAAATCCACATTTGACTTTTAAGATCACTACTTCCAATAGGTGGCGCTGCGCTAGAGTTTGTCTCCATTCCTGGAGAGATAATTTGTTATTGTAGGTGCGTTTGTTGCTGCGTTTTCGGTGCGTTTTTCACAACATGCGTTTTTGCTTCATTTTTGTGACATTTTGACAAAAACACAGGAAGAATGAATATTCTGCATTTTTTTTGTCACAAACATTTGACAAATAAAACGCTGACAAATAAACTGCAATGTGCGCATAGCAAATCTGACTTCTCAGACTTTGCTGGGAACTCAAATGTCAGAAAGTTCTGACAACAAAACTGCAGCCAAAAACGCAGCGTGCGTATGTAGCCTTAGGGTGCCAATGGATCAAGAGGAAAGAACATTATGTGGCAATACTGAAGCAACATCTCAAGACATCAACCAGGAACTTAAAGCTTGGGCAGAAATGGGTCTTCCAAATGAACAATGACCTGAAGCTACTGCCAAACTGGTTACAAAGTGGCTTATGGATAACAAAGTCAATGTTTTGGAGTGGCCATCACAAAGTCCTGATCTCAATCCTATTGAAAATTTATGGGCAAAGCTGAAAATGCAGGTGCGAGCAAGGCGACCTACAAACATGGCTCAGCTACACCAGTTCTGTCGGGAGGAAGGGACCCAAATTCCTACCAGCTATTGTGAGAAGCTTGTGGAGGGATATCCAAAACGTTTGACCCAAGTCATACAGTGGTAATAGTGCCAAATACCAATGAAATGTACAGTATGTAAACCTTTGACTTTACAGAAAGTAATAAAAATTCCATAAAACATTCGCTCATTATTCTGGCATTTGGCAAATATAAATAAATTTGGTTTCTAATTGTCCTAAAACGGGAAAGGTTTATTCTGATTTCATGTCAGATAGTGAGAAAAACATGCAGATGTGTCTTTTTAAATAGTGAATATAAACTTCTGGTTTCAACTGTATTTTAGGAGTCGATCTATTATATACAGACTCTGATCCATCAAAATGGACACCGACTCAGACTCCACAGCGCTTGTCTTGAGGCATTTCAACTTTAGTTGGATCAGCCTGTAATTTGATTTTCCACTTTGATTTTGAGTATCATTCCAAATCCAGACCTCCATGGGATATTAGTTTTGATTTACATTCATCACTTTTCTGTTTTATTGTTCTCAATGCATTCCACTATGTAATGAATAAAGATTTGCAACTGGAATATTTCATACACATTGAGATCTAGGATGTGGTATTTTTGTGTTCCCTTTATTTTTTGAGCAGTATATTTATTGGAATATAACTTTAGAACACAAAAACACTTTAATAAAGTGTAAGTATGCAATACACTATGCAGTAAGTGGAAAAAACACAGTTTTCAACACAAACATACTGAATAACATTTGTTCAATCTCTGAATTTGTTTTGAGAAATAGTATCGCCTCCATCAGATTATCCTTCATAGAGGATATCAAATCTAATCTAATTATTTTAAGACTAGAGAATGCTAACTTAGGTTGGTGAGGAAACCGTGACCCCATGGGTAACATCTCTAACAATCTCAGGGTATAAAGGACTTGCCTCATGCACAGTCAGTGTTGAGGAACAGTTGAAGCCTTTGACTACTTTGAGAGCATGTGGAAAATTTTGCTGAAATATGATCTATCAGTTTGCTATGGAAGTGGAATAGTTATCCCTGAGGCAACACTTTCCCTGCTCCATGTCGTCCTCTGATGAGGCTGAAGATACGGCAGCAGTAGGCCTGGAAGACAATTCCTCTTGCTCGTAGCCGTTCATCTTGATTGCTAACTCAGTCAGAGCTTCTTTTCCTTTAGTAAGGTGTTGCTCATCCAGCAATATATGATGACTTAAGTCCACATACACAGCTGCCAGAAGAATTTTATTTTCTAATAGCTGTGTCGCTCTCCATTTTATTGAAGCAGCAATGCCATCTGTGATTAAACCTCCTCTTTGGGACAGGCAAAACATGTTCTTCCACTCCTGTATGAAAATGCCGGGAATTAAATCCTCAGCTTGTAATTTTTTTTAGTCACTGTAATTAGGCAATTTAGCAATTCTTTCAATTATGCAATTGTGTCTATTAACCTTCATTTAGCAAAAAAATAAATTATTCAGCACATCAACTGCTTTGAACTGCTGTACCCAATTTATTATATATTTTATGAGTCGGTCCATTTTGTTCCGACTCCATAATAATGGACTCGGACTCCACAGCCCTGGTTAAAACGAATCCTGCTGAGATCCGATGGCAAAACAGTTGTGCAAACACAACTTTCTAGTCTGTTTTTAAACAACGGAATTCTGCTGGATCCGTGTTGTATGACATTGGAATCTATATAGAACAGATCTGTTAACTGATTTATCGCAGGATCGGATCACAGTATAATGATACTAGGCTCACACTCGCAGCACAGTGGGAGTAGAGGGTCATTACCATATCGCATCCGATGCCATACACTTGTTTGGCCCTAGCCTAAGCCTTGAAGTCAGGATTCATAACCAGATTATAGGTGCAAAAATGCTCTGAATTCATGAATTCACAAGTCTGTCCCCAGACGTTCAATATAGATGATTATGTTGATGCCCAAGAATAAACACAGGTAAACCTTTTTTTTTTTTTTTCACATGTGGTTCAGGTTATGCTTCGTACAAGATCTCTTGCAAACAATTTGCAGATAAGAAAATCTACAGTGACTACAATGAGAATATAAAGAATATGAGTCATATAGACCATATTGCTCTTTTCATAGACCGCTAAGGACTTTCAGTTGGCATGGTATTGGCACAAACTCTAGGAAGACAGACTAGAGACTACTGTATTGAAGGGACTCTTTTTTTTTTTTTTTTTTTGCACTGGCATGTTTTTCCAGATACATGAGTACAATATTACAGTGTTTCCCATCCACCCCTCTGCACCAGCGTCACTGATTGTAACATATGTTAATGGAAATCCATATTCACCCGCTTTCCTCATCCACCTTTCTGTGTTAGCATCAGTGATTCAGTCAGGATCACATCACATCGCAAGGTTCGGTCCTTCTGACCCGAGCGTATCAGCGTGCATTTCTATGCAGCTGTCACGCTCAGGTGGGGATAGCCAGTCCGACCATTGCGATGTGATCCTCAGGCAGTAATACGGAGGTCAAACTGAATCACTGATACTGGCACAAAGAGGTTGGCGGGATTATGGGCAGGGGAAGGGGGTGAATATTTATTTTCCATTAACTAGCCGGCATGGATCTATATACTGCCGGGGCTTACAGAAACACAACTGGGCAACATACACCATAAAAGTTACATATACTGAAATGGCTGCGCAGGCGCTATTTCAGGATACTATTATAGTATAGTGCGCAACATGGGCTTATATTAGAAGCATACTCCAAAAAGGTTAAAAAATCCTGCTAGGGCTAATTTACAGGGTAGGTCTTACAATACAAATACCTAGAGTCAGATGGCAAGAACAAAATAGCAGTTATTTCGATTAGCACACTAATTTCTATGTAAAAACGTATGGGGCAGTTTAAGCAATTATGTAATGAAGATGAGCCCAAACAATACTGGTCTACACAAAAGCTCAGGCTTAAAATTCTAATCCAAAATTAAAGAATGGAGTATTATAAAAAGGACTGAAAACTTGAATTAATGATGATCTCTTTTTAAAACTGTCACACAAGGATTAGATACAAAGAACAAAAAAGTAAATATTAAACAAGCAAAAATATTCTGCGGCTTAACACACGGTGTTTTGACATAATTTTTGGTGACTGGCTTTACAGATTTGTTTTTCTTAAGCGGAAGATGCTGCAGCCAGATAAAAGTTCAACCCTGCAAGTCTCTTTTTATTTTTACATTACTATAGCCAGATGAGGGTTTTATTTTTGCAGGCAGAGTTGTAGTTTTGAATGAAACTTTTTTTTTTTATCATAATGTACTGAAATACTGGAAGAAAAAAAAAGCTGTGGCAGCAGTAGACACATACATACATATATATTATAATATATATTATATATACACACATACACACCGTATTTTTCGCTTTATAAAACGCGCCTGATTATAAGACGCACCCCCAAATTTGGTGAAGGAAAAGATTTTTTTTTTTAAATGTTAAATGGGGTCCATCTTATAATGCCAGTGTCCGTCTAACAAATCATATAAGGTATATGTCCCTCATAGCCCCCCATTCTAAAATTAGCCCCCCTAATCTGGATATGGCCCCCTTATATTGAATATAGCCCCTATGTGCTGGGACACGTCCCCCTGTGCTGCCCATGGCCCCTATAGATGGCACACCTCCCCTGTGTTAGATATGCCCCCCATCCTGCTGCCCTAATAAAATAAAACACTCTTTCCTTACCTTCTCAGCGCTGTAATCCCTGTGTCTCCCTCCGTGGGGTTGAGCTCCTCCTCCACTTCCTGGTTCTTGCTGCCGGTCATGTGATTGGCACGGCAGAGTGATATCATCTCTGCGTGCCTCATCACAGACAGCAGCAGCAGGAGACCGGGAGATCAGCCCTGGAGGTAAGTTTTTTTTTTACTATGGGCAGCAGTATGGGGGCCATATCTAACACGGGGGGGGGGGATCATGTGCGATTAAAGGGAGCACAGGCAGATATATAATATGCCCAGCTGCCCCAGTAAATCAGCGCGATGCGGTTTCAGCACCACGCTGATGGACAGCGGCTGTGCATATTATATGAGCGGGAGCTGATATCTACCTATATACCTGCTGGGGCGACACTTTCGCCTGGTGACAGACCACTCCCCTTTGGTCTGGATGAGGAATGCTAAGGAGAGAAATGCTAGAGTCACCAGGTGGTTTCTCTCCTTGCAGAACTTTCACTTTTCTGTGGAACACCGGGCTGGTAGGTTACAGGGCAATGCGGATGCCCTGTCCAGAGGTCCCTGTATGTTGGCAAAAGTTCAACCCCGCCCGTTTGAACTGAGGGGGGGGGGATATGTGAGGCAGTGACAGGGGTAATATTTGAAGACCGCTATGTGTCCCCCAGAATGTGTCTGGAAACCCTCTGAGTTTGCTATAGCTATTACTGGGAGTATAGCACAAAGGGTAACAGGGAGACAGATCCCTCCTCCCAGTCCAGGTTTTGTAGCAATCCTCATGTCCGGCATTTTCGTTTAAATCATGCAGAGCACAGCAGGGTGTGTCTCAGTTGAGAGCCAGGCTTGGTGAAGCTAACACATGCTGTGTGAGCTGGGCTGGCTCTGTGTGGAGTGAACACAGGCCAAGAGTGTGAGCCTAGGAGAAAATTACACAGATCCCTGCGGTTAACGGGGTCCTAAGGTAACAAGACTTTTTGATGCAAAGAATTTGTCTATATGCACCGGCTGTGATCCGGAAGAGACTTTGACAGTGGGAAATTGGATCTATTTTATGCTGCAACAATAAATAGACTGTTGGTGTGAACACGCTGCTGCCTCACAATAATATATATATATATATATATATATATATATATATATATATATATATATATACACACATATATATACATACATACATACATACATATATACATACATATATATATATATATACACACATACACATATATTATATATATATATATATATATATATACATACATATATACACATACATATATACACACACATACATACATATATATATACATACACATACATATATACACACACATACATACATATATATATACATACACATACATACCTATATATATACACATACATACACATACATACATACATACATACATACATACATACATATATATATATATATATATATATACACATATATATATATATATATATATATATACACATACATATATACATATACATACACATATACATATACATACACATACACATATACACACATATATATATATATATATATATATATATATACATACATATACACACACATACATACACACATGCATACATACATACATACATTACATACATACATATACACACACACACACACACATATATACACACGTACATATATACATACATACACACACACATATACCACTACCCCCCCCCGTATATTCGGTTTATAAGACGCACCCCCTACTTTCCCCCAAAATTTGGGGGTACAAAAGTGCATCTTATAAAGCGGAAAATACGGTGTAATTATTATATTATATACACACATGCATACACACACACATACACAGTGGGAAAAATAAGTATTTGACACACTGCCAATTTTGCAAGTTTCCCCATCTGCAAAGAATGGAGAATTCTGTAAATCACAATATATGATTTTTAAATAAATAATGAATTTAAATTTTATAGCATGAAATACGTATTTGATCACCTACCAACCAGCAAGAATTCTGGCGATCACAGACCGGTTATTTTTTATTTATTTATATTTATTTTTTTAAGAAGCTCTCCTACTCTGCACACATTATTTCTATTAAATTGCACTTGTTTGAACTTGTTACCTATATATAAGACCCCTGTCCACACACTGAATCACACTCCAACTTCTCCACCATAGCCAAGACTAAAGAGCTGTCTAAGGACAGCCTTTATTCACCTCCATGGCCAAAGCGGTCTGCATCCAATCAGCGCCGGTTTCTCGACCAGTCTTCAGACACCGGAGCAATCAACAGGAATTGAGCGGCAGCCGCAGCTCTCACTTCCTATTGCTTTATCCGAAGGCGGGGAGACAGAAGCCAGCGCTGATTGGACATGAGGTTAGCATGACGTCACGTAAGCTCCGATACTGCTGGAATTGCACCGGCCGGGGAGGCAAGTATAGGCTTTTTTTTATTTTACTTGGGGAAAACGTGAAATCAGAAATGGTTGTCCTAGTAGTGGTCAATCCCTTTAAACAGATGAAAATAAACAAACACTAAAATGGTAAAACTAATATTTTTCATTTAGTTACATAAAATTCTGCACAACTATTCTCCTAAGAAAGACAAAACCTCACTTTCATTTAAATGTTCAGACTTATTAACCTTTGGTTTTACAGACAGCATTGTAGCTGTTTAATAATAAAATTAATCAGAAAAAATAATGGTCTAATATTTCGGCAGAGTGTATATGCCTGGATCCCGATCATTAAAATAAAATGGTCATCAAGAAGCAAAAAAAAAAAAAAAAAAAAAAAATATCAAAAAGGAGCAGTTATTTTCATTTATGTTGTAAATTAAGAATATGAGATATAAATAGACCCTTAGGGTTTTGTTCTAAGCCTTCCTCCTTTCCTTCCTGTGTAAAGCTTAAAATCTATTTATATTATGATGGATATAATTACGGTATTAATTGCTGCGTCTGTCAGAGGCAAATCTGCCAAAAACAGAGGAAAAAAACCTCCACAAACCACGAAAGCCTGTCACTGTAAGGTTAATCCATAATTAAATTGGGACTTTATAATAAAGGATTTTACAAGGATCTTTTGGATATATGCCATTAAAAAAAGCAAAATACAATGTGACAAGTTTTCTTGTATGGAGCTGCAATGACATAACACCGAATATAGGTCTGTAGATGGACCTGGTTACAGTGTAAATGCGCCTGGACATTAATTCAATACCATGGCCTTGTCCATATATGTTACACACAGCATTCCAAATTATTATGCAAATGCCATTTTTTTCTGATTTTCCTAAATAGGCAATGCAAATGAGTCAGTAGTAGGTGAGAAATGCCTAAGTGGTGAACATATTTCTATTATACTTTTCCTCCAATTGTTCCACTCCTGATTTTGACTTACAAATACTGAAGTGTGAACGTCGCCTTAAACTGAATCTGTCACCAGGTTTTTGCTACTTCATCTGAGAGCAGCATAATGTAGGCAAGGAGATTCTGAAACTAACCATGTATAAAATAAATTACAGAGTGCAACTGTTCTGCCTTTATCTCAGAATTGAGTGTAGCAGAGCTGGGAGCTGTCCTGCTCACACAGGCTTGACACTTCACAGTCAATGCACAATCACAGCAGGGGGCATGCAGGTCTGCTCTGCAGAAGAAGAGAAGTCACTCCAATGTTAATTGCAGAGCAATCAATACTTAAGTGTGAGTAAACAATAGCTCAGACACAGATAAGAAACACGCAGATAAGAGAAACAGATTTTTTTTTTTTAACCCCTGCAGCATGCTGTCCTCAGCTTACTTTGCAAAATCCTGGTGACAGATTTTATTTAAGAGGATAAATCAAATTTTATTACAAAAACATTACAATTGTAAAACTATTTTTTTCAAAATTAAAAAAAAACCCTCAAATCTTGTTCCAAAATATTATGCAGAACAGAGGTTTCCAAACATTTTATAGGTTGTAAAGAGCTGAAAATGGTCATTTGCTGAATTTGGAGTATTAAGAGGTCACATTTACTGAAATCAAAAGCTTTTCCAATTAAAAACATCTAGTTACATGGTAACATAGGACCCCTTCTTGAGGTCACAATTCTTACATCCATTGAACCTTCCTAAACCTGACATCTCCCTCCCTGTGTGTGGCACAACAATAAGTCCTAGGCAGCAAGCCCGCTGCCTGGGGGTTATACTTGACACTGATCTCTCCTTCACCTCCCACATACAATCTCTTGCCCGCTCCTGCCGCTTGCACCTCAAGAACATCTCTAGAATCTGCCCCTTTCTGACAATGGAAACGACAAAAACACTTACCGTGGCCCTGATCCACTCTCGCCTTGACTACTGTAACGCTCTATTAATTGGTCTCCCCCTAACTAGACTCTCTCCTCTACAGTCCATCCTTAATGCAGCAGCCAGGGTCACCTATCTGGCTAACCGCTACACGGATGCCTCTGCTCTGTGCCAGTCATTGCACTGGCTGCCCATATATCACAGGATCCAATTCAAACCGCTTGTTCTCACCCACAAAGCTCTCCACAGTGCGGCACCCCCCTACATCTCCACCCTCCTGTCTATCATCCCACCCATTCTCTACGCTCTGCAAATGACTTTCGACTAACATCTACACTAATTCAAACCTCCCACTCCCGAATCCAAGACTTCTTCCGAGCTGCACCAAACCTATGGAACGCTCTACCCCAAGAAGTTAGGACAAATCACAACTTACTCAGCTTCAGACGCTCCCTAAAAACGCATCTTTTTAGGGCGGCCTATCACACTCCCTAGCCAAACTAATTTCACCTAATCCCTCTACAACTTCTCAGAACATAACCCCACGTCAAACTCCATGGCACCCAAATACCCAAATGCATCTCAAGGCTCTGGCCAACTGGTCCAGGAAGCCATTATCTATCCCCCATTTCCTTGAGATGGCTGGATTGTCATTGTAAATAAGCACTTGTACCTTGCCCCTCCCCCCATCTCATTGTACATTGTAAGCTCTCACGAGCAGGGTTGCCTTTTTTTTCTCCCTTTAAACATTGTATCTTCTATGATTGTTACTTGTTTGTATATGTATATGATATGATATGTATATGTATATGATATGTATATGTATATGATATGTATATGTATATGAGCCTCCTGAATTGTAAAGCGCTGCGGAATATGTTGGCGCTATAGAAATAAAGATTATTATTATTAATATTATTTATTATTATAACTGGTGAGTTTTTGGATAGTTTCTGTCATGCGGTGTTTTGCTCTATACACACCAGGTGTCATGGCGACTTCGCACTCTGTTCGCACTGCAGATCTGACACGCCGCCTGGTGCGTCTGTGTTGCTTAGGCTGCTTTCACACCTCCGGTTTTAGCAGAGCCGGCCAATCCGGCTCTAAAACCTATGCAACGGATGCGGCGACAAAACTGCATCCTTTGCATAAGTTTTTGACATGCGGCCCGTCCGTTTTTTGCCGCTTGCGGCATACTACTGAGCATGTGCAGTGGAAAAAAACCACATGCGGCGGCCGTATGCGGTGTTTGCCGCAGGACGCCGCATGCAGCGCCCATAGGAATGTATTGCAAATCGCGCCGCATCGTCCGGATGCGGCGTGTTTTTGTTTTTTTTTTGCTGGACAAAAAAACGTGCCAGGCAAAGTTCCATCCGGCCGCCGCATCGGCTAAATCTGCCACATGCGGCAAAAACTGGACCGAACGCAAGCCCATGCGGCACAATAGGGCACTAATGTAAGTCTATGCAAAAAAAAAACCGCAACCGGCGGCAAAAAAAAAAAAAACGGTTGCGGTTTTTCTGCAAAGAGCTGGATTGTGCCGCACAGGAAAAACCGGATGTGTGAAAGCAGCCTTAGTCAGAGACAATTCTCAATAGGGTTGAGATTGGGGAGGCTGGTGACCACACCATGAGATTCTCTACTTTTATGCCCATAGCAACCAGTGACTCAGAAGGTTTTTTGGAAGCAGGAGATGGTGCATGTCACGCATGAGGATGATTTGGCTATGGATGGCACAGATCTTTTTGAAGCATTGAAGAAAGTCAGTCAGAAACACTATTAACTTTTCTGAGGTCATTCTCACCTCTTCAGGGACTTTAAAAGGGCCTAACGTCTCTCTCCTCATGATTCCGGCCCAAAACATGACTCCGCCACCTCCTTGCAGACGTTCCAGGTATTTTGGGAGATCGTATCCATCCACTACTCCATCCATCTGGACCATCCATGTTACACAATATTCATCAGTACAGAAAATGATTGTAAAATTAGTCTTCATCCATGTCTAGGTCCACTATAACCATTTCCTCCCTTTTCCTCCCACACTCCAAAAGACATACAGTGCTGGCCAAAAGTATTGGCACCCCTGCAATTCTGTCAGAGAATACTCAGTTTCTTCTTGAAAATGATTGCAATCACAAATTCTTTGGTATTATCATCTTCATTTAATTTGTCTTCAATGAAAAAGAAAAAAAAATTGTCAAAGCCAAATTGGATATAATTCCACACCAAACATAAAAAAGGGAGTGGACAAAAGTATTGGCACTGTTTGAAAAATCATGTGATGCTTCTCTAATTTGTGTAATTAAC
This sequence comes from Anomaloglossus baeobatrachus, assembly GCF_048569485.1. NCBI lineage: Eukaryota > Metazoa > Chordata > Amphibia > Anura > Aromobatidae > Anomaloglossus > Anomaloglossus baeobatrachus. The sequence goes on from NC_134356.1 coordinate 178,567,261, forward strand.
AGCACCTGTAACTTACCTGTGGCACCTAACAGGTGTTGGCAATAACTAAATCACACTTGCAGCCAGTTGACATGGATTAAAGTTGACTCAACCTCTGTTTTGTGTCCTTGTGTGTACCACATTGAGCATAGAGAAAAGAAAGAAGACCAAAGAACTGTCTGAGGACTTGAGAATCCAAATTGTGAGGAAGCATGAGCAATCTCAAGGCTACAAGTCCATCTCCAAAGACCTAAAAGTTCCTGTGTCTACGGTGCGCAGTGCCATCAAGAAGTTTAAAGCCCATGGCACTGTGGCTAACCTCCCTAGAGACATAAAAAAGCCAGGCTGGAGTTTGCCAAAACTTACCTGAGAAAGCCTAAAACGTTTTGGAAGAATGTTCTCTGGTCAGATGAGACAAAAGTAGAGCTTTTTGGGAAAAGCCATCAACATAGAGTTTACAGGAAAAATAAAGAGGCATTCAAAGAAAAGAACACGGTCCCTACAGTCAAATATGGCGGAGGTTCCTTGATGTTTTGGGGTTGCTTTGCTGCTTCTGGCACTGGACTGCTTGACCGTGCGCATGGCATTATGAAGTAGGAAGACTACCAACACATTTTGCAGCATAATGTAGGGCCCAGTGTGAGAAAGCTGGGTCTTCCAGCAAGACAATGACCAAAAACACACTTCAAAAAGCACTAGAAAATGGTTTGAGAGAAAGCACTGGAGACTACTAAAGAGGCCAGCAATGAGTCCAGACCTGAATCCCATAGAACACCTGTGGAGAGATCTCAAAATGGCAGTTTGGAGAAGGCACCCTTTAAATCTCAGGGACCTGGAGCAGTTTGCCAAAGAAGAATGGTCTAAAATTCCAGGAGAGCATTATAAGAAACTCATTGATGGTTACCGGAAGCGGTTGTTCGCAGTTATTTTGGCTAAAGGTTGTGCAACCAAGTATTAGGCTAAGGGTGCCAATACTTTTGTCTGGCCCATTTTTGGAGTTTTGTGTGAAATGATCAATGATTTGATTTTCGTTTCATTCTCTTTTGTGTTTTTTCATTGCAAGCAAAATAAATGAAGATAATAATACCAAAGACTTTATGATTGTAATCATTTTCAAGAAGAAACTGAGTATTATCTGACAGAATTGCAGGGGTGCCAATACTTTTGGCCAGCACTGTACTTATGGGGAAACTTATAGGCAATTTAGATGGTGTGCCCCAATGGGAACAGTGATGATCACATCTGTAAAGCTCTGATAGGGCTATATAAGTGAGTAAAATAAACAAACTGCAAGCCTTTGGCGGATCCTACTCCTTGAGGTTCATGGGACGTCAGAGGCACAGCAACTTCAAATGTCTGTTTGCTGCTTTGTAATTGTATTTTAGCAGTTGCTCTCGAATATCTTAAAATTTGTCTGGCAGAAACCTTCCTCATTATGCGTTTATCATTACAAACCCGTCTGTGCTGTGTATCAGCCACAAATGTATTCATAGTTCAATGATCACACTTCGGTTTCGTGAAATATCTAATGTGATCATATCTCGTGCAAGGCTTTGCACTATTTGATGCTTTTCTGCACAAGAGAGATTCTTTTTTTTTTCCCCATATTGCTTGAAACCTGTGACCTGCTTAATAATGTGGAATGCCGTTCTTAAAAAGGGGTGTATCCCCATATTCATTAATAGCCACATCAATATACTATTGACTAACAAGGGTTCTCTCAAATACCTTGTGTTGCCAATAGTGCCTGTGAGTGACACGGTTGCGAACCGCTCTTCCTCATAGCCTGACCCCCGGGGTCTGTGACCTCGGGGATCCGGTGATGTCACGTCAACATCCTGCTCACATCACATCACCGCGTCGACCCCAGTCTCCGTGAGTCACTGGGCTGTGGGCGGAGTTTCACCACTCATCACAGCCCAGCATCCCTCCTGCTTGCAGCACTCTGGGGGAGCAGGCAGCTGCTATGTGACGCTGGGCTGTGATGAGCGGGGAAACTCCTCCCACAGCCCAGTGACTCCTGTAGACTGGGGCCGGCCGCAGTGATGTCGGATGAACATGCAGTTGACATGACATCAACGGATCCCCAAGGTCACAGATCCCAGGGGTCAGGTGATGGGGAAGAGCGGAATGCAATAGCACAGCTCACAAGCACTATTGACAACACAAGGTATTTGAGAGAAACCTTGTTTCTCAACAGATCATCGTTGTGTCCAATAATAAATAATGGGTGAACCACTTCTCTAAGTAGTTTTCCTTTAATTGGGCTCACCTGACAGACAAACTAATAATCACAGTTGTTTGAGATTCATTTCAGTGATCCAAAAAGCCCTGAGACCCAATACCATCGATGAGTTTATTTGAAAAACAAAAAATGAAGTTTTTGACCCTTAAATCCAATTTGTATGATAATTGGGAACGTGGTGTATTAGTGTCATGGTGCTAGGCCTGTATTGTTTCTTCCTAGAAAAGGCACCATTTATGTCACAAACTGTATCCCAGATTACAAATCAGCCTCACGGAAATAAATTACAAGACCTAAGAAAAGGGTCTTGCCAGAAAGCAGCGCTGTTCCAACAAAGTAAACTATAATTTTTCTTTTGTCACCATTTCTCCATCTGCTGGGAAGCTCAACACATAGACCTCAATATTTATGACTAGCTACAAGTGCCACTAGCATCAATCAGCAAGCTTTTTGGCAGAGGAGAACTGCAATAGACTGCTAATGATATTACAAAGGGATACCTTTCAGACTTAAGATATTCCCATTGTCTTTCTGAGGCACTGAGGTCATTGTCACTTGCGTCTGATTCATAATTAAGCCAGTCTCTACAACAAATCACCTTCATTCAAAAAGCCACTGTAATCCCAGCCCTTTTTTTTGCCTCCACCTGGAATTATATTATTGGTTTTAAATCAAATAGTTTGTCAATGGAGAGAAGAAACTTCAAAACCTCATATCCGCTTCTTCTGGGTATATAAACTAGACAAAATAAACATGGAAAAAAAAAATTAAAAATTAAAACTGCTGTTTTATTTCAAATCTTTAAAACATGTAGAATAAAAGTGCAGTAACATCTGATTGTTTCGGACAAAGGTCCTTAAATGATTAAGGACCTTTGTCCGAAACGTGTCAGGTTTACTGCACTTTTATTCTACATGTTTAAGGCCCGTTTCACACGTCAGTGAAAAACACAGACGTTCTTCACCGACGTGTAAAACACGCACATGTCCCTCCGTGTGCTGTGATTCACGGCACACGTGGGTTGTCTATGTGCAATCCGGGCTCCGTTCTCCGTGGTCCGTGATTGCACTTAGAGATTAACTCACCTGTGCCCGCTCCTGCTCTCCATGGTGCTGATCGCTCCCGCGGTGCAGCATCCGGCCGGCGCTGACCCCCGCAGCAGCTGCTCCCGGGTCGGCTGTGTCGTGCATTCATGAATATGCACGACAGCAATGAGCCGGCTCAGAAGCAGCCGGCAGCACAGGTTGCAGAGAGCGCAGCTGAAGCCGGGTGAGTAAAAATGATTATTATTTTATATGCATGTTTTTTTCTGGCAAGTGTTTCACGGATCACACCACTGCGTGGTCCGTGGGACATCGGTGATGCCAGAAAAAATGGGCATGTCTCCGTGCGGCAATCACGGACACGCCGCACGGAGACACGTTCAGTGACAAATCACTGATGTGTGAGCAGACCCATTGATTATAATGAGTCTGCGTATGTCAGTGATTCTGGTACGTAGAAAAAAAAAGCACAAACGTACCAGAATCACTGACGTGTGAAACAGGCCTGAAAGATTTGAAATAAAACAGAAATTTTGATATTGGTGCATGACACGCATTTCCTTTTCCTGCTAGACAAAATAAAGATTATTGACAAACCCACTGATTGAGAATACAAAACTGGATTAGGATTACAATGGCCAACCTACGAACGAATAAATTACATTGATGCATTAGATTGCCATACCCATGACAATAGCTATTCCATCCAACTCCACCAAAAACATGAAGACTCCGTTCGAATGGGAATGAAGAATCAGACAATCGTTCTGTGCCCATGTTATTGGCAGCACATACCTATTCACATGGGCCACCGTGTCGCTGAGAACAAAGATTTTTAAGATAAAATTACACTGAACAAAACAGGATTTTGCTTGTCTGACATGGATCTTGCCAGCCTGTTTAGACAGGGTGATAGTTGAGAACAAGCCCTTCGAGCACTAGTTCCCCCAATTATTGGCTCATCTCAATAGAATATCAGGAATTACACCCAGTGGTGGGATTCAAATTTTTAACAGGTTCTCTGTAAACCCCGCCCATTTGAAAACAACACCCAATTCTGTAACCACACCCATTTTGTTAGCCACAACCATTTTTGCGCACTTTCCTCAACCACAAAATACAAGTAATTAATAATAAAAACTTTCCCCTTCTTACTCTTCCTATACCTTCACTTTCCTATCAAGTACCAGTTGTTTCAGTCTCTGTCAGTCACTTATTTACTTGGCATATTGTATGAAAGTTTTTCTACAATGTTTGAAAATTATTACTAAAAGGAACCCTGCTCAAATTTGAACGGACAACTTATCCCATACAGATCCCATCCCCTGCGGCCTCCCTCTCCCCTGCAGAGTCCCTGCGGCCTCCCTCTCCCCTGCAGAGTCCCTGCGGCCTCCCTCTCCCTTGCAGAGTCCCTGCGGCCTCCCTCTCCCCTGCAGAGTCCCTGCGGCTTCCCTCTCCCCTGCAGAGTCCCTGCGGCCTCCCTCTCCCCTGCAGAGTCCCTGCGGCCTCCCTCTCCCATGCAGAGTCCCTGCGGCCTCCCTCTGCCCTGCAGACTCCTGTCCCATGTGGCCTCATCTCCCCTGCTGAGTCGCGTCTTCGGCTCACAGAGCGCTTACCTCCAAATGCCGGCGGCCTCCTCTCCCCTGCACTCCTCCGCGGCAATCTGCATACTGACGCTGACAGGCGGCAGCATGGTGAGGTCATCACGTCGCCTGGTCAGTGAGTAAACTGGCTCTACTGAGCCCGGAAGTGCGGCGTGCACGGAGGTACGGGGATTCATTTTTATCGGCATCTTAAAGACGCCGATACAAATTAATATAGGGAATCGGGTCGCGGATGCAGATTCTTGCCGGTTCTGCGAACCGGCTGCTATATTAACAACCGGTTCGCCCGAACCGGACAGAACCAGCTGAATCCCACCCCTGATTACACCAGTGGATCAAAGGAAGATTTTACAATTTTTACATGATGAGTTTTCAACAAGGTATAAACCATAAACCTAAGGAAATTAAGCCCTGTAGAGGTATGTAAGCATTTTGTTGGCATCCAGGAGACATTGCTTGGAGCCTGGGCATTTAGTTTAACAACTTATTTAAAAATTACTGCCAAATGTAAAAAAAAATAAAGGCAGGGATTTGGGGATAAAGAAAAAAAATCACTCAAAGTTTTAATAAGATGACGACAACACATTTACAGCCATTTCTGGGGTACAGAACAAGGTAAGCATTTCATAGTAATGATGATTTTGTGTTATTTGTTTCTGCTTTACATTGCGGTCGTGTCATGTTAACTTCCCAGCTTTTTGGATACTTACTTCATATAGACCTTAAAAGGGAACCGCTCACTTGATTCATGATTATCAAACCACAGGCAAAATGAACCAAAGCCTGGCTGCATGACTGCCGCTACGTACACTCTTCTCTGAAATGCTGCAACATTTAGAAAAAAAAACAAAAAAATCAAATTTTAAGGGTTAGAATTGGAGGACCAAATTAGTCCGGTGCTGTGCCCAGGTGAGTGACCGGTATCTCCCTTCTGTGTGTATTGACAGGATTCTCCCGATATGCACAGGACGGAGAGACCTCTCAATCACCTGCAGCAGCGCTATGATTCCCAGCAGATCAGTAAAGTTTACTTTTTCTGAAAAAACTCGAGCGTTTCAGAGGAAAATTCAGGATCTGATTCATGCTGCCTGTGGTTTGTGCAGCGTGACCCGGATCACAGGGTCATATTTGCTTATCACACTGCAATAAGCAATTGTAATATTACTATGTAGTGGTAGACACAAATGACACATGGCAGGAATTAAAAGGGGAAAAAAAAATTTCATACGACTGCTATCCTTGCTCTATGGTAGTTTGGGTTCCATGTTCTCCTCGGACCGAGTGACCCATACATAACCATGGAGACTTGTCAGATACTTATCTGAATCTTTGATCAAACCCGCCAATGCAAGTCTATGTGTCACTGAGAAACAAAATTGGATAGCTCTCGCCATTCATGTGCTTTCTGCTTTTCATGGACTGGCTGATAAGTGAAGCTTGATAAATCTTCAATTTCTTTTATTCACATTAGGAAGAAAAAAAAAAAAAAAAAAAAAAAAAAAGGAAATATGAAACTGATGGTAAAAACTGATGAAACTAATGACATTCTGATCTAAACATACAAAAAATACCAAAAATTCTAAAGCCAGCTTACAGTTACTCCCCGATGGAATCTTACATACGGTCTGGATATAGAGTCCGTAAGGAAATAGGGCAGGAGCCAGCCTCGAAAATCAAATGTGGAAATGGTTGTCCAAAGACTCCAGCAGACAAATTCCAGGACTCAGTAGATATTCTTAAAGAAATGTTTCTTTTTGCAAAGCAATTTTATTTGAATAGTTCCATTAAAAATACATACATACGTGAAGCAAGACAAATATCGGATAGGGGTAGTGGTCTCTCGGACTACGCGTTTCGGCATATGTGCGCCTTCTACGTGGTCCCTACATTTGCCTTGCCTCACGTGTGGATGTATTTTTAATGGAACTATTCAAATAAAATTGTTTGCAAAAAGAAAAAAAAAATTAAGAATATCTACCTGGAATTTGTCCGCTGGAGTATTTGGACAACCATTTCTACATCTGATCTAAACACTTACCAAACTTGCACATCTTTTTTACATAATCAGAAAATACACTTCTTTCTGAATGAGGTCTTCATGTATGTGCACAAAGTGCTCAAGTAGTCTGCCTGAAAGCGCTCAACAAAACAAAAAAAAAAAAAAAAATAATAATAATATATGTGAACAAAATTAACTGCAATGTATACAGACTTGCTGCTCAAATGTTCAGTCTTTTCAACTACTTCTAACTGCTACAGGTTTCCAAAAGCAGGTAGCCAACTAGTTATTTGTATAGAAGTAAAAAACAAACAAAAAAAAAAAAAAAAAACACACACACATGGGAGTCAAAACCTGTTCCTGCTCTTTCCGCTGCAGCTCTGGTCCCGATCCACCACCTTTAGTTGTGACTTCAGCCAAGTCTAAGTAGCTGCAGTCACAAGCTCTGAACGCAAGTCTAAAGCTGGGTTTACACACTGCAACATAACAAAGGGCATCGCTGTAACGTCACCGGTTTTGTGACGTAACAGCGACCTCCCTAAGTCTCTGCTAAGTCGCTGGTGAGCTGTCAAACAGGCAAACCTGGCCAACAACTCAACAGCGATCCGGACCTGCAGAGCGACCTAGCTGGTTGTTGGGGACGTTGATAAGCAGCCTTTTGAAAGGGAAGTTGCTAACAAAGTCACTGCAAAGTCTTCACACACTGAAACTTCATGCTGCACAGCGGGAAACAAAGGACCTAGGAATGGTCCTGAACGATTTGTAACGATTACAACTTCACAGCAGGGGCCGGGTCGCTGATAAGTTTCACACACTGCAACATCGCAAACAACATCGCTATTGCGTCACAAAACCGGTGACGTTACAGCGATGTCGTTTGAGATGTTGCAGTGTGTAAACCCAGCTTAAGAGAGCCTTGAATCTTACAGACTTACGTAAGAAGTGTCCTTTGGCTCGCCCAGCATACACTGGAGCAATCCGGCAGGTCACAAACTGCAGAAGACTACTGGAACAATGCAGAGGACAGGACAAGACAGCGGCTGGGGAGTATATTACTAGGGAACTTACGGTACATTAGTGATACCACTCCAGTGATGAAATTTAAAAAACAATGCTGAAATTTATGTTTTATGATCCAGATACTTAGAGGTTTACCAATATCTTAAGAAAACTGAGTAAATAAAAGAATCTATACTTACCTGACAAATCTGCCTCTCTGGTGCCAAGTTATAGTGCCTTAAGGAAAGCTACTAATATACAATTGGTGGGGGTCCAATGACAAGGCAATGAAAGTGAAGCAGCGCTGCACAACCCCTGTAATGAGAATATTAGTAGGGTGCCCGGGAGTTGGCCCCTCACCTCTGACATTGATGGCCTATCCTAAAAATAACCCCCATTTATATTTCAGTGGCATATATTATATTGTACTTTAGTTGTGAATTTTCACTACAGATTACAAACCTAATCTGCTATGTGGGACCGTGGCCTACCCTATAATTCTAAACTGTAGTGAATCTGAGGTGTCTAGATTTGGATGTAGTCACACCAATAAAGCACCTAGAATAAGAGAAATGGTACACGTTTATACCTACTCATATTAGTCATAAAAATATTTTTCATCAAGTCAAAATGTGCCTTCTAATCCCTTCGGAGCAGATCTTGCCACACAGTCTCTACCCTGAAGTACGATGCGCTAATCTTGATCTTACCTCGCACATTCTACTTCCAGCGAGTTCAATGAACTTTTGCGCACATCTGGAATTCTGAGTTTATGGAGATACGAGAGTCAAAATGATTTAGTAAGCAACACAAATTGTGCCGTCTATGTTTTGACAGAAGTGTCTAGATTTCTTTCCTTTAATTCTTACGAAGCAATATTATAATTGGCAAAAAGAAGTGCTTTCACAAGAGAAAAAAGGGTAGACAGCAACATCCATATACAGATAACTACGGACTTTGATGAACTAGTCTATGACCCTGAAGAGGTTTCTATAGAGAAAGATGGCTGCCAGGAAATCTGGCTGTCACCAAAATGAGCAAGCAACCCTATAGGTCAGTGCGCTGTCCATGCAATGTCAGGGTTTTTTGTTTTTTTTTACATGGGTAGTTCTCAGAGAAAAAAAATAAACGCTAACACTACATTCAAATGACCATATAACAGCCCAAAAATCAGAGCAACAAGAAGGGATACCACTGCTAAAGGGAACCCGTCATCAGAAATTTTGCTTTAAACCTAAATGCTTCCCCCTCTGCAGCTCCTGGGCTGCATTCTAGAAAGCTTCCTGTACTTTTTGTGGCCCCTTTTAAACCAAATTAAATACTTTATAAACTTGTACCTTTTGCTATGTAAATTTTGTAAATCGTCCATGGGGCGGGCTCTCTGCTGACCGTTCCTGTTCCTCCAGCAGATTTACGCCGCCCCCCAACGCTAAATTTCATATCTCAGGACGCCGCCCCTGGGCACCCGTGGTCCCGCGCATGCGCTGTGCGACTGTAGCGGGACTGTGCACTGTGAGCACGTGTGACCGCTGGTGACGTTTTGCGCAGGCACGAGGTTATGGGCGGCGCTGTGAGTGTCATCAGCAAGTGCCGCCCATAACCTCGTGACCACACTTTCCCCTCTTCCTCCAGCGTTCTGCGCAAGCGCTTGCTGGCCAGATGACCCGACGTCACCTCTTTCCCATCTTGCCCTGCTGCAGGGTAAGATCGGAAGGAGGTGACGTCGGGTCATTTGGCCGGCGAGCACTTGCGCAGAACGCTGGAGGCAGTGGGGGAAAGCGCGTCCACGAGATTATGAACGAGCAGTTGCGATGCAATCACAGCTCCGCCCATAATCTCGTGCTTGTGACACACGTCACCAGCAATCCTGGCGTGGGCGGCACCTCGGGCACAGTGGGCGGGTCCTGATGGATGAAATGGAGAGTGGGGGGATGGCGTCAATGTGCTGGAGGAACAGCAACGGTCAGCAGAGAGCCCGCCCCCATGGACGATTTACAAAATTTACATAGCAAAAGGTACAAGTTTATAAAGTATTTAATTTGGTTTAAAAGGGGCCACAAAAAGTACAGGAACCTGCTAGAATGCAGCCCAGGAGCTGCAGAGGGGGAAACATTTAGGTTTAAAGCAAAATTTCTGATGACAGGTTCCCTTTAACTGCAAAATATTGCCACGCCATTGACAATGAGAACTGCAGTTACAATGAGACTGAATGCTACTGCTTCCCCTGTCCGCTATGTGGCAACTGGCCCTAATCACCTATACCTTCTTACTATAATTAAGGATTCAAACATAAGGAACTGTGACTGCTGGTCTGCTGGACTCGCAAGTCCACTTTTTGCTATGTAACCCAAGACCACCATAATGTATGAGAAGAGCGCCTGATTCTAGCTATGTATCACTTAGGGTCCCGTTACACATAGGACGTACCAGCGATCCCAACAGCGATCCGACCTGGCAGGGATCACTGGAACGTCGCTACATGGTCGCTGTTGAGCTGTCAATCAGGCAGATCTCCACAGCGACCAGCCATCAGCGGCGACCCGTGTAACGACGGCTCCCTGCACACTCAGAAGCGGCGCTCGTTGGTCTCCCGTCATCAAACATGCCGATGCGTGCACTTTGATGGGTGCAGTTTTTAATATAGTGTCACTTTTTGTTGTTTTTTTTCTGTCACCTAGCTCTTCAAAGACACATCAAATGTGATGTAGTCCCGAAAAAAAAAAAAAAAAAAAAAAATATTGGTTTTGTTAATTTTGTTGGAAAAAATTAGAAACTGCTGATAAAACGTTTAACCCTTCTAACTTCCTATTTTTATTTTTATTTTTTTTTGTTAGGTTTCAAAAATTGTGCTTATGTAAAGTAGAAATGAGGCAAATTTTATTAACTACTATGCGTGATATACGGTAACCCTCCGGTTTAAAAGGCATAAGAATTCAAAACTTTAAAAGTTGCAACATTTTCACCAGAATTCTAATATTTTCACCACTAAACGTAAAAATAAAAAAATTCAGCCTAAATTTGCCGCTATCTTGAAGTACAAAATGTCACAAACATTCTCACAATCAATAGGATCTGTTGAAGTGTCCCTGGTTAGAATTGTTAATTTGGCCTGGTCAGGAAGGTGAAAACAGGCTTCGGCAGTAATGGGGCTTAAAGGGGTTTTCCAGGCTCCGGATAAGCCCTGTCCACTAGCTGCAATTTTTTTTTTTTTTTTTAGAAAGAGCTTACAAAAAGCCATACGTTTTTTATAAATAAATAAAAAAAAAAAAAACACTGACTACTTATGGTGATTAGTATTAAAAATTTTATCACGCAGACTGATGTAAATTCTCAGAATGAGGCGTTAAGCCATTCCTTTAGGGTCAGCACTCACAGCGAGTAATACGTAGCGAGTGGAATGTGATTAAAAAAAAAATAAAATAAATAATCGCATTCCACTCGGACAAATTACTCTATGGGGCCGCTCCCATGAGCAATTGTTTTCTCAGCCCTAATCGGACAGAGAAAACAATCGCAGCTGGTGCAATGCGATCCTGTTCCACTTGCACCCATTCAAGTCTATGGAGCGAGAGAAACATCACATTGCACTTGCGTTACACTGGTGTGACGCGAGAGGAGTGAGATTCTTGTAAAGGAGGAGATAGGGAGATAAATCCCTCCCTCCACTCCACAACTGTGGTCTGATCGCACGATCGGACCACAGTCGCAGGACACTCAGCTCCCGCTGTGCTGTGAGCGTGAGCCAAGTGTCATGCGAGGACTCGCACTAATCCCTGTGTGGCCTCAGCCTTATACTTTTTCTTCCCTTGTAATTTATTCATGTCTAGCAATTGAAATATAAATAATAATAATAAAAAAAAAAATCTTTGGTATATTGGAATTTTCCAAAAGTAAATCAATAGTTTCCTTAGCTGCCTTCATTATTCCTCCCTCCCGCCCCATCCAAAAAAGGGGCAAAGTGAAAAAATGTAGTGCAGTGGCGAAGAATGAAAATAAAAGATTCATGTGCGAAAGTAACAATATAGACAATCGGTAGACAATTTTAGTAATTTACGCCCTTAAAGAAGTGTTAAGCAATGAAGATCTGTAGTGTCAAGTCTATTTATTTTCTCTCGTTAATACCCAGAGAATATGTGCAGCTATTAAAAGAAATGCACAGAGTGAATTGTCTGGAAGTTACTGGGATACCTTCCAGTAAAAATCTCATCCTACAGCCTAAACAATGAACCCCTGTTGATTGGAATTCTTAAGTTAAAAGAGCCGGGGGCGTGTCCTAGACATGGTGGCGTGAGGAAGCTTACCTCCAGAGCTCCTGCGCCCACAGCTTAATTCTACAGATTACCGTGGTCCCTCCGCATCCAGGATGGCCCCCAAGAAAAGACCGGGTGGTGCCCCCACCTCCGCATCCCCCGGAGGGAGCCAGAAGTCCCAGGGGAGCCTCTCCAGATACCTGGCGGGGCCGGGCCGGGAGCTCCCGCCGGCGGCCCAGGACAAGATGGCGCCGGCGTCTCTGCAGCGTTCCCCGGCTGGGGATTCCCCTGGTGCGACCCGGCGCCCGCCCACAGCCTCTGCAGCTCGGGCGTCTGGTGAAGGGGAGAAACGAGCGAACGCCACAGTAGTGAGACCGGTGGCTGCAGAACAAGGTATAGAGGCGTGGAGGAGGGGGGGACCCACAGGCCCGGCCACACAGCTTGTCACTGAGGAGACAGAGGAGGCCTCGACATCCGGGGGATCACCAGTGCTGGGATTCCCTTTGTCCCTCTGCACCCCAGGTACACCCCCTTCTCTGGGGCAAGCAGAAGACCCCTTGATGACAGGCGACCAACCCCCTGGCCCCTCTCGGGATGACTTGCAGGCTTTGAGAGAGCTTATATTGGCCCTCTCCAGCAAAAAAGATCTGGAGGATGTGGTGGCCAGAATAGAATCCTCCCAGCAGGTGGCGCTGACTACCCTGAGAGAGGAAATGGTGGTGCTGGAAGATAGAATAGAGGCAACAGAGCAAGCACAGGAGTCCCTGGAGGTTAGAATGGAAAGGATTGAACGGGACTGTGAGTCTTCTAATGCCCGCATTAGGGAGCTTGCTCTGCTATTGGACGATCAAGAAAATAGGGGCAGAAGAAATAATATAAGGCTGAAGGGAATTCCGGAGGACTGGCCCCAAGATATGCTGCGCACCAAAGTCTTATCTATATTCAATCAAGTCACTGATCGCCCACCTGAGGCCGCCTATCTCTGACAGAATTCATAGGGTCGCAAGGCCCGGCCCCAGATCTGCTTCCTTCCCCAGAGACGTATTATGTCGCTTGCATTACTATGGGGACAGAGAGAGGATTCTTCAGGGAGCCTGGTCGCGTGGCTCTGTGGAAGTAGATGGGGCTGTGGTGAAGCTATTCCCGGATGTCTCTGGCCGCACACTATATATGAGACGTTTGCTTCACCCCCTTTTGCTCAAAATCAAAGAGGCAGGCGCCTCGTACAGATGGGGCCACCCCTTTCATCTAATTGTCCGCAAGGGGGACACCGTGTTCCCATTGAGGAGGCACTCTGAGCTTTCAAAGTTGTATGACTTTCTTGGAATACCAGACTGCTCAATCCCGGACTGGATGGAGTGGGAACCTCAGGCCCCAACTGGACGGCGAAGGAGGAGGGATGACGTCCAACCCTCCCACTGTGATGATCTTGGAGGGTCATGAAATCTCTCGGTTGTTGATGGGTCGGGGAAGTGACCAATGTGATGGCTGGGTGGTCGGGAGAGGAGTATGGTTGGGGGTGCCCCCTGACCTCCTTGCTCCGCTGGCAAGGGTTCTGGCCGTTCGATGGGCCCAACAGACCACAGCGTACTGACTTACGTTCAATGTAACTTTAATCTGTTGACGTTGGGTCGTTGGTGGGGGGGGCGGGGGGGGGGGGGGTGTTTGCATTTCCGTCTTGGGTGGGTGGGACCGCGGGAAGTTAAGTTGACAGACCCTCCTCGTTTGATCGGGGTCCGGGTCACTAAGCATACATAAGTGAGGCGCGGGTTGGAGCTCTGGCCACATGTCAGTTCTTGTCCCTAACTATCCCTAAGCAGTTTCTGGGCTGGTCCCTGGTACTGCGTGCGGCAAAACTGCTGCTTTTCCACTCTCTGCCTTTCCACTTTTTGCTCTTCTACTTCTTTCTCTTTCCCCTGCTAAAAGGTCTCTGCTTTCGCTTATCTACATTCTCTCTACTCTCCCTCTTCCACTCATCCGTCTCCCCCCTCCTTTCCTTCCCCCCGGGTTTTTTTTTTTTTTTGCTGGGGTGTAATTTGTTGTTCGTTTTTCCAGAGGTCAGTGACGGAGTATGACGAGGCAGAAACAAGCCGAGCTTCGGGTGGGCTCACTGAATGTTAAGGGTCTTCACAGCCCGGAGAAACGGTCTATTCTCCTGAACCTACTATGGAAAAACAGAATTCAGGTCGCTTTCCTCCAAGAAACACACTACTGTGAGGCAAAACCATACAAACTTGCTGATAGAAGGTATCCTGTAGTGCATCATTCACCCTCCCCTGACTCTAGATCCAGGGGCACGAGCATCTTAATGTCCAGTACGCTCCCATGGGAACTGTTGGACTCTCGATCGGATGATCAGGGAAGGCTTCTGATGCTTAAGGAACGCATTGCTACACAGACTTTCACTTTTGTGGCGGTCTACTTGCCAAATTCGGGTCAATGCCCTACATTGCTGCGTTACCTTGAGCAGATAGAGGAATTCTCTGAGGGTACTCTGGTCTTTGGGGGTGACTTTAATGTTGTGTTGGAGCCGCCGAGGGATAGCTCCAAAGGGGTGTCCAGTGTGCCACATTCGGCACTACGTCGCTTGCGACGGGGTTTACATGATCATCAACTAATAGACACTTGGCGATTGATGCACCCATCAGACAAAGATTTTTCATTTTACTCGGCAGCGCATGATTGCTACTCCAGGTTAGACCTCATTTTCCTTAAACATGGGGATCTACATTCTCTGGTGGCTTCCTCAATCGAGTGCATATCATTCTCTGATCACGCCTTGATCACAATAACTCTATCCCTCGGCTACCCCATCGGTAGGCAGAGTCAATGGACCCTGAACACTTCGCTACTCGATGAACCGGTGACAATGCAGGAAATAAGGGATGCCTTGAGGGAATATTTCAGTGGCAGTGGGGGGGGGGGGAGGTGTCCCCGGGCATAGTCTGGGAGGCACACAAATGTGTGGTGAGGGGTCTGTTTATCAAACATGGGGCACGCTTGAAGAGAGAAAGAGAAGCTAGGGCTACATCCCTTTTGGCAGACATTAGAGAGCTGGAGGCAATTCACAAGGGGTCTCTGGGAGGGGATGTGGGGGCCATTTTGGTCAAGAAGAGGGAGGAACTGAGGACCCTACTATGCTGTAAAGCTAGGGGAACATTGGCTAGGTGTAGACGGCATTTCTATGAATTTGGCAATAAGAGTGGCAGGACCCTGGCTAGAGCTCTGAGGACTCAGAGAGCGAGAGGATATGTCTCTAAGGTGCACATCGCGGGAGATAGGTGGGCTACTTTGCCGAAAGACATTGCCTCCGCTTTTAAAGATTTCTTTACTGCCCTCTATGCAATTGATGTGGGGCGGTCTGAGAGGGCCAGGACGGAGTTGCGTAGCCGTATACGGATGTACATCGCGGACTCCGGCTTGGGACATCTCAAGCCGGAGGCTGCGGCCGATCTGGAAAGACCCATCTCGGAGGAGGAATACTGGTCTGCACTTAAAAAATCCCCCACAGGCAAGGCTCCTGGCCCGGATGGTTTCCCTCTGCTCTATTACAAAAAGTTGGATTCCATTTTGATTTCCCCATTTCTCTCAGCATTCAACCATGGCCCACATTCTGGAGCTGCTCCCTTGCCAAGGGATACCCTAGCTGCTAATATAGTTGTCATCCCTAAAGAGGGCAAAGATCCTTCGTTGTGCTCTAGTTACCGACCCATTTCCCTCCTCAACACAGACCTGAAGCTCTTCACTAGGATTCTTTCGGATAGACTCACCCCTTTGCTTGGGGAGATTGTTCACCCTGACCAGGCCGGGATCATGACGGGTAGGGAAGCAAGGGACAACACGACTAAGGCGTTGAACATAATACACAAGGCTAAATCCGATGGGCTGCCTTTGATGCTTCTGTCGACCGACGCAGAAAAAGCGTTCGACAGAGTTAACTGGATTTTTATGGAGGAGGTCCTGAGGGCTGTGGGGTTGGGGAGTAGGATGCTTGCTTGGATATGTTCCCTGTACAGCAACCCTTCGGCAGCAGTCAGAGTGAACGGTCTCCTTTCAGAGAGATTCCCCATTCGCAATGGAACAAGACAGGGTTGTCCTCTCTCGCCCTTGATTTTCATATTGACTCTGGAACCCCTGCTCAGTCGGATCAGAGGCAACATTAACATTTCGGGCCCTAACATCTCTGGTTCTACTTATAAAATCGCGGCTTATGCGGACGATTTGCTTTTTTTCATTACCAACCCTCGGGTTTCCCTCCCTAATCTTCTGAGAGAGTTGGAAACATACTCCTCTCTATCTAACTTTAGAATTAATATGTCAAAATCGGAGGCCCTAAATATATCTCTTCCTCCTGAGCAAGTCACATCGCTACAATCCGCGTTCGAGTTTAGGTGGGCTAGCCAGTCCTTGAAGTATTTGGGCGTCCAGTTGGCTGCGGACTCTAGTCAAATTTACAAGTTGAATTTTCACCGGCTCCTGCAATCAATTAGAAAAGACTGCGCTAACTGGGGGAAGGGCTACTTCACATGGTTCGGGAGATGTGCAATACTGAAGATGAATATCCTGCCACGTCTCTTATACCTCTTTCAATCCTTGCCGATTAGGATCCCTAGCTCTTTCTTCAAGGAACTGGCCTCTTTACAGATCAAATTTATCTGGGCCAACAAACCGGCGAGACTCTCCCGGTCTCTTTTGTGCAGACCTAAGATTAGGGGTGGCCTGGGTATCCCAGACCTTAAAAAGTACTATTTGGCCACGCATATGGTTAGGGTATTGGACTGGTGCCGCCATTCCAGCACAAAGCCGTGGGTGTCCCTAGAACAGAGCTTCTCGGAAATACATCTCCCGGCCATCCCCTGGCTTTTGAACCTCTCCCTGCCTGCTCTGAGATCTCATCCTACCATCGGCGCCACTGTTGAATGTTGTTCGAGAAGGGAGGTCAGACGACTCCTTTTGCCAGTGCCTTCCCCTATGACACCCGTGTTAGGCGACCCGGAATTCCGTCCTGGTCTCTTGGACCCGGTCTTCAGGGGGTGGGTTCAGGGGGGCAAATTCAGAGCTTGTCATCTGGGTAGAGAGGGGGATTGGTTTTCTCTAGCGGATATACGGGGCTTCTTGCCTCCGGGCCCCTTGGGGGATTGGAGGGCTATGCAGATGAGGCACTACATGCACTCCCTCCCTCACTTCAGTCGATATGCCGGACCTCCAACGGGATTTGAAAAGTTGTGCCTGGGAGGGGGAGTCTTGCGGCACTCTCTATCCTTGGTATACAACATGTTATCAGATCCGGGGGATTTGCCCCCCCCGGCTTACCTTTTGCAGTGGGAGAGGGACCTGGGGATTAGCTTATCCGACTCACAAAGAAACAACATCCTCCAGCTAGCACATAGAACTTCGATCAGTTCCAGACTGTTGGAAGCTAATTACAAATTGTTGGCCAGGTGGTACAGGGTCCCGACCAGACTACATAGAATGTTTCCCTCAGTTGACCCGGTTTGTTGGAGATGCGGTCAGGGGGAGGGTGATTTTGTGCACATTTTTTGGTCTTGCCCTTCTCTGCAGCGGTTTTGGTCAGAAGTGGGGGAGGTAATCAGACGAGTGACCGGTACTACTGAAAAAATGGGTCCGGAGCTATTCATTCTACAGCTATCCGAACTCCCGGTCTCTAAATATAGGAGATCTTTGCTTAGATTTCTGGTCATGTCTGCCAGGTCTTGCATTCCGCTTGGTTGGAAGTCTAATACCCCCCCCCACGGTGACAGAGTGGGTTTCGCGGATTAACGATCTGATGTATATGGAGGATTTGACATCCTCTATTAATGATCGCCAGGAAGACTTTTATAGGACATTGTTCCCTTGGATGGAGTTCACCTACTCGGCGGAGTACGCGGACTTGTTCTCTGAACCTCAGGATTCGTGATTTTTCCTCCTCCACCCCCCTTTTTTTTTTTTTTTTTTTCTCGCATTCTTTCTCCCCCTCTCTTTCTTCCTCTCTTCACTACTCCCTGATCTTCTCTCCTGCTCTCTTCTCCTACCCCTCTCTTTATTTCTTTCTTTCTCTACAATCCTTCAATCTTTTTTCAGGCTTGATTTCTTTTTCTTCGCTCTTCTCCCTACTTACATTAGGTTGGGTCGGCTTATAAAATATGTAAACTGGGCCAGACTTGAGTAGTAGCGGGGATGGGAATTGCATATGTGTGCTTATTGTTTGTATATATTCTACCGTCATTTCTGTAATAATACCTGCGTCCCAGTTGGGAGCAGGAGATGTATTGTTTGATACGAGTTTGGCTTTAAAATAAAGAATTTAAAAAAAAAAAAGTTAAAAGAGCCATTCCACCGATTTACTGAGGTCTCCTCTCAAGCAACAAGCTGCACAAAGAGATGTAACAAATGAAGCTGGACTTTGAGGAGGAGAAGAACACAGATTCATTCTACAATAACACGTCACACAGAATGGTCTTCTAGATCGGACACATTTGTGCACACTTTCCATAATAGGGGGTTTATTTTTATATCTTGCCCTGCAAAATATCTCAGTATTTAATATTCGGTTCATTAAGATACAAATAAATACAAAAACCAAGCCTGTGCCTGGCATGCATAAATTATGTCCTTACAAAAGAGTAAAAGACATAAATAACAAAACAAAAACAAAACTGATGACACTTTTTGTGAAGTACAGTATATCACGAAAGCAAATACACCACTCACATTTTTGTAAACATTATATCTTTTCATGGGGCAACACTGAAGATATGACACTTTGATACAATGTAAAGTAGTCAGTGTACAGCTTGTACAAGTGTAAATGTGGTGTGACCT
This sequence comes from Anomaloglossus baeobatrachus, assembly GCF_048569485.1. Taxonomy (NCBI): domain Eukaryota; kingdom Metazoa; phylum Chordata; class Amphibia; order Anura; family Aromobatidae; genus Anomaloglossus; species Anomaloglossus baeobatrachus. Next base: position 178,586,205 of record NC_134356.1, read on the forward strand.
GTAAATCTCATACAGCCATTAATGTCTAAACCACTGGAAACAAAAAGGAAGTAATCTCAGACTCAGTGTTGGAAAGTCTCAGGGGTGTTCCATTTGGTGTTATCGCTCACACACTCTCTTATATTTGTCACTGGAAGTTCAACATTGCACCTCATGGCAAAGAATTCTCTGAGGATCAGGGGAAAAAAAATAAAATAATAAGAAAGAATTGTTACTCTACATAAAAATGGCCCAGGCTATCAGAAGATTGCTAACACCCTGAAACTGTGCTGTAGCATGTTGGCCAAGACCATACAGCAGTTTAACAATACAGGTTCAACACAGATCAGGACTCGTCGTTGTAGACCAAAGAAGTTGCGTGCACTTGCTCAAATTCACATCCAGAGGTTGTCTTTTCACACAAACGTATGATTGCTGCAGAGGTGAAAGGAGGGTGGAGGTATCAACCTCTTAATGATCTTAATGATCAGACCATATGCCGAAAACTGCATCAGATTGTACTGCATGGCTGTCCTCCCAGAAGGAAGCCTCTTATAAAGATGATGCACAAGAAAGCTCGCAAACAGTTTGCTGAAGACACGCCGACTAAGGGCATGGATTACCGGAAGCATGTCATATGGTCTGATGAGACCAAGGTAAACTTATTTGGTTCAATTGGTGTCAACAGGGTGTGTAGTGGCAACCAGGTGAAAAGCTCAAAGACAAAGTGTGTTTTGCCTACAGTAAAGCATGGCGGTGGGAGTATCATTGTTTGGGGCTGCATGAGGGCTCCCAACTGTGGAGAACTACAGTTCAGTAAGGTAACCATGAATACCAACATGTACTGTGACATAATGAAGTAGAGCATGATCCCCTCACTTTGTATTCCAACATGACAACCCCAAACACACCGCCAAGATAACCACTGCCTTGTAAAAGAAAGTGCTGAACTAGACAAGCATATATCCAGACTTAAACCCTATTGAGTATCTGTGGGGCATCATCAAATGGAAGGTGGAGAAGTACAAGGTCTCCAACATCCATCAGTTCTGTGGATGATTTGTCGTTCAACAAAGCACATTTAGTCAGTCAATTATGCTTTGCATTTCCTATTGTACTACAGTCAAACTATGAGCACTTGAGCAGCAAATATGTCAACACCAATAAGGTTTTGTGACAAGAAAAAGCATGTACAGAACCCCTACAAATCAATTCATAGTTGCTCTAGCTTGAAGTGAAAAGTTTCTAGAGTGCTAATCATTTTTGTACACAGTGCATAAAAATGAAATCTAAAAACAATGGAAAAAGGAATGCCATCTAAAAGAGCACAATACACACTAAACATCAGCTAATGGGGAAACAGGAAAAAACACATGTGTCAGGAGGTCAGCTAACTTAAATGCCACATATTTTTCAGAACATCACTGACCTTTTTTCTCTAATTTGTATTTTGTATTGAGCTTCAATGGTCACCATTTAAAAAAAACAAAAAAAAAAAAAACAAAACTGATAGTACCACCAATTATAAAAGACACAATATATCTGATCAGAGAATTCTGCTTCTTTGTTCACAAATAAGCAATTTCAACCACCTTTCCTGCAGATTTCACCATTTAAGTAGGAGATTTCCAGGACAGTGAGATGTCAGGTTACTCCTCTATAGAGATGGGACGGGGAGAATGAAAGAGAACACAAGCAGATGCAGATATAGGTACTGTTCGGTAATAGTGTTTAGGATATCCCAGAGCTAGATTCTCAGCCACAAAGCTCAGTAATAAATTTATGATTAGTGATGGGCGAGCACTAAAATGCTCAGGCGCTTGGTTCTCGAATCAAGCAAATCTGAATACACGGATGCTCGTCTCAAGTAACGAGCACAATGGGAAACGCTAGCATTTTTCTAGCAGAGGTCTGGCAAGAAGAAAAAAAAAAAAAGTAAATTAAGAAAAAAAAGCTGAAGTGGATGGAATGGGACAGCATGGGAAAAATGTTAAGACACTACACTGACTCCCAGGTCGCTGCTTGGAACAATGTTGTCAGAGTATAATGCCACTTCTACGGACTGATAATAAATCATTCCTAACCAAAGAAATTGGATTTTATAGGAACAAATGTTTGGAAACATTCTTTCCTGTATAGTGAAGTATATAAAACAAATTTAACTAAACAAAAAAATGTCATTATCTACCCCTTAGGCTATGTTCACAAGTGGTGTTTTTGAAGGGTTTTTACACTCATTGCTTTCAATGGTGAAAAAAATGCTGTGAAAGCGCTGACAGCATTGATATACTCATTCTTTCAAAGATGCAGCATTTTTCCATTTCAGTCAGGAAAAAAAGGAATCATGCGCATGAGATTTCGAATACGTGGATCCACAATCATTGTCTTCCGGTTATACCACTGCCTCTTCCCCTGTGCTACGTGCTTGTCAATCCCCTGTCCAGGATGCAGGTGCGGATTCTGCAGCCCTGAATGCGTTGTTGCACATTCGGAAGCACAATCAGCAACATTCTCAGATTCTGTGCTCCAGGGCAACATTCAGCTGTCCTTACCCCAGGCCTTGGATTCAAATGTTACTACCCATCTACCCACTCATCTACAGGCCCAAACACTAAACGGACACATTTACAGACTGTTTGGCCTGGAAATTTTGCCATTTAGGCTTGTGGACACTGAGGCTTTCTGCAATCTCATGTCAGCCGTCCCTCGGTACTTATTACACACCTTACACCAACACTTGTCCCATAACATCCCCCGTGCCCTCACCAGCGCAATTACTGGAAAGGTCCACTTAACTGCCAACACGGGTTAAAACTGCTTGTAGCCAGATACGCTAGATTTGCCTGCTGGCACACTGGGTGATCTTTGTGGAGACTGGCACAAAGCCGGGTCCTTTGACGGCACACTTGGAACTGAAGCCCGCAATCCTCTGCATCAGTAGCATCAGGGTAGCCCACACCTCCTACACCAGTTGTTGCACCTCCTCCTCCAAATTGTCACTTCTAAACACGTTATCCACATCAGTCGCAAGCTATAAGCACTGCATTGGGGAAAAAGCAACAGGCTATGGTGAAACTAATTTCTTTAGATGACAAACCGTACACTGCCACAGAGTTGTTGAAAGGTATAACCAACCAGACAGAACTGGAACAGTTAAGCTACAACTAGACATGGTCGCGTGTGATAATGGTCGTAACCTGGTGGTGGATCTAAAGTTTGGCAAGCTCACAACCCATCAGGCCTGGCCGACATGTTCAACTTAGTGGTTCAGCACTTTCTGAAGAGATACCCAGATTTGCCTGAGCTACTTTTAAAATGTATGCCGTGTGTGCCCATTTATGTCCTGCAGCCTTCCCGTGACCCTCATGTTATATGCATTATCGCCAACATGGATTACTACTTCTTCTCCCTTCTCTACCGATGCTTCAAGGAGAACTTTCCATCTCTTCTACTTGAGATGGAGAGGGCTAGTAAAATAGTCCAATACCAGAAGGCCCTAGATGAACAATTCATAAAAAAATTTCCCATCTGACAACACTGGAGGCAGAGCTCATAGTTCCTTGGGCAACAAAGAAGGAGCAATGAGGGAGACACATACCAAGTCCAACCGAAAGAGGGGAACACTATCGAAGGTCTTGGACAGTTTCATTAGATTCTCTCAGAGCCCAGGCCCTGATGTGCGGGGTATTCTGACAAGGAGGGAAACGTTTACGAAGATTCTGAAGAAGTACCTAGCTGACCATACCAGCATCTTCAGTGATTCCTCTGTGCCATACAACTATTGATCCAAGCTGGACAAGTGGTATGAACTGTCCATCTATGCACTGGAGGTGCTGGCATGCCCTGTCACTAGTGTTTATCAGAACGAGGTTTTAGTGCCAACGGGGGCATAAAAACTGATGAACTGAAAATACTGACAGGCTGACTTCTCAAAATGACCAAGGCCTGGATTTGCCACAACTTCTCCACCTCAGGAGATGAAAGCAGTGGAACATAAAGCCAAATAAAATGTTCATTTTTTTCATGTTGTATTGTCTTGCAATCCTTCCCATCTCAAAAAGGGCATATAGGTCATATTTTATTGTTTGAGGATTATGTGGACCAGAAAAAAAATCAATCTGATCCTCCTTTCTCCCACCATGGCAAGTCTCAGGAGACTAGTGATCCCACACTTGGACACTACAAGGAGTGAGTCATTACATTTCCATTGATTGATTCCGGCCTGTCGCCCTGCATGTTTCAAGAGAGACCTGAAGAGATTGTGCGCAGTGATGCCCACATATTTAAGCAGACACAGAAGACAGTTTGTAATGGCAATTAGTGTCTCAAGCAGTTGATCAAGATGAAACACAGTTGCAAACAAGTGATGTTGTTAACTCCACACGTCAGGAGGAGGACTAGAGTGCGGAAGTAGAAGACGAGGTGGTGGACGATGAAGTCACTCACCCAACCTGCCAAGGTGCCATGCAGAGTGAGGAGAGGACTGCAGAGGTGGTGGGATCAGCAGCACCACAACTGCAGGAAGAGGCAGTGGGGTGGCCAGATGAAGTGTTACATTCTTAAAATAAGTCACAAAAGGGGTAAAGGTAACACTAAAAACTGAAACTGACTCTGCCAGTTACTTTTCAGACTAGAGATCGCAACCCTGCAGTCGCTAGTGGTTCCTGCTGTAGCTGAAATACCCCTGACCACAAACTAAACTATAGCAACTAGGGCCTAAGCTACCTGATCAGCCACTGAGCACTTCACATTCCTCCTAAGGAACCGGAGGGCAGAGTGAAGTGCAAATTAGCTACTGAAGGGGAGGTGTGCTGACATAGAAAGTGATCCCAGATCGAGTAAGACAAAAAACAAATACAAAATAACAGAGAAGGTGAATTTCGCTAAATAATGTGCTGCCTACTTACTGACAACAAAGATAAGATAGGTGCAGAATGGAGAACAAAAATAGCAGAGAGAAATCTCCTAGATCAGTGGTTCCCAAAATCCAGTCCTGACGACCCCCAACAGGTCATCTTTTCAGGATTTCCTTAATATAGCACAGGTAATGCCTTGATAATGATTCCATCACCTGTTCAATAGTAAGGAAATCCTGAAAACATGACTTGTTGGGGGCCAAGAGGACTGGAGTTTGGGAAAAATTATCCTAGATGGTATTCCACTGACTGGCCAAAACGAACAGCAATGGCTGGACTTCAAAAGGAGATCACTAGCAGGAAATACTAGCATGAGGAACGTACATAAAGCCACATCCAGAAAGTGATTGGGCAGGCAAGCGAGTAAATTAATACAACGGTTACCCTAATAAGCCAAAGCTCGGACAACAGAAACTAAACACCTGAAGAAAAGGTGAATCTACTGTGGCCTGGCAGACAGACGTGACCACAGAGCAATGACCCATGACGGAGAAAGCGGACAACTGTTCCCCAGAATAACCACACACACAGCAAGTTCCCAGGGCAAGGCTTAGGTTTTCTTTTTTTTTCCTAGTGTATTCCCTATGGAAGGACTGTAAAGCAATATACCAACATGTTTAAATAAAGTTAATTTCATTCACCAGAAAAGCAGTAAGTGGAGATAAAAAAGACAAACAAAACAAAAAAAAAAAAAAAAAACGCAGCTGCTCTTTTTTTTTGCACCCTCATTGCTTTCAATGGTCAAAGTGCATGAACATTGAGAGATACCACATATCTGCTACAAGGTATAGTTTGAGGTTCACACTATGTCATATACTCCATGTACAGTATGCACCCAAAATCTTCCCAGCTAATGAGTTGAATATATTTTCACAGGTCCCTATCCATCAATGCGTTGTTATACTACCAAACCAAGTTATACGTTTTATATTTTGTGGTATATAAAAAGGTTAGAAAAACGGATTAGAAGCACTTTCTATGAACGGCTAAAACATGATCTGACCAGAGCCTTAGATTATTGGAGCAAAGCAATTTTCGAATGTATGTAGGTCATGAGTTGGTGCAGTGATGTCAGCTTCACTCACTCAGCTTACATATCACTACTTTCGGAGAACAGGAAGGATGACAGGTCTGCAGCTTGTAGTTGAACATTCCAAATTATAAAAAAGGTCAGAAGTTACACACTCTGGGATGTCTAACATTACGTCAAACTGGTTACAGCAAAAAAAAAAAAAATACAGAAGTGCAGATTCTTTTTTTATTAGCATCCAAAAGAACAAGGCTGAAGAATTGACCAGAAAAGCCTCAGCAATTTAAAAGAAACATTATGCCTGGGTTTTCTCCTACGTCCAGTGGCTCTGTCGGGTCTCAAGGCCGAAATACCGTAAAACGGGACTCTAGCGTATGCATCGATTGAGACAATGACTATAATGGTCCCATGGTGACTCCAACTGATTTGCTATAGTCAATGGCCCCATCGGTGCATGTGCCCAAGTCCCGTTTTGCGGAGGATCGAGCGCAGATGGCGCTGTGTTAAAGAGGAGCGGTTACTATTTTACCATGTGAAAACCCTGCTTGTAATCAAACTGGGCCTTTTCACAGGCGACATCACCTCCCCATCCCTGACTGACATTTTCAACTTGGCATCATCGGGTACTGCTAAATCAGCTGCTAAGCTGTGATTGGCAGAGTATGAGGTTGATGTGTGAAAGCACAAAACAAAACAAAAAAAAAAAAAATCCTCTGAAGAAACACCCAGATTAACTGTAGCACATATATACAGCTCCAGCCGGCAACAATAATCATTATACTCCTCCATACGACGGATACCAGGACCGTAGCACTTGTATCCAGCTCCAAACTCTACAGTCCATCTATGGGCACCAGGACCTGTCTGCAACAACAGATCCTCTTCCCTCCACATCACAGCACCAACTACAGACCAAACATGTGTCTCCTTGCTCTTCTACCTTTTTTGGGATCAGCCCCCTGGATGAGGAGAAATGATCACATCCCACCCCCTTAAAACATTTGTTTCATGTAACTCCAAGTATGAAGAAGGGTAGTCCCCAGGATTGTGTATCAGGTAGGTCCCATGCAGAGGAGAACAATAGACACACAACACCCCACCAGATGAAGGGCAATGAATCCTACTGCAGGCCTGATTACATTGGAATCCAAGGAGGCTAAGGGGTGCTTCACACATAGCGAGATCGCTACCGAAATCGCTGCTACGTCACGGTTTTTGTGACGCAGCAGTGACCTCATTAGCGATCTCGCTGTGTGTGACACTGAGCAGTGATCTGGCCCCTGCTGTGAGATCGCTGCTCGTTACACACAGCCCTGGTTCGTTTTCTTCAAAGGCGCTCTCCCGCTGTGACGCACACATCACTGTGTGTGACAGCGAGAGAGCGACGAAATGAAGCGAGCAGGAGCCGGCATCTGGCAGCTGCGGTAAGCTGTAACCAAGGTAAACATCGGGTAACCAAGGGAAGCCCTTTCCCTGGTTACCCGATATTTACCTTCATTACCAGCGTCCGCCGCTCTCGCTGCCAGTGCCGGCTCCCTGCTCTCTGCACATGCAGCTGCAGTACATATCGGGTAATTAACCCGATGTGTACTGTAGCTAGGAGAGCAGGGAGCCAGCACTAAGCAGTGTGCACGGCTCCCTGCTCTCGGCACATGTAGCGACGTTATGATCGCTGCTGCGTCGCTGTGTTTGACAGCTAAGCAGCGATCATAACAGCGACATACAAGGTCGCTGTTAAGTCACAGAAAATGGTGACGTAACAGCGACGTCGTTGTCGCTGTCGCTATGTGTGAACCCAGCCTTACTATTACTGTTACAACCCCTTCCACTTCCATGTACAGATAGGTGACCTTAAAACTGACAGGCAAGCACAACTCTAATAAAAAAAAAAAACCACAACGAAATTGACGTAACCAGCACTCTGTGCTGGAAAAAGTCCATTAGTCTATAGTTCGTGGACAGCTCTTCACAGAGGCCATATTTATCAGATCAGCGTGGTGCAGCCAAAGGGCATCTCAACCAAATAGTGGTTAATAGCTCCTGAAGTGGACAAAATTGAAAATTGAAAGAATCTGCACCTCTACAGCATTGTTCAAGGTGTGATAGCTACAGGTGAATAGTGCACATCAGCTCTTATTCACTACAACTGTTCACTGCCAAAGCTAATAATAGCCGATATTCATGGCCAATTCTACAGACAGTTCATCAATGTCTTCAAATTGGACAATTCCTTTAAGATAAAATCACTGGCCACTTATTCCACAATTATCTTTCAAATGTCCATTCCTTATTAACTGCATGTTGTGAACTGTAAAGAGTTGAATGTTTTCCCCTATGGAATAATGTGCTACATCACCAATAAACAAGACCATAAGACAGTTGATACATGTGGAAACTTAACCAAAGTGTTTTTCAAGGACAGAGGTCACATTCCAGAAAAAAATAAATAAATAAATAAAAAATAAAAAAAAAAAAAAAAAAAAAAAAAAAAGGTATGAGTCTTGGCTTGTACAAGACCCCATCCATACGGCCAAACCAATGAGCTGTCCACACACAGGTGGAATCTCATCTAAGGAGTCACAGGCAGCTACAAGTGATATATATATCTTGTAAATGCCCTATCAATTACATCTGAACATCTTTGTGACTGGGTAATTTTTAAATTTTTGAATTTTTTTTCCCGTTTCCTCCAAGAACCATTATTTTCCTTTTATTTCCATCTACCGTATATAGCTATAGGAGAGCTTGATTTATGTGGGACAAGCTATCGTTTTATTTCACCTTATAATGTCCTGATAAATAGGTAACAAAAAGTTCCAAAAATGGGACACAAGTGAAAAAGAAAAAGAAAAAAAAAAAAAAAAAAAAAAAAAAAGCCCAATTCCTTGACCGTTTTTTTGAGTTCTGTTTTCCACAGCATTCATTGTGTGGTAATTCTATATATACAAATACCATTTTGGGGTACATAAAATGTTTTGATCACTTTTTAGTGGATTTTTGGGTGGAATTGCAATGACTAATGAGTGGCAATTCTGTTTTTTTATTGAAGTAATTTTTTTTACTTCCATAGAGATTATTATGGAAAAATACCAAATGTACGGTATGGTTTTTTTTATTACGCCCATTTCTTAGTGTCTCAGGAGCGCTTTTTCAACATGAAACCACATGTCTGTGCTACTTTGAGCAGCCTGCAGGGTGTAAACATGCCACCATAACCTTCAGTGTCTCCCAACATGACTCCCATTGAGCATATCTGAGGCGTCATTGCCTGGCAATTGCAAAGGGAGCTGCCAGAAGCAGATCTTGATGATTTGCACAAGTGCATTAGGGGTGCTTCACACACAGCGAGCTCGCTGCCGAGATCGCTGCTGAGTCACGCTTTTTGTGACGCAGCAGTGACCTCATTAGCGATCTCGCTGTGTGTGACAATGAGCAGCGATCTGGCCCCTGCTGCGAGATCGCTGCTCGTTACACACAGCCCTGGTTCGTTTTCTTCAAAGCCGCTCTCCCGCTGTGACACACAGATCGCTGTGTGTGACAGCGAGAGAGCGACAAATGAAGCGAGCAGGGAGCAGGAGCCAGCGTCTGACAGCTGAGGTAAGCTGTATCCAAGCGTGGTAAAACATTCCTCAGACAACAACAGCTAATCTCACTGATAATGAAACTGCAATTGTTTGCTTGTTCTAAAGCCTGCAATATTACAGTACTAGAGTATAACATGAAACTGACATCCTCCTATGAGGTGCAGTCACTATTTGGGCTCCATAGGATGATCACTGAAGAATTGAGCCTTCAGTAGGTCCCTGGGTGCAATGACAACCCATCAGTACTTCACAATCGCATCTCATTGGCGTTGGGGAGATTGGATGCAATTATACACTAACAAGCAGTTCATGTAAATGTCGTTGTTATTCATTTGTGATGGCATCTAAATGGATAAACAGCAACGATGGAAGCTTGCTCTGGTCACTGCTGTTGGAAGCAGGTGACAGCTGTATAACACAGTCGACATCTGGTCAGTATGAAGCAGGCTCAATCCATGCACGTGAACACTGACTGTGAAGAAAGTTACATTCTGATGGTGTAATTTAAAGGGAACCCCATCACCAGATTTTGGCCTTCTAAACTAAAACTAGCACTTTAAGCAGCGCCTGTGCTGCATTCTATAAATGGTGCATGTTACCCCCTGATCCCTCCAACCCACCCTGTAGCCCCCAAAAATACCTCTATAAATCTCCTGCCCTGTATGTAAATTGTTCAACCGGTCCGATAGGCATCCTAATCTGCGCCTCCCGTCTCTCCTTTTGCTCTCCTCCTGTCCGGACACCATCCACGTAGGCAGGCAAAATCTCCATATTCCCGGTTTGCAGAGGCACACTTCACTCTGCCCTTTTGTGGGCAGAGACGAAAACATAAGTGCGTCTGCACGAACTGGCGAGCTCTCTTCACAGGCGTGAGCTTTTGCCAAGCGATGTGGTTGAAGCAGGTGAGGCCATCCACATTGCCAGGTAAAATCCCACACCTGTGCAGAGAACTCGACGGTTCATTGAGGCACACTTATGTTTATGGCTCTGTCTGCAATAGGGCAGAGCGAAGTGCTCCTGCGCGAGCCGGGAATATGTCTGCACAGGTGTGAGATGTTGCACACCTATGTGGATGGCATATGAGGAGTCATCCATGTCAATCAGCACTGGAGGAGGGCGAATCAAGGGACAGGAGGCGCAGGTAAAAACCCATCATATACATATAGGGCAGGAGCTTTTTTAAAAAGGTATTTGTGGGCTGTATGCAGGGGTGGGGGGGGGGTCAGGGGGTGGCGTTCACATTTATAGAATGCAGCACAGGTGCTGCTTAAGGTGCTAGTTTTAGTTTAGAAGGCCAAAATCTGATGACAGATTCCCTTTAAAGATGTGGTAACAGTTAAAAACCTCACAGAACCTCATGTCAAATAAGGATTTCAGCAAAGTAATTGATAATTTATACTGGTGCAAAGAGAGGACGTGATTGTAGCACGGATGAGCAGAGACCGACCATGCTTTTATTTTCATCCACTCTTGAAATATTTAACGGCTTGGTTCTAAGGGAGCGAGTGGTTGTTATATTAAGATGCACATGGAGAGGTCTCAAATACAAATAAATCCCATGGAAAATAAAAATTTGAGAGACCCAATGATTTTGCAAACCCAAAAAAGTGATTTACAAAGTTGTATGGCATCATCAATTAAATACGAATCGACACCTTGCATACAGAAATGCTATGATTAGAACGTGTAAAACTCACAATGCTGCGGACGTGAAGCGATACCTCATGGAGATCTTCCTACAAGGCATTGGATATGATGGCTGCGTGGAGTGGCCTCCATGCTCACCTCACCTGACCCCATTGGACTTCTTTCTGTGAGGTCACATCAAACAGCAGGTGTATCCGACCCCTCCACCAACATTGCAGGACCTACGATGACGTTATCACAGATGCTTGTGGAAACGTGTCACCTACCATATTGCACAACATGCAGCAAAATACAGTATGCTGTCCAGAGTCCAGATGTGCATTGCAGCTGACGGTGGCTACTTTGAGCATCAAAAGTTAAATGAGCGCCATATGCGTGACCAGTATTCAATGTTTTTGGGGGGGCGTCATGGGTTTCATATCATAGCATTTCTGTATGCAAGGTGTCGATTAGTATTGAATTGATGATGCCCTACAATTTTTAATTCACTTTTTTTCCTCTCTCTTGTTCCGTTTTCAAGATAAAAATGCTAACTCCGTTGTTTTCCACCAGGTGGCGCTATAGGTGGTTTCATTGCGTAGCGCATGGCTACTTTACTATACCTAGACAGCACTTCTATGCCTATAGCTGCCGCCGTTCTCAAGTTAATGGCAGTGGACAGGATATGGGTGGACACACTGTATATTGGACAGTTTTAATATCAAATTTTCAACCATTGCCCTGAATAGTCAGGGTTTGTGCACATGCTGAGTGTTTGGTGCAGAAAATTTGTGCACCAAAATCTGCACCTTCTGGCAAAAAAACCAACTTTTTTTTTCTGCTGAAGATCTATCAGTTCTGAGCTATATATAACCCTGTTACTACCACTGGTAGAGTTGTATGTACACTGTGCATAGGCAGAAAGCTGCCAGTGAGGGGGGTTATACATAGCTCATAAATATGGAAGACTACATGGCAGAACATTTACTAGTGCTGTAATGATAATATCCTGTTGGTAAAACAGCAATTTCATCAAAACTACAGTAAACAGCTCAGTAAGGGACATATCACTGGAACCAGAGTCTCGGTCTCTACATTATGCTGCTCACAGATTTGGTGGTAAAAATCTGCTGTCAAATTCCCTTTAAAAGTATAGTCCTTCAACTGAAAAGATCAGAAAAAGAAAGTTCAGAAGAGGACAGCGCAGACGTCATGTGTGTTACCGAAGCGAAGCACTAAAATCAGCTACGAAGATCAGAAGTCAATACAGTCTATAATAGACGGAGAAAAACTAACAAGAGCTGTGTACAAGGGAAATATGAAGGGACGACGTGGTCATCGCAATACACACTATTGCTGATAATGCTGCCAAAATCCACCTCACTGAGAAATTAGCATGAACTGTGACTGTAGGGCAGGCAGCAAATACCAGAAATATTTCCCTGCACATATAAGCTACACCCCATCCCCCAGGAGAGGCATGGCAGCCCTCAGATAAGAGTGTATTCTCATGAAGGGCTTGGCTGCCTATCTCATCTTACTAGAATACAGCCTGTCAAACGGAATATGTGCTAGAGCCACGTGATCAGAGGCTTCATCTAATATACCGTAATGTGCAGCACTGGCATCATCCGCACACTCACAGCTATGCCAGGGTCTACCTCCTGTAATAGGCACAACTGAAAACTCAGCTTAGCTTATGAAGCAGACTGATCATTCGCTCCGACGGTCACAAGTCTGAGGACTATGTGTGACCAATGTATATGGGATTGAGGTGAGGCATTTCAGAAATCAGGAGGACATCAGGTCCCAAAATAGATAGAGAAGTCACGTATCATGTGTTTTCGACCGACAAACTCCTACTTTTCACATTTGCAGAAAGACACTGTTCCTTTTTTTTCTTAACCCAAAATACGTACTATTTAGAAGGGTTGTTAGAGCCACTGCCACGTGTGTGCCGGTAGCAGAGGGCTCTGTGCCAGGGTAGGCCCTCACAGGAAAGTGCAGAAGCACGGGCAACGCATTGTGCTTGTCCACTTACTGCAAGCACAACATACTGAAAGCAATGCTATGTAATACCAAACTGTCATTGTCCCATAACCTTGCACATAGAGTGAAAGAATGGCATTGTACTTGTACTAGTTACATCATTTCTATAAGTATCAGCCAATATAAGAGGCACTTTCAGTACACTGAGCTGCATCACCATTGTTTGCTATCATACAAAGACCAATGATGTGTGATGGTGATGGCCATGATGCCAAAGACATATACTGTAAATTACAATGAAACCATAAAACTGGTAAAGAAATCCATTTTCTACTAAACGATATATTGCAATAGAACGCCTTAGCCTAAACCCACTTGCAAGTCTTCAATTTTACCTAAATAGGATCTTACACTTTTTGCTAATATACAAGAACATACAGGCCCCACTCAAAGCAATTTTGTCAGGACTCTAGAATAAATGGATTTGAAATGTTACAACATTTGGGGGCAACTCATAGTATACACCTCTTCATGAGCCAGGAGGATCCGATTTCACCAAGGCCCTTCATTAAGAGCCGTGAGAAAATCACCGGTCTTGGTGAATCGGGGCCACAGTCTGGAAATCCGTCACCTGGATACATCGACAGGGGCACGTTCACAGCGGTTCTATTCCTTAGAACTAATTTTAGGCTTGTTTTTGCTACTGTAACACCAGCATTTTAAAAAATTACTATTTGTTATCAGTGACACAAACAGCAAGTCTACATTTCCACAATAAGTATTTGGGGAGTTCTTAATTTTGCAGATTTTCTGCACCTACTATGTAAATTAGATAACTTGCATTTTTTTCCATGGTTTGTGTTTCGTTTTTGTAACACCTTCACCCGCGGGCGATTTTCCATTTTCCATTTTTGTTTTTTGCTCCCCTTCTTCCAAGAGGCATAACGTTTTTATTTTTCCAGCTATCTTGCCATATGAGGGCTTGTTTTCTTGCGGGACGAGTTGTACTTTTAAATAAAACTATGAGTTTTACCATATAGTGTCAAAGAAGAAAAACAAATGCGGTTCCACCCCACGGGTCACCTGATTCAAAACTACGAGGGACAGGAGGAGCAATAACCACCAAGGCTCTGTACAGCAGTGCTCACCAGAAAGGAACCAGTCCAGTGAAGATCATCATAAGAGAAGCTAGAATCATGGCACACGCTGTTGTGTAAAAGTCCTTGCTTTATTACACCTCCACAGGCCTCCGAGGACCGGTAGAAGCGCAGCAGCGCAAAACAGATGCCTTCCTCCGGAGTGCCAGCATCTGGTCTCAGACCCGCTCACCTTTAATGGATTTATAATAAAGCACGGACTTTTCTAAAACAGTGTGTGCCATGATTCTACCTTCTCTTATGATGATCTTTACCATATAGAGTACTGGAAAACTGGCAAAAAATTCCAAGTACGGAAAAATTGCAAAAAAATTGCAATTGCACAATTATTTTTGAGATATTTCACTCACTGTGTTCACTATATGGTAAAACCGATGTGTTGGTGTGATGCCTCAGGTAGCTACGAGTTCGTAGATGCCAAACATGTATAGGATTACTTTTAACTAAGGAATTAAAAAAATGTAGAAGTTTATCCAAAAAAAGTGGCGCACTTTTTGCACCATTTTCTGCAATCCATAGCGGTCTCTTTTTCAGGATATGGGGCTCAGTGGTGGCTTATTTTTTTTGCGACTTGAGCTGACCTTTTTAATGGTATCATGCTCCCACAGATGCTACATTTTGATCACCTGTTATTGCATTTTGCGCAAAATTTGCAATGGTCAAAAATGTAATTTTGGCATTTGGATGCTTTTTGCAGTTTTGCAGTTTACCGATCTGGTTAATTGACTTTATATTTTGATAGAGCGGGCATTTCTTAACGTAGATACCAAATATATATATATATATATATTTTTATTTTTTTAACCGTTTAATTTCAAAGGGGGGGATGATTTGAACTTTTTTTTTTTTTTTTTTTTTACTTTTCTTTATTTTACTAGTCCCCCTAAGGGCCTATAAGGATCAGCAGTCTGATCGATTATTCATTTCTGTTGATCAGAGCTGCAGAGCTCTGATCAACAGAAATGCTGCAATCCTGCTGCTCTGCCGGCTGTAACAGGAACTACGTCATGATAGCGGCAGGAGTCATCACATAACCCGTCACTACCATGGCAAACCATTGGCTTCCCGTGATCGTGTCACGGAGCGGAGAAAGGCGTGTTTCCTGCTGCAGCGATTTAAATCTAATGGGTTAACAGGTGCGGGTGGATTGCAGACCCATCTGCACCAGTTAGCTGCACATGTCTAGTGTTCAAATCAGAAGACATGTGCAGGGATCATGGCTGGCTCACCACAGCAGCCAGCGGTGATTACCCCTTCAAGACTTAGGACATACCAGTATGTCCTCGGTCGTGAAGGGGTTAAAAATGTGTTTTAGTTTTTTTTTGTTTTCTTTTTTAGCATCTCAGGTTTTAAATAAAGCTGCTGTGTTTTAAACCTTCCTGGTATTTGGGCTTTGACAAAATTTTATTGATAGAGCTTGTGTGGATTATATGTATTTTTTTTATAAATTCTTTATTTAAATTAATGTATTTTTTTATCTTTGGATTTTCCGCATCTTAATGCAATTCTTCTGGAAAACCTGCACATAGTGACAGAGCTGAAAATTAGTGCTGGGGATGTGGTTGGACTAGGACGCACAAGGCCAGTTATCCTGTAGTGATAATCTCCTGGTTATAAAACTCTAATTGTATTGAAACAGCAAAACCCTGCCCAGTAATGGACATATCACTGGAATCAGGGTCTCTGCTCCTATATTATACTGCTCTCATATTATATAGCAAAAACCTGCGGACACATTCCCTTTAAAGAGGTACAGATATGGATGGATTGATACATAGTGTCTTTCAACAGCTTCATGCACAAGCAGATGAAAGCTATATTTATAGCAATCAGTAGTAATTCATGACATAAATCAGAGCTGAATTCATATTGTAATGTGTCAAGAACACAACTTGGGTGATAAAGAGGGGAGGGAGGAGCAATCGCACAAATACCACTGTACCACTGCCACTAATTTGTCACGAATAGCAATCCGCAACCCTCAATCATCAGGACAATACACAATTTACAGACGAATAATTGACGAGGCAGCAGCGGCTTTTAACACTGGGCCGATAATTGGGGAATTGACAGAATTATATTATATATGTATGTAGACACACAATGTTTTACAGGCCAATTGGGTACCCAATTCAGGTAGCAGATGACAGCTATTGAACATATACAATTGCAGATAATAAAAGGGAATAACAAATCAAAAATATTAAACCTGGGTCACAAAAATGGCTTCAGATTTATGGAGGGAAAAACTCAAATTGAGTGTTGAACAATCCTACATGACAACGAACCTTCCTGGTATTGAACAAGGATCATAATTTGGCACAAGTAACATCCACATACCTCCCCTCTGATGACTCATAATGGGGCTGGTCATGGGATATGGCTGCAGTCTCTGAAAATTAAATGATTGCGAATGTCCAGGCGGAATATTTTATTGCCATATTTCCTGTCACAACTTTACATTTCCAGAGAGAGAAAATATGATAAATGTATTGTCATCAATCTGGCCAACATTAAATTTAGAGCTCATAGATAGCCTCATAATTAAGAAAAGATATGCATGTCCTTCCTCTGATAATAGTGATGCTAAAAATATACCTCCAGTAAATATGGAATCGACACAAACCAAACCAATATTCATCACTAACCACCAATGCCCAAGTGTCTGGGACAGTCCTTTGAATCGAGGTTCCTGGTGAAGGGTACTTCTCTGCCTCTGAATATGTTCAATATGGGGGAGGATATGTCCCGTATCCAAAGATGCTTTATGAATTTTAATTTCTTTCTATAACACGGCTCCATATCACTTCATATTCATGAATGGCATAACACTCCCAGCAAAGAATGGGCATCTTTTGGGGGACGGGAGTGAATCTTCTAGTTTTAATCAAAACAAGGTATTTATCGAGCACAAACGATGAGGAGGGTATTGATCAAAGATTTTGCACATAATTTTTGCAAGTAAAATTATATTAGTTAGTTAGTATATACGGTATATATATATATATACACTAACTAACTAACTAATATAATTTTACTTGCAAAAATTATGTGCAAAATCTTTGATCAATACCCTCCTCATCGTTTGTGCTCGATAAATACCTTGTTTTGATTAAAACTAGAAGATTCACTCCCGTCCCCCAAAAGACACTCCAACACTCATCGCTAATTGTCAATCCTGGATAAGACCCTATATTGTGCTTTTTTTTTCTCCCCAGCATACTACATACTTATGAATAGTTGTAAGAACCGCATAAAATAGAATTATATATAATATATATATAATTAATTAGTACAAATTCTGTTTCATGCTGTTGTAGTTCAAACTTTTCTATTACCATTATACTATTCTACTTTATGCGGTTCTTACAACTATTCATAAGTATGTAGTATGCTGGGGAGAAAAAAAAACCCACAATATAGGGTCTTATCCAGGATTGACAATTAGGGATGAGTGTTGGATAGGCTCACCTTGACAGGCACATTGTGGCCATGTCTTGAAGGGGAACATTGTCTGCCTTTGAGCTTGCTAAAAATGTGCAAGCATGGGTTTCTGCATTAGATTGCTTCTCCTAATCTTTTACCATCTACAAACATTGCGTTTGCTCCAGGCTCATCATTGTAGTGTCTGCTACCCTGGCAACCCCAGAGCTAGCACAATATATTTATTTTGCACTAGTTAAGAAATCATGTGAGAAACAAAGCTAACAAGTATTATTGACTATGTAAAATAATTCCCTATATGGAGCTATAATATATAGAGATAGAGATAGAGATAGAGATAGAGATAGAGATAGAGATAGAGATAGAGATAGAGATAGAGATAGAGATAGAGATAGAGATAGAGATAGAGATAGAGATAGAGAGAAAAAAACCAAACTGCACCATAATATATAGATAGGTAAACAGTTCTCTGTTTTCAAAAGCAGCAGAATCTACAAAGTTGTCCTAGATAAAAAAAAATCAAGACTGTCTTTATACAGATCGGATAACAGGAGAAAAAGAAAAAAAAAGTTATGAGACAAAACAAACTACTTAGGCTGCGTCAACTGTACTGATCTACAAAGTAAAGTTAAATAGTTAATCCAGCGCCGCTCACTTTCACATCGGTAGGATAGAGGTCACGCTAGTTATGGGGAAGTACTACACTTACACAAAAAAGGGGAACCCTAACCTAGGGAAGGGGGAGATTGTGACCCTAGATCGAACCTTATGCTGGCCCCCCTGACCACACTAGATAGGTTCTATACCTATGCATCGAGCAGAATACCTGACCCTGAACTGGCTGACTCTGAACTGGTCCTAAGTAAAGAAAGGATGGGATGAGCACTTAGTCAACACACTAGGCACTAAAGAAGACACATTGAGCACAAACAGGGGAAAGTGAACAAATAACTTATGTGCTGCCCCAGCAGCAGTTGAACTGCTCGGATGCGGGGTTGCTGTGGCTCGAGGGTCTCAGGACCCGGGGGCTTGCGGCCACTTCAAATGTGAAGGGATATTTACAGAGGATCAATGTTCGTGATGCCACCTGCGGGTTGCAGTAAAGGGGAGTCCTGCAGCTGCAGAAGGGAGTACCGGGGCAGATGGTGTAGGGAAGCCAGGTGTCAGTCCCTCCACAAGTAGGGAAGGCCCCGGATAGTGGGTATTTGGTGAACGGGTGGCTTGGCCTTGCCAAGCAGGGTGCAGGGGTCAGATTACTCACTGCGGTGGTCGTGGTGCTGGATCAGGTGGAATAAGCAGACACAGATGGTAAACTAAAGTCTCTAGGCGTCGCAGTCTCTATGGGGGGAGCCCGTCCAGGTCCCGCTCCCACCAGTGTCACTTGGCAAGTCCGGAGCCCTGCCTCCGTGCACAAATTGATTGACAGTTGTGGCCCCTTGGCTTTGAAGCTTTTGGGGCCCCGCTACCCGTGTGTATGGCAGCTGTGCTCTTGGTGGCTGGCACTTGGGATTTTAGTGGGTTGTGTATTTTGGAGAACCACCTTGTGCTGATGCCTCCAATCTCTGAGCTCTTGGGGAAAGTTCATAAAGAGACTATCCTCCACAAGTTAATTACCAAGGCGCTTGAAGCTCTTCCCTGATCTATGGTTCTATACCCTGCCATGCTCGGTACCGGTAAGGTGGCTGGGCTTTCTGGTGCCTACAGTCCTCCTAGACTGCATCTGTTACACTCCTGTCCAGTGTTCCTAATACCGGTCCCAGACTCCTGTGTTCCCAGACCACGTCCGCGACCCAACCTGTCACCTCCCTGGGAGCTCCAACTCCCTCTCACTTTGAGAGCTAACTCCAAACTGACTTCCTCCCTCCCATCAGTCTGCCTGACCCCTAGGTGGGCGGCCGTGCTCCAACTTGACCAACCCATGGGTGTGTCTGTCCAGCCCTGGTGTGAGGTGTGGTTGGGATTTGTAGTGCGGATGTCAGTGACACTGTTGATGGGAACCTGGAACCATGGATGGTAGGCCCTACACCCTGGGGTACAGGATGCAGCTCCCTGTAGCACCCTGATGTGATCAGGGGCACTACACTTATCTCCAAGAAGACTCACAG
The DNA here is from genome assembly GCF_048569485.1 of Anomaloglossus baeobatrachus. Lineage (NCBI taxonomy): Eukaryota > Metazoa > Chordata > Amphibia > Anura > Aromobatidae > Anomaloglossus > Anomaloglossus baeobatrachus. The sequence goes on from NC_134356.1 coordinate 178,606,035, forward strand.
AGAGGAACAGAAACAAACAGCAATGTTTCTTCAGATGAATACAAGCCGACTGCTTGCATCCAAGATCTTTATAGAAATATAACTATCACCAGCAAACACCAAGGGGAAATGTGGGTATTTAAGGACACAAGAGGAAGTGATGAGGATTAACAGCTGAAAGGGGAATCTATCCGCAGGGTTTTAAAAGGTAAGGGATTAACCCCAAGCAGAGACGATACATAGGATACCATTTACACCACAGCAGGAAGAATATAATGTCAGGGAGCAGTTTGTGTAGCCTAACCCTGCGACCTTCTACAGCTGAACACCACAGGATTGTGTCACCAGTTACACATCTGTGACAATAGCAGGGCCAGCGACGTCACGTCTACAGGTACCAGCTGCTTCTTGGGCACAATTAGCAAGTAGCACGCTCCTGTCCTTGTACCGTAATAAGAATAGGGTGGAGGGGCACAACCTGCTACTCGTACACATGAGCCAGCAGAGAACTTAGACATGACCTTGATGGCCAATGCAGAAGTGGGCGACGACCGTCCTCCCTTGGAGTGATTTTATGTCCGCCTGAAAATTGTGTAACAAAGAGTGGAACATGCACCTTTTTAGGCACAAAAATGGTTAAAGACAGAGAAAATTTATTTTTGACTTGCGCAAAGTGCATTAACCATGGGTGGCATTTTTGTTTTTTAAATTTGCTGCAAAAAAGGTGAATGAATACCAGAAAAAAAAAGGAGAGACCTGCAACAAATAATTGCAAATGATTACTCTGGCCCCAGGTTTTATAGACACATCGAAAGTTATAAGAAACCCTATTCAGCATTAAAGGGACCCAAACATCAGGATTTTCATGTATAAGGTGCAGCCAGTGCAGTACTGGCACTATCAGGCACAGTGTGTACATACACAGGGGGCAGCTCGGGTGTTTAGGCAGTGAAATCCAACTTTATAAAGTTTGAAAAATCAAGCACTTTTTGATTGACGTGTGCACCTCTCTCCTAATATCCGGGTGGGTTATGCATGTGTATCCCCGCCCTCCCCCCGGCCGCCTGTTCCTCCCTCTCTGGTTGTATTCAAATTTCTCTCTTCAGAAACATGGCGCCGGAGTTGGCACCTGCGCATAGCGCTTATCTCCAGCGCCATGTTTCTGAAGCCCGCAGTAGCTAGTATTACCTGCAGCTACGATATCGTGCCGTCCCAGGACACCGTGCCAGCACAGCAGCCGCCTAGGACACCGGGACGCCACAGGAAAAAGCCAACAGCAGCCTGCCAGCGACATCGGGGGTCAGGTGAGGTAAGTTCACAATGGACTCACATGACCCCGTGACGGCAGTGCTGCGAGACCCGGTCCCGGTGTCCTTGGTGGCTGCTGTGCTGGCACGGTGTCCAGGGGCGGCACGATATCGTAGCTGCAGGTAATACTAGCTACTGCAGGCTTCAGAAATAAGTCGCCGTAGATGAGCGTTATGCGCAGGTGCCAACCCCGGCGCCATGTTTCTGAAAAGAGAAATCGGGAGGGGCGGGGATACACATGCATAACCCGCCCGGACATTAGGAGAGTGGTGCACACGTCAAATCAAAAAGTGCTTGACTTTTCAAACTTTATAAAGTTGGATTTCCCTGCCTAAACACCCGAGCTGCCCCCTGTGTATGCACAGCCTGTGCCTGATAGTGGCAGTACTGCACTGGCTGCACCTTATACATGAAAATCCTGATGTTTGGGTCCCTTTAAACAAAGACAATGAAGGGGCTGCTGAATGGCCACAGGGATTGCGTGGGCATCGTAGTGCTGGCACTGCTGACACCAGAGGGCAGCATAGGTGTCCACCAAGGACAACATCTGCAAGGAGTTTGTATGTTCTCCCCGTGTTTGCGTGGGTTTCCTCAGGGTTCTCCGGTTTCCTCCCACACTCCAAAGAGATACTGATAGGGACTTTAGATTGGGAGCCCCAATGGGGACAGTGTTACCAATGTATGTAAAGCGCTGTGGAATTAATAGCGCTATATAAAAGTGAATAAATATTATTATAGGTGTATTGTGTTACCTGAGGGAAGCATAGTTACTGAGAAGACGTTGACCGAGTAGTGGACAACTCTTGTAACATTCATGAAAGATAAGTCGTGTCTAACCAACCTGTTGGGGTTCTATGAGGGGGTAAGTTCAAACCTGGATATTGGTAATGCAGCTGATGTGATTTATTTGGACTTTGCAAAGGCATTTGATACTGTACCACATAATAGCCTTATACTAAAGCTCCAGAAGCAAGGACTAGGGGACACCATATGCAACTGGGTAAGGAATTGGCTAAAACATAGGAAACAAAGAGTAGTCATAAATGGTACATTCTCTAAATGGGCTATAGTCAGCAGTGGGGTGCCGCAGGGATCTGTGCTTGGACCGATTCTTTTTACTCTCTTTATTAATGACCTTGTGGATGGGATTGATAGTACAGTGTCAGTCTTTGCCGATGACACCAAACTATGTAGGATATTAAAAACTGACCTGGATAGTACAATATTACAAAAAGATCTGGATAAGATGTCAGAATGGGCAGATACTTGGCAAATGAGATTTAATGTTGATAAATGTAAAGTAATGCACCTAGGACGGAGTAATCCTATAACTACATATACATTAGGTGGAAGTAAACTAGGGACTACAGAACAGGAGAAGGACTTGGGTATTCTCATTACAAATAAGCTGAGCAGCAGCACTCAATGTCAAGCAGCAGCTGCTAAAGCAAACAAGATTTTAGGGTGTATAAAAAGAGAGATTAGATCCCGTGATCCCAACGTATTGTTACCCCTCCATAAAATCACTTGTAAGGCCACATCTGGAATACGGGATCCAGTTTTGGGCTCCACATTTTAAAAAGGACATTCAGAAGTTAGAGTCAGTTCAAAGGCAGGCAACTAGACTATTACAAGGAATGGAAGGCCTCCCATATGATGACAGGTTGAAAAAGTTAGATATGTTTAGCTTAGAAAAAAGACGTCTCAGAGGAGATCTCATTTATATATATAAATACATGTGTGGTCAATATAAAGGACTGGCACATGACTTATTTCTTCCAAAGACAGTACTAAGGACCAGGGGGCACTCACTGCGAGTGGAAGAAAAGCCATTCCGACAGCTAAATAGGAAAGGGTTCTTTACAGTTAGAGCGGTCAGACTGTGGAATACACGACCACAAGAGGTAGTAATGGCAGACACTATAACAGCTTTTAAAAAACGGCTGGATGATTTCCTCAGTACACACAACATTGTTGGTTATAGATGACTTTGTGACCAAATGTAGAACTGGTGGAGGAAGGTTGAACTAGATGGACCTAGGTCTTTTTTCAAACTAAGTAACTATGTAACTTTGTAACTAAACAATAGGAAATATAGACACATTGACAGAGAAGATATGGCTTTAATTTTAAGCAGCAACAGTTGGATTAATGGATTTAAGTTGCAGTACAACCAGCAAATGTTCCAGATTTGTTACATAGCAGATACGCGGTGAGTGAAAACATAACAGATAAAAAGGAAGTGCAGATTTGTCATGGAGGAAATGGCTCAAGTACATGGCTTCCTCCAACAAAGCCGAGCCGCGTGGACACTAGTGGAAAGAGACTGGAAAGCAGTCACTGGGAAGACTGGAGATTGGCAGTAATGGGATTCTTAAGGAAAAGTGAACACCTTCATAATGTACAGTGATAAAGCTCCAATCTGCTCTACAAATTAAGGAGCCCAATTCTTCCTTTATCTGAAAGAAAAAAAAAACAAATCTACTTTCATACCTGAAAGGATCAGGCATAAAAACACTAGAATCGTACAAGTCCATTCATTTGTATTTAGTTGGGTCAACCACTATCACATATACCATTGATATCACACAACACAGTCATATTACTGTTGTCAACCATCATTATCACTCAATGACAATATACACTCTGGAAGTTACAGGCACAATCTGCTACAATGCAGAATATACGGTTACAATGCAGAGAACGTGCAATTAGAGAAAAGTCTCAACAACCCCACCCTGACATACAAAACATCCGGAATCAGATTTATTAGGTGCCAGAGGCTATTAGACTGATCAGTGGCCCTATCTGCACTTCTAATATATTGAAGTTCATTATGTAGCAAAGTGTAAGAAGTGTACCTGTCACCAATTTTGGGATGTAATTAGGAGTTTGATATGTCCTCCTATGGAGGTTCAATTCCATGATAAAGGGCTCTAACCAATTGATTACATGCAAATCGGCAAAGTATGCCATGTGACATCATTCGCCAGGCAGCTGTTAAATAGAAATGAGCGGGCTTTAGATAAAGTTTAGTTTGGGACCTGGACTTGACCTGAACCCTAATGGAAGTCAGTAATTCAGCGGTCAGGTCTCCACCCACATGTAGCCAGCCATGAGCCGAACACTTCCGGGGGAGTGTGCGCGCATGTCTTTTTAGTGCACACTACAATCAATCACGCTGTTGTGACCCCCACTGCAATCTGTTCAAACACTGCAAGCGGCTCGCACTGGGCCGAGCACAACGGGGGACAGCGATGCTGTCACAAAGCACCCCAACTCTATTTCATAAAAACTATTTTATAAAGGTTCGCTCATCTCTATTTCATAAAGGGCTGGACAGGGGTGAAATAACGAATAATCATTATGAGCCATTTTATTAAAAGGGATACCCTCTAAATTGGTATTACTAGTCTATCCAATACCCAGCTGCAAGCAGCTCTTGTGGTGGTGAGATGTAATCCAAGCTCAGTCATACTGTTTAGTGGGGACCTTCCGGCACTGTAGACAAATGGAGCTTATCTGTAGCACCAGGTATAGATATTATTCCTGCTTTGTGTAAGGCCGGTGTCACATTATAACAAATGCATCTGATGTGAGCGCATGGGATGTGATATGCTAATGACACTCGGCTCATGCTCTCAGCAGATCAGTGAAAACTGTGGAAAAAGAAAGCGCAATAGGGTCTTACCCCAATATATATAGGGTGAAGCAAAGAATAATCCTACTCACCAATTCGGGTTGTGACAGTCACAACACCTATAGCAGCATGTAACACCAAGTCCCGGCAGCGGTCCCCATGAGGCAGATAACAGAGAGTAGTAGAGAATGGGTTTCACAGCCGCGCCAAATCTTAATCTGAGAAGAATCCAGTAGTCTTTTGGCGCGGCTGTGAAACCCATTCTCTACTACTCTCTGTTATCTGCTCTCAGCAGATCGGGAGCCGAGGGTCATTATAATGTGATGTGATCTTCCGATTGGGAGAGGGAGAGAGTGATCCCCCCTTCTCCTCCATTGTCTGTCTGTCTGTCTGTCTGTGCGTATATCGTACTGCACGCGCATGTCATCAGAGTACAATCCAATATTTCACACACAGCCATAGACTTGTATGGGTGCGAGTGAGCCCAGACTTGCAGATGTTGAGGAGAGCGATAAGATGAAATACTTAATTAACCTCTGGACATAGAGCACTGTGAGAAGTGTGTTCAATGAAATGAAATCTCTATACATAAGCTAGTCAGTTTTCAGAGGAACTCAAAGATGGCCCCCGATGACATCACAGACCCTACCATCAGCATGGAGCCACCAGATGGCGTCCCTCCCATCACCATGGATTCATCCACTGAAGTTAGACCCGCCCATCAACAGCAACACAAATCTCCCCATTGGCTAGCCCATGAACTGTCCCACTAAATGGGCATATCTGAACTTGTGTACGCCCCTAGCCTATATCAGGAGGACGCATGCTTGTACTCGCTCTGTTCGGTGCCATCTTTACTGTAGTCAAGAAGAGATTTCATATCCGACTGTCTGGTGTGATTTCTTTACGCATGCACTTGATTCACACCAATGAGGACAGGCAGCAGGCAACTAGTGATCTCTGATTAAGAGTTCACCCTAAGGCTACTTTCACACATCCGGTTTGAGCAGTGCGGCTCAATCCGGCTGTGAAACCTATGCATAGTATGCTGCGAAAACACCGCATCCTTTGCATAAGTTTACATGCGGCCCGTCCGTTTTTTTTCCGGTTGCGGCATGCTACTGAGCATGCGCAGTGGAAGAAACCGCATGCGGCGGCCGGATGCATTTTTTCCGCATCGCGCCGCATCCGGCGTCCATAGGCATGCATTGAAAAATGCGCCGCAGCGGCCAGATGCGGCACGATGCGGATTTTTTTGCCGGAGCAAAAAACGTTGCAGGCAACGTTCCATCCGGTCGCGGCATCGGCTAAATCTGCCGCATGCGGCAAAAACCGGACCGACCGCAAGCCCATGCGGCACAATATAAGTCTATGCAAAAAAAAAAAACGCAACCAGCGGCAAAAAAAACGTTTGCGGTTTTTCTGCAGAGCGCCGTATTGTGCCGCAGAGCAAAAACCGGATGTGTGAAAGTAGCCTTACACAGACAATACCAACATGCTGACATTTTTCTCCTCAATCCAATTAGGGCTGACTAAAAACTTGCAGATACGAGCGGAATAATTACTTAACATTAGGGCTGCTTCTCACTTGCGAGTTTCTCGCAGTAGAGCAATGCGAGAAAAACTCGCATTGAAATCGGACACGTTAGTCAATGATTCAGCTCTCATCTGCGAATTTTTTCTCAGTCCAAATCGGACCGAGAAAAAAAATCGCAGCATGCTGCTTTTTTGCGAGTTTCTCGCACCATTTGTCCCAATGATTTCCTATGGAAGGGGATTAAAAGTAGCATCACACACGCGCACCACTGTTCACATTTGCGAGTGTGGCAGTAACTTTGCTCATTAGATGAATGTGACAGCACATTCCCATAGGTTAATTAAATGACACATGTGTAATAGCTTTTATCTAATTAATATGTTGCATGAAACTAGCATCGCAATCGCAACACACACGCGAGCAAAAAGGATCGCACTTGCGTTGCACTCGCACCTAACGTGAACTAAAATCAGCCGAGGTTTTTTCAGCCCAGTCGGACCGATTTTACTCGCATAGATGTGTTTCCAGCCTTATGCAGATTAGGCTAGATTTTCTTGCATTGCACTCGTGCGAGTTATACGCCAGTGTGACTCTACCCTAAGGCTATGTTCACACAGGGCTTTTTTGGTAAGTTTTTTTCCTGACCAAAACCTGATCTTGTGGCAGAAAATCTCCTTTGAGTCATCTGCGTTTTTGCTGCTTTTTTTCTACAAAATGGGCTGCATCAATGAAAAAAACGCAGAAAATCTGCAGCAAAGAATTAACATGCTTATTCTTTAAAAACCTGACCAAAAACGCAGGCATTTGTCAGGAAAAAAACCCCAATATGTTTGTGTGTGTGTGGATTTCAGAAATCTCCTAGACTTTGCTAGAACTGTAAAAAGCAGTTTTTTATTAGCATGGATTTACATAAAACCAAGACAAGTCTGCAGCTAAAAAACACAGCATAAACTTACCAAAAGCCATGTGTGAACATAGCCTAAAGGCCCTGTCACACACAGAGATAGATCTGTGGCAGATCTGTGGCAGATCTGTGGCAGATCTGTGGCAGATCTGTGGCAGATCTGTGGCAGATCTGTGGCAGATCTGTGGCAGATCTGTGGCAGATCTGTGGCAGATCTGTGGCAGATCTGTGGCAGATCTGTGGCAGATCTGTGGCAGATCTGTGGCAGATCTGTGGCAGATCTGTGGCAGATCTGTGGCAGATCTGTGGCAGATCTGTGGCAGATCTGTGGCAGATCTGTGGCAGATCTGTGGCAGATCTGTGGTTGCAGTGAAATTGTGGACAATCAGTGCCAGGTTTGTTGCTGTGTACAAATGGAACAATATGTCCATGATTTCACTGCAACCACAGATCTGCCAAAGATTTATCTATGTGTGTGACAGGGCCTTAAAGGCCCCTTTACACACTGCAACATCGCAAACGACATCGCTGTAACGTCACCGGTTTTGTGACGTTACAGCGACCTCCCCAGCGACATTGCAGTGTGTGAAACCTATCAGCGACCTGGCCCCTGCTGTGAAGTTGCTGATCGCTACAAATCGTTCAGGACCATTCTTAGGTCCTTTGTTTCCCGCTGTGCAGCATGATCGCAAGAAAGTCTCAGTGTGTAAAGGGGACTTTTCAGCGACTTCCCTTTCAAAAAGCTGCTTTACAACGTCCCCAACAACCAGCTAGGTCGCTCTGCAGGTCCGGATCGCTGTTGCGTCGTTGGCCAGGTTTGCCTGTTTGACAGCTCACCAGAGACTTTGTAGCGATCCCGGCCAGGTTGGGATCGCTGGTGGGATCGCTAGAAAGTTTCAGTGTGTAAACCCAGCTTAAGAGTGGTGATATAGAAGACAAGTCCATAAACTGATTATCTGCAAAGTTATAAACCTATCTGGACTCACACTGCCTATCTATACTATCTTGTGAGTGCTGTATGAGGAATCTCCATAGTAGTCTATGTGATGCTGCTTTACTTGTTTCCCTTGCCTGTTGTATGAGGAATCTCCATAGTAGTCTATGTAATGCTGCTTTAGCCTTGTTTCCCTTGCCTCCTGCTGTTAAGAGCTGTCAGGAAGAAACCCATCACAAGCTGGGGCCACTAGAGAGTTAGGCTACTTTCACACATCCGGCTGTAGCAGTGCGGCGCTCTGCTGGAAAAAACGAAACCGTTTTTTTTTTTGCCGCCGGTTTCGTTTTTTCCAGCATTGACTTGCATTGGCGTCGCATTGTGCCGCATGGGCTTGCATTCCGACCGTTTTTTGCCGCATGCGGCAGATTTAGCCGATGAGGCGGCCGGATGGAACGTTCCCTGGCACGTTTTTCAATGCATGCCTATGGACGCCGGATGCGGCAAAAAACGCATCCGCCCGCCGCATGCGGTTTCTTCCACTGCGCATGCTCAGTAGCATGCCGCAAGCGGAAAAAAACGGACGGGCCACATGTAAAAACTTATGCAATTGATGCGGTGTTTTCGCAGCATACTATGCATAGGTTTCACAGCTGGATTGAGCCGCAGTGCTCAAACTGGATGTGTGAAAGTAGCCTTAGTGGCTTCACTGAAGCTCTACAGTGTCAAATTGGGATAGGTCACTGCTGCCCTTACATATGGCTCAGAAGAACCACAGTGTGATGCACAGCCATGGGTATCACTGAAAACGAAACCACAGGTGCCAAGATGTCAGACAACTAAACAAAGCAAAACGCATGCACAAGAGACCTTATTTTTCCATTATAACCTTTACTGCACTCTATATGAACACAAATAAAACTGCTGGAGTCCCACTGTCATTTTTTGTTGCAAATGACATTTTAGTAAACTAGAATGATGGGGCTTTAGTACTTCAGCAAGTGTTTACAAGTGAAACAAAGTACCACTATATAGTAGCTGACAACCGTTATTTTGCTGCCCATTTTGAGAACAGCAAAATGTAATGGCAGAGACCCAGATTCCAGCATTGTGTCACTTCTTGCTATAGTGCTGCAGTTTGTCAGGTGTCTTAATGATGAGCCCTGTAGAATCCAAGCCACCATGTTGATTTACAGTTGGCTGACTACACTGTGCATAGGCAGAAACCTTCCACTCAATGATGGGGGAGAGGTAGACCGATCTCATGAATATTATGGGCTCCGTAGCATCAGGTTTAGCTCTCTCAGGGATAATTTTTGCTGGAACCATGAGCACAGGGCTTTGTACGTAGCACAGGTTCTATAAGTATCTCTGGAGGAACGGGGTTGTCTTTTCATATAAGGAACAGCGGCTTTTGATTTCAATAGAAGCACTAATGCTTTACTTCCCTAGAGGAGGTGCAGAAGCAAAATGAAAGATTTGCTGCTGGGCTCTCACAAATGACAGCAGATTGCACCCTGTATAGGGGGCTTTACACGCTGTGACATCGCTAATGCGGAGTCGTTGGGGCTGATGTTGCTGTGTGTGACACCGATGAGCGATTTTGCATCGTTGCAAAAACGTGCAAAATCGCTCATCGGTGACATGGGGGTCCATTCTCGATTATCGTTACTGCAGCAGTAACGATGTAGTTCGTCGCTCCTGCGGCAGCACACATCGCTATATGTGACGCCGCAGGAACGAGGAAGCTCTCCTTACCTGCCTCCCGGCCGCTATGCGGAAGGAAGGATGTGGGCGGGATGTTACGTCCCGCTCATCTCCGCCCCTCTGCTGCTATTGGGCGGCTGCTCAGTGACGTCACTGCGACGCCGCACGGACCGCCCCTTAGAAAGGAGGCGGTTTGCCGGTCACAGCAACGTCGCCGGGCAGGTAAGTATGTGTGACAGGTCTGGGCGATGTTGTGCGGCACGGGCAGCGATTTGCCCGTGTCGCACAACAGATGGGGGCGGGTACCCACACTAGCAATATCGAGACCGATATCGCAGTGTGTAAAGTAGCCTTTACACTGTGAAAAACGAATAGTCCAAAGTAGACAGACCCTTATTTGTATGGCAAGCTTTACAAAGTAAACTGTCAGAGCCAACATGACAGTTTATCCCATTGTTTAAAGGGAATCTGTCAGAAGGTTTTTGCTACCTCACCTGAAAGCAGCATTATATAGGCAGAGAGATCCTGAATCCAACAATGTATAACTTAGATTACTGGCTGCAGCAGGGTCTCGGTAAAGATTGTACATTGACCAAGAGGTGTCAGAGGAGGGGGCATGTCGGACTATCATGTGCATGACTTTATAGTCCAAGCAATGATAAGGACCCTGATGCTTAAACAAACACAGCAAATGAACAACTGATCGGACTGTGACAAGACAGGCATCTCTGAATCTTCTGTGTTAACCCTTGCAGCATGTTGGCTTCACCTTACATAGCAAAAACCTGATGACAGATTCCCTTTAACATGGCTTATACTAAAAAAGTCCACAAAGATATAGTGATCTGTGGAAGTGCAGAAATATCATAGGATAACAGTACCAATGAATCACTGCTACTTAGCACTTCTGATCCGGCGGGTTATCTTTATATCATGATACATATTTGTGTATATTATCTGACCGATTGCAGCATCATGTGTAAATGGGTATTTTACCTTGAACGTTAATATCATTACATGATTGTCTATATGTCTGCTGGTAGATATTATTAAGTCATGGCATTGTAGTTAAACCTTCCATTCATTGCAGGTCATTTTATACATTTTTCTATTTGTAAATTAATTATTCAAAATCTTCTAGAGCAGCCATTTACTTGTTCTGAGAGCTCATATCTATATATATCATGTACCTTATATAATCATTTCACATATAAGTGAGTCTCCATCTGTATCACACCGCTCTGTTGTGTTGATTTTAAATCACGTCTCTGTGTGTCTCTTTGTGTTGCGGTCACAAATAAAATTAAATATTTTTGTACTTTTGCAAAACTTTTGGGTATTTGCCTTTATTAATACTGGTTATATATTATTGACTAGGTCAGTTTTTCTTTGTATACTTGGTATGGTGACTTTGGTCATAGTGACTCTTTAATATGGTTATTAAGTCCTGTATTCTGTTGTATCTAATATACTTATCACAAGATACTGGAATGGCACGGAGAAGTAATATGCATAAGGCCTTAGGTTTCACACACCGGCGTTTCGCAGTCTGTGTACAGACCGTGATGGGTATGGGTCTCCAGACCCTCATGGTGTTAATATACACCAGATAAAAGTTGGTTGAAATGGTAAATTTTAACTATAAGGCTATGTGTCCGCAGGTACGAGCGCATGTTTCCCGCAGCTGCCCGCCGGCGTCCGCAGCTATTTTTAGCTGCGAGTTTCCAGCGGAATAGCTGCGGGAAACATGCGGATATTCATGCGGCTTACCTGTGGACGTCCCGGCCTCTTATCTCCATAGCGGAGGGCCGGCACATCCGCAGGTAATTCCGCATGAATAATTGACATGCAATTATACATGCGGATGCCTACATCCGCAGCATGGTCGGCAGCTGCACTTTCCGCAGCATGGACACAGCACTCCCCATGTCCCATAGGATAACATGGGGAGTCACTGTACATGCTAAAACTTGCAAATTTATCTGGAAAATCCAGAAAAATCCGCAGGTTTTCCGTGGCAAAATCCGCAGAAACAAGGTCCCGTGGGCACATAGCCTTATGACTTTCTGCTGTTTTCAAAACAAAAATGTTAGTTTTCACCCATGTTTATTTATTTATGTTTTTAATCAATCTAAGCACGGGCAGTTGATGAAGGATTGTTTGTCAGCACATTTTCCTCTAATGTCTATAAGGTCCTAACTCAACAGCCTTAATATGCCGATGATGCCTTTGAATTTGGTTTAGGAGATCAGTAGCCCGTCCAAAAGTAGCTGTACCCAGTCTTGTAAAGACGACCTTATGCTACATCCACGAGAATGGTCAGTGTCAGTATCGAAACACACGAGACACAACATTAGCCCATGTATTCGTGCATGTGAGCCATTTTCCCCATGGATCTCCGGTCCACATGGAGGAAAGAAAAATAAATGACAATGTGCGCTGGTTGTGCTTACAAACCAGATTAAAGTAGGTAAATGTTGGCAGCTTCAGGCCCATCCAGAGGTTGCAAATGTGACTGGTCAGATAAAGTTAGCGGCCCGTGTGACTGCAGCCCAACCCTAAAAACAGTGATAGCCTGCAAAACTTTACACATATATTTGGGTAGAGATTCAGCAAAGCTTTTATGCCAGAAAACTGGTGTAAAAAAACTTGGAAAAGTCACAAAATATTGAATAATGCGAGGTTGTGCAAAAATGTGGCTACTATTGGCATTTTCAGGCCATTTTCTCCTAGCTTTGGCAAAGTGGGCAGAGCAGGGGTGGGATGGCAGTGTGGTGGCCACAGCTCTTCGAATCCTTGACAAGTCACTGCATTCCTTAGGCACACAGGGAGGCTTATGCCACTTTGCTGCTCGCCTGATTCATTAAGGCTGCTTTCACACTACGTTTTTTTTAACGCAAAAAACGGATCCAGTGCAAATGCGTTTTCATTTCAATGCATTTGCAATGGACTCGCGTCAACATGCGTTCGCGTGCGTTATAGTGAGGATCCAGCTACGTGCAGTTTTTTTAACTTTTTTCAAAAACGCTACTTGTAGCTGCATCCAAATACTGTTTTTCACTGGATCCTGACTATACTAGACTAGACTAGACTATACAAACACATGTGAATGCTGGCATGCTGATAGACAGGATCCTGCTTGCTCTACTGAGCATGCCCAGAAACCAGCCTGGCGTGACCAGTCTCTCTCTCTCCCCCTCCCTCTCTCTCTCGCCCTCCCTCTCTTTCCCCCACCTGAGAGCGGCGGACGCTCGTAACCAAGGTAAATATCGGGTAACCAAGCAAAGCGCTTCGCTTAGTTACCCGATGTTTACCTTGGAAACGTGTTCAGGGAGCCCGGCTCCTAGCAGCTACGGACGGTCATAACCAAGGTAAATATCGGGTATCCAAGCAAAGCACTTCGCTTAGTTACCCCATGTTTACCTTGGTTACGAACCTCCACAGCTGTCAGATGTCGGCTCCCAGTCTATCACGTTCAGTTCCCCTCACTCCCGATCACATGACTCCAATGCCCGCCCATAAACTTCAAGTGACAGGATCCTGCTTTGTAAAAACAGGATCCACTTTTACAGCCAAAATTGTTCATGACACGTTAAAAAAAAACGTAGTGTGAAAGCAGCCTAAGACGTGTAGGTCTCTTATGAATCAGGTGCTTCGCACTCCCCCTGCCTCTTCAGGACCACAGTGAACAATCCTATTTTATTTCTCATTTAGGGGCCGTTTCATTCCATCACTAATCTACTGTTTATGCTTTCCCATAATTCTAATGCTGGATAGGATCTCATCATGTATATTAGGGAACGGTGTATATGCTTCATTTAATTATCAGGTTAGGGACAATAATAATCTAAACCGACTCTGCCGACGTGTGAGCTCCTGCATTATGTGTGTCCAGAGCAGACTGTCATTAGGGAACAGGCCGTGACTTGCCACGAGTAGTCCCAGAGATAAAATTCCACTTCTTTCATAGTATGTCACACGCAGTAGGTTTTTTTTTCTTTAGACATTCCTGCAATCCACTTGTCGAGTTGGAGATTATTATTTGCCAGCATTCTGCAAAATCCGCACCTCCTTGTAACCATCGCAGTGCTTTATTGGCTATCAAATGAGATCACATTTGTCAAGAATTCCTGCCCAGTTAAGATGACCTTCTTCCTGCAGCCCCATTAGGAATGTGCTATTAAGAATTATTACCATTAAAAAAAAAAAAAAAAAGAAGAAGTGGTCAGTAGAATGAGCCCTCCTAAGCTGTCTATATGAGCATGCAGGGTATAGAAAGTGGAATACAATGATACCTTCATGTCTCTCCAGTAATAGTGTTCCCCCGTGGTCCCCACATAGCTTTCTCAATAGCCAGATCAGACACCCCTATACTTTGCACTGACGAGGGCAAGCACCCTGAAACACCGTGTCTGCAAATTGGGATTCTGATCTGGCTTATATATCCTGAGTCATATTGCAAAGGATTGTTGAAAATCCACTTGTGACTTTTAGGATTGCTACTTCCAATAGGTGGCGCTGTGCTAGAGTTTGTCTCCTTTACTGGAGAGACAATTTGAATATTTCTTAGAGGGGCGTGGCAGCTATAAGTCCCCTTACCTGGCAGCCAGACTGGCTTGCAAAGTCTCCTTAAGGAGAATAGTGTTCCCCCGTGGCACCTTCATGTCTGCGATCCGATATCTCATTCTAGAGAAATCCACGTTTTCCTTAAGATCTTTGGGCCGGACACTGATCTCTCTGAGAATCTGCCTCTAGGACTTATTTAAATGAAATGGGACATTACCAGTGTGAGACATGTAATGACTGACAGTCTGTTCTCCAGATCTACATGTCTCAAACTGGTAAAGCCCCCTTTCAGATAAAATAAACCCTGAAGGAAGATGTTTGAGGAGATCTGTGTTCAGCACATAGATCTTAACAGCTCATTAATATTTTAAGAAAAATATGGATACCGCTGGCATAAAACATCGAATCGCAGATATGGAGGTATCATTTTATTTAGCTTTTTATGACCTACATGGCCATGCAGACGGGTTTGGAGGGTTGATCGTAAGACAGATTCCTTTTAATCAGAGCTTCATGTATCCCTCATACACCCACAATGCCTAAAGGCCACACATCAGCTTACAGAATCTTGTTGTATTTGTGCCTAACTACTTTGGCTATTGCATAGGAATATATTTTGTAACAAATTGGACCCTAACCGGAGTGCGCCTGCCCTCATGCCATGCTGCATTTTCACCCAAATCTTTAGATTTTATTCCACTTTAATGTATAATGTCTAGATCACTTCTAGCTAATGATAAACAGATAAAATAGGAGCATGTCAACAGATTTTTCTTCCCTTTTCTTCTCTTTACAACATCTTTGCACTAGCTCATATCCTGGAATATGACCAATCATTTCCTGCAATGTGCTCAGCATCTTTCACAAATGTTCACAATGTTCCCTTGTCTTGAGAATAGATCTCTTCAATAGGACACGATTATAATACAAGTCTATGACCAGACATATACACCCATCATGTCAACAGCCCTACTCAATGGGACGTCCTAGACTTCCATACGGACATTGAACTGCTGGAATATGCAATCACTTTTTGATCATGGGAGTCGCGCTTCTGCGGCTTCCCTACTAATCAAAACAAGAATGGGGGCAATTTGTCTTCTGCGTTTTTCCGTAAGAGAAATCTGGCAGTACCATCTACCCTCCTAAGCCATCTATGCGGGTCATAGAAAGCCAAATAAGATGAAAACTTGCTTGATATCTGCAATCCAATGATGATTCTGCTAATGAAGGGGAATCTGTCAGAAGGTTTTTGCTGTGTAATCTGACAGCAGTATGATATAGGGACAGAGACCACGATTCCAGCGATGTATCACTTAGTTTATTTGGTGAAGCAGATGTGATAGAACCACAATTTTCTGTGCTGCAGATCTAGCAGAGCTCAGCTGTTTGGGCTGTGTATAATCCCACCCACAGCACAGCTTTCTGTGTACACTGTATATTGACAGAAAGCTGTTAATCAGTGGTGGGGACGTGGTTGGACTAGGATGCATGAGTCACTTAGTCCTGTAGTGAATCTCGAACTGATAAAACACAACATAGTAAGTGATAAATCGCAGGAATCACTATATTATGGTACGCTCAAATTACATAGCAAAAACCTGCTGATAGATTCCCTTATTTAATCGTATGAACATATACCTTACCATCATATAAAAATAAACACCAGATTCCCTTTAAAAGAGGATACTCCTTGCATTGCAATGTGCCACGATCAATCAGAAGGATTGATTATTCAAGACACCTTTGTTTTATCATGGTGGGTTTGAAATTCTGAACTTTAACCATTCCGCAAAAATCATTAATATACGTGGCTAGCATTTGCCATGTAAAATTGTGAGGGAGCTCTGGGTGCTTCTACCCTAATCTTAAAGGGGTTGTTCTCTTCCAGAAAATTTTAATCTCCGAGAACAGATTGGAATATGAAATCACACTGCTCTTATTCTCACCTTTCCTGGGTCCACCCCCGAGTTTCTGCCGCTGCTTGCAAGATTTCACATTGGCCAAAGCCAATCTGAGTTCAGTGACTGCCTGTAAAGACAGAATACCCCTCTCAGCCAATGAGATCACTGATTGGCTTGCATTCTGTCAACGTCATGTCCATGCAGCCAGTATCAGATACGAGGAGCAGGCGGGTTTTCAGCCATAGACTCAAGGGCGGTCAGTAAAACACAGGTTTGGGTTTTTTTGTTTTTTTTTTTTTTTAAACAAAATGCTATTGAGGAAACGATATTATCTGAAAGGGGATAACCATCTTATGACCCCATGCTCTCTGTTGATTTATCTATAGCAAAGGGCCGCAATGGTTTTTCTTATTAAAGGCAATCTGTCACCACTTTGGCCTTTCTGACCTATTAGCATGGCCATACAGGTAACAGGATGCTGACAATAGTCTTACCTGTAAGTTTCATACCAGATGCCTTATTGTTGAAAGATCATCTTTTATCACTTTATGTTAATGAGTTCTTCCAGGCTATGGGGCGTACGCTGCCCGAAAGAGAACGCTACCTCCTTGCTTCATTAACATCATTTTCGCCACCTAGTAGCGTCACAGTCTGCCTGTGACATGTAGTCCCTGATCTGAAAATCCCGCATCGACACAGTAAATGTTCTAACGTTAGCCTGCATTGTGCCACCCGCCGAAGAAAGTAGGGAGAGCACCTTTACACAGGGCACAGAGAATCACTGGAATGGAAGTAGCAGTGACTCCCCAGCGCCTGCGCAGAACAGTTATTAAAGTCAATGCCCTTCGGAGGGTGGAACAATACAGGCAAATGTTGGAACATAAACTGTGCAGGCACGGGATTGCAGAGCAGGAACTACACGTCACAGGCAGACTGACACTACTAGGAGGTGAAAATGATGCTAATGAAGCAAGAAGGTGGGTTATCTTCCATGCAGCATACGTCCCATAGCCTGGAAGAACTCATTAAAGGGAACCTGCCAAATCCAATATGTAGCCAGAACCACGAGCAGTTTTGGGTGCATATTGCAAATCTTTGCCTAACCGTCCCTGTATACTTTTTCTAAAGATCTCATTATCTATGCTAGTGTATACAGGGAGTATTAGGCAGGGATTAGCAATATGCACCCAGAACTGCTCGTGGTTCTGGGTGCATATGGCACCTGACAGGTTCCCTTTAAGAGACAAAAGATGATATTTCAATAAGGCATACACAAGACTATTTTCAGCATTCGCCCATATTAATAGTTCAGTAAGGTCAAAGTGGTGACAGATTCCCTTAAAGTAAATTCATGTATTTTGAGTTAAAATATTTTTTGCAATTGAGTTTCATTAAAAAATGCGGCACCATTCGGCCTGTACAGGCTTTTTATTTCCCGACACTTTGCTTATTGCTCAATAAATCAACTGAGAAACCATCAGCAATTTTGCAGCTCTTATGTTTTTTGGAATTCCTTTAGGATTTATGATCATGGACCACATCAAAGTTCAGCTGAATTTTAATGTGGTCAATTGGTAGGGAAGTAAAAAAGCCAAATGTTGTACATTTTTTTAATGGAGCTCAATTGCAAAAATGTATTTTTATCCCCAAAATGCATGGAATGATAAAAAAAAAAAAAAAAAATCAAAAACGATAATTTACCCAAATTTATCTAGTAGTAGCCAATGTGTTCTTTCTACCACATCACAGTCCAGGCAGCTGCATATACCACAAATAAACCAGCAGAACAGGAAAAAGGACTAAAGCCGCGGATATGGTAATTCCCCAAAGTACGAGTACACTGGATACAAGTCACCTCCGATGACAGATAGTAATCCACTGTTTACTGCTGACAAATCATTGGATACTAATGGAGCGTGCCCCGGCCAATTCCTTGACAGTTTTGAACTAAAAATACAACAAAGATTAATGCTTCCGGCAACTCCAATAAAAAAAAATATCCCTTGATTACGCGTGTAATCCTACTGGAAAAAAACTGCAGTAACTTACACAGTATGCAGTTGTCAGGATTATAACTATATTGTATTGAAAAGATTTTTCCAAAAAATATAATATAAATTCAATCTATATCT
The DNA here is from genome assembly GCF_048569485.1 of Anomaloglossus baeobatrachus. NCBI lineage: Eukaryota > Metazoa > Chordata > Amphibia > Anura > Aromobatidae > Anomaloglossus > Anomaloglossus baeobatrachus. Next base: position 178,624,643 of record NC_134356.1, read on the forward strand.
ATATATCTATGTCTATATCCACACACACACACACACACACATACATATACATACATATTATATTTGTAATTAGTGATGAGCGAGCACTACCATGCTCGGGTGCTCAGTACTAGTAACTACTGATGAGCGGGCACTACCATGCTCGGGTGCTCAGTACTAGTAAACTAGTGATGAGCGGGCACTACCATGCTCGGGTGCTCAGTACTAGTAACTAGTGATGAGCGAGCACTACCATGCTCGGGTGCTCAGTACTAGTAACTAGTGATGAGCGGGCACTACCATGCTCGGGTGCTCAGTACTAGTAACTAGTGATGAGCGAGCACTACCATGCTCGGGTGCTCAGTACTAGTAGCTAGTGATGAGCGAGCACTACCATGCTCGGGTGCTCAGTACTAGTAACTAGTGATGAGCGAGCACTACCATGCTCGGGTGCTCAGTACTAGTAACTAGTGATGAGCGAGCACTACCATGCTCGGGTGCTCAGTACTAGTAACTAGTGATGAGCGGGCACTACCATGCTCGGGTGCTCAGTACTAGTAACTAGTGATGAGCGAGCACTACCATGCTCGGGTGCTCAGTACTAGTAACTAGTGATGAGCGGGCACTACCATGCTCGGGTGCTCAGTACTAGTAACTAGTGATGAGCGGGCACTACCATGCTCGGGTGCTCAGTACTAGTAACTAGTGATGAGCGAGCACTACCATGCTCGGGTGCTCAGTACTAGTAACTAGTGATGAGCGGGCACTACCATGCTCGGGTGCTCAGTACTAGTAACTAGTGATGAGCGAGCACTACCATGCTCGGGTGCTCAGTACTAGTAGCTAGTGATGAGCGAGCACTACCATGCTCGGGTGCTCAGTACTAGTAACTAGTGATGAGCGAGCACTACCATGCTCGGGTGCTCAGTACTAGTAACTAGTGATGAGCGGGCACTACCATGCTCGGGTGCTCAGTACTAGTAACTAGTGATGAGAGGGCACTACCATGCTCGGGTGCTCAGTACTAGTAACTAGTGATGAGCAAGCACTACCATGCCCAGGTGCTCAGTACTAGTAACTAGTGATGAGCGAGCACTACCATGCTCGGGTGCTCAGTACTAGTAACTAGTGATGAGCGGACACTACCATGTTTGGGTACTAGTATCTAGTGATGGGCGAGCACTACCATGCTCCGGTGCTCAGTACTAGTAACTAGTGATGAGCGGGCACTACCATGCTCGGGTGCTCAGTACTAGTAGCTAGTGATGAGCGAGCACTACCATGCTCGGGTGCTCAGTACTAGTAACTAGTGATGAGCGAGCACTACCATGCTCGGGTGCTCAGTACTAGTAACTAGTGATGAGCGGGCACTACCATGCTCGGGTGCTCAGTACTAGTAACTAGTGATGAGCAAGCACTACCATGCCCAGGTGCTCAGTACTAGTAACTAGTGATGAGCGAGCACTACCATGCTCGGGTGCTCAGTACTAGTAACTAGTGATGAGCGGACACTACCATGTTTGGGTACTAGTATCTAGTGATGGGCGAGCACTACCATGCTCCGGTGCTCAGTACTAGTAACTAGTGATGAGCGGGCACTACCATGCTCGGGTGCTCAGTACTAGTAACTAGTGATGAGCAAGCACTACCATGCCCAGGTGCTCAGTACTAGTAACTAGTGATGAGCGAGCACTACCATGCTCGGGTGCTCAGTACTAGTAACTAGTGATGAGCGGACACTACCATGTTTGGGTACTAGTATCTAGTGATGGGCGAGCACTACCATGCTCCGGTGCTCAGTACTAGTAACTAGTGATGAGTGGGCACTACCATATTCTGGTGCTCAGTATTCATAACGAGCAGTTGGTGCCTGGGATGGGCACAACTTGTGTACCGAGTATAATGGAAGTCAATGGGAAATTCAAACATTTTTCCAGAAGATTACGAGTAACAAGCACCCGAGCATGGTAGTGCTCGCTCATCACTAATTGTAACTGTTTGGCTACTGGGGACGGAGGTTGTAAAAGCCAGTCTTTTCAATGAGAGATTAGGCAGCATGCTCCCAGCAGCAAGTGCCTCCAATACTTAGCCCTCCAGAGGTATCATCATCACATTCTAATTGGTTGGAGGGCCGATCTTGGTTTGGCCACAGATCTAGACTATTATTGGACTGAACTACATTTGGATTTTCATCTGCCAGTTAAAAATAAATAATATTTACTCACTTATATAGCGCTGTTAATTCCATAGCGCCACACACACACACACACACACACACACACACACACACACGCACGCACGCTCGCTCACAGTCGAAATTCCCTATCAGTATGTTTGCACAACATGACCAATACCTTTTTTTAATGGGTAAACAGTACTAATTTTTCCTTAACTGCCAGTTATTGAAAAAAAATAAAAATAAAAAATAGTCAGTTGGACAGTGCATCACAGCATGCAGAATCCAGACCTAGCCGCAGCACTAAACTCTTGGTAGTCCTAAACTCCGGTTGGGTTCTTACCACCTATGGTCTAATGGTCTAAGCTTTAGTGAGATGGTTTAATGGCCATCTCAGAATGTGAGTTCTCCACTAGGCCAGATCTGCATTTCTCTTGACAATGGTACAGTATAGGTGTGCAATAAGAAAACAGTGAAGGTCATGGAGACCCAGTCCATTCCATTCTCAGAACCAGTAGCTTTCCTGAAGATCAGCCGTCAGCCATAACATGGGAAGAAGCCTGTTATTAATCTGCTCAACATGAAAGACCATAAGGCTTCAAAGATTCCAAGTCATTATGAGCCTAAAGGCCCCGTCACATGCAACGACTTATAAAATGATATATCACCGGGGTCACAGATTCCGTGACGCACATACGGCATCGTTAGCGACGTCATTGCGTGTGACACCAACGAACGGCCGGTAACAATAAAAAATACTCACCTTATCGTCCATCGTTGACACGTCGTTCACTTTCAAAATACCGTTGATTGTTGAGGTCGCAGGTTGTTTGTCATTCCCAAGGCAGCATAATCGCTATGCGTGACACCTCGGCAACGACGAACTACAGCTTACCTGCGGCCGCCGGCAATGAGGAAGGAAGGAGGTGGGCGGCATGTTACTGCCGCTCATCTCTGCCCCTCCGCTTCTATTGGGTGGCCACTTATTGACGCCGCTGTGACGCCGCTCGAACCGCCCCCTTAGAAAGGAGGCGGTTCGCGGCAATAGCAATGTCGCTAGGCAGGTAAGTCCGTGTGACGGCTCCAAACGATTTTGTGCACCACGGGCACAAACGACGGGGGTGGGTACGCTCGCTAGCGATATCGTTAACAATATCGCTGTGTGTAACGGGGCCTGAAGGTGAGGTTTCCACTGCAGAGTGCCCCATAGTCAGCTGGAATTTACTTTCTACTCTTGAATAAAAGATGCCAAAGTGAAAGGATCCAAAGATCAAGGTCAATAAGCTTTCTGTAAAGTGTACTGATAATTATCTCCATCCTCCAAGGGGCAGCTCTCCTGCATGACTAATAGAAGGCACGTCTGAGCGGCCCTGCTCCTTCAACATCAATTTGCCCTAAATAAGAATATGGCAGATGGACAGTACCTGTTGGGTGTGTTTATGCACTCACAATGCCCAATCAGTGCTGAGACACTGACACCCCCCAAAATAGGTAACACCCAGCTGTCAAATAACTCTGCAACTGTAGGAAGAATAACAGGAACGGCAACACAGCATTATAAGGAAACATGCTGGAAAATGAGGAGATAGAGGGGATGAGGAGTGGAGTACCACTTTAATTCCACCCCCATTATCCTCTGCTTTGTTTTACAGATACAAAAAAGAAAATCTGAATTGGATACGTGGGCGTTTCAGGCTCGGAGATAAACATAGTTCCCACATTACTGAACATCCCTTGGCTCATGTCTACACAATCTGCTTCAGAAACATTGCAGCCATTTAACCTTCAGAAGTCCACGAATCTGCCACGTGAAGGGGTCAGCGGTGGGATCTGGCAACGATAGGCAATAATAATCCCAAATAAACAAGAGTGGGTGTTCCTCCCTAGCGGTCTATGAAGAACTGTTCTCGGGTCCTGGTAAAACAAGGTGCAGGGGTCAAGTGGAGTGGCCACCAATGCCACTAATATAGATCACATGCCAGTGCACACTAAAGACACAGTGGCACCGATTTACCCAGGACATCACCACTATCTGCATGGGTGGCACAGTGTGCTGAATGACTGCAGATAGTGGCACCTTGGATCCATGCAGCACCAGACATCTGAGTCACAGCTCCAGAGGCAATGACAGTATATAGACAGTCACAATATATACTGGGTAGTGCCCATAATGTAGAGGATGGCAGGTACCCCCAGCTGGATCTACAGAAGTACGGTATATAGTGGGTAGTGCAGAGGATGGCAGGTACCCCTCACACTGACAGCTGCTGCATTACACAGTACATGGTGGGGCCACACCACACACTGACAGCTCCTGCATTACACAGTACATGGTGGGGCCACACCACACACTGACAGCTCCTGCATTACACAGTACATGGCGGGGCCACACCACACACTGACAGCTCCTGCATTACACAGTACATGGTGGGGCCACACCACACACTGACAGCTCCTGCATTACACAGTACATGGTGGGGCCACACCACACACTGACAGCTCCTGCATTACACAGTACATGGTGGGGGGGCACACCACACACTGACAGCTCCTGCATTACACAGTACATGGTGGGGGGGGCACACCACACACTGACAGCTCCTGCATTACACAGTACATGGTGGGGGGGGCACACCACACACTGACAGCTCCTGCATTACACAGTACATGGTGGGGGGGGCACACCACACACTGACAGCTCCTGCATTACACAGTACATGGTGGGGGGGGGCACACCACACACTGACAGCTCCTGCATTACACAGTCCATGGCGGAGGGGGGCACACCACACCTGACAGCTCCTGCATTACACAGTACATGGCGGGGGGGGGGGGGGGCACACCACACACTGAAAGCTCCTGCATTACACAGTACATGGCGGGGGGGGGGGGCACACCACACACTGAAAGCTCCTGCATTACACAGTACATGGCGGGGGGGGCACACCACACACTGACAGCTCCTGCATTACACAGTACATGGCGGGGGCGGGGGCACACCACACCTGACAGCTCCTGCATTACATGCCGGGGGGCACACCACACACTGACAGCTCCTGCATTACATGCCAGGGGGGGCACACCACACCTGACAGCTCCTGCATTACATGCCGGGGGGGCACACCACACCTGACAGCTCCTGCATTACATGCCGGGGGGCACACCACACACTGACAGCTCCTGCATTACATGCCGGGGGGCACACCACACCTGACAGCTCCTGCATTACATGCCGGGGGGGCACACCACACACTGACAGCTCCTGCATTACATGCCGGGGGGCACACCACACCTGACAGCTCCTGCATTACATGCCGGGGGGCACACCACACCTGACAGCTCCTGCATTACATGCCAGGGGGGGCACACCACACCTGACAGCTCCTGCATTACATGCCGGGGGGCACACCACACCTGACAGCTCCTGCATTACATGCCGGGGGGCACACCACACCTGACAGCTCCTGCATTACATGCCGGGGGGCACACCACACCTGACAGCTCCTGCATTACATGCCGGGGGGCACACCACACACTGACAGCTCCTGCATTACATGCCGGGGGGCACACCACACCTGACAGCTCCTGCATTACATGCCAGGGGGGGCACACCACACCTGACAGCTCCTGCATTACATGCCAGGGGGGGCACACCACACCTGACAGCTCCTGCATTACATGCCAGGGGGGGCACACCACACCTGACAGCTCCTGCATTACATGCCAGGGGGGGCACACCACACACTGACAGCTCCTGCATTACATGCCGGGGGGCACACCACACCTGACAGCTCCTGCATTACATGCCGGGGGGCACACCACACCTGACAGCTCCTGCATTACATGCCGGGGGGCACACCACACCTGACAGCTCCTGCATTACATGCCGGGGGGCACACCACACCTGACAGCTCCTGCATTACATGCCGGGGGGCACACCACACCTGACAGCTCCTGCATTACATGCCGGGGGGCACACCACACACTGACAGCTCCTGCATTACATGCCGGGGGGCACACCACACACTGACAGCTCCTGCATTACATGCCGGGGGGCACACCACACACTGACAGCTCCTGCATTACATGCCGGGGGGCACACCACACCTGACAGCTCCTGCATTACATGCCGGGGGGCACTTACTTTTATGCGCGGCCACCAGGGACTTGCCATCCTTGATCAGCTCTTTGATGAACTTGTTGGTCTTGTCCAGCTCGGTTTCGTGGGATTTCAGCCTCTCCCGGAATTGCGGGCTGTCCAAGTAACAATCAGTGAACTCCAGAGGGGGCAGCCCCATCTTCCGCCTCACTGAGCAGCAGCGACCAGAGCGGGCAACTAGCAGCGCAGAGCGGTGCAGGAGCCGTGCCGGAGAGCTGCCCCGGGGCTCAGGACATGCCGGCAGCGCAGCCTGGGAGCTGCAGTCATTGAAAGTTTCCGTGCGCAGGGCGGCGCTCAGGCTTTGGCGGGCGTGTGCGGAGGGAACCCGGCACTGATGGCATCCGGCTCCCCGCACCGTGCTGGAGGAAGCGACAAGTAGATGGGGCCTCTCAGATAAGGCCGTGTGATCTCATGGCCACTGGCCGCCACCTCCCAGCGAGCTCGGCCCAGACCCGCCCCTGCACCGCCCTCTGCCCTGATAGCGGCACACCCCCCGAGGAGGGCACCTGTCGGCTCTCTCCGGGCCACTCCTGGCCGGGCGCTCCGTGGTGCCGGTCACGGCTCAGGTGGGCAGCCAGGGAGGTGCCTAACGGCGGAAAGGAATCCCGCACTTAGCTCCATTTCTTTTCTGTTATTCGTGCTGTTATTTGATCTCGCAGATATTTGCACATTAGAAGCAGGAGACTTCGTCTCTGATACATATCTAGACCCCTGGGAAGCAAGCTGCCCCAAACCAGCAACCGAGGGGTGGGGTACAGGTATCACAGACCCCCAAACCAGCAACCGAGGGGTGGAGGAATCACAGACCCCCAAACCAGCAACTGAGGGGTGGAGGAATCACAGACCCCCAAACCAGCAACTGAGGGGTGGAGGAATCACAGACCCCCAAACCAGCAACTGAGGGGTGGAGGAATCACAGACCCCCAAACCAGCAACTGAGGTAGGTGGAGGAATCACAGAGCCGCAAACCAGCAACCGAAGGGTGGAGTACAGGAAAAATAGACCCCCCCCAAACCAACAACCGAGGGGTGGGGTACCGGAATCACAGACCCCCCCCAAACCAGCAACCGAGGGGCAAAGTACAGGAATCATAGACCCCCAAACCAGCAACCGAGGGGTGGGGTACCGGAATCACAGACCCCCCAAACCAGCAACCGAGGGGCGGAGTACAGGAATCACAGACCCCATAACCAGCAACCGAGGGGTGTGGTACAGGAATCATAGACCCCCAAACCTGCAACCGAGGGGTGGGGTACAGGAATCACAGACCCCCAAACCTGCAACCGAGGGGTGGAGTACAGGTATCACAGACCCCCAAACCAGCAACTGAGGGGTGGAGTACAGGTATCACAGACCCCCCCAAACCTGCAACCGAGGGGTGGGGTACAGGAATCACAGACCCCCAAACCTGCAACCGAGGGGTGGAGTACAGATATCAAAGACCCCCAAACCAGCAACCGAGGGGTGGAGAACAGGTATCACAGACCCCCCAAACCTGCAACCGAGGGGTGGGGTACAGGAATCACAGACCCCCAAACCAGCAACCGAGGGGTGGAGTACAGGAATCACAGACCCCCCAAACCAGCAACCGAGGGGCGGAGTACAGGAATCACAGACCCCATAACCATCAACCGAGGGGTGTGGTACAGGAATCATAGACCCCCAAACCTGCAACTGAGGGGTGGGGTACAGGAATCACAGACCCCCAAACCAGCAACCGAGGGGTGGAGGAATCACAGAGCCCCAAACCAGCAACCAAGGGGTGGAGGAATCACAGAGCCCCAAACCAGCAACCGAGGGGCGGAGTACAGGAATCATAGACCCCATAACCAGCAACCGAGGGGTGTGGTACAGGAATCATAGACCCCCAAACCTGCAACTGAGGGGTGGGGTACAGGAATCACAGACCCCCAAAAGAAATTGGGCGATCCCCACAGCAAAGTGATAAGAACACAAGGTTTGCTTTGTGTATAAACATCAATGCTTTATTTAATAAACAGAAAAGTAGGAGGAAACAACAAATTCAGAGCCACAGAGAATCTGCTGGTAGAATCATGAGCTGAATGCTGCGCTCCTAGCCTGATATACAGTATAGTGGTATACAATGATGAGTCACAAGGAGCAACAAAGTATATATAACTAATCTAGCAGCAAAGTGTCTAAGGCCTCATGCGCATGTCGCAGGGTTTTTTTTTTTTCTCGTTTTTGTCACGACACTGCACTGTGTCAATGACAAAATGTATGTGTGACGCCCTGGACTATCAGGTCGTCACAGGGTATTGTGCAATCTGCCCTTCTGTGCAATATCCACCTCCTCTTTGGTTATGGGTCCCCAACTACATGGTGTTGCCTACGTGAGCTAATCAAAATCCTAGGTACACTCTGCACCACACCCACCAGACACACCAGTGGACGGCCTGAGTGGAATAGGGTCGCCACTTGGGGGGTAGGTAAGGGGAGGTCAAGAGTGTCAGAGTTGTGAGTTGGAGAGTGAAGAGTGAAGTGAAGGAGGTCAGGAGCAGGGCTCCTTGGAAGCAACTAGGTGGCAGATGGTGGTCTGGGCCTAGTAGGAGCTGGACCACCGATCGCAGGGGATCAAGACAAGGGGCACGGAACTGTCAAGTAGGACAGCCGGCGGCCTTGTACCATCACCGGGCTGGGACAAGGGCACGACGGGGTACGGGGACCCTAGGTCAGGGAGTAGCTTCAGGCAACCTGACAATTTACCCGACAAAAACGGAGCCTTCAAGATCCGTCCTCCACCTGCTCCAAAATCGGGGTACTAGCGCAACGAGGGGATAGGACTTTCCACTAACACAGTCCAGAAAATCCCAAGTGTAAACCCTGAGAGCAAGCTCCCGCAGTTAGCCATAGTGGGGAGCGGGACCCAACCAAGAAGTGAACTAAGTGCCAGGAGGTAGGTCACACAGCACCATCAGGGACAGGACCCAAACTAGCTCCCCTCAGCGGCAGCGGTATCCAGAACTTTGGTTTATTCAGTTGTCGGTGTCAGCTTTATGGACTGAGTGAGTACGCAAGTGACCCCTTCACACCCAATGGAACTACCCAAACACCATCACCGAGCCCCGGGGCATCCCCCCTACCCGTGGAGGGTTCCAACACCTTGCTGCCCCACTCCATCGCCCCCGGGTACTCCCAACTGCAGCGGTGGTACTCCACATTATCACATACCACGTGTGGCGTCACGAACTCTAAATATACAATCCCCTGTAAATAACCCCCCTTCATTTGAGTGGCCGCACAACCCCGGGGTCCGGACGCCCCTCGAGCCACCGCGGATCCGGATCCGAGCAGCTGACACGGGGGCAGCACATATGTTGTTTTTGCTTAATCAGCAAAGTCTATGAGAAATTAGAATTTCCATACGCACGTTGCAGTTTTTTGTCACACTGCTCCTGCAGCCTCTCATTCTTCTTTCGGAGCCGCTCATTAGGCTCATACATATTCACTGCTTCCCTCACCCACTGGCGTCTGTGATTAGTTGCAGTTAGACGCGCCCCCACAGTGACAGCTGTCTGACTGAAACCAATCACAGACGCTAGTGGGAGGGTTCTATATCGTACAGTAAAATAAATAAAATAAAAAAACGGCATGTGGTCCCAATTTTGATACCCAGCCAAGATAAAGCCCCATAGCTGGGGGCTGGTATTCTCAGGGGAGTCCTATTGTTATTAGACTCTCCTCAGCCTAAAAATATTAGCCAGCAGCTGCCCGGAATTGCTGCATCCATTAGATGCGACAATCCCAGAACTTTATCCAGGTCTTCCCGATTGCCCTAGTACGGTGGCAATCGGGGTAATGAGTTAATGGCAGCCCGTAGTTGCCACTAAGTCCTAGATTAGTCATGGCAGACGTCTATTAGACACCCCCTCATCACTAATCTGTAAGTGAAAGTAAATACAAACACCAAAAAATCCTTTATTTAAAATAAAAGACAAAAAAGCACCCTCTTTCACCATTTTAACTTATACTAACAGTTTATTTTGTTCCTATAGTAACCACTGATAGTTGCTATTAATAGCCAATAGCTCCCACCTCTATGCAGTTAAATGGAGGTAGGATTTTGGTGAATAACTGTAAAGCGCGGGGTTAAATTTTCCCGTAAAAACATAGTCTATGACGTTCCCTGGGTCACATCAGGCGTCTGTGTAAAATTTCGTGATTGTAAATGCAACGGTGCGGATTCCTTTAGCGGATATACACACACACATATGTACACACATACATACACTGAGATATATATCTATATATATAATTGCCTTATTCTGTCTGTCTGTCTGTCTGTCTGTCATGCTCCAAAATTGTGTCCTTACGGTGACATTGTGTCCTTACGGTGACACAAAGCTGATTGGCCGCTGGGCTTGCCATGGCCCCGCCCCCCCACACGGATTGGCCGCTCGCCCAGGCTGCGCCCCCACACGGATTGGCCAGCCGCTCACCCAGGCTCCGCCCCCCCACAGATTGGCCTCTCGCCCCGGCACCCTGCAGGCATTGGCAACTCGGCCACGCCCCGCCCCCCTCACGCAATGCACGCTAGCTCTGGCCCCGCCCCCCCGCGCATTCCACGAACTGACACGGTCACGGAGCCACAACTCCCAGGTGAGTACTGTACTCCCCCCCCCCCCAACGGGAGCCCACATCAGCGTACGCCGCCAACCCAGCCGACACTGACCCTCGCATTGCTGGCCTTGCCGCCGTATGCTGGTGTGGGCTCCCGAGCGAGCGGGGGACGGGATACGTTGGTAACCATGCTAGCATAGTTACCAGCTGGTAACCATGCTAGCATAGTTACCAGCACATCAAGGTCCTGCAGCGGCGGAAGATCCACACGCACACACATAACAGCACACACACACACACACATCAGATCACACTCACTCTCACAAACAACTCACACACACCTCACACACACATCGCATCCACACACTCACAGCATCCGGCGATATCGCTTGCTTCTCGGCCTCGATACTGTGCTGTTGTGACCTTCCAGGACCTGCCGGAGGATCACATGGCCAGAAGCATGTGGTATCTCCGGAAGTTGTGAGTATGAGCGCGTATGTGCAATATCGTCAGTGTGTGTGTGCGTGAGTGTATGCGATCGGGTGTGTGTGAGTGTATACGATCGGGTGTGTGTGAGTGTATGCGATCGGGTGTGTGTGAGTGTATGCGATCGGGTGTGTGTGAGTGTATGCGATCGGGTGTGTGTGTGTGAGTGTATGCGATCGGATCTGTGAGTGTCGGCAGAGGAGCGTGGCGTGCTGGAGGAGGCTGGGAGGAGAGATGCTGATCCTGGGGAAGGCTGGGATGGGGAGACTGATGCTGGGGACAGAGAGGCTGATGCTGGGGACAGAGAGGCTGATGCTGGGATGAGAGAGGCTGATGCTGGGATGAGAGAGGCTGATGCTGGGGACAGAGAGGCTGATGCTGGGGACAGAGAGGCTGATGCTGGGATGAGAGAGGCTGATGCTGGGGACAGAGAGGCTGATGCTGGGGACAGAGAGGCTGATGCTGGGATGAGAGAGGCTGATGCTGGGGACAGAGAGGCTGATGCTGGGATGAGAGAGGCTGATGCTGGGGACAGAGAGGCTGATGCTGGGGACAGAGAGGCTGATGCTGGGGACAGAGAGGCTGATGCTGGGGACAGAGAGGCTGATGCTGGGGACAGAGAGGCTGATGCTGCGGGGAGAGAGGCTGATGCTTGGGACAGAGAGGCTGATGCTGGGATGAGAGAGGCTGATGCTGGGGACAGAGAGGCTGATGCTGCGGGTAGAGAGGCTGATGCTGGGAGGAGAGAGGCTGATGCAGCGGGCAGAGAGGCTGATGCTGCGGGTAGAGAGGCTGATGCTGGCGCAGCATGGCGGAGGGAGCACGTTTGGGAGTGCGCAGCATGGCGGATGGAGCACTTTTGGGAGTGCGCAGCATGGCGGATGGAGCACGTTTGGGAGTGCGCAGCATGGTGGATGGAGCACGTTTGGGAGTGCGCAGCATGGCGGATGGAGCACGTTTGGGAGTGCGCAGCATGGCGGATGGAGCACGTTTGGGAGTGCGCAGCATGGCGGATGGAGCACGTTTGGGAGTGCGCAGCATGGCGGATGGAGCACGTTTGGGAGTGCGCAGCATTGCGGATGGAGCACGTTTGGGAGTGCGCAGCATGGCGGATGGAGCACGTTTGGGAGTGCGCAGGATGGGAGATGGAGCACGATGGGGTGGTGCGCAGCATAGGGGATGGAGCACGTTTGGGAGTGCGCAGCATGGCGGATGGAGCACGTTTGGGAGTGCGCAGCATGGGGGATGCAGCACGATGGGGAGTGCGGAGTATGGCGGATGGAGCACGTTTGGGAGTGCGCAGCATGGCGGATGGAGCACGTTTGGGAGTGCGCAGCATGGGAGATGGAGCACGATGGGGGGTGCGCAGCATAGGGGATGGAGCACGATGGGGAGTACGCTGCATGGGGGATGGAGCACGATGGGGAGTGCGGAGTATGGCGGATGGAGCACGTTTGGGAGTGCGCAGCATGGCGGATGGAGCACGTTTAGGAGTGCGCAGCATGGCGGATGGAGCACGTTTGGGAGTGCGCAGCATGGGAGATGGAGCACGATGGGGAGTGCGCAGCATGGCGGATGGAGCACGTTTGGGAGTGCGCAGCATGGGGGATGGAGCACGATGGGGAGTGCGCTCCATGGTGGATGGAGCACGATGGGGAGTGCGGAGTATGGCGGATGGAGCACGTTTGGGAGTGCGCAGCATGGCGGATGGAGCACGTTTGGGAGTGCGCAGCATGGCGGATGGAGCACCTTTGGGAGTGCGCAGCATGGGGGATGGAGCACGATGGGGAGTGCGCAGCATGGCGAATGGAGCACGTTTGGGAGTGCGCAGCATGGGGGATGGAGCACGATGGGGAGTCCGCTGCATGGCGGATGGAGCACGTTTGGGAGTGCGCAGGATGGGAGATGGAGCACGATGGGGGGTGCGCAGAATAGGGGATGGAGCACGATAGGGAGTGCGCTGCATGGGGGATGGAGCACGATGGGAAGTGCACACCTCCCCCCAACACACACACACACACAACACACCACACACACACACACTGGGAACCACAAACAACTGCCCTATACAGACACCCACACACACAGACAACGCTGCACACACAAATATACGCACATACCGCACAACACACACATTGCACAAAACATACCTCCCCCCAAAACACACCACACACACAAACCGCGCAACACACACACAACGCTACAGACACACAGCGCTCCACAAACAACACAACACACAAACAACACCGCTCTCACCCCCCATCACACCCAGACAACACCCAGAACATGTACAGCGCCCTACACAAACACTTGGTAACTACACACAACAACATCTATATATATATATAACAAAAATCATACATGAACTACACAATACGTAAATTCTAGAATACCCGATGCATAGAATCGGGCCACCTTCTAGTATATATATATATATATATATATATATATATATATATATATACACTGTGTAATAAACTGTTAGTGGCAAAAAACGGTTTTAATAAAAACCATACTAAATAATGTTTGTGCAGTGCATCTGTAAATTTGTTCTAAGAAATAGAATTGCCTCCATCAGATCCTCCTTGATAGATGACTTCAGATCTGACCTAATAAGTTTAAGGCTAGAGAACAACCTCTCTACACTAACTTGGGTTGGCGACAAAAGCTGTAACCACATGGGCAACATCTCTAACAATTTCCGGGTATGAAGGAATTGCTTCATGCACAGTCAGTTTTGATCAACGGTGGAATTTTTCTATTTCTTTTAGGGCAAGTGAAAAATGTTGCTGAAATCTGGTCAATCTGCTGCTATAGGAGACGGAGTGAAATCTTTTTCCTTGCAGCTGCTCCATGTCATCCAAATACTTGTCAAAGTTAAACTTCTCATATGATGAAGATATGGCAGCAGTAGCACTGTAAGGACCCAAGTCCTCTTGCGCCTGGCAGTCCTGTAGGCCACTCATCCTAACTGCTACCTCAGTTAGAGCTTCTTTTCCTTTAGTAAGCTGTTGATCATCAAGCAGTATACGATGACTTGGGTCCACATAAACAGCTGCCAGAAGAATTTTATTTTCCAATATTTGTGTCTCTCCATTTCATTGAACCAGAAATGCCATCTGCGATTAAACTTCCTCTTTGGGACAGGCAAAATAGCAAGTTCTTCCACTCGCTTATGAAAATGCCAGGAGTTAAATCCTCAGCTTGTAATTTTTCAGTCACGGTAAATGCGTGATTAAGCAATTTCTACAATTCAGCCACCTGTGTCCATTGACCTTAATTTAGGGTTACCTTAGGGTTCGCCATATCCATAAGAAATAGTTTTAGTTCAAGCAATCGCTCAATCATTAAATAAGTGCTTCCCCACCAAGTGGCTTGATCGACAATTGCCCCTTTCCCAGCACATCTCTTCAAGATGGAATCAATTTTAGGGGTTCTAGCGGCAATAACCAATTTCCTCACATTTCCAATCAGATTTCCAGCATGTCCCTCTTGCAGACTATCTCTTATTGCCAGCTGCAGCATGTGTACAACACAGCACATGTGATGAATATGAAAGTGTTTTGAAGCAGCATCAACAAGATCATCTAATCCTAAAGTATCATTTTGCTGTTCTTCTGTTGTAATATCTGTTTGTTCCTCAGTTAGATGAACAGCACTGTGGCTCCATCTCAAACATACTGAATCTTAAATTTTCTTCTAGCTGTTGTTCATTACTCTCATTCATCAGTTTAATTATACTTATGTTTGAAGCATTGTCCTTTACAATAGCAGGAACCTGTTCTTTTTTGAGTTTGTATTCTTACAGAACTTTTTCCACTAAGGCCTGGAGAAACTGAATAGTGTGATGAGTTTTAGTATCTTTTACTGCCAGTGTCTTGATAACAATTTCTTTGTTGTCACAAACATATCGAACATTGATGGCAAAATAGTTCAGTGAAATGCATTGACTCTGGGCATCCCAGCAAAGGCAATGGGTTTCAAGATATGACATTCAGACAAATCGTTTTGAGGATCCGTTTTTGGGCTCAAAAACAGATCCTCACAAAGAATGAGCATGTCAGTTTGTGTGGCGTTTTTCTAATCTGTTTTACTATTGAAAACAATATCTATGAGCTCAAAAACCTTTCAGGTGATGCGTTTTTTTAAAAAGCTGATCTGCTTTTGCAGCAGAAAAACGTATCCTCAAAAAACGCAGCAAAAATACTGTGTGTGAATGTAGCCTTAGATCAGGAATAGAACAGCCATTTATAGGACATTTCATAACTTTCCCAAATTCCTATGAAAATTTATTTAGATTATATTATTATAATTTATTATATATTTTAGGAGTCGGTCCATTTTATATCGACTCCGACCAAAATGAACTCCGACTCCACGACTCCGACTCTAAGCCCTGCTTCCAGCACTGCTACATCTGACACTCACAGCGAGTGCCATAGAACAAGACTGCCCGCTTTGAGGTTCAGGCTGTGACTGAAGTTAAATGCGCAATCAGCGGTGACATTACTCAGGTGAGTCCTCCACCTGCGGCTCACTTCAGTTGCGGACTCAAGGACATATGGACTCCCACTGTGACCGCAAATCACCTGAGTGACGTCACCGCTTATCGCTCGGCTGACTTCACTTGCTGCTTGGAGCTTACAGTGGGCAATCATGTTCTATGATGCTCACTGTGACAGGATAGGGATGTAGCAGAGCTGAATCGCCATGGAACCTCGTGTGGATTACATCGGATCTGCAGGGGTGTTTGGGGGTTAATAAAATGGAGAAAGAGGGGGCTTTTTGTATTTTATTTCAAATAAAGGATTTTTGGGGGTTTGTGTTTATTTACTTTCACTTACAGATTAGTGATGGGGGCGGCGTCTTATAGACAACTGCCATCCCTAATGTAGGACTTAGTGGCAGTAGTAGGTTGCCATTAACTCCTTTTTACCCTGATTGCCACTGCACCAGGGCAATGGGAAGAGCTGGGTCCAGCGTCAGTATTGGCGCATCTTATGGATGCGCTACTTCTGGGGCAGCTGTGGACTGCTATTGTTAGGCTGAAAAGCGCCAAATAACCATTGCCCTTCCCACCCTAATATCAGCCCCCAGTTGTCTGCTGTACCTTGGCTGGATTTAGAAAAATGGGGGGGACCCCGTGTCATTTTTTTTTCAAAACGCAGAAAAACATGGCAAAACTGGATGCGTTTTATCACGGGGTTTTTTTTTTCAAACGCAGTGTTTACAGTTGTCAAAGTCTGCCAGAGGGTGCAGTTTTGTTGTCAAACCAAAAATGCAGCATGTAGATATACCCTAATACTATAAAGGTATTACAAAAACCTTTTTGTAAGCATTGTGTCGCGGGCGGAGGAGGGGACGCTGCGCTCACCCACTGCTCGGGTCCGGCTACTGCTGCTGCTGCTGCTCGGTGGTGGCTTGAGCGGTGGGCCGGATCCCGGGGACTCGAGCGGCGTTCCTCGCCCGTGAGTGAAAGGGGGGTGGTTTGGGTTAGGGATATTGTCCATGACGCCACCCACGGTTGTGGTGAGATTGGTGACACCACAGCTGCTCTGGACGGGGATCCCGGGAGCGATGACAGGGAGCAGCTTGGATGTTGGTTCTCCCCTCCGTGGGTTGGGGGTTGGTTGTCCCGGGGCCCGGTGAGGTAGGTAGGGATGTTTGGCAGGCGGGTTACGGGGCCTGGTGAGGTGCAGGGTCGCGGGGGCAGTGCTGTGCCGCACGGCACGGTGGTACTCACTCAGCCAGTAACGAATACACAGTCTCCGGTAAAACAAAAGGCTGGATGGACGGGTCCCACAGACGGCTGCGGTGTTTCTCCTCCCGGCAGGTTGATGGTGACTGCCTTTCCCTGCACCTGTGTAGTGTGTACGGTTCCAATGGGTTCCCACCGGTAACCCGCTCCCCAGCTTGGATGGTGCTGAAGGAGCCCCTTTTGCCCGCAGGCTCTTGCCCTGGGAACTTTAGCCTTGGCGGTGACTGTGTTTCCCTTCACAGTTTGAGCTGTCGCCTTCTATCGGGACTTGACTGCTGGGAAACCCCGGAGGTTCCCTTCGCTAACGGATTTGACAAATTCAACGGCGACTCCTAGCCTTGTCGGGGTCCGTAAGCCCTGCCAGATGGTGCTGGCTTCTCTTTGTTCACCGGTCCGGTACCGCCGGGCCACCTCCCGTCCACGGTCCTTACAGCTCACTCCAATCGGCCTCTCCTGCAGACGGTCACCACCGTCTGCCAACCTTGCTGTACCGTCCGGGCCACACACCCGGACCGCTTTCTGTCTGCTCCACTACCACTTACCTTCCTTCCACTTCAAACTCTCAAACTAATCTCTCTTCCTTTTCCCGCCTCCAGGACTGTGAACTCCTCGGTGGGCGGGACCAACCGCCTGGCCCACCCCCTGGTGTGGACATCAGCCCCTGGAGGGAGGCAACAAGGATTTTATGTTTTGGCTTTGGTGTGCCTAACCGGGGTGTGGGGTGTGTTGGTGTAGTACATGTGACGACCTGGCTTGTCCAGGGCGCCACAAATGCTTATACCGGAAAGTGCAGAATGCATGATAGAAACACCTTGGTAAGGGGAATATACTGTAAACATCAACAGCAAAGCACAAATAGCACTTAAATGATAAAAGTATCTAGTGCAAATCATAACCCAATAATATACTGTGCAAATTACAGTAGTCAGACCATTTAGGCAAAGTGCAAAGATGTCGAAGTGCAAAAAAATTTAAGCATTTTAAGTATTTTATAATAAAGTGCGATGTGCACTGATTGAGTACCTCAATACAATAATCACGAAAGGTCAGTACAGACTAAGCCGCAAGAAGCAGTATATAATTCATTAGAGTGTCCAAACGCAGGGCAAAGGATAGTGACCTTACTAGTGTAATTCTGCCGCCAAAGTCAGTCACAAGAAAGTTACCTGTATGTAAACTACATTACCCGACAACATAGTACCAACAGTTACCAGGCCCCCTGATGCGTGTTTCACATTTTCTTCATCGGAAAGTGTCATGCCCCTGTGTCAGGAGCTGGGCTCATATATATACCCAGGCAACCAATAGAGCTACTCCCTGCCATGGGTGTAATGGGGGCCCGTCAGTCCGGTGCTGGCACTTCTAGGTCACGGGTAGAGATGAATGAACCTGAGGTTCAATTTTCGAACCGAACACGAAATTTAAAAATCAAGGTTCGGGTTTGGGAATCGGATGCTGTATGTGCAAACAAAACTCGTGCAATCAACGCTGTGCTCAGATACGCTTGGTGCTGAGCCGCTTGCAGTGTTTGAATGGCGCCAACTGATGGTAACAACAGTGTGATCACATGTAGTATGCAACAAAAAAAAAGGTTGAAATTGCCCGCTGACCCTCCCCCGGAAGTGATCTGCTTATGGCTGGCTGTATGGGGGTGGAGATTCAAACTGCCAATCAGTGACTGGATCCGGGGTTTGGGTCAAGCTTGAGCCTGTGGAGCTAGGTTAGTTTGCTGCTGACGAACCGAGCCTCGACGTAACCACTCATCTCTAGTCACAGGGATGTGGCGGTGTCACATGATGCGGCACCACGTCCCCACACATTACAAAGAGGTGGAGACTATGGCACCACGTCATAGCAGCGCAACATCACCCCGGAGACCAGGACACTGCACAGGATAGGATGCCTTTAATCCACAGAATGCGGTCTGGGACATGGCGTCACATGATGAGGCATACATGATGAGGCATACAGCTGGTGGCAGCAGCACCACTTCATAGAAAGGCTGCATTGTGCCGAAAACCGGGACGCCACACAAGGCAGTGCACATAGGCCCCATGTAGTACAGTCACTGCATGGAAGCTAAATGACAGATATTTATTAAGGATAAGCGATGTATGTATTCGCCACTATTTGGTATCCGACGGATAATAGGGTATTCGCTATCCGACGGCTAATATGGTATTCGCTCCGATACTTTCATTTTTATTTCTAGACTTCCTGGCGCCTTCTTCCAGCCAATGAACTCATCTGACGTGGTTGCCCTCACAGTAAGGCCGCATCCATCTTTGTTTTGGTGTTACTGTGATTGGCTTGGCCACACAGCGTCATACAGGCTATAAAAGGCTGCCGCCATTTTGTGTGCCCGCATTCATTCCTGAGCTGCCAGTGTAGATAGACTGTACTGTGTGCGGGAGAGCGTTTTTCCAGCCAACTAATACTAGTCCTTCTAAGGGCTGAAGCTATTTAGTATTAATTGTTAGCGACTGTGTAAATCCTAAAAACAGGTATAGGGATAGTGCAGTTTGTTCTATGAGATAATGTTCCTGCTGCAGAATCCAAAATAGTCCTTTTAAGGGCTGAAGACAGTGTCCACTGTGTGCTAGCAGCTGTGTAAATCATAAAACTGCTGCTGCAAAAAAAATCCTCTTAGTGCTGCATACGGTCTGTTCCTGCAATGTGTGATATAGGGACAGCTAGGGAGAGCTTACGCACAAGGCATGGAGAGATTTAAAGCTGTAGTTACATCTGCTACTAATAATCAACAATCTCAGCACTGCTACATCCCTTGTGTCTGTTATACTAGCAATAGGTATTACAACTTGCAAAAAAAAAGGTCTCAAAATTGTAAAAACAACGGGTTTAGGTGTAGTGTAGTGCCTGTCACCCACCATCTCAATTCACAGTCTCAGTGTTACCCAATTTTTATTAATACTTGGTGTCAGGGGCACTACTTGTGCCTCAAGGCCCTTACCTTCATAGCAACAACCTTGTATACTTTTGGGGGCATCATATTTTACAGAACCTACCTAGTGCCTTGCTCTTACTAAAACACAGTCTGAGTGCTAAAAAACAATACTAAAATAAAAGTTTTGTCAAACCCTGTTTTCTTTTGGGGCTGAAAGAGATTCACAACATCTTTGTCGACTCTTCCAAGTGGTAGTTTGTCCAATAAAGGTACCTTTTAGTTTTTAGACTTACAGAAACAGCTATTGTGAGAAACTATTAACACAAGTTTAACAACTCGGCATAAGTGTTGTTCCACTGCCTGTAGAAAAGGTCACATTACAGTATTCACCTTCAATAATCAAACTAAAAAAATGGGGAAAAGAGGGGGTAAGGGCCATGGACGAGGTGGTAGTGACAGTGGTTGTCGCCCAAGCAGTGTGATCGAGCCAAAGAAAAAAGTTCCTGCTTTTTACCTTCCTATCCCAATTTTCTTGTCCACGTGGGAAAGCACTTTTGCGCACTGAACAGTGTGAACAGGTAACAGGTTGGCTAGCAGAAAATGCCTCCAGTTACTTGTCGAGTAGCAAATCCCAATGGTCCACACAGACAGACTTGAGTAGCCCAGAGGCTGGCCCATCGAATCCTCAGCCTGGTCATCCTTCCTCACAACATCAGTATTCTAAGGAAACATATGACACCAAAGCAGGTTACTCTAAGGAACTGTTTACGGGACCCTTTGACCTTTCTTGCCTCTCATCACGCAACACCACCAACGCAGGTGATGCCGTGGTGTGCAGTGATGCACAGATCCTGAGCACCCAAGGCCAGAAGAAAGCCATGTTGTTGGCCGTGACATGCTGGGCAATCAGGAGGAAGTGTTGGAGGATGATGAGACACAGTTGCCCTTAGTTCAGCCTGAAACCTCCATTACCAAAGATATTGACCTTCAGGAATTTGAAAACGACCTGGTCGATGATAAAGTGACTGATCCAACATGGACGGGTGGCATGGATTGCGAGAGCAGCAGTGCAGAGGAGCATGTGCCCATAGTCCGCAAAAAGGCTGTAAGACATAGGGTTTCGACCACTGCCAGAGGTCAATCAACTGTGCACATGACACCACCACCTGTGGCATCTCAGAGTTCAAGGGTCCTTGCACCACCTCAGCCATCTCAGAGTCCAAACGTCCGTGGTGCGATTGTGTGGGAGTTTTTTCCCAAGAGTCCTTCGGACCAAACGGTTGCCATTTGTCAAATCTGCCAGACCAAGCTTTGCAAAGGCAAAATACTTCCAGCTTGGGCACCTCCAGCATGAGAAACCATATGTTAGTCAAGCACACCACTGGGTGGTTGACAGCTGTAGGTGAAAAACACGATTTCCAGATTCAAAACGCTGCCACTTTCCCTGGGTTGCCTGCTTCCCAAACTGGTGTGCAAGAAGGTGGCGCTGATGCCTCCTTCTCCCAACCTGATGTTGGCCAAACTCAATCATCAACGACATCAGCTTTGATGTCCCAGCATTCCGTTCAGTTGCCCTTACCACAGACCTTTGAAAAGAAGCGAAAATACCCCGTTACTCACCTAAGGGCAGAAACCATAACTGCACACATTGCATGATTGATAGCCCTTGAGATTTTGCCGTATCAGCTTGTGGGAACAGAGGCTTTCTGCGTCCTTTTGGCAGTGTGAAAAAATGAATGTATTAAACTCCTTGGCATGTTATGCTCTGTTGCTTATGCTACTTTTTTTTTTTTTTAAATAAGCTGTTGGGAGTACCTTGTGATGCTTAGCTACATGGTGTCTGAACCACTACACCCTAGGGGAACTGAATGTATTAAACTCCTTGGCATGTTATGCCCTGTTGCTTATCCTACCAATTTTTTTAAAAAAAAAGCTGTTGGGAGTAACTTCTGATGCTCTGCTACATGCTACGGGGAAAATTCATTTTTTTAAATCCTTAGAAAAAAGCCTGAGTTCCAGAGTGAAACAACTGCCACTTCCACGGTGCTGCATGCTTTACATACTGCGGTCTAGGCAGCAGGCGATGATGCCTCCTGCTCCCAACCTGCTTTTGCTTTTTGCTTCGATGTCCCAGCGTGGCGTTCATTTGTCCATAAAACATACATTTCTGAATCATTTGAATAGAATTTGAATAGAGGACCACTGGAGTCGGTGTTGTTGATGGAGGAGGAGGAGGGCAAGGCCAACACCGAAATGGCCACATTGGCAATAGCACTGTAAAGTGTTATGGAGTACGTATTCCAACTTTCACACTAATGATATAGGAGACGCAGAAAACTACAAATGACTGCCATTCCTCCCCAATGTATGTTACAGGTCCCACCTGAGAGCCCTAAGAAGTCTGAGATTTGAGGACAGCCAGTGGCCCTTTCTACATTTGAGTAGAGGGCCACTGGAGCGCTGGTGGAGGAGGGCAAGGTCAACATACCAACGGGCACATTGTAGCTGACCTTTTAAAGTGCTGTCAAATATGTCCCAAAAAAGGAGGTGTGAGACAGACACCAATATAATGTATGTTACAGCCCTTTCTAATCGAAAAAGAAGGAAAAAAATAAAAACACGAAATGTGTGAACATATGCTAAAGTGTTTTTTTTGGAGGTTGGGGCTTGATTTGACATTTTATTACAGTGATTAGGCACTAGAAACTGTTTCTTAGCAATTTCCCCTCTTTTACTTTGGTTTGAGAGCTGTTCTGGCGACTACGTAAACGCTGCGTGCTGCACTGAGCACGTTATGCAAAGACACCAGAAATGCAGTGAGGCACCTTCTACAGGCTGTGCCCATACTGTTTCAGCCTTTTCCCATCCATTTCAGCCTTTTCCTCAGTCACCACTGGTCACCGAGTGGTCCGACATAAAATTATTCTAGTTTCCCATAGACTTACATTGGGGTTCGAATATTCGCGAATACTCGAATAGCGGCGAGGTATTCGTCGGATATCCATCGAAGTGAATAATAGGGTATTTGATCATTGCTAATATTTACATAACAAAGGGCCAATATCTCCACAACTGTGTGGTGGCGAATACAATTGTGCAGTAGTAATAAAGTGAAAAGGTGACACAATAAAGTGTAGATGCAGCGCCCGACAAGGCAGGTAGTTAACCTACTCATTGCCAGGCAGTTGCGGGTCAGGTCAGGTGATCTCATGGGTGGCCTTGTCCGGTTCCGTTGTCCCGAGTCGTGCAGTAAATGAAGGGAAAGCGGGGTGATTGGGGAAAGTGTGTTATGACGCCACCTGTGGTATGCGGCCAGGGATTAGCCGCCGCTGCAGGGTTCCTTGCTTGGGCTGTGGTAGTGCAGCTCGGGTGTTACGTGGAGACCGGCAGATTAGAACCAGGGGGTATATAACCCAATCGCCAGTCGGGGCCCACCGTGCTCCAGATGGCAATGGAGCTACTGGCACCCTGTGGGTTAGACGGAGACTATAGAGCTGATGACTCAGAGATAACCCAGGAGACCTGGGAACATGTAGGGACACGTCAGACCGGACGACAACCCAGTTAGCGTTTTGGTGGAACGAGCACTACTTCGACCACGTGTGCAAGGAACACGTCAGGCCGGGTGGTGACCAGGTAGCGTTGACCGGAAGACCGCCGCGAAAGCGCCCTGTCGGCCACGTGTGTAAGACACGACAGGCCGAGCGGTCCTCCGATTAGCGTTTCTGGTCACCACTCAACTGGCCAAGTGTGTGAAGGACACATCAGACCAGGTAGTCACACCAGTAGCATTTGACTGGGAAGCCGAGGAGGTAAATAGGGTTCACACACCCAAACCAGGAACACCCTGTTAACTACACAGGGGTTCTGGGATACGCTGTCCATGCGCGTAGAGGGGACAACCGGACAGGTGGCGCAGCAGGTACGCTGTCCATGTGTGTAGAGGGCACTCTCGGACAGGTGACGCAGCAAGTATGCTGTCCGTGTGCGTAGAGGACATAACCGTAAAGTAACGTAGCAGCCGCAGCCCAGTTAACGCCACTGAACTGCTATAGCACAACTGGAACGGCAGCAAGGAAGCACGGCGCCTGACCCTGTTGTGCTGAGCCACGAATCTTGGCGTGACAGGCACCGTTCGCCTAGCCCTACCTACCGCTCCAACAAAGCTTATGCCACCATGAACTCTAAGTGAAGACTGCGCACCTCCATGTTGTCTCCAGCCCCTTTTATAACCTGGGTCCGCCCCAAACCCAGGGTGGAACCACCAAGGTCCAATAGCAAAGTGCCATGTCATTAGCGACGTCACCAGCGGCCTATCCGGAACTGCCACATCATTGATTACCTCATGGCAGCCACGCCCCAAACACTTCACCAGTCATCGTCTGATGACCAATGGTGAGGTGCCAGATCATAGGGGCGGGCATCTGCGAGCCAGTCAGGAGTGGCCACGTCATCAGGACACCTGACACCCTCTTCCCTATCAGGGCCTGCCAACTCACGGACCTGCTCAGTGAGGTCCTTACTGGACCTAGCCTCTGATGCACTAAGTGCCTGAGCATGCTCAGCAGCCTGCACAACAGACTCAGAAATCAGACTATGTGCCTGGGCATGCTCAGAAGGCACATTCCAGAACTTAGACACAGCACGGAGTCCAAGTACCTGTGCAAAGAGGCTGTTAGGATTAATTGTGGGAGCATGCTCAGTAGCCTGAACTGAGGACTTAGTCTCAGAAATGACACAATCAGGCTGAGCATGCTCACTAAGCAAAACACTGGACTTAAGCTCTGGCTGGGGTGAATCAGCGCGTGCATGCGCACTAGCCGCCTCTCCACACTTAGACGTGGTGGAAGGAGCAGCCAGCTGGACGACCAAAGGCACGGCCAAGAACGCCATTTGGCGCCTGGGCGCAACAGGAACCGCAGCAGGCTGCTTGTGGCTATGACGGTGCCGGTTCGTAACATTGGGTGTGATCACTCCCCACAGGCGGAGCGGGACCCAGGAGGATGGTGAGAGTTGTAGTGGTGCAATGGGGTGCAGGGCTGGGACGTGGACAGTAACTGGACAACACAAGGTGGTAGTTTCCTCTTTACCTTTACTGGTCAGGTGTAATGGTCCAGGTTTACAGTGGTTCGGTCAGCCCAGAAGCAGCGTGGATCACTCCTTGCCTGCCAGGCTGGAGGCCTTCCTTAATGCGCTCTGGAACAGCACAGCATCCCCTTCTCTCTCTCTTTACTTGAAGATGACTGTCCCCTGTGACGAGCAACCTGAACCAGTTATGGAACCCGCTTGTGTTACTGCGATCCCGGGTTCTATATTACTGCTGCGTCTTGGAACTAAGGTGGGCCAGGAATGTAGAATTTTTTGCCCTCCGGGTTTTGCTACTGGAACGTTAGCACCCAGTAAGCGAAGACCCAGGTGTCCTGTTCTAGCGCTCTGTCTGGGAAAGCTCACACAGAAGCTCTCAAACAGCGACCGCTCTCCTCGCCAACACTGTTCTGCCTCACTTACTTCCTGTTCACGCTAACCCTTCCCCCAGGTCAGCATGTACAGAGAGACTTGCCTCAAAACAGGTTATAAGCTCCCCCTGCTGGCCTTGAGTAGGAGATGTTGTATGTGATGTTCCTGACAAGGAGATGTCTCCACGCTGCCTCCAAGCATAGCATTGATCCCAGTGAGGAAAACAACGCCACTGTAGCTCCCGTGACCACTGGGGTGCCACATTTCCCTTTGGTTAAAATCAGTACTCCTGAACTGAGAAAACAAAAAGAGAATAATAAATACATTAAAAATAATACAACTTTCCAGTGACAAAGTATATACATAAATCATTTCACATAGTTTCTATCATACATTGGTTTCCCTTAACTCTCGATATTGAACTGGTTTTAGACCCTGAATGCTCCGCTGTGACCTACGCAAGATGGGCTGTGATTCCTCTCTACCTGATAGATCCATTGACCCATCTTGGCTGCCTATGGCCATACTGCAGGGGGCCCCAGAACTCTCTGGCGGGACACGTTGACAGGTGCTACTCCTTAGACTCACCTTGGGCATGACAGATTTGCCGTGGACAGGAGGCAGGTTCCCCGGCTCCTCCACTGGTGTGACATCTTCCTGTCCTGGAAAATTAATTAATCTTCAGGCTGTCTGGGAGTTTCCACTGGTATTGGTGGGACCACTTGACTGAAGGTCAGGCATGGGACTGCAATAGCTTGATTAACCCACGTACAGGTCTTAGGGAATGCTCCAAGGACAGTTTGAATGGTCTCTTCTTCCAGTTCTGGGGCCTGGGGAAGTCCTGGACCGTCTTCCTTGTTTTTCAGCTGACTGGGGCATGCCTTCAGATGTTCCCTTGAAACAGTTTCAGAGGTTCTTCTCCCTTCTTTGCTGTTGAGGCACACCTTAGGGTTGTCAAAGGCTGCCGGTAGGACAGTGTACGGCCTCCCACTGGTCATCCAACTTGTGTCCTCTCTGCTTTCTTCTTAGAACCTACTTCCCAGGTGCCAGGGGAGTAGCTGGAGCCGTTTGGTTGTAGTCCATCTCCTGCCTCAACCTTGCCTGGGACAAACTTCGTTCTACACATTCTTGGACTTGACAATAATGCCGCTGTTGTTCTGAGTCCCAGTCGGCCTCCGGATGAGCTGCCCGGGGTACCTGGACTCCAATTTCCAAGTCAATGGGCAACCTGCCAGGTCTTGCCGCATTAGGTAGGCGGGGGTGCAGTTGGTGAACTTTACCGGGATTTGATTGCACAGGTCTATCAAGTCGGGTAACGTTTCTGGCCACAGGCTTCTGTCTTCCAGGGTTAGATTCTTCAGCAGGTCCAGCGCCACCTGGTTCATTTTGTCTCACAGCCCATTGCCCTGAGGGTGATACGGGGTCGTCCTAATCTTCTTGCAACCATATAGGTGATAAAACTCCTGGAACACCTCGGCTTCAAAAGCTGGGCCTTGATCAGTAAGCACACACTCGACAGAAGTACTCCTAGAATGCTTTGACTGCAGTTCTGGCCGTTTGGTCTTTCACAGGGACCACTACCAGGAAACGGGAGTAATGGTCTACGATGGTAAGGGCATAGACATAACCGGACTGGCTCGGACCCAGCTTTACATGATCCAGGGCCACCAGTCAAGTGGTTGCCTTGTGATGATTGGCTGTAGAGGGGCTCTTTGACTCTCTTGGTCTTTTCGTTTCAAGCTGCAGGGACCACAGTCTCGGCACCAGCTGTTACGAACCGGCGCCACCATAGCCGCAAGCAGCCTGCTGCGGTTCCTGTTGCGCCCAGGCGCCGGCTGCCGTTCTTGGCCGTGCCTCGGGTCGTCCAGTTGGCTGTTCCTTCCACCACGTCTAAGTGTGAAGAGGCGGCCAGTGCACATGCGTGCGCCGATTTACCCCAGCCAGAGTTTAAGCCCGGTGTTTTGCCTAGTGAGCATGCTCAGCCTGATTGTGTTATGTCTGAGACTAAGTCTTCAGTTCAGGCTACTGAGCATGCTCCCACAATTAACCCTAACAGCCTCTTTGCACAGGTACTTGGACTTCGTGCTGTGTCTAAGTTCTGGGATGTGCCTACTGAGCATGCTGAAACTGATAGTCTGCTTTCTAAGCCTGTGGCTCAGGCTACTGAGCATGCTCAGGCACTTAGTGCATCAAAGGCTAGGTCCGGTAAGGACCTCACTGAGCATGTCCGTGAGGTGGCAGGCCCTGATAGGGCAGAGGGTGTCAGGTGTCCTGATGACGTGGCAACTCCGGACTGGCTCGCAGAGGCCCGCCCCTATGATCTGGCACCTCAGTATTGGTCGTCAGACGATGACTGGTGAAGTGTTTGGGGCGTGGCTGCCATGAGGTCATCAATAACGTGGCGGTTCCGGATAGGTCACATGTGATGTCACTGATGACATGGCACTCTGCTATTGGACATTGGTGGTTCCACCCTGGGTTTGGGGCGGACCCAGGTTATAAAAGGGGCTGGAGACGACATGGAGGTGCGCAGTCTTCACATTTGCTCAGTCAGAGCACACCTCCATGTTAGAGCCTCATTGCGGCATAAGCCTATGTTGGGAAGCGGTATGTAGGGTTAGGCGAATGGTGCCTGTCACGCCAAGATTCGTGGCTCGGCACATCAGGGTCAGGCGCCGTGCTTCGCTCCTGCTGTTCCAGTCTTGCTATAGCAGCCCAGTGGCGTTAACTGGGTTGCGGCTGCTGTGCTTCCTGTCCGATTGTGCCCCCTACGCACACGGACAACGCACCTGCTGCGCCACCTGTCCGATTGTGCCCCCTACGCACACGGACAACACACCTGCTGCGCCACCTGTCCGGTTGTGCCCCCTACGCGTACGGACAGTGTACCCCAGGACCCCTGTGGAGTTAACAGGGTGTTCCTTATCCTCCTCGGCTTCCCGGTCAACGCTACTGGTGTACCCATCTGGCCTGACGTGTCCTACACACACGTGGCCAGTCGAGAGGTGGCCAGAAACGCTAATCGGAGGACCGCTCGGCCTGACGTGTCCTACACACGTGGCCGACAGGGCGCTTTCGTGACGGTCTTCCGGTCAACGCTACCTGGTTACCACCCGGCCTAACGTGTTTCCTGCACACGTGGTTGGTGTAGCGCTAGGTGCACCAAAACGCTAATCGGTTTGTCGTCCGGTCTGACGTGTCCCAACACACGTGACCGGTTCCCAGAGTTCCTGGGTTATCTCAGAGCCATCCAGCTCTATAGTCTCCGCCTAACCCTCAGGTGCCAGCAGCTCCTTTGTCATCTGGAGCACGGTGGGCCCCGACTGGCGATTAGGATATATACCCCCTGGTCCTAATCTGCCGCCCCCCCCCCCGTAACACCAGCTCTCAATTGTTTGACGCATACCAATCCAGAAGAAGCGGGTGCGAAGCAGGGCCTCTAACTTCTTCCATCCGAAATGCCCGGCCCCATCATGATAGGCTTCTAGTACCATCTGGACATCCCTCTGTGGAACTATTATCTGCCAGACCGATTCATTAGTTCGAGGGTCGCAGTGGCTTCTACATAGCGTTTTCCGACTAATGAACAGTTTCCCTTTCTCCTTCGACAGTTGTTGCATTTCCTGGGGAGCATTTTGACCTGGGAACGAATCGGCTTGGGTTAACAGTTCTTTGACCAGCCGGATGGCCAGGTCGCTGTCTTGGGATTCCTCCCCTTTTTTGGTGGGACAACGGGTTGATGGACGCCACGTGCTCTACCACGGGCCGCTTCTTCGCCTGGTGTGAGCACTGTGAGGCAGAGTAGCAATAGAAAGCCAGCATTTCCACTTTCTCTAGCTCACCCAAGTCTTCATCAGCTTCTGGAAGGTGAGGCATCCGGGATAGGGCATAAGCGTTTGCGTTATTCCGGTCCGCCCGGTACTTGATTTTGAAGTCTTAATTGGACAGCTGGGCCATCTACCTCTGCTCCAACGCTCCAAGCTTTGTCATCTCCAGGTGGGTTAGCGGGTTCTTATCAGTGTATATTGTAAATCTCGCCGAGGCCAAATAGTGTTTTAAACACTTGGTAACTGCCCAGACCTCAGCTAGGAATTCCAATTTGAAGGAACTGTAGTTTTCAGGGTTCCATTTGATACGCCGAAGCTTCCGGCTGGCATAAGCTATCACCTTTTCTTGCCCTCCTTGCACCTGGGACAATACAGCTCCCAGTCCCATGTTGCTGGCATCGGTATACAGAACGAAGGGTTGGCCATAGTCTGGGCAAGCCAGTATCTCTTCCCCCCGTCAGGGCCCTCTTCAGCTGGGTAAAAGACGCGTCTTGTTGGTCAGCCCATTCGAACTGGAGGCTCCATTTCTTGACTTGGCCTACCAGGAGGTCTTGAAGGGGTGACGCCATCTTAGTGAAGCCTTTAATAAACCTTCGATAGTAGCCTACAAGGCCGAGGAATTGCCACACTTCTCTGATGGTGGTCGGCTTGGGCCAGTCCCGGATGGCAGTGATCTTCTGGATCGGGAGCCACACCCTCAGCGCTGACCATGTGCCCCTAATACTGGACCTTTGGCTTCAGCAGGTGACATTTGGATGGTTTTATCTTGAGACCAAACCCAGACAGGGCCTCGAACACTTCAGCCAGGTGCTGCAGATGATGTTCATATGTTTTTGAGTACACAATGACATCATCCAGGTATAGGAGGACGGTCTCAACGTTCTAATGCCCCAGGCAGCACTCCATCATCGCTGAAATGTTCCTGGTGCATTACAGAGTCCAAATGGCATGCAATTGAATTCACAGAGGCCCATGGGTGTCGTGAATGCAGTCTTTTCTTCTTCTGCCACGGGAACCTGCCAATACCCACAGGTGAGATCTAGAGTAGAGAAATAGTTAGCAGATTTCAGGGCAGCCAAAGATTCTTCTATTCTAGGTAGCGAGTATGCATCTTTATGCATGATACGATTAACCAGTCTATAGTCTACACACATCCTCATCATGCCATCTTTCTTTTTCACTAGGACTAATGGCGCAGCCCAGGGGTTACAGCTGTCCCTAATTAATCCAGCCTCTTTAATTTCTTTCAACATTTCTTTAGCCCGTTGGTAGTGAGCCGGGGGTACAGGGAGGTATCTCTCTTTAATGGGTGGGATTACCAGTGGGGATCTGATGCCGAATTCCCTCCACTTGGTGATGCCCTGGACCCCAGGGGTCACAGGTAACAACATCTACCACATTACACACACACCCCCATCCCTTGTGAGGACACACCCATCACCAGAAAGGGAGACCTAATGCCTCCCTCAGGGCCAGTAGGGCACACCAGGTGGGCGGAGTCAGGCAGAAAGGCACGCCCACCAAGGAGACTACTGTCCGGAGGCAGGAAACAGTTTTGTGGTTAGGTGAAGTGAAGTGAAGGAGTAAAGCTGTCAGGGACCCGGGTTGGAGCCTGGGATCCCCAGAACGTCAGGCAGGCAGACGGTGGTGGCCACCTGCAGTAGTACCGGTATAGCAACCGGCGGAACCGTAGGGACCGGGCCAGGGTTTGAGCCCGCCGGCCCTGAACTGGGGAGTAACCGTTTACTGGAGCACCAGAAACCGGGTACTCAGACCCCGTCCTAGCTTAGGAGCCACTGAGTGTAGGCAAATTAACTGATTGCAGTCTGGACCTCACGGGTTCATCCTCACCCAAAGTCCCGAAAGAAGGCAAAGGCCCACCGATACCAGGTGAGAGCCACCGCCAAGGGCCAAACATCTGACGGGCCAGCGCCTGCGGGCAACTGAGGGCTCCTCCGGCAGCTTGCCCAGGCAAGGGAGCCGAAAACTACAACAAGAGGTGCAAGGGAAAGGGGCGACCATCAGCCTCACAAGGGACACAAGCAGCCAGCTGCGGGACCCGACCATACCCGAACTTTGGTTTACCAGTGACTCTGAGTGTGAATTAATCGTGAGTACACCAGTGCCATCCGGGCACGACACCGCACCGCAGCACGGCCCCCTGCACCCCGACAACAACACCGTCGCCAGTCCCCCACCACGCCCCGGGACACACCGCCCCTACCCACGGAGGGGTTAACATCCAGGCTGCGCCTTCAACACCAATCCCGGGAGCCCCCTTCACTCCAGCCGCAGCGGTGGTGCATCCCGTCACCACAACCCGTGCGACGACAACGCGGCCCCTCCGGCTGCGCACCTCGTTGCATACCACCACCACCCCACTGCCTTCCCCTTAACAGAGCGACGTGGCCCCCGGTCCGGAGGCGCTCGTGCCACCGACAACCCGAGCCCGGACCTCGAGCGGCTCGGCCCGAGCAGCGGAGCGGCCGGGCCCCTCTCAGGGCGGTACACCTCCACCTACCCAAAGTCTAAAGGGTGTTTACTGAAGACCCGATCATATTCCCGTGCTACCCGGTGTTAGTACAAACATGTAACTGCTGGCACCAATCCTCGTCACTGTCTTCCCCTACTGGAGCGGATTGAGTCCAGGTCCCAGCTGCTTCAATGTCGCTGTTGTTAACGGTGAGTAACTTGGCTACGGTGGCGTACCGAGGCAATTTTACTTCCTCCCCACAGCAATTCAAAATTCGGATGGGCACTCTCCCCTGGCGGATGTCCACCACCCCCCTGGCTGTCAGGATGTCTGGCCTATCTTCCAAATACACAGGTTCCACGAGGGTCTGATAGTCTTGTCCCCCGAGGCCTATTGCTGCCCGACACCAAATCATCATTTTACTCCTTGGGGGGAACCATAATGGGGAAGGAATCACTCACCCGAGTGCTACCAATTTCCCCCCCCCAGCCTACTCAATCTGTTGTTTCTGCATCAAGGCTCTAATCTCATTCTGCAGTTCTCGCTGTCACCGCCACTGACCGTCTCGGTCACCTGCTGCAATAGAACAATCGCTTCAGAAAAACAATTTTCTATTACATTAGTGCCGATCATCATCGGGGTACATGTACACCGGTCATCGTCCACAACTATCATACCCTGTGACTTCAGTTCCACCTGCCCCACCTTGATAGTCACTTCCTTGTAGCCCACCTGTGGCAAAGGCTGGCCATTACTCATTACATCAGTGTGACACATACCGGAGAAAAAGTGTCTGTGAACTAAAATGATTTTCTATACTCACCTGTCTCTACTGCTGATGTCTCCAGCACTGCTGTCTCCTGCTTCCAACCCCCACTCATTATGCTCATTGCATATGCACTGCACCTTGGACCGGAAGCAGCAGCAGCAGCGCCGGACACAGCAGCATCATGGACAGGTAAGTATTGAAGTTCATACTGTCAATGTGCTATGCTGATGTTACACAGATAGCACAATAACAGCACACACTCAACACACACACGGACACACGTACACAACCTACACCACGGACCATGCAGAATGTGTGTGTTTTGCACGGACGTGTGAAAGAGGCCTAAGATGGTGGGAATAACAGCAGCAGCCGATGTTGTGGATATGGCTGGGATGGATGGATGCAGGAGTATCGGCCGATGCGGATACTTGTGTGGCATCTCTGAGGCTTCAGTCGCCACAGAGGTGCTGCACCTCATCCAGAGGTGTGGTATTCCATCCTGGGTAAGAAGGAGGTCAACACTGGTTTACACAAAAGCACAACACCCAGGCTCAGAAACACCTCATCAGACATGGCAGGGGCGTGATTATACCCGAAGCCAGGCTGGGGGGTGGAATATTAGGAGTGGGGACACATTAGTACAAGTGGGAACACATTGGGAAGTGTAGAGACAGTCGAGTGAGGAGCAGTGGAGGAGCAAAGACCTGCGGCCTGGAGCTCGCGCAGCTCAGCCTGGGTATAGACATAAAGGGTGTTAGAGACCACGGGAGCTAATCTCGTGGCCTTGCTCCACATAATCTGCGGGTGGAAAGACTTGGTCGCAATACGGGGATTGGCTAGAGGAGAAGAACCTACAGGCTCCGCTAGGAAAACCAGCGGCTGAGGTGACATCAAGCACCGCAACCACACACCGCACACAAATTCGCTGGAAGGTGACCCAAAAGGACCAAGTGATAGAGCTTCCCACCATCCAACAGGGTTCATGGGCACTGGCACAGGGTTCAGTGAGCGAGGGTGCAAGGCAGGAGGGCGAAGCAAGCGCAGAGACAAGGGAAGGGACACTTAAAAAAAAATGCACCGGACTCTACCTCTGAACTACTCGGGATCGGCTGGAGCGCATCACAGCAAAGCCCCGACACTTCAAAGGTGGTCACTGGCATGTCATGTTACCCTGGAATCTGCTACAGTGAGTAAAACCCTTGCGACTGCACCCCTGTGTCACTCCGTTATTCGCCTGCGCCCGCCATCATAGACTACTACTACCACCCTCATCCACCCTGGGACCCAGCTCTACCTGTGGGGAGCAGCACCATCTAAGCTGCATCACCATCTGCCCTGGGGAGCCCCATCTCGCAGCGGCGGCACCTAACTTGCCACATACCACAGGTGGCGTCACAAATAAACTGTCATCATCCCCTTAATTTTTATTAAATAACACCGCCGAGGTCACAGAGCCAGGCCATGCCACTGCGGCGCCCCAGAGCCAGAACCGCCACCCAGTAATGAGTCCTCCCATGTCCCAGGTGCGGGCGTGTCACTTGTAGCAGCAGATATCATGGCAGGTTGCCGGTGTGGATGCTTGCAGCAACGGATATCACAGGAAGCGACCACCATGGACAGTCACAACATCAGCCTGTGTGCAGACCCTTGGAGACAGCAGGATGGACCGGGAATGGGGCAGCTACAGCAGAACAGCTGGGGAGGTGAGAGTGACAGTGTACTCGCTAGGGGAAGGGCGCAGGACAGCGCGGGGACGCCGCTATGAGTGTTACAGTACCCCCCTTATGCCCCCTCTTTTCCAGGAATCTCTTAAGGAGAAGAGGGACTTTAATATTCTCCCTTGGCTCTCATGACCTCTCCTCAGGTCCATACCCCTTCCAAATCACCAATTAGTAGATTTTACCTCAGACATCTTTTACAGCAAGTATGGCTTTTACCTCAATGACCAGAGGAGGCGAAGTACCTGGATCCGAGTCGCCCCCGTGCCAAAGCTGTCGCCCCCGGGACAACGCTCCACCTCCAGGGACACAGCAGGGACTTCTCTTTGGAATCTTCTCTGGCGACAGGTATGTCAGGTTGATTACATCGTGACGCCACTCTCGGTTTACGGTCAGGGTTATGGGTGACCGCCACTGCAGCTTTAACGAGCGTCTGGGGCTGATGGAATCTGCAGTTGGATGGTGTGGCCTCCCGAGAGTAAGGCTGCCCCAGGGGCCGGGTGTATGTGTGTAGAACAACAGGTCACAGAATAACTCAGTCGCAGTTCCGAAAGTCTTTCAACTTGTTTACTCACTTTCAAGTGTTTTTGTGAGGTAACCCGGGCGATGCTGAGATAGACCAGGTGGAACCAGGTATCCTTTAGGCTGATATAAGGGTAACCAATAACTCGCCTTCCTAGCACTTCTTGTTTCGGACAACCCCTGACTTAAAGTACTGTGGGATTCTTCCAGGGAAGTCGCAACTGCCTTTTCTCCCCTTTCTGGCCCGTTTGCTGGCAGCGTGGACCAAGGAAGATGGCTCCAGGCTCGATCCTCCTTATGAGCCCCCTCGTTGCTGCTGATGCTCGGACTCTGTGTTGGTTGATGTGGGACTTGTTGTCCACCCCACCGGCAGGTTTAGCAGACCACTAAATGGATGTCTGGCTCTAGGGACCTGTTCCCCGTGCGTGCCTAGCCACCAGGGGTCTCCGTACACGACCAGCTGACTTCCTCATCGTCTTTCTGTCCAACTTCTGGTGATCGTTCTCCCCCGCTAACGGCTACTTCATGGGCAGGGTCTGACTAGCGCGTCCACGCGCCTGCTCACTCCTTCTCCCTGCGCTCTCGCTTCAGACTGGCTTGCTCCTCTCCTACTCCTTTTCGGACTGCCAATGCCACCTTAGATTTCAGCCCCTCCCCCGCACCGCTAGCTGAGATGCGGAGGTACGCCCCCCTCTTGGGTCTGCCCAAGGGTCCCCTCTAGTGTGTGGGAGACCTGGTCACTATGTGTCTGTGCGTACACACCCTATTCCAGCCTTTTGGATTACCTGTTTGCACTCACCCAGCATGGGTGCAGTACTCAGTGGCGCCTGGCCAGGTCAGGAGCGCCACAGATCCCTGTAGTAATGGCTCAGGATGACATGTTTGAGGAGGAACACGTGGAACAAGTTGGGGATGCGTAGGTAGCTTCAATTTGTAGGACACTTCGTTAATTCCCTTAAGCACCTTGAAGGGACTGATAAAGCAGGGACCCAACTTGTAGGAAGGCACCTTGAGGCGGACGTATCTGCAAGAGAGGCATACCTTGTCTCCAGGCCAGAATGAAGGAGGGTTTAGGCATCTTTTGTCTGCGTGCCTCGTTATACGGATGGAGGACTGATCCAGGGAGGACTTGATCTCCGCCCAGATGTCGGAGAATGTCTTAATGAGGGAATCAGCCGCAGGATTGCTGGAGGTGAGTGCCACTGGGAACTGGATTGAGTCATTGTCCATACACTATTTGAAAGAGTAAGGATTCACTCACCTGATTGTTATGAGAGAATTCTGCCCAAGGAAGGAACTTAAAACAATAGAAGAACAAGGATGCTGCTGTATGTACCAGGATGAGCCACGTAAAATGCAAACAGGAAACATACATTCACTTTTTACGGTTGTGCTAGCAGGCACAACACTATATGTAAGGCCTAAAACACACTTCCGCAAAAAAAACTTACGTGTCTCACGGTCCGTTTTTCGGGTCCGTGTTCCGTTTTTTAGGGGCGTTTCTCCGGTATGTATGGCATCCGTGTGATGGCGTATGCGAGCCGTGTGTGCATGTGGAATGTCCGTATTGACATAAAA
The DNA here is from genome assembly GCF_048569485.1 of Anomaloglossus baeobatrachus. Taxonomy (NCBI): domain Eukaryota; kingdom Metazoa; phylum Chordata; class Amphibia; order Anura; family Aromobatidae; genus Anomaloglossus; species Anomaloglossus baeobatrachus. The sequence continues at coordinate 178,661,034 of NC_134356.1, forward strand.
TACGTACGTGTGCTGTCCGTTTTTAACCCCTTCAGACCCCAGCCTGTTTTCACCTTAAAGACCCGGCCATTTTTTGCAATTTTGACCAGTGTCACTTTGACAGGTTATAACTCTGGAACACTTCAACGGATCCTGGCGATTCTGAGATTGTTTTTTCATGACATATTGTACTTCATGTCAGTGGTAAATTTAGGCCGATATGTTTTGCGTTTATTTGTGAAAATTTCGGAAATTTGGCGAAAATTTTGAAAATTGTGCAATTTTCAAAATTTGAAATTTTATGCCCAGAAATCTGAGAGATATGTCACACAAAATAGTTACTAAATAACATTTCCCACATGTCTACTTTACACCGGCGCAATTTTTGAAAAAAAATTTCCGTTAGGAAGTTGGAAGGGTTCAAAGTTCATCACCAATTTCTCATTTTTCCAACAAAATTTACAAAAAAAAATTTTTTAGGTACCACATCACATTTGGAGTGATTTGAGAAACCTAGGCGACAGAAAATACCCAAATGTGACCCAATTCTAAAATCTGCACCCCTCACTCTGCTCAAAACCACATCCAAGAAGTTTATTAACCCTTTAGGAGCTTCACAGCAACCAAAGCAATGTAGACGAAAAAATGAAAATTTTACTTTTTTAACACAAAAATGTTACTTTAGCCATAAAAATTAGTATTTTCACAAGGGTATCAGGAAAAATGCATCATAAAATGCATCGTGCATTTTCTCCTGAGTACGCAGATACCCCATATGTGGTGGTAATCAAATGTTTGGGCACACAGCAGGACTCGGAAGGCAAGGAGCGCCATTTGAATTTTTGAGTGCAAAATTAGCTGCACTCATTAGCGGACACCATGTCGGGTTTGAAGACTCCCTGAGGTGCCTAAACAATGGAGCTCCCCCACAAATGACCCCATTTTGGAAACTAGAGCCCTCAAATATTTTTTCTAGATGTTTGATGTGCACTTTGAACCCCTGGGGGCTTCACAGAAGTTTATAACGTTGAGCCGTGAAAAGAAAAAAAAAATTTTTTACCACAAAACTGTTGCTTCAACCAGGTAGCTTTTTTTATCACAAGGGTATCAGGAAAAAATGCACCATAAAATGTATTGTGCATTTTCTCCTGAGTACGCAGATACCCCATATGTGGTGGTAATCAAATGTTTGGGCACACAGCAGTACTCGGAAGGCAAGGAGCGCCATTTGAATTTTTGAGTGCAAAATTAGCTGCACTCATTAGCGGACGCCATGTCGGGTTTGAAGACTCCCCGAGGTGCCTAAACAATGGAGCTCCCCCATAAGTGACCCCATTTTGGAAACTAGAGCCCTCAAATATTTTTTCTAGATGTTTGATGTGCACTTTGAACCCCTGGGGGCTTCACAGAAGTTTATAACGTTGAGCCGTGAAAAGAAAAAACATTTTTTTTACCACAAAACTGTTGCTTCAACAAGGTAGCTTTTTTATCACAAGGGTATCAGGAAAAAATGCACCATAAAATGTATTGTGCATTTTCTCCTGAGTACGCAGATACCCCATATGTGGTGGAAATCAAATGTTTGGGCTCACGGCAGGACTCGAAGGCAAGGAACGCCATTTCACAGCAAAATTGGTTGGAATTATTAGCGGATGCCATGTTGCGTTTGGAGACCCCCCTGAAGTGCCTAAACAATGGAGCTCCCCCACAATTGACCCCATTTTGGAAACTATACCCCTCATGGAATTTATCTAGCTGTTTAGTGAGCACTTTGAACCCCTGGAGGCTTCACAAACGTTTGTAATGTTCAGCCGTGAAAATATTTTATTCTTTTTTTTACCACAAAATTGTTTTTTCAAACAGGTAGCTTTTTTTTCCACAAGGGTATCAGGAAAAAATGCACCATAAAATGTATTGTGCAATTTCTCCTGAGTACGACGATACCTCATATGTGGTGGAAATCAATTGTTTGGGCGTATGGCGGGACTCAGAAGAGCGCCATTTCACAGTAAAATTGATTGGAATTATTAGCAGATGCCATGTTTCATTTAGAGACCCCCTGAGGTGCCTAAACAATGGAGCTCCCCCACATGTGATCCCATTTTGGTCTACGATGGTAAGGGCATAGACATAACCGGACTGGCTCGGACCCAGCTTTACATGATCCAGGGCCACCAGTCAAGTGGTTGCCTTGTGATGATTGGCTGTAGAGGGGCTCTTTGACTCTCTTGGTCTTTTCGTTTCAAGCTGCAGGGACCACAGTCTCGGCACCAGCTGTTACGAACCGGCGCCACCATAGCCGCAAGCAGCCTGCTGCGGTTCCTGTTGCGCCCAGGCGCCGGCTGCCGTTCTTGGCCGTGCCTCGGGTCGTCCAGTTGGCTGTTCCTTCCACCACGTCTAAGTGTGAAGAGGCGGCCAGTGCACATGCGTGCGCCGATTTACCCCAGCCAGAGTTTAAGCCCGGTGTTTTGCCTAGTGAGCATGCTCAGCCTGATTGTGTTATGTCTGAGACTAAGTCCTCAGTTCAGGCTACTGAGCATGCTCCCACAATTAACCCTAACAGCCTCTTTGCACAGGTACTTGGACTTCGTGCTGTGTCTAAGTTCTGGGATGTGCCTACTGAGCATGCTCAAACTGATAGTCTGCTTTCTAAGCCTGTGGCTCAGGCTACTGAGCGCATCAGAGGCTAGGTCCGGTAAGGACCTCACTGAGCATGTCCGTGAGGTGGCAGGCCCTGATAGGGCAGAGGGTGTCAGGTGTCCAGATGACGTGGCAACTCCGGACTGGCTCGCAGAGGCCCGCCCCTATGATCTGGCACCTCAGTATTGGTCGTCAGACGATGACTGGTGAAGTGTTTGGGGCGTGGCTGCCATGAGGTCATCAATGACGTGGCGGTTCCGGATAGGTCACATGTGATGTCACTGATGACATGGCACTCTGCTATTGGACATTGGTAGTTACACCCTGGGTTTGGGGCGGACCCAGGTTATAAAAGGGGCTGGAGACGACATGGAGGTGCGCAGTCTTCACATTTGCTCAGTCAGAGCACACCTCCATGTTAGAGCCTCATTGCGGCATAAGCCTATGTTGGGAAGCGGTAGGTAGGGTTAGGCGAATGGTGCATGTCACGCCAAGATTCGTGGCTCGGCACATCAGGGTCAGGCGCCGTGCTTCCCTCCTGCCGTTCCAGTCTTGCTATAGCAGCCCAGTGGCGTTAACTGGGTTGCGGCTGCTGTGCTTCCTGTCCGATTGTGCCCCCTACGCACACGGACAACGCACCTGCTGCGCCACCTGTCCGATTGTGCCCCCTACGCACACGGACAACACACCTGCTGCGCCACCTGTCCGGTTGTGCCCCCTACGCGTACGGACAGTGTACCCCAGGACCCCTGTGGAGTTAACAGGGTGTTCCTTATCCTCCTCGGCTTCCCGGTCAACGCTACTGGTGTACCCATCTGGCCTGACGTGTCCTACACACACGTGGCCAGTCGAGAGGTGGCCAGAAACGCTAATCGGAGGACCGCTCGGCCTGACGTGTCCTACACACGTGGCCGACAGGGCGCTTTCGTGACGGTCTTCCGGTCAACGCTACCTGGTTACCACCCGGCCTGACGTGTTTCCTGCACACGTGGTTGGTGTAGCGCTAGGTGCACCAAAACGCTAATCGGGTTGTCGTCCGGTCTGACGTGTCCCAACACACGTGACCGGTTCCCAGAGTTCCTGGGTTATCTCAGAGCCATCCAGCTCTATAGTCTCCGCCTAACCCTCAGGTGCCAGCAGCTCCTTTGTCATCTGGAGCACGGTGGGCCCCGACTGGCGATTAGGATATATACCCCCTGGTCCTAATCTGCCGCCCCCCCCCCCGTAACACCAGCTCTCAATTGTTTGACGCATACCAATCCAGAAGAAGCGGGTGCGAAGCAGGGCCTCTAACTTCTTCCATCCGAAATTCCCGGCCCCATCATGATAGGCTTCTAGTACCATCTGGACATCCCTCTGTGGAACTATTATCTGCCAGACCGATTCATTAGTTCGAGGGTCGCAGTGGCTTCTACATAGCGTTTTCTGACTAATGAACAGTTTCCCTTTCTCCTTCGACAGTTGTTGCATTTCCTGGGGAGCATTTTGACCTGGGAACGAATCGGCTTGGGTTAACAGTTCTTTGACCAGCCGGATGGCCAGGTCGCTGTCTTGGGATTCCTCCCCTTTTTTGGTGGGACAACGGGTTGATGGACGCCACGTGCTCTACCACGGGCCGCTTCTTCGCCTGGTGTGAGCACTGTGAGGCAGAGTAGCAATAGAAAGCCGGCATTTCCACTTTCTCTAGCTCACCCAAGTCTTCATCAGCTTCTGGAAGGTGAGGCATCCGGGATAGGGCATAAGCGTTTGCGTTATTCCGGTCCGCCCGGTACTTGATTTTGAAGTCTTAATTGGACAGCTGGGCCATCTACCTCTGCTCCAACGCTCCAAGCTTTGTCATCTCCAGGTGGGTTAGCGGGTTCTTATCAGTGTATATTGTAAATCTCGCCGAGGCCAAATAGTGTTTTAAACACTTGGTAACTGCCCAGACCTCAGCTAGGAATTCCAATTTGAAGGAACTGTAGTTTTCAGGGTTCCATTTGATACGCCGAAGCTTCCGGCTGGCATAAGCTATCACCTTTTCTTGCCCTCCTTGCACCTGGGACAATACAGCTCCCAGTCCCATGTTGCTGGCATCGGTATACAGAACGAAGGGTTGGCCATAGTCTGGGCAAGCCAGTATCTCTTCCCCCCGTCAGGGCCCTCTTCAGCTGGGTAAAAGACGCGTCTTGTTGGTCAGCCCATTCGAACTGGAGGCTCCATTTCTTGACTTGGCCTACCAGGAGGTCTTGAAGGGGTGACGCCATCTTAGTGAAGCCTTTAATAAACCTTCGATAGTAGCCTACAAGGCCGAGGAATTGCCACACTTCTCTGATGGTGGTCGGCTTGGGCCAGTCCCGGATGGCAGTGATCTTCTGGATCGGGAGCCACACCCTAAGCGCTGACCATGTGCCCCTAATACTGGACCTTTGGCTTCAGCAGGTGACATTTGGATGGTTTTATCTTGAGACCAAACCCAGACAGGGCCTCGAACACTTCAGCCAGGTGCTGCAGATGATGTTCATATGTTTTTGAGTACACAATGACATCATCCAGGTATAGGAGGACGGTCTCAACGTTCTAATGCCCCAGGCAGCACTCCATCATCGCTGAAATGTTCCTGGTGCATTACAGAGTCCAAATGGCATGCAATTGAATTCACAGAGGCCCATGGGTGTCGTGAATGCAGTCTTTTCTTCTTCTGCCACGGGAACCTGCCAATACCCACAGGTGAGATCTAGAGTAGAGAAATAGTTAGCAGATTTCAGGGCAGCCAAAGATTCTTCTATTCTAGGTAGCGAGTATGCATCTTTATGCATGATACGATTAACCGGTCTATAGTCTACACACATCCTCATCATGCCATCTTTCTTTTTCACTAGGACTAATGGCGCAGCCCAGGGGTTACAGCTGTCCCTAATTAATCCAGCCTCTTTAATTTCTTTCAACATTTCTTTAGCCCGTTGGTAGTGAGCCGGGGGTACAGGGAGGTATCTCTCTTTAATGGGTGGGATTACCAGTGGGGATCTGATGCCGAATTCCCTCCACTTAGTGATGCCCTGGACCCCAGGGGTCACAGGTAACAACATCTACCACATTACACACACACCCCCATCCCTTGTGAGGACACACCCATCACCAGAAAGGGAGACCTAATGCCTCCCTCAGGGCCAGTAGGGCACACCAGGTGGGCGGAGTCAGGCAGAAAGGCACGCCCACCGAGGAGACTACTGTCCGGAGGCAGGAAACAGTTTTGTGGTTAGGTGAAGTGAAGTGAAGGAGTAAAGCTGTCAGGGACCCGGGTTGGAGCCTGGGATCCCCAGAAGGTCAGGCAGGCAGACGGTGGTGGCCACCTGCAGTAGTACCGGTATAGCAACCGGCGGAACCGTAGGGACCGGGCCAGGGTTTGAGCCCGCCGGCCCTGAACCGGGGAGTAACCGTTTACTGGAGCACCAGAAACCGGGTACTCAGACCCCGTCCTAGCTTAGGAGCCACTGAGTGTAGGCAAATTAACTGATTGCAGTCTGGACCTCACGGGTTCATCCTCACCCAAAGTCCCGAAAGAAGGCAAAGGCCCACCGATACCAGATGAGAGCCACCGCCAAGGGCCAAACATCTGACGGGCCAGCGCCTGCGGGCAACTGAGGGCTCCTCCGGCAGCTTGCCCAGGCAAGGGAGCCGAAAACTACAACAAGAGGTGCAAGGGAAAGGGGCGACCATCAGCCTCACAAGGGACACAAGCAGCCAGCTGCGGGACCCGACCATACCCGAACTTTGGTTTACCAGTGACTCTGAGTGTGAATTAATCGTGAGTACACCAGTGCCATCCGGGCACGACACCGCACCGCAGCACGGCCCCCTGCACCCCGACAACAACACCGTCGCCAGTCCCCCACCACGCTCCGGGACACACCGCCCCTACCCACGGAGGGGTTAACATCCAGGCTGCGCCTTCAACACCAATCCCGGGAGCCCCCTTCACTCCAGCCGCAGCGGTGGTGCATCCCGTCACCACAACCCGTGCGACGACAACGCGGCCCCTCCGGCTGCGCACCTCGTTGCATACCACCACCACCCCACTGCCTTCCCCTTAACAGAGCGACGTGGCCCCCGGTCCGGAGGCGCTCGTGCCACCGACAACCCGAGCCCGGACCTCGAGCGGCTCGGCCCGAGCAGCGGAGCGGCCGGGCCCCTCTCAGGGCGGTACACCTCCACCTACCCAAAGTCTAAAGGGTGTTTACTGAAGACCCGATCATATTCCCGTGCTACCCGGTGTTAGTACAAACATGTAACTGCTGGCACCAATCCTCGTCACTGTCTTCCCCTACTGGAGCGGATTGAGTCCGGGTCCCAGCTGCTTCAATGTCGCTGTTGTTAACGGTGAGTAACTTGGCTACGGTGGCGTACCGAGGCAATTTTACTTCCTCCCCACAGCAATTCAAAATTCGGATGGGCACTCTCCCCTGGCGGATGTCCACCACCCCCCTGGCTGTCAGGATGTCTGGCCTATCTTCCAAATACACAGGTTCCACGAGGGTCTGATAGTCTTGTCCCCCGAGGCCTATTGCTGCCCGACACCAAATCATCATTTCACTCCTTGGGGGAACCATAATGGGGAAGGAATCACTCACCCGAGTGCTACCAATTTCCCCCCCCAGCCTACTCAATCTGTTGTTTCTGCATCAAGGCTCTAATCTCATTCTGCAGTTCTCGCTGTCACCGCCACTGGCCGTCTCGGTCACCTGCTGCAATAGAACAATCGCTTCAGAAAAACAATTTTCTATTACATTAGTGCCGATCATCATCGGGGTACATGTACACCGGTCATCGTCCACAACTATCATACCCTGTGACTTCAGTTCCACCTGCCCCACCTTGATAGTCACTTCCTTGTAGCCCACCTGTGGCAAAGGCTGGCCATTACTCATTACATCAGTGTGACACATACCGGAGAAAAAGTGTCTGTGAACTAAAATGATTTTCTATACTCACCTGTCTCTACTGCTGATGTCTCCAGCACTGCTGTCTCCTGCTTCCAACCCCCACTCATTATGCTCATTGCATATGCACTGCACCTTGGACCGGAAGCAGCAGCAGCAGCGCCGGACACTGCAGCATCATGGACAGGTAAGTATTGAAGTTCATACTGTCAATGTGCTATGCTGATGTTACACAGATAGCACAATAACAGCACACACTCAACACACACACGGACACACGTACACAACCTACACCACGGACCATGCAGAATGTGTGTGTTTTGCACGGACGTGTGAAAGAGGCCTAAGATGGTGGGAATAACAGCAGCAGCCGATGTTGTGGATATGTCTGGGATGGATGGATGCAGGAGAAGCGGCCGATGCGGATACTTGTGTGGCATCCCTGAGGCTTCAGTCGCCACAGAGGTGCTGCACCTCATCCAGAGGTGTGGTATTCCATCCTGGGTAAGAAGGAGGTCAACACTGGTTTACACAAAAGCACAACACCCAGGCTCAGAAACACCTCATCAGACATGGCAGGGGCGTGATTATACCCGAAGCCAGGCTGGGGGGTGGAATCTTAGGAGTGGGGACACATTAGTACAAGTGGGAACACATTGGGAAGTGTAGAGACAGTCGAGTGAGGAGCAGTGGAGGAGCAAAGACCTGCGGCCTGGAGCTCGCGCAGCTCAGCCTGGGTATAGACATAAAGGGTGTTAGAGACCACGGGAGCTAATCTCGTGGCCTTGCTCCACATAATCTGCGGGTGGAAGGACTTGGTCGCAATACGGGGATTGGCTAGAGGAGAAGAACCTACAGGCTCCGCTAGGAAAACCAGCGGCTGAGGTGACATCAAGCACCGCAACCACACACCGCACACAAATTCGCTGGAAGGTGACCCAAAAGGACCAAGTGATAGAGCTTCCCACCATCCAACAGGGTTCATGGGCACTGGCACAGGGTTCAGTGAGCGAGGGTGCAAGGCAGGAGGGCGAAGCAAGCGCAGAGACGACAAGGGAAGGGACACTTAAAAAAAAATGCACCGGACTCTACCTCTGAACTACTCGGGATCGGCTGGAGCGCATCACAGCAAAGCCCCGACACTTCAAAGGCGGTCACTGGCATGTCATGTTACCCTGGAATCTGCTACAGTGAGTAAAACCCTTGCGACTGCACCCCTGTGTCACTCCGTTATTCGCCTGCGCCCGCCATCATAGACTACTACTACCACCCTCATCCACCCTGGGACCCAGCTCTACCTGTGGGGAGCAGCACCATCTAAGCTGCATCACCATCTGCCCTGGGGAGCTCCATCTCGCAGCGGCGGCACCTAACTTGCCACATACCACAGGTGGCGTCACAAATAAACTGTCATCATCCCCTTAATTTTTATTAAATAACACCGCCGAGGTCACAGAGCCAGGCCATGCCACTGCGGTGCCCCAGAGCCAGAACCGCCACCCAGTAATGAGTCCTCCCATGTCCCAGGTGCGGGCGTGTCACTTGTAGCAGCAGATATCATGGCAGGTTGCCGGTGTGGATGCTTGCAGCAACGGATATCACAGGAAGCGACCACCATGGACAGTCACAACATCAGCCTGTGTGCAGACCCTTGGAGACAGCAGGATGGACCGGGAATGGGGCAGCTACAGCAGAACAGCTGGGGAGGTGAGAGTGACAGTGTACTCGCTAGGGGAAGGGCGCAGAACAGCGCGGGGACGCCGCTATGAGTGTTACAGTACCCCCCTTATGCCCCCTCTTTTCCAGGAATCTCTTAAGGAGAAGAGGGACTTTAATATTCTCCCTTGGCTCTCATGACCTCTCCTCAGGTCCATACCCCTTCCAAATCACCAATTAGTAGATTTTACCTCAGACATCTTTTACAGCAAGTATGGCTTTTACCTCAATGACCAGAGGAGGCGAAGTACCTGGATCCGAGTCGCCCCCGTGCCAAAGCTGTCGCCCCCGGGACAACGCTCCACCTCCAGGGACACAGCAGGGACTTCTCTTTGGAATCTTCTCTGGCGACAGGTATGTCAGGTTGATTACATCGTGACGCCACTCTCGGTTTACGGTCAGGGTTATGGGTGACCGCCACTGCAGCTTTAACGAGCGTCTGGGGCTGATGGAATCTGCAGTTGGATGGTGTGGCCTCCCGAGAGTAAGGCTGCCCCAGGGGCCGGGTGTATGTGTGTAGAACAACAGGTCACAGAATAACTCAGTCGCAGTTCCGAAAGTCTTTCAACTTGTTTACTCACTTTCAAGTGTTTTTGTGAGGTAACCCGGGCGATGCTGAGATAGACCAGGTGGAACCAGGTATCCTTTAGGCTGATATAAGGGTAACCAATAACTCGCCTTCCTAGCACTTCTTGTTTCGGACAACCCCTGACTTAAAGTACCGTGGGATTCTTCCAGGGAAGTCGCAACTGCCTTTTCTCCCCTTTCTGGCCCGTTTGCTGGCAGCGTGGACCAAGGAAGATGGCTCCAGGCTCGATCCTTCTTATGAGCCCCCTCGTTGCTGCTGATGCTCGGACTCTGTGTTGGTTGATGTGGGACTTGTTGTCCACCCCACCGGCAGGTTTAGCAGACCACTAAATGGATGTCTGGCTCTAGGGACCTGTTCCCCGTGCGTGCCTAGCCACCAGAGGTCTCTGTACACGACCAGCTGACTTCCTCATCGTCTTTCTGTCCAACTTCTGGTGATCGTTCTCCCCCGCTAACAGCTACTTCATGGGCAGGGTCTGACTAGCGTGTCCACGCGCCTGCTCACTCCTTCTCCCTGCGCTCTCGCTTCAGACTGGCTTGCTCCTCTCCTACTCCTTTTCGGACTGCCAATGCCACCTTAGATTTCAGCCCCTCCCCCGCACCGCTAGCTGAGATGCGGAGGTACGCCCCCCTCTTGGGTCTGCCCAAGGGTCCCCTCTAGTGTGTGGGAGACCTGGTCACTATGTGTCTGTGCGTACACACCCTATTCCAGCCTTTTGGATTACCTGTTTGCACTCACCCAGCATGGGTGCAGTACTCAGTGGCGCCTGGCCAGGTCAGGAGCGCCACAGATCCCTGTAGTAATGGCTCAGGATGACATGTTTGAGGAGGAACACGTGGAACAAGTTGGGGATGCGTAGGTAGCTTCAATTTGTAGGACACTTCGTTAATTCCCTTAAGCACCTTGAAGGGACTGATAAAGCAGGGACCCAACTTGTAGGAAGGCACCTTGAGGCGGACGTATCTGCAAGAGAGGCATACCTTGTCTCCAGGCCAGAACGAAGGAGGGTTTAGGCATCTTTTGTCTGCGTGCCTCGTTATACGGATGGAGGACTGATCCAGGGAGGACTTGGTCTCCGCCCAGATGTCGGAGAATGTCTTAATGAGGGAATCAGCCGCAGGATTGCTGGAGGTGAGTGCCACTGGGAACTGGATTGAGTCATTGTCCATACACTATTTGAAAGAGTAAGGATTCACTCACCTGATTGTTATGAGAGAATTCTGCCCAAGGAAGGAACTTAAAACAATAGAAGAACAAGGATGCTGCTGTATGTACCAGGATGAGCCACGTAAAATGCAAACAGGAAACATACATTCACCTTTTACGGTTGTGCTAGCAGGCACAACACTATATGTAAGGCCTAAGACACACTTCCGCAAAAAAAACTTACGTGTCTCACGGTCCGTTTTTCGGGTCCGTGTTCCGTTTTTTAGGGGCGTTTCTCCGGTACGTATGGCATCCGTGTGATGGCGTATGCGAGCCGTGTGTGCGTGTGGAATGTCCGTATTGACATAAAATACGTACGTGTGCTGTCCGTTTTTAACCCCTTCAGACCCCAGCCTGTTTTCACCTTAAAGACCCGGCCATTTTTTGCAATTTTGACCAGTGTCACTTTGACAGGTTATAACTCTGGAACACTTCAACGGATCCTGGCGATTCTGAGATTGTTTTTTCATGACATATTGTACTTCATGTCAGTGGTAAATTTAGGCCGATATGTTTTGCGTTTATTTGTGAAAATTTCGGAAATTTGGCGAAAATTTTGAAAATTGTGCAATTTTCAAAATTTGAAATTTTATGCCCATAAATCTGAGAGATATGTCACACAAAATAGTTACTAAATAACATTTCCCACATGTCTACTTTACACCAGCGCAATTTTTGAAAAAAAAAAATTTCCGTTAGGAAGTTGGAAGGGTTCAAAGTTCATCACCAATTTCTCATTTTTCCAACAAAATGTACAAAAAAAATTTTTTAGGTACCACATCACATTTGGAGTGATTTGAGAAACCTAGGCGACAGAAAATACCCAAAAGTGACCCAATTCTAAAATCTGCACCCCTCACTCTGCTCAAAACCACATCCAAGAAGTTTATTAACCCTTTAGGAGCTTCACAGCAACCAAAGCAATGTAGACGAAAAAATGAAAATTTTACTTTTTTAACACAAAAATGTTACTTTAGCCATAAAAATTTGTATTTTCACAAGGGTATCAGGAAAAATGCATCAAAAAATGTATCGTGCATTTTCTCCTGAGTACGCAGATACCCCATATGTGGTGGTAATCAAATGTTTGGGCACACAGCAGGACTCGGAAGGCAAGGAGCGCCATTTGAATTTTTGAGTGCAAAATTAGCTGCACTCATTAGCGGACACCATGTCGGGTTTGAAGACTCCCTGAGGTGCCTAAACAATGGAGCTCCCCCACAAATGACCCCATTTTGGAAACTAGAGCCCTCAAATATTTTTTCTAGATGTTTGATGTGCACTTTGAACCCCTGGGGGCTTCACAGAAGTTTATAACGTTGAGCCGTGAAAAGAAAAAAAACTTTTTTTACCACAAAACTGTTGCTTCAACCAGGTAGCTTTTTTTATCACAAGGGTATCAGGAAAAAATGCACCATAAAATGTATTGTGCATTTTCTCCTGAGTACGCAGATACCCCATATGTGGTGGTAATCAAATGTTTGGGCACACAGCAGGACTCGGAAGGCAAGGAGCGCCATTTGAATTTGTGAGTGCAAAATTAGCTGCACTCATTAGCGGACGCCATGTCGGGTTTGAAGACTCCCCGAGGTGCCTAAACAATGGAGCTCCCCCATAAGTGACCCCATTTTGGAAACTAGAGCCCTCAAATATTTTTTCTAGATGTTTGATGTGCACTTTGAACCCCTGGGGGCTTCACAGAAGTTTATAACGTTGAGCCGTGAAAAGAAAAAAATTTTTTTTTACCACAAAACTGTTGCTTCAACAAGGTAGCTTTTTTTATCACAAGGGTATCAGGAAAAAAATGCACCACAAAATGTATTGTGCATTTTCTCCTGAGTACGCAGATACCCCATATGTGGTGGAAATCAAATGTTTGGGCGCACGGCAGGACTCGAAGGCAAGGAGCGCCATTTCACAGCAAAATTGGTTGGAATTATTAGCGGACGCCATGTTGCGTTTGGAGACCCCCCTGAAGTGCCTAAACAATGGAGCTCCCCCACAATTGACCCCATTTTGGAAACTAGACCCCTCATGGAATTTATCTAGCTGTTTAGTGAGCACTTTGAACTCCTGGAGGCTTCACAAACGTTTGTAATGTTCAGCCGTGAAAATATTTTATTCTTTTTTTTACCACAAAATTGTTTTTTCAAACAGGTAGCTTTTTTTCCACAAGGGTATCAGGAAAAAATGCACCATAAAATGTATTGTGCAATTTCTCCTGAGTACGACGATACCTCATATGTGGTGGAAATCAATTGTTTGGGCGTATGGCGGGACTCAGAAGAGAAGGAGCGCCATTTCACAGTAAAATTGATTGGAATTATTAGCAGACGCCATGTTTCATTTGGAGACCCCCTGAGGTGCCTAAACAATGGAGCTCCCCCACATGTGATCCCATTTTGGAAACTAGACCCCCCCATACAAAAAAAATTAGTTTGGCGAAATAAAAAATACAGACATCAGTAAAAAAAAATAAAAAAAAAAAAATGAGCGCCTGCCACTAAGATTAGTGCCAAACGTGAGAGCAATGCACGAGTCTCGCATCGCATCATCCACTGCAGTCTGGAAGTGAGCAACTGCGCTGGATAATGCGATGCGAGAGGGCGGGGCGGCAGATGAGAAAGGGCGCAGCGGATGGAAGATGGGAAAGGGCGCAGCGGGTGGAGGAGCGGCAGATGATGGCAAAGGGCGCAGCGGATGGATGATGGGAAATGGCGCAGCGGATGGATGGGAAATGGCGCAGCGGATGGAGGAGCGGCAGAGGATGGGGGGGAGGTGAGATGGGGATACCTACCTTACAGGATGGATCTAGGCAGCAGGATTACAGCAGACAGAAGAGGCAGCAGATGAAGGAGGCAACAAATCGAGGAGGGTGAGAGGGGGCAGTAGATGGAAAATGGGAGAGAGCAGGCAGCAGATCGGGGAGGGGGGCAGAGTCTGATGGGAGAGAGAGATAGCACATGGAGGAGGGGGGGCCCCGGGGGGAGGGTGGCTTGCAGCACATGTAGGGGGAGGGTGGCTTGCAGCACATGTGGGGGGAGGGTGGCTTGCAGTACATGTGCTGCAAGCCAGCCACCCTCCCCCCACATGTGCTGCAAGCCAGCCACCCTCCCCCCACATGTGCTGCAAGCCAGCCACCCTCCCCCCACATGTGCTGCAAGCCACCCTCCCCCCATGTGGGGGGAGGGTGGCTTGCAGCACATGGAGGGATAGGAGGTGTGGCGATGGAGAAGGGGCAGCCGATGAAGGAGGCGGCGGCGGCCACCGATCGGGAACAGTGGGGGCCGATTCGGGGGCAGCAGCGGCTGAAAAAGGTGGGTGCGACGGCGGCGGGGACAGTGGCGAGCATGGCGGCGGGGACAGCGGTGGAGCGGGAGCATGGCGCCGGGGACAGCGGTGGATCGGGAGCGGCGGCGGGGACAGCGGTGGAGCGGGAGCATGGCGCCGGGGACAGCGGTGGATCGGGAGCGGCGGCGGGGACAGCGGTGGAGCGGGAGCATGGCGCCGGGGACAGCGGTGGATCGGGAGCCGCGGCGGGGACAGCGGTGGAGCGGGAGCATGGCACCGGGGACAACGGTGGATCGGGAGCAGCGGCGAGGACAGCGGTGCATCGGGAGCGGAGGCGGGGACAGCGGTGCATTGGGAGCGGCGGCGGGGACAGCGGTGCATCGGGAGCAGCGGCGGGGACAGCGGTGCATCGGGAGCAGCGGCGGGGACAGCGGTGCATCGGGAGCAGCGGCGGGGACAGCGGTGGAGCGGGAGCATGGCGCCGGGGACAGCGGTGGATCAGGAGCGTGGCGCCGGGGACAGCGGTGGATCGGGAGCAGCGGCGGGGCGATCGGGGACAGGGGCGGGCGGCGGGGACAGCAACTTACCGCTCTCCTCGGCTTCCAGGGACGGTCACAGGCCGCAGATCCACATTGATTGGAGAGAGCGGTCACAAGACCGGTCTCTCCAATCAGAGCTGGGGGCGGGTGAAGCATCGATCACCCAGCTCCAGCCAATGGCCAGTGCTACAGCAGCACTGATCAGGGCTGGATTTCAATGTTCCAGCCATTTTCAATGGCTGGAACATTACAGTGGCTGTAATTGGCTGAGCGGCGTTCGTCAGCCAATCACAGCCTCTGTAGGTTCGGGGAGGAGGCACCACCTCTCCTGAGGTCAGGCAGAGGTCCCCTCCTTCCCGAATCTACCGTTTAATTAAACAAATTTCACTCCCCGGGGCTCCGGGACCACGATTTCGCCATGACGTACTGAGTACGTCATGGGTCGTTTAGCACCATGTCACCATGACGTACTCAGTACGTCAAAGGTCGTTAAGGGGCTAAAGGCCTGCATTCTTACCCAATTAACGTTGTTAATCATTCATCATGAGATCCTGGTGTTTTTGTTTGCCATCAATTGACCTGATAGATTGGTAACAAGTGTTTCAGAATTTGTGATTAAAAACGGACAGGGACGATACGTGCTGAACACGGACATACTCCGTGTGCGGTCCGTGCAGGCACGGACCCATAGACTAAAGCGGGTCCGTGCCTGCATGCTGCCGGCCAAAAACGGACATGTCATCCGTGTAGAAAAGTGCACACACGTACTTACCACACGGACACACGTTACGTGTGATTTTATGTGTGTGTGCCATCTACCATTGAATAACATGGGTCTCCGTGTCTCCGGTACGTGCAAATACGTACCGCACACGTACAAAAAAAACGGATGTGTGTTGCGGGTCTAAGGCACTGGAAATCCCTCAGGTCTCCAATGGTGTACGCCAGGCATCAAGATTGAGAGGCTAGTGTTATCCACTGCCAGCTCCACTGCTCGCCGACCACAGGCATGCCACAGAGGCCGCTCCACTCACAGGTCCAGCAGATGTCTCCACACCAAGCTCCGTTGAGACGTCAGTTGCAGACAGGTGCCACCGTGTCCAGATTAACCCTCGCTTGTGGATGTCTGTAGTTAGATGAATGTCAATTACCTGGGGCAGGTAAGACAAAACTTCAACAGCACAGATCCTATGGAAAACCGTGGTGCTTGTGGATAATCAGCATAAAAATAAGGAAAGATCCCGGTACTCACTTGATGTTGATATAAATTTTTTTAACCCAACTCGTGTCTGGACGTTCCAACCACACACAGGTTTTCTACAGCATTACATGTCATCAACGTTTGACAGCAGTATAAACTAATAAACCAGGAAATGACATCATAACCATCATACAATTAACTGAACATTACCTGGTCACAAAACAGCAGATAATTTACATAAATGCATACATTGAAGTTACAATTGTGACAGCATTGACATAGTGCATAATACCCAGTACAAAAAAAATGGCGTCATGAATACAAAATGGGTAGGATATTCATCAAATACAACATGAATAGGTCATATTACTAAAAAATAAAAGATGTAAGAACAGAAAACAAAAAACTACAAACAAAAAAATGGCATCATAAATACAAGATGGCCAGGATACCCTTCAAATACAACATGAATAGCTCATATTTAGTGATGGGCAGACCCGGACTGTAAAAGTCCGGATTCACGCGGTTTCAAACTCACCCGAGTGCTGGGCTCGGGATTCCGGGTGTTGATCTGGATCCGGCAACTCAGGAAATAAAAAAAAATAAAGGAAAAATAAAATAAGAATGAAGCAAGCGATTCATTCTTACTGAGGCTCTGGTGCGGCTCTAGCTGCTCCTGCGGCAGCCCATTCACTTCCAGAGCCGCTCATTACCTTCATTGCATATGCACTGCTCTCCCCGCCCACCAGGCATCCTGGCATCTGTGATTGGTTGCAGTCAGATGTGCCCCCAGCCTATGTGACAGCGTCTGCCACAGGTGCTGTCTGTGGGTCTACATCGTACAGTAAAAATAAATAAATAAAATATTTGGCGTAGGGTCTCACAATATTATGATATCCAGCATAGATAAATCATATGGCTACAGGCTGCAGACACGCTGTCTCTCAAGGTGGAGGCGCATCAGACTACAACCAATCACAGACGCCGGTGGGCGGGGAAAGCAGTGAATATGTATGAGACTACTGACCGGCCAGCTCGGCAAGAAGAAAGAGCTGCTGCTGGAGCAAAGTGACACGTGCCCTGGTGATCGGTGAGTATGAAGCACTTTGCGCCAGATTCTGTTCCCCATAGAGTGACAGCTGTTTGACTGCAACCAGTCACATAATATAGACAAAAAAGACTGACTGCACTCACCAAACTGAGGTGTGAACAGGTGCATAACTGAACATGACATAAAATACAAAAAAAGACAATTTGCACTCTGATAATGCTAAAGTATGGAAACCATAAATGTGTGAACATTACTGCTAAGGAAAATCTAAGAAAAATTAGATATTTAGCATATATAAATGGCCATTTGTATATCTGGGTACCTACACTATGCTGAAGCCTCTCTCCAGTTGCCACAGGTAATCTTATCCTATTTAGCAGATTCCTACTTGCCCATACACAGGAGGTTTTTAACCCAGAGAGAGGCTTCAGCATAGTGTAGGTACCCAGTTACGAGATATGCCGTGAAGGGGCAACTGGGCAGATATACAAATGTCCATTTATATATGCTAAATATCTCATTTTTCTTAGATTTTCCTTAGCAGTAATGCAGGTCCATGTTCACATATGCATGGTTTCCATACTTTAGCATTATCAGAGTGCAAACTGTCTTTTTTTGCAACTAATCACAGCCGCCAGTGAGCGGGTCTAGATATTACAGTAAAATAAATCTAATATATAAAGCGGAATGTGTGTGTGTATGTGTGTGTGTATGTCTGGGATTGGCATCTGCACCGTCGCAGCTACAGCCACAAACGTTTGCACACTCACACGTCTGGACCCCGAGAGCGTCATAGGCTATGTTTTGAGGGGAAATTTTAACTCCGTGCTTTAGTTATTCGCCAAAAACCTGCCTCTATTAAAGCGAATGGAGCTGGGAGCCACAGTGCAGCCAGAACTTCAGAAGAATGCGCAGCCACGCCCTTATATGGAATGTTGGCGTCTCACAATGCAGCCAGGGAAAGAGACAGACACAGAGAGGGTAAGAAACAGACATAAACAGGGTAAGAGACAGACACAAAGAGACAGACAAAGAGACAGAGACAGGCACAAGGAAACAGACAGACAGGGAAAGACACAGACAGAGGGAAAGAGACAGAGGGAAAGAGGGAAAGAGACAGACAGGGAAAGTGACAGAGATAGATAGACAGACAGGGAAAGAGATTGAGACAGACGGAGAAAGAGACAGAGACAGTCAGACACAGACAGGGAAAGAGACAGACAGACATAGAGATAGAGAGACAGAGAGATATATACAGAGGGGGAGACAGACAGAGAATGGGATAGAAACAGAGAGACAGTTACTATCCCGAGTGTTAATACATTCTATTTATACATTCTATCCCGGAAATGTTAATACATTCTATTTTGTTAACAACAGTTATTAACCCGGGCGAAGCCGGGTAGTACAGCTAGTAAGTAAATAATTTAAAAAAAAAACAAACTGTGTGTGGCCCCCCAATTTTGATACCCAGCCAAGATAAAGACTCACACTTGAGGGATGTTATTCTCAGGCTGAGGAGACCCACGTTATTGAGATCCTCTCAGCTTAAAAATATCACACAGCAGCCACCCGGAATTGCTGCATCCATTAGTTGCAACAGTCCTGGGACTTTATCCAGCTCTTCCAGTCGGGGTAATAAGGAGTTAATAATAGCCCATAGCTGCTACTAATTCCTAGTTTAGTGTTTGCAGGCATCTATGAGACAAACACCTAAAAAATCCTTTATCTAATATATAAAGCTGTGTGTGTGTGTGTGTGTGTGTGTGTGTGTGTGTGTCCGCTAAAGGAATTCACACCGTTTCATGTACAATCACAAAATTTTCCACAGACACTCCATTTGACTGAGGGAATGTCATAGGCTATGATTTGAGGGGAAATTTTAACCCCGCACTTCACAGTTATTCGCCAAAAAAACTGCCTCCATTAAAGTCAATGGATCTGGGAGCCACAATGCAGCCAGAACTTCAGAAGAATGCACAGCCATGCCCTTGAATGGAATGTTGGCAATGCAGCCAGGAAAAAGACAGACAAAAACAGACGGACACAGACAGACAAGGAGACAGGGAAAGAGACAGAAAGAGAAAGAGACAAAGAAACAGACAGGCACAGATAGACAAAGAGACAGACAGGGAAACTCAGGGACAGAGACAGGCAGATAGAGAGACAGGGAAAGAGACAGACAGACAGACAGGTAAAGAGCTAGAAAGACAGACAGGGAAAGAGACAGACAGGGAAAAAGACAGACAGACAAAGAGATACAGAGAGAGACAGGGAGAGAGGGAAACAGACAGAGACTGGGAGAGAAACAGAGAGGCAGTTACTATCCCAGGCAACGCCAGGTACTACAGCTATTTGACATAAAAGACAAAAAAGCATCCTCTTTCACCACTTTATTAACCCCCTATACACCCCACCAGGTCCTGCGTAATCCACACGAGGTCCCTTGACGCTTCCAGCACTGCTACATCTGAATCACACAGTGAGAGCCATAGAACATGACCGCCTGCTGTGAGATTCAGGCCACAGGTGAGGTGAGCCACGCGGTCAGCAGATACGTCACTCAGGTGATTTCCAATCACTGGTGGAGGACTCCAACTGTGACTGCACATCACCCGATAGACGTCACCGCTAGCCACAGTCTGCGATACTTGATGTGAGAACACAGCGGACCATGAAATTCCGTGATGAGGGCTGATGTCATGTGTTCATCAGAGCTCATCACCACAGGTAATGAACTTGGCTAACCTCATGATGATGGCGCTCGTCATAGATGAGAAAGACATATATAATATCCCACTACCCTACATTTTTGTAATTTTGCACCCTTTAGTGCCTTTCATGTGGTACTAAAGGGTGTTTAGCCTTGTACTTAGCCAGAAAATAAATAAATAATTAAAAAAAAACGACGTGGGGTCCCCCTTATTTTTAGTACCCAGCTAGGGTAAAGCAGACGGCTGCATCCTGCAGACCACAGCTGGCTCTTTCACCTTGGCTGGTAGTCCAAAACAGAAAGCACCCCACGCTGATATTTTAAATTAAATAAATAATTTAACACAAAAAAGTGGGGTCCCTCCAAATTCGATCACCAGCAAATGTAAAGCGGACAGCTGTGGTCTGGTATTCTCATAATAGGGAAGTCCACGGTTATTGGACACTCCCTGGCCTAAAAATAGCAGGCCGCAGCCGCCCCAAAAGGGGCGCATCCATTAGATGTGCCAATCCTGGCGCTTCGCCCCAGCTCATCCCGTTACCCTGGTGCGGTGGCAAATGGGGTAATATATAGGGTTGATATCACCTGTGTAATGTCACCTGGCATCAAGCCATGGCATTAGTGGTGTCATGGCGTCTATCAGATACCTAACCTCACTAACCCAGTCAGTAATAAAAAAAAAATAGATGACAAATTTTTATTTGAAAAAATATTCCCCAAAACATTCCCTCTTTCACCAATTTATTGGAAAGAAAAATCAAATCTGGGTCCGGCATAATCCAATAAGGGGATCCCACGATGATCCATACTCACTGTCCATGTCAATGAAGAACACAATGTTCCCCATTGAGTGGGAGAGCAGAGCAGTAACCTGAGCTAACATCATTAGGTCAGGCCAGGTCACTGCAGGGCATGACGAGCGTTGACGTCATGAGGTTAGCTAAGTACATTACCTGCAGTGATGAAGTCCACTGAACTTGTGACGTCAGCACTCGTCACTAACTTCCATTGTCCGCCACATTCACAAGAAAAGTATCGTAAGCTGCACATGGCGTCACCACTAGACACAGTCTCAGGCCGCCCGTGAGACTTGATGTGAGAATGCGGCGTCATGGAAGTCAGTGATGAGCACTGACGTCACGAGTTCAGCGGAGATCATTACAGCAGGTAATGATCTGAGCTAACCTCCTGACGGCAGCACTCATCATTCCACAGCTGCTAACACACTGCTGTCCGAGCAGATGCTGTCACACTGCAGTGTGAGCAGCTGCGGAGCTGGCGCGGGAGTGAGACACAAACTGCAGGGGCACCAGACGGAAGACACTCGGAAGTGCTTCCGTGTGGCTTTTGGGAATTTTGTGGACCCATTTGTCTTGTATTGTGTCACAGTCCACAATTGCGGAGCAGAATAGGACATGTTCCATAGTAAAGGAATGAACATAAGGACTCTGATGTGATTTTTGTAGGAACTTATGGCACACGGAAGTGCTTCCGTTTGCCATCCGATCCTACACAGAACATATTGAAAAGATGGTCTTGTCAGTATGTCCGCAAAAAAATAGAACTGACCAGGACAATCGGAACAGTCGTGTGAATGAGCCCTAAAACAGTCATATGTATTTAATCTTCATTAAAACACTGCATGAATTATTCAGCACAGAAGGGGAACTAGTAAATAATACTCAGACTACACGTTTCGGCGTACTTATGGTCTGTTCACCCAGACTTAAAAAATCCTACTACTTAAATATAATAATCACATGTCTCCCTTGGACTGGGTTGTTATCAAATTAAAAAGGGAAGTGAAATCTCCTGGAAAGTAAAAGTTAAAAAAAAAAAAAGTTCCCAAATCACTTTAACAAATTTATATGCATTTAAAGAATGATCATTACTGATCTGCTGGTGGTAAGACAATAAGAAATATTGTAGCAATAAGCAAATGATACAAACCTAGCAAAAAGACAACTCTTATTAAATTAGAAATGAAAAATGTGCAACAAAAATCCAACAAACAGACATTTCAGTGAAACAGCTGCTGATAGGTAATTACAGCCATTTACAATCAACAAAAGAAAAAGAATGTGAAAACAACATCAATCAAAATGAAAAAGAGAAAAAAATGTACAGAGACTTACAATGGAGTAAAAATAAAAGTCTCCTAATAGCACATTTTAAGGTCCTTTCTCTGGTTAAGACTTGTGGGAGTGCGACTTTCTAGAGTAAAAATCCACTTGCTCTCATGGTTCAGTAACTTACGGCGGTAATTACCACCCCTGACCGGTCTAAGAACCTTTTCGATCCCTTTGAATCCCGTCACATCTTCCTTATGCTCCTTGGTGAAGTTCCCAGACACCGCTGAGATAGTTCCTATCATTGTATTTAGTACATCAGAGAGATGCTTGCTATCCCGTCTCTTCAATGGTCCTGTCATGCACAATGGTGAATTTCAGATTGAAATAATTATTTAAATAATTTATAAACACTTTTGCTTCTTCCTCTGAGCTCCTCCACACAAGTAGCATATCCTTGATAAATCTCTTAA
Source organism: Anomaloglossus baeobatrachus (assembly GCF_048569485.1). Lineage (NCBI taxonomy): Eukaryota > Metazoa > Chordata > Amphibia > Anura > Aromobatidae > Anomaloglossus > Anomaloglossus baeobatrachus. The sequence continues at coordinate 178,683,420 of NC_134356.1, forward strand.
TCCCCACAATTTTGCAACCAAAAGGATTATCATCAGACTAGAGAAATACTTCCTCCGAATGGGCCATAAATACAGTCATATGAAAAAGTTTGGGCACCCCTATTAATGTTAACCTTTTTTCTTTATAACAAATTGGGTTTTTGCAACAGCTATTTCAGTTTCATATATCTAATAACAGATGGACTCAGTAATATTTCTAGATTGAAATGAGATTTATTGTACTAACAGAAAATGTGCAATCCGCAGTTAAACAAAATTTGACCGGTGCAAAAGTATGGGCACCTAAACAGAAAAGTGATATTAATATTTTGTAGATTCTCCTTTTGCAAAAATAACAGCCTCTAGTCGCTTCCTGTAGCTTTTAATGAGTTCCTTGATGATGGTATATTTGACCATTTCTGTTTACAAAACAATTCCAGTTCAGTTAAGTTTGATTGTCGCCGAGCATGGTCAGTATGCTTCAAATCATCCCACAGATGTTCAATGATATTCAGGTCTGGGGAATGGGATGGCCATTCCAGAACATTGTAATTGTTCCTCTGCATGAATGCCTGAGTAGATTTGGAGCGGTGTTTTGGATCTTTGTCTTGCTGAAATATCCATCCCCTGCGTAACTTCAACTTCGTCACTGATTCTTGCACATTATTGTCAAGAATCTGCTGATACTGAGTTGAATCCATGCGACCCTCAACTTTAACAAGATTTCTGGTGCCGGCATTAGCCACACAGCCCCAAAGCATGATGGAACCTCCACGATATTTTACTGTGGGTAGCAAGTGCTTTTCTTGGAATGCCGTGTTTTTTTGCCTCCATGCATAATGCCTTTTTGTATGACCAAACAACTCAATCTTTGTTTCATCAGTTCACAGGACCTTTTCCAAAATGTAACTGGCTTGTCCAAATGTGCTTTTGCATACCTCAGGCGACTCTGTTTGTGGTGTGCTTGCAGAAACGGCTTCTTTCACATCACTCTCCCATACAGCTTCTCCTTGTGCAAAGTGCGCTGTATTGTTGACCGATGCACAGTGACACCATATGCAGCAAGATTATGCTGCAGGTCTTTGGAGGTGGTCTGTGGGTTGTCCTTGACTATTCTCACCATTCTTCTTCTCTGCCTTTCTGATATTTTTCTTGGCCTGCCACTTCTGGGCTTAACAAGAACTATACCTGTGTTCTTCCATTTCCTTACTATGTTCCTCACAGTGGAAACTTAAATCTCTGAGACAATTTTTTGTATCCTTCCCCTGAACAACTATGTTGAATAATCTTTGTTTTCAGATCATTTGAGAGTTGTTTTGAGGAGCCCATGATGCCACTCTTCATAGGAGATTCAAATAGGAGAACAACTTGCAAGTGGCCACCTTAAATACCTTTTCTCATGATTGGATACACCTGCCTATGAAGTTCAAAGCTCAATGAGGTAACAAAACCAATTTAGTGCTTTAGTAAGTCAGTAAAAAGTAGTTAGGAGTGTTCAAATCAAGAAATTGATAAGGGTGCCTGTTACGAGGGGGACCCGGGGAAGCGTGCCAAGATGGGGAATGGACAGCTTCCGCCGGTCAAGGTCCACTGTGCGGTGTAAGGGACCGCTGCTATGGTGGGTGAAGAGTGAGCGGGTTGCCGCTAGCGATCGTCTGGAATGTCACAGACAATCTATGTACACCGGTCTGCCCTAACCCGTGTGGGTTGTATGGCAGGGATCACACGGCTCGGTGTACCTGTTGCACGGGGAAGCACAGAGGTGCCCACGCACGTGTGCCAGTGGAAGTCACGAGAATATGGCACGAGGGTAGCACAGAGGTGCCCACGCACGTGTGCTTTCAATAACCAGGTGAGTCCAGTGGAGACTCGAGGAGCTCACCTGGGACAGGAACACGGCCTGTAGAAGGAGCTACTGCCGGAGCAGCAAGGCAGGGACACGGCCTGCAAACCAGGTGCTGCCTAAGCAGCAAGGGCCAAGCCCACAGAAGAAGATAATGCCAGAGCAGTGGCGTGGCAGCACGCTGCCAGACATCCAAACATAGAAGGACGGTCGCGCGCTGCCATGATGGCAGGAGGAGCTTTTAAGGAGGTGTAGCTCCAGCCAAGGGCGGGCGCGAGGCGGAGATGACGGACTTGACCCAATCAGGATCCACGACATCCCAGCCTGGCCAGTCAGGATTCACCACGTCACCAGCCTTGTCATCAAGCCGTGTGACGTCAGTGGGCGAATCAGGATCCACCAAGCATAGCACATGCTCACCCTCCTGCCTCTGGGAAATAGAGGCGGGATCCTCGGTCTCACAATGTGTAGAGATAACGGGAGTCTCACTGCTTCCCTGAGCAGCAAATCTCTGCACATTGCGCAACCTCACAGACCTTCGAGGCTGCTGAGCAGGAGGAGCTGTGGCAGGCAAGGAATGGGAGACCGCCTCATTTCTTGCAACAGGAGTACCACTAGGTGTCACCCTTGTGCTGCCTCTCTGAGGAGGTATCTCCTGAACTCTGCGCAGTCTGGCAGACCTTCGGCGCTGCGGAGCAGGAGCGCTCGTGGCAGGCAAGGAGACTGTCTCATTCCTTGCCACAGGAGAGCCACGAGGTGTAACATTACCCCCCCGTCTAGTCCCCCCCCCCCTGCCTGTGCTCGAAGGCCGCTATCAAACCCGGGGCGTGGATATGATCCTCCAATTCCCAGGATCTATGCTCCGGACCACGGCCGACCCACTCCACGAGGTAGTACCTCCTGCCCCGTATAACTTTTGTCTCCACAAGCTTCGCCACCTCAGAGTCGTCGGGCGGGGAGTCAGTTTGAAGCGTCAGGGACCCCGAGAACTTATTAAGTCGTACGGGTTTCAGGAGGGACACGTGAAAGGTGTTGGCTATAGCCCAGCGTGGAGGGAGCTGGAGTCGGTATGCCACCGGGTTCACCTGTTCTAGCACTTTAAACGGACCCAGGTACCTAGGGGCGAACTTGGCTGCCTGTACCCGTAGGTTAACATTCTTAGAGGACAGCCACACTAGGTCACCAGGGGCGAAGGATGGTGCAGGGCGGCGGCGCTCATCAGCCGTTGTCACCATCTGGTCTTTAGCCCTCTTAAGGGCCTCTTGGGTGTTATCCCAGATCTCCCGGGCCTCGGTCGCCCAATCCTCCACTCTAGGATCGGGTGACGTAATGGGCATCGGAACCGGGATTCTGGGATGTTGTCCGTTATTGAGAAGGAACGGAGTCTGACCAGAGGATTCATGGACCGAATTATTAATGGCAAATTCGGCCCAAGGAAGGAGGTTAGCCCAGTTGTCGTGGTGCGCGGAGATAAAATGGCGGAGGTAAGTTACCAAGGTCTGATTGGTCCTCTCTACCAGTCCATTGGTTTCGGGATGGTATGCGGAGGAGATGTTCAGCTCTATCTGCAGGAGCTTACAGAGCTCTCTCCAGAAGCGAGACGCGAACTGGGGACCCCGGTCGCTCACCACCTTGTCAGGCATGCCATGCAGCCTAAATACATGCCTAATGAATAAGGTGGCGAGAGCACGTGACGTCGGGAGTCGTGGGAGAGGCACCAAGTGGACCATTTTAGAGAAGTGATCCGTGATGACCCATACGACCTTGTGACCTGCTGACTTGGGCAGATCTCCCAGGAAGTCCATTCCCACCACTTCCCAGGGACGATCCGGCACTGGCAGTGGGTGAAGAAGACCTGCCGGTCTCTGCCGGGACGGCTTATTCCGTGCACACGACATACAGGCTCCCACATACTCCTGTATGTCCTGGGGTAGTCTCGGCCACCAATAGTGCCTAGTCACAAGGTCTCTGGTCCTTTTGACCCCAAAGTGACCCCCGACCTTGGAGGCATGGGCCCACGATAGCACCTCATTCCGTAGTTCAGGGGGAACGAGGGTCTTGCCAGGTGGCACCTGGTCCAAAGAAGTGGGAGTGACCATCCTCAAGCTGTCCGGGGGTAGTATAAGACGAGGTTCCTCCTCGTCCTCCTCCAACACAACCATACAACATGACAAGGCATCGGCCCGTACGTTCTTCTCACCGGCCAGGTGGCGGATAATAAAGTGGAACCGGGAGAAGAACAAGGACCAACGGGCCTGCCTTGGGTTTAGGCGTTGTGCTGTCTGGAGGTATGTGAGATTTTTATGGTCGGAAAATACTTCAAATGGATGCTTCGCACCCTCCAGGAGATGCCGCCATTCCTGGAATGCTAGTTTCATCGCCAGTAACTCCCTATCCCCTATGGAGTAGTTCCTCTCGGCCGGAGAAAAGGTCTTGGAGAAAAAGAAACAAGGATGCTTCCTTCCTCGTTCGTCTTTCTGGTACAGGACTGCACCAGCACCGACCGAAGAGGCGTCTACCTCTAGTAGAAAGGGTTTGGAGATGTCTGGACGATGAAGGATGGGAGCTCTGGAGAAGTAAGTTTTGAGAGTGTGAAATGCCTCTACCGTTTCCCGTGTCCATGCTTTGGGATTAGCGCCCTTGCGGGTAAGGGCAATGATGGGTGCTGCCACCGTCGAGAAGTTGGGAATGAACTGGCGATAATAATTGATAAACCCCAAGAATCGCTGGATCGCTTTCAGCGAGCGGGGCTCAGGCCATTTCATCACTGTCTCCAACTTCCCCGGATCCATTGCTAACCCCTGACTGGACACGATATACCCCAGGAACAGCAAGGATTCACGTTCAAAAACGCACTTTTCTAGCTTAGCATATAACGAATGAGTGCGGAGCCTCTTAAGTACTCGGATGACATCCCTCCGATGGGTGGCAAGATCGGGGGAGAAGATAAGGATATCATCCAGGTATGCAACCACGGAAAGATACAAATCCCGGAAAACATCATTCACAAAGTCTTGAAATACGGCGGGGGGCATTGCAGAGTCCGAAGGGCATTACGAGATACTCGTAGTGACCGTCCCTGGTGTTGAAGGCGGTCTTCCACTCATCGCCCTCTCGGACTCGCACTAGATTATACGCCCCGCGTAGATCCAGCTTCGTGAAGATCTTTGCCCCACGGAATCGATCAAATAACTCCGTAATGAGGGGCAAAGGGTATTTGTTTTTGATCGTGATTGCATTTAATCCCCTGTAATCGATACAGGGGCGTAGATCCCCTTCCTTCTTTTGCACGAAGAAGAACCCCGCACCGGCCGGTGAAATAGACTTGCGAATGAACCCTTTTGCCAGGCTGTCCTGAATATATTTGGACATAGCCTCCGTCTCTGGAGCAGAGAGGGGATACACTCTGCCCCTAGGGGGCTCGGAGCCTGGCTTCAGGTCTATTCGGCAATCGTATGGCCGGTGGGGAGGAAGGGTATCTGCGGCCCTCTTGGAGAAGACGTCCCTGTAGGCCTCATAAGGTGTCGGTAAACCTGGCTCCCCTGTATTCCCTGAGGACCCAACCGACCTAATGGTAGCGGGTGGTTCGGTAGTCACGAGGTGCTCCCTACAGGATCCTGCCCATGATGAGATCTCCCCTGTTGCCCAGTTGAGTATAGGAGCATGCTGTCTCAACCAGGGGAGGCCCAGTAGGATCTCATCCGTCCCCCCTGGAAGCACCAGGAAGGACACCTGCTCATGGTGTCCTGGTGGTACTTCCATCCTGAGAGGGATGGTGATCTGGGTGATGGGATCGACTAGTAGGGACCCGTTGACTACCCGAACCCTGAGTGGCTTGGGTAAGAGAACCAGGGGAACTGAGTATCGGGTTGCCAGGGAGGTCGAAATGAAATTGCCATCAGCGCCTGAGTCCAGGCAGGCCAGAGCAGAGAAGAGAGTAGTGCCAAACTGCAACTGGGCGCTGATAGTCAACCTAGAGGGAGAAGCAGCGTCTAGTAACCCCCCTCTGATGGAAACTAGACGCTGTCTTTTCCCGACGGTTTGGGACATCGGGTAGCTATGTGTCCCCTCTGCCCACAGGAAAAGCAGATGACACCAGACCGAGAACCTGGAGTAGAGGAGACCGCTTTGGACACCTCCATTGACTCCACGGAGTCGCCTACAGAGCTGGCTGGGAGACCTGTCTGGTGGAATACGGGAGCCAGACGCTTTTTAGGCCATGAGGACGTGGGTGCTGAAGAGACCTCGAGCCTCCGCTCCGCCTGGCGGATGTCTATGCGAGAGGCAACCACAATCAAGGACTCTAAAGTAGCAGGCACCTCACGCGTGGCCAGTGTGTCTTTGACGAACCCTGCCAGGCCCTCCCAGAACACAGGGACAAGGACCTTATCGGGCCAGTCTAGCTCTGCGGCAAGTGTCCTAAAGTGTACGGCAAATTCCCCGACTGAAGCGGACCCTTGCCGAAGTCATAGGAGGCACAGCGCGGAGTCGTGGGTGACTTGAGGCCCGAGGAACACCATTCTCATGGCCCCAAGATAAGCTGCTAAGTTATTCACCACCCGATCTCCGCGCTCCCACAACGGCGTGGACCACTTCAGCGCTCTCCCTGTGAGCAGGGACTGGACGAAGGCTACCTTCGCCTTCTCGGTAGCGTAAAGAGTCGCGGACAGCTCTAAGTAGGTGGTAACTTGGTTTATAAACCCACGGCACTCGGAGCTGTCCCCGCTAAAGCGCTCTGGAAGTGCAAGGCGAGGAGACTTTCCGCCCAATAGCACAGCCTGGGTAGCCGCCTGGGTGGCGACTGTCGTCAGAGCAGTCTTGTCGGAGGAAGACTGCTCCACTGCTGCCAAACGTGATTCCAACTGCTGCACATAACGCAGCAACTGCTGCTGCTCTTCAGCCATAGCCAGACCTTTGGCGCGACCGTAATGTTACGAGGGGGACCCGGGGAAGCGTGCCAAGATGGGGAATGGACAGCTTCCGCCGGTCAAGGTCCACTGTGCGGTGTAAGGGACCGCTGCTATGGTGGGTGAAGAGTGAGCGGGTTGCCGCTAGCGATCGTCTGGAATGTCACAGACAATCTATGTACACCGGTCTGCCCTAACCCGTGTGGGTTGTATGGCAGGGATCACACGGCTCGGTGTACCTGTTGCACGGGGAAGCACAGAGGTGCCCACGCACGTGTGCCAGTGGAAGTCACGAGAATATGGCACGAGGGTAGCACAGAGGTGCCCACGCACGTGTGCTTTCAATAACCAGGTGAGTCCAGTGGAGACTCGAGGAGCTCACCTGGGACAGGAACACGGCCTGTAGAAGGAGCTACTGCCGGAGCAGCAAGGCAGGGACACGGCCTGCAAACCAGGTGCTGCCTAAGCAGCAAGGGCCAAGCCCACAGAAGAAGATAATGCCAGAGCAGTGGCGTGGCAGCACGCTGCCAGACATCCAAACATAGAAGGACGGTCGCGCGCCGCCATGATGGCAGGAGGAGCTTTTAAGGAGGTGTAGCTCCAGCCAAGGGCGGGCGCGAGGCGGAGATGACGGACTTGACCCAATCAGGATCCACGACATCCCAGCCTGGCCAGTCAGGATTCACCACGTCACCAGCCTTGTCATCAAGCCGTGTGACGTCAGTGGGCGAATCAGGATCCACCAAGCATAGCACATGCTCACCCTCCTGCCTCTGGGAAATAGAGGCGGGATCCTCGGTCTCACAATGTGTAGAGATAACGGGAGTCTCACTGCTTCCCTGAGCAGCAAATCTCTGCACATTGTGCAACCTCACAGACCTTCGAGGCTGCTGAGCAGGAGGAGCTGTGGCAGGCAAGGAATGGGAGACCGCCTCATTTCTTGCAACAGGAGTACCACTAGGTGTCACCCTTGTGCTGCCTCTCTGAGGAGGTATCTCCTGAACTCTGCGCAGTCTGGCAGACCTTCGGCGCTGCGGAGCAGGAGCGCTTGTGGCAGGCAAGGAGACTGTCTCATTCCTTGCCACAGGAGAGCCACGAGGTGTAACAGGTGGCCAAATTTAGTTTAAATGCGGATTGCACATTTTCTGTTAGTACAATAAACCTCATTTCAATCCAGAAATATTACTGAGTCCATCAGTTATTAGATATATGAAACTGAAATAGCTGTTGCAAAAACCCAAATTGTTGTAAAGAAAAAAGGTTAACATTAATAAGGGTGCCCAAACTTTTTCATATGACTGTATATTTGCAAGGGATGCCCTCTTCAATCCTTGGTAACTGCGATGTTTGATAATTTCACATGGGAATTGGATTTTATATGGATGACATGCGATGTTATATCCTTGTACCCATCAATACCGCATGATAAAGCTTTACAAGTCTTATTCTATCATTTAGATCATTTCAGTAATTATGACATTGCCATTAAGGATTTCCTTTTACTGTCAGTACAATTTCTTCTGTCCTAGAATTATTCACTTTTGATAGTAAATTTTTCCAACACCAAAAATTGTGTCAGAAAGGGGACCAAATTCTCCCCATCCCTAATAAATATATTTATGGCCCATTGGGTTGAACTATTTCTCTATTTTAAGTGTGGAGTGAGCAGGTGTAAAAGTTGTAGCTTTGCGGAGAAAGCGGATACATTTACCTCAACACATAATAATAAATACAATATTGTAATAGTCATAAACTGCAATACAACATACATCATATATTTGATTTAATGTACTATCTTCAGGCTCCAGTACGTAGAGTGCACAACAGGACTATTGAAGAAATGGATTCGCAAGCATCTGTCTGATGCACTAAATCCAGTGATAGGAATTACAGTTGAAACCAGAAGTTACTGCAGTAAATTTATCACAAACATGAGTCATGTACAGTTGAAACCAGAATGTAATAATTATAATGGACAACTAAGGAATCTATTTGCGTGGCGCAAAGACACAACTGAACCTGGTTTATAGGTGATAAAGTTTGTATTGTAACACAGTGATTAGCAAACAAGTGCAGAGGAAAACAATCAAGTCCATAAACACATAGGGAAAATATCAAATGAAGCCTTTAAGGAAAGTCTCTTGAAAACCTCACAGGATAATGTGATTTAGCAATGCAGTCTTTGAAGCTCTGTAAGGAAGTCTCTCAAAGTCTGAAGCGAGATGCAGAGCAGTATACAATGTTCAGAAAACACATGCAGAGCAGTTTCCAGTGTCCCAAAAAATCCTGTGCACTGCTACTGTATCATTTCAAAGATGGAAGCAACAGAACAGTTAATTAAACAAGCCAGCGTACGTGTAAGTAAGGCAGGTCAGGCAAGAGCTGCAGCAGGGGCTTGGCAGCAGCAGCTGGAGGCAGCAGGTGAGCAGAAGGTGGCAGAACCTCTGAAGAGCAGCAACAGGAGTTTCACACAGGATTTGCTGGAGTAACTTAAGATGCCACTAGGAGTAGGAAACCACATGGAGAGGAATGAATGTGTGAAGCCCCACAGGTGTAGTGTCGGTGCATTACCTTCAGGGACTCCACGTAGCTGGATCTGGTCACAGGTAGGAGATCTTCTTCTTGTCGTGACGCCACTCTCAGTATTGCGGCCAGTAGGGACCGCCACTGCAGGTTGAGGGTCGCCTGGGGCTGATGGTATGTGCAGTTAGTTGGAATAGCCTCCTGAGAGTGAGGCAAGCCCCAGGGCCCGATGTAGGTGCGTAGTACCACAAGGCGCAGAATGACTCCACACAGGCAGAATGTCTTTCAGGGTTTTTACTCACTTCAGGTGGCAGGGTGAGTAACCCGGGCGTAGCTGGGATGAACCAGGCGGGAACCAGGTGTCCTTCAGGCTGACTTGTGAGGGTGACTACTAACTCGCCTTCCTTAGCCCTTGGTGGTTTGGGGTGACCCCGACTTTGAGTCCCTATGGGGGTCACCCAGGGAAGTTGCTGAAGCCTCACTCCCCTTCGTTTGCCGTGTGCTTGTTGCCTGGGCCAGATCACTCCAGCTTCTTGCCTCCTGTGAGCTATGGGCCCTAACTGTGGCTACGTGGCTGCGGCTTTTTTTTTTGTGGTGTTGTGGCGTGGGCTTTGAGAGCCCCACACCGGCAGGTTTAGCAAAAGAAAGCTGGATCTATCTCCGCTTCGGGATCTGCCGCCCGTTTGGGCCTGGTGCTCTCTAGCAGTCTCCTTACTTCCCACTCCGTGCTCTCTCTTTAGCTGAAGATGGATTTCGGGTAGCACTCCTAGTTGACCGTTCTCCCCCGTCAGTAGCCACTGCGCGGGCGCTGTTAGACAGCAACAGCCCCACAGGTCTGCTCCTCACTGAGCCCTATGGAGTTCTGCTCTAACTGACTCACTGCCCCTCCTCTCCTGTTCTTGCCTACGCCACCTAGCAACCAGATTCTCTTACCACACCCCTTGAGAGGAGATGGAGGCTTTTGGCCCCCTCCACTATTCCAGTGAAGGTGAAGGCTTTTCCCCCTCCTGGGATCCCCAGGGGTCCTCTCATGGGTACATGTGTGAGACCTGATCACTATGCGCCTGTGTACCACACCCCGGTCAGCCTTCTGGATTACCTGTATTGTACTGTCCCCAGCATGGGTGCAGTACTCAGTGGTGCCTGACCAGGTCAGGGGCGCCACATTCCCCCTTAGTTATCACCAGCACGTCCTCGGGCTGCAAGACAACATTTTAAAATGCATAAAACATTAAAACATGTAAAACATTTTTAAAAGCACCAGGTACCATACATCACCACCCTCCACCCACAAGTCCGTTAACCCACCCAAAACCCTTTCACGTTGGCCGCGACTTCAGCCACTTCTGGCAGGATGTAGAGGCGGCTTTCATGGGCTGGTGGTTTCAGGGTATACCTGGCTTGGTGGATCCGCGCCTTCAGCCTCTTCTGGCAGGATGCAGAGGCGGCCTCCACAGTTGGTGCTGACCAGGTACCCTCTTTGTGGTGGAGAGCCAGGCCCCATAAACAGGCATGCTCTCTGGTCGCAGGTGAGCCAAGGCCCTATATACGGACGGGCTCCTCCTGGTTGCAGACGAGCCAAGCCCCTAAACAGGCTGACTCTGGTGGTGGTGGTGCCCTCTGGTGTAACTATTTACACTGCGAGAGTTTGTGGCTATAGCCAGTTCATAGCCTTAAGGTTTATGGTTTTCTCACAATAGTTTATGTGGGCACATACTTGAACTTTAAAACGTTGCAAAACAAACTTTCCAAACTGGTCAAAACTTGCTGTACTTTACTTAAACTTAGGCAGATTCCTCTTCACCAGGGCTTGGGCCTGTAGGGCTGCGGCACCTGTTGCTTTCTTGACCTTTTTCCTCATCTGTAGTTGTCTCTTCAGTAGGTTCTTTGTCTTTTCTTTCCTTATGGCTGTCTTTCCTTTCTTCTCTGGGACATGGCACTACATCTAGGGCATACCAGCCTCTTTCGCCTCGATGCAGGGTAAACTGTACGGAGTCTCCCATTTTTAAGTTTCTGCCAGGGTGTCCTCTGGGCAGATGAGCTCTCACATCTCTTCTATTGACGAAGATACCTTCTTTGATACCAGGTGCAACAATGAACCCGTATCCTGACTTTAGGCTGAAGTCCTCCACTACTCCTCTACAAAGGGGTCCTCTGACCTGTGCTTTGGCTCTTCTCAGGAACCGTTTTTCTTGTAGGTCTCTGGCCGTGACTTCTCTCTGCTCTGGGGATGGCGGTGCAGGGAAAGACTGGGTTCTACTGCGGCGCTGTATCTTGCGGGCTGGATTCTGCGAAGTGCAGCTTACAAGCTCCCAGGTGAGGCTTTGGGGCAGGTCTTCCTCGTCCCAGCGGGAATATGGCAGCATCTCCGGCTCTGGGACTAGCACTGCTGCTGGCTCCGGGGGCAACTCCTCAGCTTCTTGCCCTCCTCTCCCCCTTAGTTCTTCGCTGCACTCTGGTCGTGGCAGCGCTGGGGATGAGTGTTCCTCAGCTGGCCCAGGCGGTGGACTCTTCAGCGTGGTTGCTGCAGGGGTTGCCTTAGGGGTGTTCGGAGGGAGCATGTATCGGTCCACCATCTCCTGTGGGAACTTAGCCTCCAGGTCAGCCTTCAGCTGCCAGTATGCGGAGTCTTCACCTATCAGGGATTTCCTAGTAGGGACTTCCTTAGGCTGGGGAGCGGTGTCTGCTCTGGCCTTGCAGGCCGGGGTAAATGGTGATGCAATCTCTTGGCGGGCCGCGCCCTGTATGGCGGCGGCCTGGTCTTGGCGGGCTGCGCTCGGCATGGCAGCGGCCTGGTCTTGGCGGGCCGCGCCCTGTATGGCGGCGGCCTGGTCTTGGCGGGCCGCGCCCTGTATGGCGGCGGCCTGGTCTTGGCGGGCCGCGCCCTGTATGGCGGCGGCCTGGATCGGCGTCGCAGCTGCGATGGGATCTGTGCAGGCTGGGCTGGGCGTCGCTGCAGGGACCGGGTCTTGGTGGGCCGAGCAGGGCATCGCTGCGGCGGCCGGGGCTTGACGGGCCGAGCAGGGCATCGCTGCGGCGGCCGGGGCTTGGCGGGCCGAGCAGGGCATCGCTGCGGCGGCCTGGGCTTGGCGGGCCGCACCTGGCGTGGCTGCGGCCTGGCTCAGCGTCGCCGCGCCGGGCGCCTCTTCAGGGACCGCGGGCGTGGCAGCAGGGGTCGGGGCATCCGGGCTGGCAGGGGTAATACTGGACTCACCCATCGGTGGCAGCATCGGGGTCTGAGTCGTCGCCGTCCGGTCTGGCACTCGTCGTGCGGTTCCCCTCTCATAGGCCTGAACCGCGGCAGCCATCTCCAGAAGTTCCATGCGTTCTTCCCTGATCTGCTCCACGACCCGGGTCTCCAGTCGGTCGCAGAACTGGGCCAGCTCCCGATACCACCAGGCAGCGGAGCCCGGTTCTGGGTTTCTGCGGTCAGACGCCATTTCTTCTGCGCCCTCTTCTGCACGATTTCCCAGCAGTGGACTCGCCGTTGCCTCTAGTAGCAAGCTGTTCAGTTTCCGCTCTGCCTCTTTCAGCAGCTCCTCTCCCAGCAGCAGGCTTCTGGCTCCCTTTCTGTCCCGACGTCTCTGGACGCTTCCGCTCTCTTCACAAGCGAGGTCAGAACTCTGCAGGGGATCTCTGGGTAGCCACACCTCTTCGTGGGCGGTAACTTCTCCCAGCGCGGGCTGCTGTTGTTTTTCAGCGCGCTTTTCATGGTGGCAATATGGCGGCGCTTCCAATTTTCCAAGCGGACCGCCCAGGCACATGGTCACCTGTCTGAACAGGTCTAGTCCTTATCCTGTTCGTGACGCCAGATGTGAAGCCCCACAGGTGTTGTGTCGGTGCATTACCTTCAGGGACTCCACTCAGCTATCTGGATCTGGTCACAGGTAGGAGATCTTCTTCTTGTCGTGACGCCACTCTCAGTATTGCGGCCAGTAGGGACCGCCACTGCAGGTTGAGGGTCGCCTGGGGCTGATGGTATGTGCAGTTAGTTGGAATAGCCTCCTGAGAGTGAGGCAAGCCCCAGGGCCCGATGTAGGTGCGTAGTACCACAAGGCGCAGAATGACTCCACACAGGCAGAATGTCTTTCAGGGTTTTTACTCACTTCAGGTGGCAGGGTGAGTAACCCGGGCGTAGCTGGGATGAACCAGGCGGGAACCAGGTGTCCTTCAGGCTGACTTGTGAGGGTGACTACTAACTCGCCTTCCTTAGCCCTTGGTGGTTTGGGGTGACCCCGACTTTGAGTCCCTATGGGGGTCACCCAGGGAAGTTGCTGAAGCCTCACTCCCCTTCGTTTGCCGTGTGCTTGTTGCCTGGGCCAGATCACTCCAGCTTCTTGCCTCCTGTGAGCTATGGGCCCTAACTGTGGCTACGTGGCTGCGGCTTTTTTTTTTGTGGTGTTGTGGCGTGGGCTTTGAGAGCCCCACACCGGCAGGTTTAGCAAAAGAAAGCTGGATCTATCTCCGCTTCGGGATCTGCCGCCCGTTTGGGCCTGGTGCTCTCTAGCAGTCTCCTTACTTCCCACTCCGTGCTCTCTCTTTAGCTGAAGATGGATTTCGGGTAGCACTCCTAGTTGACCGTTCTCCCCCGTCAGTAGCCACTGCGCGGGCGCTGTTAGACAGCAACAGCCCCACAGGTCTGCTCCTCACTGAGCCCTATGGAGTTCTGCTCTAACTGACTCACTGCCCCTCCTCTCCTGTTCTTGCCTACGCCACCTAGCAACCAGATTCTCTTACCACACCCCTTGAGAGGAGATGGAGGCTTTTGGCCCCCTCCACTATTCCAGTGAAGGTGAAGGCTTTTCCCCCTCCTGGGATCCCCAGGGGTCCTCTCATGGGTACATGTGTGAGACCTGATCACTATGCGCCTGTGTACCACACCCCGGTCAGCCTTCTGGATTACCTGTATTGTACTGTCCCCAGCATGGGTGCAGTACTCAGTGGTGCCTGACCAGGTCAGGGGCGCCACAAATGAGTCTTGGAAGATGGCAAAAATCCCCAAAAGGTAATGAGAATAACCGGAGTCCTGACATTACTCCCTCCTTAGAAGCGGCCTTAGGATGATCCTGGACCCAGTTTCTCAGGGAATCTCTGGTGGAAATGAGCAATCTTCTGTGTGGCACTAAGGTTACTTACAGGTTCCCAAGAGTTTTCTTCAGGGGGATACCCCTTCCATTTAATAGATACTGGAGCTGATTCCTGCGAATCCTAGAATCAATAATCTCCTCCACAACGAATTGTTATTTTTTTTTTGGGGGGGGAGGGGAATCAGTTTTTATTGAAATCAAGTACAGTCAAATCACAAACATTCTTTGTCAAATCACATTTGGTATTACAAATTGCATTTCTAATAAACTTTTCATTAAGTGAATATTTCAACTATCCTTGACCGTAATTCAATTTTGTTATTAAAGACTTAGTTTTAAAGAACCATAGAAGAGAAACCTAGAAAGAAAAAGGATATAAATCCAGAAAATATACAGAGGAAGTAATAAGAAGCAGAAATGAAATGGTATTACATGGGCAAGAATAGGATCACAAGAAGAGGAAGGGGAAGAGGAAGGGGAAGGGGGGTGTCAGTGTTCCGGGGTTTCCAGGTTGCTTCTGAATGATCTTGCCCTTTGTTAAAATGGAACAGAAGAAAAAAATCAGCTCACCGAGTTGCTATGATCCGCTGTATATCCAGGGCTGCGCACGGAGGGCTGGGCTGCCATAGAGAAATCAAGGAAGAGAAATTTCCAGCGCGGTCCAAATTGTCGTGTAAAAAATCATCTTTATTCATAAATCCATAAAATAGGAATTTACAGGCGGTCAGCAGGATATTGCATAGATGTTATTCAGACCCCACAAAGCTACGCGTTTCGACGTGAGTCTTAATCATGCTCTGGGGAGAAAGAGAAGTCGGCTTCCTATATCGTATAACACACCCCTCCCAAATTAAAAACACATGTTTTCATCAAGGAAACTTTCACAATAGAACATATCACATTATAAGGGTATATGCACTGCGGTTTTTCCATAGTGAAAAAGAAGAAAAAAGAGAGAGAAGAAAGGATGAAGGAAAGAGACGAAAAATGGAAGAAACAGAAAAGAAAGATGAGAAGGGAAAAAGGAAAAGAAAAAAAAAAAGAAAAAAGAAATAGAAAAATGCTAGTGAAGGAATGGAGGGGATTAAAAATAAATGGTTAAAAACATAACATATAATATATAATTATTATAGTATAATCATATAATACACTGATGCATGATTATATAGAACAATCACTAAACAATCATAGTAGAAAAAATCAGATCCGTGTGGATATCTTTCATCGCTCATTGATATTCCATATAAGAAAGCATCGGTAAATTAGACCCCTATCCATATGCATTGTGAGGGAGAGAGGGAGAGAATAGGAGAAAAAATTACTCCTTGTTCAATTATAATTATAATCCCGAAGGATCTATGAAGGGTGGCAATACCAGTACATAAACTATGCCCGTAAGATCAGTATAAAAAGCCTTGTATAGGTAAATATTGGTTGGTTGGCAAACATTGATATTAATTAATTAATCATATGATCTACATTGCAATATATTTTTCATTAGTATCATTTTTTCATCCTCACCAATTTTTTGTTATTTATTATTAATTATTATTATCTGAGAAGCTGATATCAAGATACATATCATTGAAAAATTTATCCCATAATACTATCAATTAAGGTTATAAAATGTATCAACTATCATATATATAAATAAAATTAAAGTTGAAGTTTTTTTTATCTTTTTGTTTTTTTATGAGGAGAAAGGAGAAGATTATATATATATATATATATATATATATATATATATATATATATATATATATCCATGAGTCCATTGACCAATGAAATGCATGTGGAAAAATCCTTCAGCCATTAAATATTTTGGAGCTCAGAGATCTAAATACTATACCAAATTTATTATGATAGATTAATCATAGATTATATTAATAATTACTGTATATCAATTGTAATCCAATTATTGATTATAGTTCTAAATATCAATATAATTCATTATCATCATTAGTTGACATCCGTGAAACTGAGGGGAGGAGAAGAAATGGCAAGGAGAGAAAGAAAGGAAATGATTAGCATGAAAATTAATAGTGTAAGATGAGGTCTTGTCGGTAATTCATCCCATATGGTATTCTACTCTCCAGGGTGAGGATCCAATATGTTTCCCTATTAAGGAGTTTCCTCCTATGATCCCCACCCCGGATCGGTCTAAAGACCTTTTCGATACCTATAAATTTAAAGTCATGCAAATCCCCTCCATGCACCATTTGAAAATGACGAGAAGCCGCTGATACAGATACAGCTTGTGGATTAGTCGCATCTAATAAGTGGCGTCTTATTCTAGTCTTCAATGGCACCACTGTACATCCTGTGTATTGGAGTTTACATGCATCGCATGAAATGAGGTATACTACATGGGTTGTATTGCAATTAATAAATTGATTGATTGTGTGTTCTTTTAGGTTTTTATTTGATTTAAATGTGCAATTTTTTTGTGCATAGAAGCAAGCCTTACACTTGGTCGCCCCACATTTAAAAAAACCTTTTAGATTGAGCCAATTTTGTGGTGATTTTTTCTCTGCACTAGTAAATAGGCTGGGAGACAGGAGATTGCCCAATGTAGGGGCTTTTTTTTGCAATAAAACCCACTCCGGTCTTGATTATATTTTTGAGTTTATGATCCTCATTAAGAATAGGTAAGTATTTCTTTATTATATTGGTAATAAGAGAAAATTGATTACTGTAAGCTGTTGCAAATGATACATTATTGGAATATAGATCATTCCTTTTTTTCTCTTTAAATAATAAATCCTTTCTATCCATTTTTGCTACTATATTTTTTGCCCTATTTAATTTCCAATTTTGGTAACCTCTATTTGTCAATCTAACACAAACTTTTTTCTCCTCTGTCAAATATTGCCTGTGATCACTACAGTTTCTCTTTGTACGGATAAGTTCTCCAATGGGTATATTTAATTTGGTATGCGGAGTGTGGCAGGAGTTAGCACTCAGTATGGAGTTGCAAGCTGTAATTTTTCTGTAAGGTGTTACTGTCAAATGTTTTGTATCATCAACTGACAGAGTTATATCCAGAAAATTAATTCTGGATACATGAGTTTCTGTTGTAAATCTTAAATTAAATTGATTATTGTTGATATAATAAAAAAACAATACAATTTCCTCTGGTGTCCCAACCCATATCAGCAGCATGTCATCCAGGTATCTGCCATACCACAGGATACTGCTGCTGAATGGGTTGGCATCACCATACAGGAACTGTTCCTCCCATCTCGCCATGACAATATTTGCCAGCGAGGGGGAGAAACGAGCTCCCATGCTGACCCCCCTGCGCTGTAAATAGTACTGTCCGTCAAATGAAAAGTAATTGTGTTCCAAAAGATACTGAGTAGCCATCAATATGAAATCCCTCAATTCAATCTCATAATTACTAAATCTATCTAAATGTTGTGATAGTGATCTTAAAGCAATATGATGAGGTATTGATGGGTACAAAGATACTACATCACATGAGAGCCATCGATAGTTTTCTTGCCACTGAAAATTATCCAGTGCTTTAACAATCTCCTTTGTGTCCTTAATGAAACCGGGAATATTATATACAAGGGGTTGTAAAAATTGATCCACCCATCCACTTAATTTTTCCCCCAAAGACCCTATCCCCGAAACTATGGGTCTAAGGGGAGGTGGAAATTTATTTTTGTGTATTTTTGGTAGTGAGTGGTATATTGGAACAATTGGAAATGGAACAAATAAATTATCCTTTAGTTTACTATCGATGGCTCCCATGCAAACACCCTCTTCCAAAAGTTTTAACATTAAATTATTGTAGTGATCAGTAGGATCATTCTGTAGTAATACATAGGTCTCAACATCCTGTAAATCCACAAGTGTCAATTTTTTGTATAAACCAGCATCAAGCAGAACAATCGCCCCACCTTTATCTGCCTTTCTGACCACCACCTGTGTGCTATGCAGTAGTTCAGAAAGTGCGATTCTTTCTCCTTTTGTAAGGTTATCTCTGTGTGGGGCGAGTGTTCTGCTTAATTCCGTTAAATCCTGAACTATTAACTCCTGAAAAGTATCCAGTATCATAGGTCGTGATTGCACTGGATAAAATGCTTGATTAGACAGTTGTATTTTACATCTAATTTCCTTAGAGTTCAAAGTCCCATTCTGTTCTGATTGTAGTAAACGTAAATCCATTAGAGCTCTTTGTTCATGGAAAAGAGGAAAAGAAACAACATCTTGTGGGACATCAAGGACTGTTACTTTCTGTGTGACATTATCAGCTTCATTATAGAAATGTCTTTTGAGCGTAATATTCCTGGCAAATTTGTTTAAATCTAGAATAGTATGAAAAACATCAAAATTGGTGTTGGGTGAAAAACCAAGACCTTTACTGAGTAGAGAGATCTGATTTTCAGATAGGATATAGGCAGACAAGTTCCAAATAGGGACATCCTCAGGTTCTAATATTTTCGGGCTCCTCTTGTGCTTTCTGCCTGCCCGCCTTTGTCGTTTTTTGAAGCTCATTGTTTGTTATAGGAGAAATTAAAGTTCTTATTCTTATTTTTATTTTTATATGATTTAGATCTCGTTGTGACAAAAGAGATGTCATTTGAGGAGGCAAAAAATTGGTGAGGATGAAAAAATGATACTAATGAAAAATATATTGCAATGTAGATCATATGATTAATTAATTAATATCAATGTTTGCCAACCAACCAATATTTTCCTATACAAGGCTTTTTATACTGATCTTACGGGCATAGTTTATGTACTGGTATTGCCACCCTTCATAGATCCTTCGGGATTATAATTATAATTGAACAAGGAGTAATTTTTTCTCCTATTCTCTCCCTCTCTCCCTCACAATGCATATGGATAGGGGTCTAATTTACCGATGCTTTCTTATATGGAATATCAATGAGTGATGAAAGATATCCACACGGATCTGATTTTTTCTACTATGATTGTTTAGTGATTGTTCTATATAATCATGCATCAGTGTATTATATGATTATACTATAATAATTATATATTATATGTTATGTTTTTAACCATTTATTTTTAATCCCCTCCATTCCTTCACTAGCATTTTTCTATTTCTTTTTTCTTTTTTTTTCTTTTCCTTTTTCCCTTCTCATCTTTCTTTTCTGTTTCTTCCATTTTTCGTCTCTTTCCTTCATCCTTTCTTCTCTCTCTTTTTTCTTCTTTTTCACTATGGAAAAACCGCAGTGCATATACCCTTATAATGTGATATGTTCTATTGTGAAAGTTTCCTTGATGAAAACATGTGTTTTTAATTTGGGAGGGGTGTGTTATACGATATAGGAAGCCGACTTCTCTTTCTCCCCAGAGCATGATTAAGACTTACGTCGAAACGCGTAGCTTTGTGGGGTCTGAATAACATCTATGCAATATCCTGCTGACCACCTGTAAATTCCTATTTTATGGATTTATGAATAAAGATGATTTTTTACACGACAATTTGGACGCGCTGGAAATTTCTCTTCCTTTGTTAAAATGGGGTTTCTGTTCTGTGTCTCCTACTTCCATTTCATCTGCTTAAAAACCCACCCATAAGCTTAGTCTAGTTGCTTGAGTATACTGCTTCCTGTCTGCTCCTGCTCAGCTGCTCTTGTTACCTGGTTGCTTTTCTGGATCCTTGTGAATTATCCACGGCTTCTTTGTAAGGCTGGTCTCAGGTTAACTCCCGGCAGTAGTGTTTCTACCAGCGGCTTGGACGTCCCAAATGTATGTAAGCGATACTTACCGGTTAGATACATTGTGACTGTCTTTCCGGAACTTTACACGTATTTACTCTTTCTGCGAAGAATGGTGTTTGGACTTATTGAACTTTGCGAGGATCATATGATACATTATTCATGTGGATCAAAACCAGGGACTTATCACCCGGTCACACCGGTGTGAGGACTTGTACCACAAACTTTGTTCATTTGGATCTATGTTACCTGCACTACTTATTTACTGGACTATATTCGTAAGGACTGTTCTCAGCGGTATATACCGTGCTTGTGTTTATTTCTGTGTGCTATATACTGGGTACATATTGTTGGCTGTGTATTATAGAAATTCCTTGCACCAAGAATCCGTCTCTGCTCTTCATTGCCCTAAGCGATCAGAATTCTCAAGTTTATACAATAGTATTACATGAGGGGTCATGCTCACCTGGTCTGACATCTCATCTTACTCTCCCATACACCCACCACACCTCTCCAGTACTGACGCAACCATAAGCCCACCTCCGGTGACTCTCGAAAGACCATGAACGGCGACCACACCTCATTGGTCTTTTCTGTGTTTCCCACCACCTGAGCTACCAGGGTCTCCATCCTGCATATATTGTCAAGTTCTGCTATCAGATCCACTTTAGATGGGGCCTCTGCTTGTCTCCAGCGTCTAGGGATCAAATTCCTAGCCGCTGTAGGCAGATGTCTCAGCAGGCCTCTCTTAAAGCCTGCCAACGAAATGTCTCCCAGAGAGAGCAATGCCAACTTCTTAGAGGGTTCCACCTGTTTAATTGACAGCTTATTGTGTAGATAGAACACATCATCCCAGAAGCGTCACACTCCTGCGCATGACCACAAAATGTGTGTGAACGTACCACTATCCAAGCCGCACCTCCAGCACGTGTCCGGAACAGAGGGAAACACTGCATGGATCGCGATCGGGCACTTACAGTATACCACCAAGTCATCACCTTATAGCTCCTCTCCTGGGATACTGCGTTCATTGATGACTTACTTACCACAACATTTTTTTCCCCAAGTTCTTCCTGTGAAAAGGAACAGCCCCACTCCGACTCCCTTCTCCTAACATATCCCGGCCAGCCCGCAACCCCACATTTGTTGATTCCAAACAGGTCATACAAAACTGAGACTGAGTGCGCTATTGTCTTCCTCTTTAAACATAGTGTTTCAAAAGATGTCTGCGTTCTATATATGTTAGTTTTCCTGTTTAAGGAATTAATAAAACTTTTTAATTGTGCATAAAAAAACAGGAACCCTCTGGGAGCTCCTTGTCTAAATAAAGACAACTCAGTGGCCTGATCCCATTAGTTGTCACGAAATCATGAATGACTGGATACTCCCTCCTGACCTTGTGGAGAAATGTGTGTGTCTTAAGTCCTGCTGTGAAGTCCGGGTTGTCAAAGACCAGAGTGAGCGGCCCAGGAACAGAGGTAAGACCTAATTCTGAAACTCCTCTAGAGACAAAGGTCGCAAGCTGCTTGACAATGAAGGAAAGAGACCCAGGATCTCCACCCAACGCCCCTCTTCCCCAAATCATGGTTATAGGGTCCAAGGGAGACAAGCCCCTCTCAGCCTCTACCCTCACCCCTTCTCTTCTGATCCCCTGAGTGAAAAAGGTCCAAGACGCAAGCTCCCAGAGAAGCAAAACTATAAAGGCGGAAGTCTGGAAGACCCGTCCCTCATGCATCTCGGGGTGTACTTAAAATGTTGTGAAAATGAAGAAAACGATCCAGCTGAGTGACCAGGTGATTTATTCAGTGCAGTTCAGACAAGGCAAATGGTCGTGGTTAACGCGTTTCTGGCTTAACGCCCTTAATCATAACCACTTAAAATGTTGTATGAAAAACGTGGGTGTTTGTGAGCCCACACAAATTGCGTTATCATCGTTTTTAGTTGGGAAAAGAAGGAGGCCTGCAACCTAAGTTGTATGGTTTGAAAATAGTATAATAGTTTGGGCAGCGTGTCCATTTTTACTACGTCAATCCGGACGAACCAAGTAAGCTGTAGCTTGTTCCATTTTTTTAAGTCTATTTATACTTGCTTGAGAATGCGTATATAGTTTAGTGAGTAAAGCTGGGCTGGGTCCGCCGGTATCTGAATACCTAGGTATGTAAGTGAGTCTCTTTTCCATTTAAAGGGGAGCGAGGACTTTAGCTGAGTCCTTAGAGAAGAAGGGAGAGAAACATCCAACATCTCTGATTTGTGGTTATTTATTTTAAAGTTACTTAAGGAGCCAAATGTTTTCATTTCTGCCAGAATGTTAGGTATGGAGATTAATGGTGAAGTAAAATATAAAAGTATAAAGGAGGAGATCATCTGCGAAGAGTGCTAATTTGTGCTCCTTGGATGCCGTTCTAATACCCTTAATTGATGGATTATCTCTTAGGGCCACCTCCAAATACCCTGTCTCGTGACATTTCGGATTTCCAGCGGCTCCGATAGGGCCCCATTAAACTTTACTCTGGCAGTCGGTACCGTATATAAAGCTTTTACTCTATTCAACATACGTTCCTCCAGACCCAGCCTTTCCAGGGCCAAGAACGCCTTTTCGGCATCTACCGACAGGATGCACATGGGCTGCCCTCTCCTCCTAGCTCCGTCTATTAGAGAAATAGTCCTCAAGGTATTATCCTTTGCTTCTCTGGCTAGCACGAAGCTCACTTGATCATGATTAATTATACCTGGGAGAATGTGTTTTAACCTATTCGCTATTAGTTTAGAATTCATTTTAATGTCAATGTGACGCCCAGGGAATGGGGTACTCGGTCCTGAGCAGAATATACCGTTAGGGGATTTTGGAAATGGCGGGGGAGTAGGGGGAGCTGGCAGAGACAGATCATGGATCTTCTGCATATCAGGAGCATACCAGCCCCTTTCTCCATGATGTATGGTGTATGTGACCACGTCACCCAGGTGCAGGTCATGGTCTGGATGTCCCTGTTTCAGGTGGTACAGCACATCCCTGCGGGACAAGAATATTCACGCATGCATTCCGGGCTCCTGTATAAACCCCCAACCTTTTTGCGGGTCGAACTTATCAACGGTGCCCTGGTACCGGACCCCGTGGGCACTCCAGGTATCTCTGCCCAGGCTTTGTTTCTCCTGCAAATCTCAGGCGACCGCTTGCCTTTTCTTGGCAGACCGAGCCTGTTGCTCCTGGTTCAGCTGCTGGATGGCGGCTTGGCAGGCCTCTTCATCCACGGTAGCCCTCTGTGCTGCTGCAGCCATACCGGACTCCCTCTCGAACCATACGCTCCCTGAACCCGAATAACCTGCATCCAGATCACCGTTAGCAGGTTTCAGGTCAGGCAGATCCCCGGCGCTTTCTCTCATGCACGTCGGGTCTTCCAGGGCTGTGTCCCGCAGCCTAGCTGGGTCTGGTCTGGTCGTGGACGGAGGCGTTGCGGCTTGGTCCGGTCTGGCCATGGACGGAGGCGTTGCGGCCTGGTCTGGTCTGGCCGCTGTGGGAGGATCCTGTGTTACCAGCGGGTCAGCGGGCACGGGTGTTGCTGGTTCCACGACCTTGGGGACTAGAGGGGCTGAGGATGTTGCCTTGCTTACTGGCTCCTGGTGCTGCTCCTCATGCAGAGCCCGTTCTGGTTGGGTCTGCACTGCCGCCACCATCCCCATCATCTTCCTGCACCAGTACTTTATCTGCTGAATCATTTGCAGCTGCATCCGAAGACACAGCCGATCCCGCTCCACTTCAAGCCAGGGCATGGTTCCGCGGGCTGGAGGGACAGACATCTTGTCTTTTGCAGGTTTGCTGCTTTAGTGCTGTAGAGCTGGTGTCGCTTCCGCATGCCAGGGTGCATTCTGCCGGCACCCTTCCAGCTTCCTGGGATTAGATTCACTTTTGCATGTTGCCACTCCCAGGGGGCAGGGTTGGCTTTTTGCGTTCTTTTTGGGCACAGTGATGGCACAGCCAATTTTTCAGCATTCAAAGATGGCGACAGTCTTTGCACAACAGTCCATTAATTACAGTTCTTAAGGCACACGTCACCCGTGTTAGCGGGCCTTGTCCGTATCCTGTTCGTGACGTTAGGAAAAGGGGTTGTGTCGCCCAGGGAATGGGGTACTCGGTCCCAAGCAGAATATACAGTTAGGGATGTCACTTTGGTGGCCGTTGCCCGGTTCCGTACCCTGGGCCCCTTTTGTAAGGGGGATTATTTACAGAGGAGAATAGTGTTAATGTCATATGACGCCACCTGCGGGTTGCGGTTAAGGATGGAGAACCGCCACTGCTAAATGTGGGTACTCCCAGAGCTGGTGGTGATTGCAGCAATGGTTTTAGGCCCTCCGCAAGTAGGGCCATGCCTGTGAGATGATGAGGAGTAATAACGGAGACTACACCAGGTTGTCTGTAACAGTCTCTACTCACTTGGACCCAGGGTTTGCTGGTTCAGGTCCCTTGGAGTATCAGTGCCAATGTAGTGACCCAGGTTGCTCTGTCCCTGGCGCTCTCTGTTGGTTGGGTCCCCATAGCGTGGAGCGTTTGGGGGCCCGACTGTCCCTTTTGGGGTACAGTCTCCTTCTCCATATGGCGGGCAGTGTGGACCCTGTGGGGAGGTAAGTGTCCGAACCCCAATCCTAGTTTACTGCTGATGCCCCCGGATTATTTGGTTTGGTGAAGTCCATGAAGGTGTCCTCATCGGGCAGGTATTTATCAAGCCATGTAGAACTGGCGCCTGATCTAGGGCCTTGTGCCCCATGCGTGCTCCGGTCCCAGCGGTACCTCCGGTACCCGGCGACCTCTCTCCTGTGCCCCCGGGTCACTGCTGCACGGACCCAGCTCAGGCACGTCCGCAGACTTCTCCTTTGTGCTACACTCCTCTAGACTCTCTACTGACTGACTGCTGACCCCTCCCACCAGGCTGGCTAATCCCAGGGACTCGTTCCTTTCCATGGCGACCATCCCCTTACATGGTTAACCCTCTATGCCCGGTGTGGAGAACTAGGATTTTGGTTGTGCTTTGATGGTATCGGCACTAATACTCAAGGTCCCAGGGGGTAGGTCCTGCATCCCCAAGAGGATGCAGTTCCCTGTAGTGCCCTGAGGGTCTCAGGGGTGCTACATCAACATTTATGAGCGATATTGGTCTATAATTGCCGCATAGAGAAGCATCTTTACCTGGTTTGGGAATAACCAATATGTGTGCCATCAGCTACTGTGTTGGGAAAGCTTCGCCTCTAGATATGGAATTAGAGACCGAAAGGAACAGCGGATTAAGGGGTTCAGAGAATTTTTTATAGAACACCCCTGGGAACCCATCTGGTCCTGGGCACTTCCCTCTTTTCAGGCCAGCTACCACCTCATTCACCTTTTTCAATGTAAAATCCTCCTCCAAACCCTCTAATTCCTCGTGTGGTGTCAAGGGAAGCCCATGGAGATCCAAGTATGCCCGAATGTCATTTCTTCTTCCATTTTCAGACCCCCCCCTCTCCAATATTATACAAGTCCTCATAGTACTTATGAAATCCTGCTAATATGTCTTGGGTACTGTGTAATTTATTACTCCCACTCGAGTTCATGATGTAAGGGATGTGTGTGTCAGAATTTCGTGAGTGCAAGGCTCTCGCCAGAAATTTGCTGCTTCTATTACCCAGCTGGTAAAATTTACTTTTTAGACGTTCCCTAAACCCTCTAGAATCTAGAGTCTAGATCTATGATCTAGGAGTTTCATAAGTTTATGCCTCGTTGTGGACAATTGAACAAGAGTCACAGGATATGGTTGTCTTTTGTGCTTAAGATCTATATTGGATATTTGGTCTGAGAGATGTATAATCTCCGCTGAACGTTTTTTCTTGAGATGGGAACCATGTGAAATGAGCGTGCCCCTAAGGACACATTTAAGTGCCTCCCATTTAACCCCTGGGGAAGTGTGGTCCTACGCATGGTCAAGCCCAAAGTTTTGAATAGTTTGTTTTACGTCTGCCTGACATAACTCATCTTGTATGAGGTTTTCGTTTAGCCTCCAAGTATAATTTGATCTGGTACGTGGACCCATAGCTAATGATAACTGTACTGGTGCATGGTCTGACCATAAGATATTACCTATGTCAGCTCTGGCTTTCAACTCTAATAATGTCTGCGAGATGAAAATGTAGTCTGTTCTGCTGTATATGGCATGCACAGGGGAGTAAAAGGTGTAATCTTTAGTGACCGGGTTTAAAATTCTCCATATGTCCACTAGTCTCAGTTTTGTAATGTGTTTCTTAACCTTCTAGATAGCCACAGCAGGGTGCGATGACCTACCTGAGGACACGTTTAGAGATGTGTCCATCGGCAAGTTGAGGTCTCCTCCCAACGCCATCAGAACAGAGTCTGCAAATTCCTCTAGGCATCTTAGGGTTTCTGTGCAGAATTTGTGCTGCCCATGATTAGGGAAATATACATTAGCAATAGGGATGGGCGAACCCCCCGATATTCGGTGTTCGGGAGACTCGCCGAAACGTTTATAAAGTTCGCGTTCGGGTTCTGATATAACGAGAACTTGCGTTCGAACAGCGAATTTGGACTTTACAGTATGTGATGGGGGGGCTGTAAAATAAAGAATACAGTTAATAATAAACATTGTAATAATACTTGCAGGTCCCGCGATGCGTCCTGCAGACTCTGTCTTATTCGTTTAAGTACATGCTGGCGTCCATGACAACAATGCCCCCCCTTTGTCGGCTGGGCGAATGACAATATTGTGGTTCTTTTGCAAGGAAATAATGGATTGCTTCTCTTCATATGTCAGATTTTGAGGGATGTATTTTATGTTTCTAGGTTTAATTTTTTTTAAATCCATTGTTACCCTTTTGTCAAATGTGACAAATGCTTCCGAATATTCACTAGCTGGGTTGAAGGAAGATTTATTTGAAAGGGATGTGTGTATAAAGGGAGATCCTAAATTCCTTGTGTATTGGGGACCTAAAGCATGGGTATTTTTCTTTAGAAAATATTTTTTGATTGCTAGATCTCGTAGGTTGAATGGTTGGGGTTCGACTGATGGAGCAAATTTGAACCCCTTCCGTAGAAGGGATTCCTCATTGTTGGATAATGTATATGAGCTTAGGTTAAAGATTTTTTGATCACTTAAATGGTTTAAACTGTTATGGATAGTTACCTTTTTGGAGATTTTTGACCCCCTCTTCCCCCTCCTTGTTTTCCGGATTGGACTCTGAAAAAATCCCGTTTCAATTGGGTTTGAAAGGTGGGACAATTTTTGGTAGTGGGGTTGCCATTGATATTGCCATTAATATGTATTTTATTCAAATTGAGTCTAGAAATGGGGGGTCTATGATGGAGAGATCCAGTTTTCCTAATAGGGTGAGTGCATGCTGGGGAGAAGATAGTGGTATCAGCACTGTTTAATATCATGCTGGATCATAGTATGTCTAGATTCCTCCCCTTCGGCTAATTGAGAATACCTATTTGAGTTTGGAATGTTTATACTTCCAGTGGTGGTGAAATTTTCATGTGAGGCCTGTTGGCTATTCGTGTTTGGGGTATATATCTCGGTATTATTGGTAGGAATAGAGGTTAATATTGGGGTTTCAAACCCTACATTTTGTGTAGTAATAAACTGTGGGGTTACTGGAGTATACTGTGTGGAACTGGTATTTTCATTGACAGAATAGAATTGAGAACTGTCCTGAACATTCCAATGAATGATTGTTGGGGGTGGCATTGTATTCGTCAATTACAGTAAACCTGTTGGATAGTGTAATAGAGGTATGCCCAAGATTGAACGAATGGGATCTCCCAGAGGAAGGAGTTTGTGTGTGAATCGGTCCCTTCTGAATTTGCTAAGTTTTTTTATTACATAATGATCTTCTCTTTTTCCTTTAATTTATACAGTATGTTTTTGGATAAATCCTTCACTTCTTGAATTTGATTCTACGGTGTTAATGAATCTAGGAAATTCATGATTTCATTGTTAATAGTCTGGAGGTTATTGCGGCGTTTCCTAAGAATAAACTCAACGGCCTGTTTGGAAAAACTACTGAACATCTGATTCCGTTCTGTTTGTATTTGTGGATCTCCAAGGTCTCCAGCTAAGGTTTTATACATTTGGAGACCCTTGGGTATAGTGTTTCTGTGTACGTATGTCTCTAGGTATGCTACTTCCCATAAATTGTGCATTTCAAAACAGGTAGTGGTTGAAGAAGACCTGTAGGTGAAGCACAAGTAGTCATAAAACAAACACAGACCTCGCAAGAGATAACATAGTCTTTAGTATCTTTCAGACAAGTTGGCCACCTGAAAAATCGGCTTAGGAACTCTTCTGTCTTCTGTACCCCCCTATAACCAGCCAATTTGGAGTTATGGACCAACATCAGTATCTGCAGTCAGACAGCCTCAGGGATATAGAGACATCGATCTCGGAACCACATGCCACCCTTAAGCTGGGTTTACACACTGCAACATCGCAAAGGACATCGCTGTAACGTCACCGGTTTGGTGACGCAATAGCGACCTCCCTAAGTCTCTGCTAAGTCGCTGGTGAGCTGTCAAACAGGCAAACCTAGCCAACAACTCAACAGCGATCCGGACCTACAGAGCGACCTAGCTGGTTGTTGGGGACGTTGATAAGCAGCCTTTTGAAAGGGAAGTTGCTAACAAAGTCGCTGCAAAGTCTTCACACACTGAAACTTCATGCTGCACACCGGGAAACAAAGGACCTAGGAATGGTCCTGAACGATTTGTAACGATTACAACTTCACAGCAGGGGCCGGGTCGCTGATAGGTTTCACACACTGCAACATCGCAAACAACATCGCTATTGCGTCACAAAACCGGTGACGTTACAGCGATGTCGTTTGAGATGTTGCAGTGTGTAAACCCAGCTTAAAGGACAAGATTGATGTCAACAGATGGAATAGCCAGAAATACATCACCGTCATTGGCCTGCTTGACCTCCTTCCACAAGTCCTGGTCATGGATTACTCAGATGAAGTTGGCATCAGATAGAATGGTCTTGGGCGGGGCTCCAGGTACGGAATCCGCAGCATGGATTTGGGATAAAGCATCCAACTTCCATTACGAGAACCTGGACGGTACGAAATAACAAAATTAAATTGATTTAAAAATAAATTCCAACGAGCCTGACGAGGAGAAAGACATCTAGTGAATCTAAGGAACTCTAAATTGCGGTGGTCAGTTAGCACTATGATCTGTTGTGCAGCTCCTTGCCGATGGTGCCTCCACTCCTTGAAGGTTGCAATAATAGCCAGCAGTTCCTTGTCTCCTACATCGTAGTTCTTCTCCACAGGGGAAAGTCTACGAGAAAAGAAAGCACAAGGGTGTAGCAGACCCTTCTCTCCAGTTCTTTGAGAGAGAATGGCCCCCAAAGCATAATCAGAAGCATCCACTTCGACGATGAAGGCATGTGCTGAGTCCTGGTAGATCAACAGCAGGGCTGAGGTGAAACAGTTCTTAAGCCGATCAAAAGCTTCCTGAGACTGTAATGACCACTTAAAGGGTTTCTCCTTCTTAGTCAAGGAAATGATGGGATGGACAATCTCTGCAAAATTTCTAATAAAATGTCTATAGAAATTTGCAAAATCAATAAAGTTCTTGGGTACTGACCAATCTAGGATTGCCTGAATCTTACTAGATTTCAAGTTCAGTCCCTGAGGAGAGATGATATAACCTAAGATTTGTATCTCAGAACAAAGGAACTCACACTTGTCTGGTTTGATATGAAGATGGTTCTCTTTTAGACGTTTTAAAACAGATTTGACATGTTCTTCATGTTCCTGTAAAGAGTCAGAAAAAATTAGAATGTCGTCCAAATAGATTACCACAAACTGGTCCAATAAATCTCTAAAAATGTCATTAGCAAGATGTTGATATGTTATAGGGGCATTACAAAGCCCAAAGTGCATCACGAGATATTCAAAATGTCCATACCGACACCTAAATGCCGTCTTCCACTCATCACCTGGGCGGATACGGACCAAATTATAAGCCCCGCGTAGATCCAACTTAGAGAATATCTTGGCATGACGGACTCTCTCCATTAATTCGGGAATTAAAGGCAAAGGATATCAATTCCGGATAGGGACCTTATTGAGTTCCTGATAGTTGATACAGGGCCTTATGGTCCAATCCTTTTATTTTAACAAAAAAGATGGGCACCCCTGTTGGTGAGGAAAAAGGGTGTATGAAACCCTTGGCCA
This sequence comes from Anomaloglossus baeobatrachus, assembly GCF_048569485.1. Lineage (NCBI taxonomy): Eukaryota > Metazoa > Chordata > Amphibia > Anura > Aromobatidae > Anomaloglossus > Anomaloglossus baeobatrachus. Next base: position 178,713,676 of record NC_134356.1, read on the forward strand.
ATTTTTCATCAATATAATCCTTCAAGGCTTGTAGCTCAGGTGCTGCCAAAGGGTATACATGACTAAAAGGAATAGCTGCTCCTGGAAGCAACTCTATAGGACAGTCATAATGCCTTTGCGGAGGGAGCTGATCAGCTTTCATTTTGTCACAAATGTCAGAAAATTCTTTATACATGGAAGGTAAAGTGGATACCTGTACAGGAGATTCCGAATCCGGAGACTCTGGGACTGCTTCAGCTATAGCTGAACTGCTCCTTGTTGGAAAGGTAATTTTCTTGGTCTCCCAGTTGATAATCGGATTCTGAGAATGCAACCAAGGGATGCCTAGAATCACAGGGCAATGAGGAGAAGAGATTAACAAGAAGAAAAGCTGCTCCTGATATTTTGGGTCCAATAAAATGGTAAGAGGTACAGTCTCCTGATCCACAGCTCTTTGCTGTATCTCAATACCATCTTCCTTGGCAAATGAAATATCCATAAAATTACCCCCTATGCCAGAGTCAATCATAGCTGCACTGGAAATCCACTGTCCTGAACACAAAATCCTAATAGGGAGAGAACAGTGAGAGTTATTTTCCTTTTGCTTCCTGGGAGGTGTAGCCACAGAAAGAGCATGAAATACAGCATTTAATGGCAGGCTAAATTCAGAGACGTCAGATTCAACATCATCACAGTTTTCTTATTCCCCCATCGCTGCTACCACCTTGTTAGGCCGCTTGGAACGCCTGGGACAGTTGATGAGTAAGTGGGCAGATTGGCCGCAGTATAAGCATAGACCTTCCTGGAGGCGGTGCTCCCGATGCTCAATACTCTCACGCCTCTGTACTGAGTCAATCTGCACCTCCTTCGCTTCCTGAGATGTTTTACCTGCAGGTTCTTTGTGAGGGAGGGAAAAGTCAGACATGCGATTAAATACAGCCATCTTCTCCTGCCTACGCTCAGTAAGGCGAATGTCTACACTCCCTTACAAAAGTTCTGTTGCTTATCCATGTTATGTAAATAAAAGCTTATAACCTGACTTTAAATTCATCCATTGATTTTATAAATTACTCTTTTGAAAGCTGAAACCCTCCCAATTTTGGTTTAGGTTATGAAAATAAAGTTGCTGCAAAGCTGAAATATTGATAATTTAATGAACAGAGAAAGGTCAGATTTTGGCAAGACAAAAGTTATGTCGCCCACAGAAAGTGATGTGAAATTCAAACAAATAATTAACTTATAATACAAAGATATGCTACATAACATTGATGAATGAAGTTGTGGTGCTATTAGAGCCATATTTCATATTTTGTGTGACTTCCATGAGCTTGAAGGCCTGCATCCTTGCGGTTCAAAAATGATTTATACACTTTATTGATGAAGTCATCAGGAATAGCAAAGAATTCAGTCTTACATGCCTCCCAAAGTTCATCTAGATTCTTTGGTTTTGCCTTCCAAACGTCCTCTTTCATCCTACCCCAACATGCTCAATGAAGTTCATGTCTGGTGACTGGGCTGGCCAGTCCTTGAGCACCTTAATCTTCTTTGCCAGGAGGAACTTTGTTGTAGAGATGGATGTATGAGAAGGAGCACCATCCTGCTGCAGAATTTGACCCTTTTTATGATTGGGAATGTAAGAGGTAGCTAATACTTCTTGATATTTTAGGCTATTGATATTGCCTTCCACCTTGCAAATGTTTCATACACCCTCATACTGAATGTAACCCCAGACCATGATCTTTCCACCACCATAACTTAACTTTTTTGGGTGTATTTTGGACCCATACGGGCTCCAGTAGGTCTTCTGCAGTATTTGCGGTGGCTGTGGTGTAATTCAACTGAAGATTCATCATAGAAATCCACCTTCTGCCACTTTTCCAGCGTCCATCTGTTTAGCAGGCTGTGGGACTTGGCAAATGCCACACGGTTTTCTAATTGCCTTTTGTTTAGTGCTGGCTTCTGGCCACTGATGTTTTGTGGGGTCTGCTGGACCTGGGCTTGTCAAAAACATCTTCAGTCTCTTCAAATCTTTTTTTAATTCTTTGTACTGAGACACATTAAAGGTGCCAGCCACCTCTGCAGTGGATCTGTTCTTCAGCCTCTTGATAATCAAGGCTTTAGTCGCAGGGTGGATTTTTGGCATGTTGTCACAGGTCAAATTGCAGTTCAAGTGAAGGTCTGGGGTGCTGGGTTTCTTTTTATGCACATCCACTAATTAACCGATCATTTAGTGAGCACAGGTGAGGATGTAAACTAGGATTGGGTGCATTATATGACAAGGCGACAAAACGTTTGTCTTGCCAAAAATCTGACCTTTCTGTGGTCATTAAATGATCAATATTTCAGCTTTGAAGCAACTTTATTTTCATAACCTAAACCAAATTTGGGAGGGTTTCAGCTTTCAAAAGCGTAATTTATAAAACCAATGGATGAATTTAAAGTCAGGTTAGAAGCTTTTATTTACATAACACGGATAAGCTACAGAACGTCTGTCAGGGAGTGTATGCATACACAATGATGTATAAACGTTTCCAGTTCTTGTGGTGGTAATTCATCCTTTATAATGCTAGACAAACCTCTCCTAGAAATAGGCAGTTGTATATTACTGTCCCAATTAGTATCCACTGTTAGCCTCCTAAATTCAGTAGCAAATTCAATAACTAAATGTTTACCTTGGCGCAAGGAGAGACATGTGGTTTCAGCAGTGGCGCGGCAGTTAGGGTCATCAAACATTAATGCCATAGCAGCAAAAAAAAAAAAATCATCCAAGACATTTAACCGTGGATCACGAGACTCAATCATCGGATTCGCGCAGGTGAGCACTTGTAAGGTCAGCAGCATAATTATACACAATACTTTAGATCTATCAGTAAGAAAGCGGTCAGCATGTACATCAAAATATAACAAACATTGATTCACAAATCTGCAAAATTTGTCAAGGCCACCATTATATCTGAACGGTGGCAACTTAGGTAGGCTGGCTGGCAGTGTAAGCCCAGAGGGTGAAGCCACTTGTTTCGCCATTTGCGTACTTATGCCCTGAAAAGCCTGTCTGTGCCGAGACTCTAAGACAGCCATTTAGTTTTCCTGGGCCGCCATTCGTAAACTCAAGTCCTGTAAAGTTTGTCCAAACACTTGCCCATTGTGTTCAATGGCTCCAACTTTGTTCTGCAGACCTTGCACATCTTTCTGCAGAGATCTAATCATGGCAAACACCTGCTCCAACTTAGGTTCAGTATCCATTGCTCCAGCAGACTCTTTAAAGGGCTTGAGTATCCTGTAATAATTATAATGGACAATTGAAGAATTTATTTGCGTGGAGCAAAGATACAACTGACCCTGGTTTATCTAATATATAAAGCTGAGTGTATGTATGTATGTTTGTATGTATGTCCGCTAAAGGAATTTGCACCGTTGCATGTACAATCACAAAATTTGGCACAGACACTCGAAATGACTCAGGGAATGTCATAGACTATGTATTGAGGGGAGATTTTAACCCCACGCTTTACAGTTATTCACCAAAAAACCTGCCTCTATTAAAGTCAATGGAGCTGGGAGCCACAATGCAGCCAGAACTTCAGAAGAATGCGCAGGCACGCCCTTAAATGGATTGTTGGCGTGTCACAATGCAGCAAGGGAAAGAAACAGAGACAGACAGAGACACACAGACAAAGAGACAAGGAAAGAGACAGACAGAGACAGACACAGACTCACTATCTACGATGAGGAACACTAGCAGCAGCTTCACTAATGAGCAACATTCACGAAATGATGGCGAGGCAAAATGGCTGCTAATTATATCCACACTGTCATGTGACTTAGCAAGCCAATCACAGAAGCCCTTCTGTTTCCACCTTGATAATGTTTCCTGTGCCGTGATTGGCTGCAGGAACATTGGCAAACAAAGTTCAGAAAAAAAACAAAAAACAGCCGCGCACCAAAACCCTTAATCCAGGGCAGAGTCCCTGCCTCATGCACTGATTTTACACATTCCAACATCAAACAGCACCACAATCCTACACAAAACAAGACAATGCTACTAAAAATGTTTTATCAAAACGCGGCCAGTGTTCAGGGCCGGCAAAATGAACGAAAACGAGTATTACTGAGTTCTGGGGGGGTGGACTCGTGTTTGCCAAGCCCAAATGAACACACTCAGGCTCGTACCGAACCTGAGATTGGCGAGCCTTTATCGATCAGGTTCGCTCATCTCTATCCATGACTAAAATTCTGAGTGTAATCCTCGCAAATGTAACAAATTCAACAAAAATCCACAGATTCCAACATGAATCAAATGGAGAAATAAATATTGTCACTGAATAAATGAATATGTCACAATTTGGCTTAGTTATGATTACACAAAATCTAAATTTATCTCTAATTAAATTTTCTATAATAAAAAAATGATGAAAATCAGATATTACCTTAGTATAAGATGTATACATCAGCTGAACAACAATAAATTTGTATACTCTGGTATGTCTATGCTCCAGCTGCTGCCTATAAGCTCAAGTGTATCCATGCTTATTTGGACAGATTCATGAAATGAAATATTAAAATACTTATTGAACAAATTTAGTGCTTAAATATGCTCAACTCTAACAATGCTGATTTTGAGTAGATACATGAGCAGAAACTAGTGGAAAAAAAATTGGACAAGTCACTTATAAACTTCAAATGATAAACTGAAAAAGTGAATGAATAAAAAACAGAAAAAAACAAATATAGGACGATATATGAAGAGTTCATTCATATAGAAAGTGTACTGAGTATTCAGAAAAAGCTGAAGCAATGAATTAAATCCAGACTGAAAAACGAAAGTGGGTCCAAATAATGAAACAGAATCTCCTCTATTTGAGGTAAGTTGAGGCAATTGGGGCGCATGCATGTAGATGGAAAATCCAATATGCCTCTCTCATTAGCTGATGCGGGCGTCACATGAGACGATCTATCGTGCGATGTGTCGTCGGGGTCACGGTTTTCGTGACGCACATCCAGCATCGTTCTCGACGTCGTCTCGTGTGACACCTACGTGCGACTCCAAATCGGTTATAAATCGTGGATCGTGTACTCGTCGCTCATTTTTAAAAAATTGTTTAATCTTATTTGCGCAGGTTGTTCATCGTTTTCGGGGCAGCACACGTTGCTCCGTGTGACACCCCGGGAATGATGAACACAGCTTACCTGCGGCCGCCGACAATGCTGAAGGAAGGAGGTGGGCAGGATGTTTATGTCCCGCTCATCTCCGCCCCTCCGCTTCTACTGGCCGCCGGCTGTGTGACGTCGCTGTGACGCCGAACGTCATTCCCCCTTCAGGAAGAGGATGTTCGCCGCCCACAGCGAGGTTGCTCAGCAGGTAAGAGCGTGTGACGGCGGTTTAACTACTTTGTGCGACACGGGCTGCGATTTGCTCGTGATGCACAAACGGCGGGGGCGGGTACGATCACTCGTGCAATTGCACGATAGATCGTACCGTGTGAAGCCCGCATTAGTCTTTCAAAATCACCCCGAGATATGAATTAGGTAATGTCTCATTACCACATACTTTGAGGTGAGTTGTGGAATGATTGAAGAATGAAATGTTTTGGCATCTAAGAAATGTTTCCATTTTTATTATCCACTATTATATCCCTTATGTGCTCAGATGTGCGTTTTTATTGGCTAAGATGTGCAACCTACATACTGTATTAGAATGAACACATTCCATCAAACCACATTTTGTGTTCCATACTGTGACTGTGATTGTGGAGTATTTTGGTGACTTTTGCATACAGTATTTGGGCGGTATCTGAGCTCCATATGCAGGACTCTAATTCAGGTGAGCTGGCTATAGTTTTTTTTCACTCTGTATGCTGCCCTACCAGCTTCCCCCAAAATAAGAGCCTCATTAGCCTTCAATGTCTTGTCACACATAAGCATCAATGCACAAACTTTTATCCCACTCCCCCACACACTGTGTTGTTTTGTACAACTCATTTGTAAAATTACACTATAGCAGATTTATTTCCCAAGTACCTGCGGTTCACACTAGAATATACACTGTGTGCAGAATTATTAGGCAAATGAGTATTTTGATCACATGATAATTTTTATACATGTTGTCCTACTTCAAGCTGTATAGGCTTGAGAGCCAACTACCAATTAAATAAATCAGGTGATGTGCATCTCTGTAATGAGGAGGGGTGTGGTGTAATGATATCAACACCCTATATAAGGTGTGCTTAATTATTAGGCAACTTCCTTTCCTTTGGCAAAATGGGTCAGAAGAGAGATTTGATGGGCTCTGAAAAGTGCAAAATTGTGAGATGTCTTGCAGAGGGATGCAGCAGTCTAGAAATTGTCAAACTTTTGAAGCGTGGTCACCGAACAATCAAGCGTTTCATGGCAAATAGCCAACAGGGTCGCAAGAAGCGTGTTGGGTAAAACAGGCGCAAAAAAACCTGCCCATGAATTGAGGAAAATCAAGCGTGAAGCTGCCAAGATGCCATTTGCCACCAGTTTGGCCATATTTCAGAGCTGCAACGTTACTGGAGTATCAAAAAGTATCAAAAAGGTGTGCCATACTCAGAGACATGGCCAAGGTAAGGAAGACTGAAAAACGACCACCTTTGAACAAGAAACATAACATAAAATGTCAAGACTGGGGCAAGAAATATCTTAAGACTGATTTTTCAAAGGTTTTATGGACTGATGAAATGAGTGTGACTCTTGATGGGCCAGATGGATGGGCCAGAGGCTGGATCAGTAAAGGGCAGAGAGCTCCACTCCGACTCAGACACCAGCAAGGTGGAGGTGGGGTACTGGTATGGGCTGGTATCATCAAAGATGAACTTGTGAGACCTTTTCGGGTTGAGGATGGAGTGAAGCTCAACTCCAACACCTACTGCCAGTTTCTGGAAGACAACTTCTTCAAGCAGTGGTACAGGAAGAAGTCAGTATCATTCAAGAAATACATGATTTTTATGCAGGACAATGCTCCATCACATGCATCCAACTACTCCACAGCGTGGCTGGCCAGTAAAGGTCTAAAAGATGAAAAAATAATGACATGGCCCCCTTGTTCACCTGATCTGAACCCCATAGAGAACCTGTGGTCCCTCATAAAATGTGAGATCTACAGGGAGGGAATACAGTACACCTCTCGGAACAGTGTCTGGAGGCTGTGGTGGCTGCTTTCACGCAATGTTGATCGTAAACAGATCAAGCAACTGACAGAATCTATGGATGGTAGGCTGTTGAGTGTCATCATAAAGAAAGGTGGCTATATGGGTCACTAATTTTTTTGGGTTTTGTGTTTGCATGTCAGAAATGTTTATTTCTAAATTTTGTGCAGTTATATTGCTTTACCTGGGGGAAAAAAAAACAAGTGAGATGGGAATATATTTGGTTTTTATTAAGTTGCCTAATAATTCTGCACAGTAATAGTAACCTGCACAACAGATATCCTTCTATCTAAAAAAAAAAACCGCACTCCAACTTCCAAAAATATTAAGCTTTGATATTTATGAGTCTTTTGGGTTGATTGAGAACATAGTTGTTGATCAATAATAAAAAAAATCCTCTAAAATACAACTTGCCTAATAATTCTGCACACGGTGTACAGAATAAAATACAGAATATAAGTGAAAATACACTGTCAGTTGTGTATATGCAAGATAAACAGTGGGGGATGGGCTAGTACAAGCAGAGAGCTGTGTGTGTTAATATTATAATAATGACAATAAATATGATAATTTTAATTGTAATTTGCATTCTCTCTTTATTCTCTATAGGAACTAATAAAGTACCTTCCTTGTGAAACTATGCATTCTGTTAAATGAACACAAGATGGCGATACACCTATACTTTTGCTAAGAAACTTAACCCTGCTGTACTGTTCGGGTCAATATGACCCGAAATGATTTTTGAGACCCTGCAGATTTTTTTTAATGAGGATTTGAAACTAGTGGTTCCTTGACTTCTCATTTGTGGAGCTCTACATTTTTTTTTTGTTTTTTTGTTTACTTTTTCCTACACGCTGAATGTTACACTTGTACTGTTCGGGTCAATATGACCCGATAGCATTTTATACTGTTCTACAGGTCTCTGATTATTTCTAGAGTACTGCGGTTTGATTCTAAAACAGATAGAATGGAAAGAAGAGCTAAAGATAAACTAGCCCCTATTAGAAATGTTTGGAATCAATGTGTAGAGATTCTACCAAAATTGTATAACAGTGGTAAAAATGTAACTGTTGATGAGCAACTGGTGGCATTCCGAGGTAGGTGCCCATTCAGACAATATATACCAAGTAAGCCAGCAAAATATGACATCAAGATCTGGACACTTTGCGACAGCAAAAGTTCATATGCTCTAAATGTTTAAGTGTATACAGGAAAAACCCCTGATGAAATACCTGAAAAAAATCAGGGTATGCGTGTTGTTCTAGATTTGACTCATGGACTAAAAGGACAAAATGTCACATGTGACAACTTTTTTACATCCTATCAACTAGGCCAGATGTTGAAGAAAAAACAACTTACCATGCTGGGTACTATGAGAAAAAACAAACCTGAACTACCGCAAGGTATCCTTAGCAAGAGAGAGGTGTACAGTTCTACTTTTTATTTTTCTGGAAATACAACTGTTGTTTCTTATGTTCCATAAAACAAACAAACAGGTAATTCTAATGAGCACAATGCACCATGACAATGCCGTAAGTGATAGAGAAGACAGAAAGCCTGACATTATTTTGGATTATAATGCCACAAAGGGAGCAGTGGATACTTTAGACCAAGCAATATCAACATATACATGCAAACACAAAACCAATCGGTGGCCAATGATTTTATTTTATAACATACTGGACGTTTCTGCATACAATGCATTTGTCTTATGGAGACAAATCGACCTCGATTGGAACCGGAATAAGCTGCATAAAAGAAGATTATTTCTTTAGGAATTGGGAAAATCCCTGGTGAGGCCATATATTGAGAGCAGAAAAGTGACCCCCAGAAGTGATGGAGCAACAGCCATTGTAAAAAGTGTCCAGCATGCTCAAGAACGAGACTCCACATCCACGGCCTCCACCAGCACAGCTACCAGCAAAAAAAGGAAGAGATGTAGCTTCTGTCCATCTTCCTGTGACAATAAGACTAATCTGACATGTGCTGGATGTTCAAAATATCTGTGTAAAGGACATGTGTCTTATTATTGTGTTCAGTGTAAAAACGCATGGACATGTTCAGTTTATTCTTTTTTCTTTCTAAAAAGGTTGAAGTTTTTATGATTTTTCATTTGTTGATTTATAAAATTTGTTTTCAAAAAGTTAAATTTCATGTTTTAGTAATAGTAATGTAAAGCTTCTTTATTATTTGTGTGCAGAATGTCAACAATCGAAGATAATTGCAAAAAGCCTGTGTAACCTTTTTATGAAAAAAAATAAATAATTAAGTTTGAATTTAAATTTTTCATTTGTTTATGATCAACCATGTTCACATACAGTATTTCAATGAAAAAAGTATTCAAATAAAACAATTAGAGTAGCTAAAAATCAAGAATTAATAGGTCGGGTCATATTGACCTGGGAACAGTACAAGTGTATAGCAAATGCGAACAGAACAGCAGGGTTAATGGCTTATATATCTGTCCTACAGAGATTTCCCATAGAGATACATTATGCAGCTTTAGGGCTTCAACTAGATATTACATTGGTCATTTTTTACTGTGACTCTGTGATATCAAGCGTTGTATGAGGTGATCAGGTGCATTCTACCGCTTTCTCACACCGGGCAACCATGATTTACCAACAGAACAGATAGTTCTGTAGAGAGTAAACAGTACACTTTTAAAAGGACACTTTTAGTCTGTTGAATGGCCATTTCTATAGATTTTGTTGTCAAACTATATTAAAAATGTATTATTTTGTGTTGATGGAGTTTACTCAATAAAGTAGTTTTGATTTTTAAACTACTCACAGCACTGACCACAGAGCTCCGCACTGACTACAGTGCTCTGCACTCACAGCACTGACCACAGAGCTCCGCACTGACCACAGAGCTCCACACTCACAGCACTGACTACAGAGCTCCGCACTGACCACAGAGCTCCACACTCACAGCACTGACTACAGCACTCTGCACTCACAGCACTGACTACAGCGCTCCGCACTCACAGCACTGACCACAGAGCTCAGCACTGACCACAGCGCTCTGCACTCACAGCACTGACCACAGAGCTCAGCACTGACCACAGCGCTCTGCACTCACAGCACTGACCACAGAGCTCAGCACTGACCACAGCGCTCTGCACTCACAGCACTGACCACAGAGCTCCGCACTGACCACAGCTCTCTGCACTCACAGCACTGACCACAGAGCGCCGCACTCACAGCACTGACTACAGCACTCTGCACTCACAGCACTGACTACAGTGCTCCACACTCACAGCACTGACCACAGAGCTCAGCACTGACCACAGAGCTCTGCACTCACAGCACTGACCACAGAGCTCCGCACTGACCACAGCGCTCTGCTCTCACAGCACTGAGCAGACATACAAAATTCAACGCACAAACTCTTAAGCTATGTGCGCACGTTGCGTTTTTTTTTCCCATGTTTTGCACTGTGCCAATGACAAACTGTATTCTTTTGCTTCCCCAGCAAAGTCTATGAGAAATCAGAATTTCCATGCACACGTTGCAGTTTTTTTGTCACTGTTTCATTTGTCAAATATTTGTCAAAAATTTTGACAAAAAAAAAGCAGTATGTCAATTCTTTTTGCGTTTTTGTCACGTTTTGTCACCCATAGAACTAAATAAGGGGATGAAAAACGGATGTAAAATGCATGGTAACAAATGGGTTGCATTTTGTATGCATTGTACCTACGTTCTTGTAATAAAAAATGCTGGTCACCCACTTCTTTCCAGGGTAAAAATACATTGTAGGAGTGAAAATCTCTCTCTTTCTCTGTCTATCTCCACGTCATACTCACCTCACCGATCAACATCAAGCGTCTATGAGACACCCCCCATCACTAATCTGTAAGTGAAAGTAAATAAACACAAACACCCCAAAAATCCTTTATTTGATATAAAAGACAAAAAGCACCCTCTTTCACCACTTTGTTAATTCCCTAAACACCCCCCCCAGGGCCGATGTAATCCACACAAGGTCCCACGATGCTTCAAGCACTGCTACATATGATGTTCGCAGTGAGCGCCATATAACATGACTGCCCGCTGTGAGCTCCACGCAGGAACGGAAGTGAGTCATGCTATCAGCGGTGAAGTCACTTAGGTTATCTGCAGCCACAGCTGGAGTCCTCCCCCTGTGACAGCAAACAACCTGAGTAACTGAAGTTAGCCGTGGGATCAGTGGTGCCCTCACTCACTGGTGATTTCCAGTCACGGCTGGAGTCCTTCACCTGTGACCGCAAATCAGGCTGCGACTGAAGTGAGCCGTGCGATCAGTGGTGATGTTACGCAGGTGAGTCCTGCAGCTCACTTCAGTTGTGGCCTGATTTGCGGTCATAGGTGGAGGACTCCAGCTGTGACTGGAAATCACCTGAGTGATGACACAGCTGATCACACGGCTCACTTCAGTCACTCAGGTGATTTGCTGTCACAGGTGGAGGACTCCAGGTGTGGCTGCAGCTAACCTGAGTGACGTCTCTGCTGATAGCGCAACTCATCTCAGTTGCTGCGGGCAGTCATGTTCTATGGCGCTCGCTGTGAGCATCATATGTAGCAGTGCTGGAAGCATCATGGGACCTTGTGTGGATTACGTCGGACCTGGAGGAGTATTTGGGGGGTTAATAAAGTTGTGAAAGAGGGTGGCTGTTTTGTCTTTTATTTCAAACTAGCTGTAGTACCCGGCATTGCTTGGGAGAGTAACTGTCTCTCTCTGCCTCTCTCCCAGTCTTTATTTGTTTGTCTGTCTCTCTCTCTGTCTCTTTGTCTGTCTGTCTCTTTCCCTGTCTGTCTCTCTCTATCTCTTTGTTTGTAGTCTTTCCCTGTCTGTCTCTCTCTGTCTCTTTCCCAGTCTCTGTCTCTCTCTATATCTCTTTGTCTGTCTGTTTCCCTGTCTGTCTGTCTCTTTCCCTGTCTGTCTCTCTGTCTCTTTCCCTGTCTGTCTCTCTATTTTTTTCCCTATCTCTTTCCCTGTCTGTCACTTTTCCTAGAAAGAAGAAATGGCACTTCCTTGTAGGGATATCAAGAGAGATAGGGGTGCTCTTCAGGTTCCAAAGCCGTACAATGTAATTAAACAAGGCACAGCCTATGCCTCCAGTCCACTACACCAATGTGCAACTGAGGAAGGTCCGTTGTAGACCGAAAACGTTTTTCATGCACATTAAATAAACTTGCATCACTTTCAAGTTTGGGAGTGCCTTGTTTAATTACATTGTCTCTTTCCGTCTGCATCTTTCTCTGTCTGTCTCTGTCTGTATCTTTCCCTGTCTGTCCCTTTCTCTATTTGTCTCTTTCCCTGGCTGCATTGTGACACGCCAACGTTTCATTTAAGGGCGTGGCTGCGCATTATGACACGCCACCATTCTTCTGAAGTTCTGGCTGCATTGTGGCTCCCAGCTCCATTGACTTTAATGGAAGCAAGTTTTTTGGCAAATAACTGTAAAGCATGGGGTTACATTTTCCTCTCAATGCATAGTGTATGACAAAGTCAAATGCGGTGTCTGTGCAAAATGTGATTGTAAATCCGACAGTATGGATTCCTTTAGCGGACACACACACACACACACACACACACAGACACACACATACAAACACACAGAAACATGCATAAACTCAGCTTTATATTATTTCAAGCAAAGGATTTTTGGTGTGCTTATTTACTTTACAGATTAGTGATGGGAGGTGTCTCATAGACACCTGCCATCACTAAGCTAGGACTTAGTAGCAGCTGTGGGCTGTTATTAACTCCTTATTACCCCAATTGCCACAGCACCAGGGCAACGGGAAGAGCCGGGTCCAGCGCCAGAATTGGTGCATCTTATGGATGCGCCACTTCTGGGGTGGCTGTGGGCTGCTATTATTAGGCTGGAAAGGGCCAAATAACGATAGACATTCCCACCCTAATAATATCAGCCCCCAGTTGTCTGCTGTACCTTCGCTGGTTTGAAAAAAATGGGGGGAAGAACCCACGTCATATTTAAAAAAAAAAATAAAATAAATCAAATAATTAAAAAAAAAAAGTGGGATCCCCTCTATTTTTCATAACCAGCCAAGGTACAGCAGACAGCTGAGGGTTGCAGCCTGCAGCTGCTGCTGTTCTGGTGCTGGATATGAAAATACGAGGGGGACCCCACGTCATTTTTTTTTACCAAGAAAACACTATCTTGCCAAGGTAGAGTAATGCCTGCCTGGAACCACAGACTCAGACTGGCTGCATTGGACAGGCTAGAGGAAAGCCACTCACCAAGCAGGACCCCGAGAACCTTGAAACCCTTTAACCCCTATGCAGGGATTTGGAATTACACAGGGTCCCGGTGATCACTACCTGTGGAAGGCTGCAGTCTGAGAGAGTAGTCGTCAGGCAGGGTCAAACCAGGAATTGCAGAACAGGGACAGAATCAGTCAGGCAAGGACGTCATCAGGAAACCAAGCAGTGGTCAAATCCAGGGCTGGCGTTGAGGTACAGAAACGGCAGGCAGAAGGGTAGTCAGAAAACAAACAGAAGTCCAAACACAGGGGGTCACTAAGCAAAACAGAGAGAGATCCAGGTAACAGGAAAACAGAACTATCTTTGCAGTAGCCAGCAGACAGGAGGGGGAATTAAAAGGGTGTGGCGTCTTCCCATTGGCTGAGGCTGCAGCTGGAAGACACACGCTACCTACAGCCAGCCAGTGGTACTGCAGATCCCAGGGAAACCCAGCCTAGTGGATGAGCGGAGCCTGTGTCCACCAGAGTCACTGGCACCAACTCCTCTCCCATCACCAGCACTATCCACGGCGGGAACACGACGTCGCCTGGTGATTGAAGCAGAAGTCACAGGAATGGACTCCGGTGGGGACGTAAAAGGTAGCTATCCTTCTATCAAGCTATTCTGTTATTTCTGTCTATTCTATCTGTTCTTTATTATTATTATTATCTATTCTATATGTTCTTTCTATCTACCTATATATCTATTCTTTCTATCTAATTTTCTATCTATCTATCTATTCTACCTATCTATCAAATATCCTATACTATCATATTTTTTTCTCCTGTAAAAAACACATTAATAAAAACGCGTTCAACGCAGTGTTTACAGTTGTCAAAGTCTGCCAGAGGGTGCTGTTTTGTTGTCAAACCACATACCCTTAGCCCCCCTTCCCCCACACAGCAATGCACTGATAGCAGGCTATGTTGCCATCTACTGGTCATTTTTCATAGTACAAATACATTGTTCACTACAATATACAGAACAAAATACATTCTTTAGGCTATGTGCCCAGGTTGCGTTCTGTCCCTGCAGAAATTTCTGCAGCGATTTGAATAGCACATGTGCGCTTCAAATCGCTGCAGAAACAGTCCGTAATGAAAAAGCCGATTTCATGCACTCTGGATGCAGCCTCTCCCATAGACAGAGCGGGGCCTTCATGCAAAGCGCACGAAAGAAGTGACATGTTGCTTTTTAGAACGCAGCACTTCGGCAGCAGCGTTCTAATACGCCACGTGGGCATGGATTAGGCACAATCTTCATGGATTATGCTGGGGACGCAGGACGCATGCAGTTACGCTGCGGTGCAGATCGCAGCATAACTGCAAGAAAATACGCTATGTGGGCACATAGCCTGTGTATATGCAACACAAAGCATCGGGGGACTGGCTCGTAGAATTGTGTGTGTTAATATTATATTATCAATAAATATGATAATTTTTTATTGAAATTTACATTCTCTCTTTATTCTCTATCGGAACCAATAATGTACCTTCCTTTTTCTGTTAAATGAACACAAACTGGAGATACATTTGTACTTTTGCTAATAAACTTCATACTCTGCTATGGTGTAAACTGTATGATATGAGCTTGGTTCCGTGGAGGTATTTTATGATATGAATGAAGCTTATAACATAAATATAGGACCCAGTATAATATTTTGTGTTCTGTTAATAACCAAAATCTCACTCTGCCCCCCCCACTCGCAGCAATGCACTGAGAGCAGACTATGTTGCCATCTACTGGTCACTTAAAAGAACACTATAACAGATTTATTTCCACTGCACCATTGGTTCACTGTACAATATACAGCACAAAATACAAAACTCAAGTGAAAATACACTGTCAGTTGTGTAGATGAAAGATAAACAGCGTGGGATGGGCTGTTACAAGCACAGAGCTGTGTGTGTTAATATTATAATAAGGATAATAATATGATATCCTTTTTTTCCAGTTATTATTTGTTATTTGTATGATGATGTTTTGCTATGTGAGCATATTATTATTGCTGCTGTGTATATATATATATATATATATATATATATATATATATATATATATATATATCAGAGTATATAGGCCAGAGTATATAGTCCAGCTCCAGCAATGAGGCTTACAGGTCTCTTCCCACCTGGTAGTTAAGCTCCTGCACGGACTGGAATAGGAGTCAATCCATTAGTAAACCTGGTTTGGACCGTGAGGAAGGCAGACAGTGCCGCCGAAACGCGTAGTCCCATTTGCGCTATTTTTCTGCCATGCACATTGGTTCCTGATCCTTGTGGGTCCCTTTTTTAACTTTTGAAGAGAAATAAAGAAATGAAAATTTTACTGCAATCCTGGTCTGCTGAGTCCTTGCTGGATTTCCTCATTTTTTTCCTTATATATATATATATATATATATATATATATATATATATTTTATTTTCTATTTTTTTTTCTTTTTAAATAAAAAAAATAACAATTCTCTCTTTATTCTTTATAGGGTTCCATAATGTACTATTCTTTTTTAAGACTATATATTCTGTTAAATGAACACAACATTGAGATACACATGTACTTTTGCTAATAAACTTCATGGCTTATATATTTGTCATACACAGATTTCACATAGAGATACATTGTGCAGCCCTAATAAGACTGACAAATGTGGACGTTTCTTCCTATAGTGATAAATTGTGCAGCCCTACAGCTGCAAAACTGGAAGCCAGACTGTTATCTTATCTCCCACAGAAAGTCGAGATAACATTGAAATTGAACTAGATTCTATTTTGGCATCCCTAGGACTGCTTAACTAGCGGCTTGTGTCCCTAGGGATGCACATTACAACCTCACTAGGGTCTCTTGCTGCCTGATCTGTTGGATTATAAGGCAACCCCCCTCACTGCTACTTCTGTCTGTCCCGCTCTCACCTCCCCCATCGTTCTCTGACCCACAGTCCGATGAGAGTGCTATAGACTCTGGCAGTACCCTGCTGCACATTGCCTGGTGATCGCTTTCCAGGCTTGCAGGTGGCTGCAGATCTTCATCCTCCTCATCACTTTCCTCCACCTGCACAGGGCACCGTGACTTCTCTGGCTCCCTTGAGATGGCAATGCCACGGAACTGGTCATCATTGGTTAACTTTTCTCTGACGGGCCCACTGTGCTCCATGATGTCCGCTCTCTTCTGCCCCAGGGCCATTATATCCGCCTTTAGGACTCTGGCCATAGCAGCTAAGGCTGGTCTTTTCTAGCGGGAGACATGGTTGGATTGCAGCCTCACCACTTTCAACTCCTCCCAGAGTTTCCTTCGCATTTTCCCGGCATCCTCATACTCGCAGAGGTACATATGTATCCTGGAGCCATAGGTGGCAACAGACTCCCTAGTGGCCTTGGTGCCCCAATCCTTGAGCACTGCCCCCACCACCCCACTGCGAGTACTCAGACTACCTCCGAGAGGAGGACCTGCCACGGCCTCAGCTTTGCAGCTCCTGTAGGCCCCTATTGACACCTCCTGGTCCGCAGTTCTCTGGGTCCAGCCGGACCTCCATATCTCCATATCATATAGATGGTAATGAGCTTGCACCCCCGCCGGCAGCTCAGACCGGGGGTGGGAGACAGGGACTGGGTTCTGGGGTCCATCCCCAGGACCCTCTCTCCTTCCCAGGGAGGGGTGAGGGTTCCTGGGTCCAGAGAAACAAAAGACTACCTTGGGTGTGGTTCTCTGCCTAGCCTTCTCAGGAGCTTCAATCCCACTCAACCTGCTTCAACCTTGTTAAAGGATTTAAAGTGTTCTCATTCCAATTACAGAGCCCTGAAAGAGTCCTGTATTGTTATTTTTGTCACTACCTCCCCACACCAGATCGAGAGTGGGTAATTTATGCACCTGCTGCCTTCCTTGGATGTGGTAGCCATTTCTCAGGCACCCTCTCTGGAATCGAAAACTGATTCTCTGTTACCCTTGGTTACCATGGTGGGTGCAGAAAGTACCTTCAGAAGTTAATAGGGCAGACACGCAAATGGATTGTCGCCGTCACGGGGACGTGCGATCGGCCTGAGGTTATCCAGAGTCACAATGCTTACGGGGAGAGCGTGGCAGGGGGGAGCCTGCAGAGGACCACCCTAACACCGCTCCTGGGACCTCAGGTTGGTTTTGGTATGATAAATGCATACAACTATGGCGGTCGGCGCTCGTTTGCCTGTATTAGCTCTAGAATTACCACAGTTGTCCAAGTCAACGGTTTGGAGTGATCAAAGGAACCATAACTGATTTAATGAGCCATTTGCAGTTTCAATGTACTGTCCATGTGTATTTACATGTGCATAGCTTAATCTTTGAGACAAGCATATGCTATTGGCAGGATCAACCAGGTAGCCCATCAACACGACAGTCCAGGGTTCATGCATCAAGGTCGGGGAAAGCGTCGAGAGAGAGAGAGAGATGCGGTGGTGCCCAGAGAAAGGGAGACTCAGGTTGGTGAGAAGGAGCAAGGTCGGGGGAGCGACAGGAGGCATGGGAGGCCACACTTAAGCAGGGGGAGTGCGCCGCGGAAGGGAGCCTGTACGAAAAGTTTTGCAACAACTGGACATTCCCCAGGCCGAATGCAAAGGCAAGGAGGCTGGCCTTTGGAGGATGCCACGGGCAAACCCAGTCGCCTGGCCTGCTGCTCCCATGACGACCCGCGGGGGGGCCGCTAGGGATTGGGGGGCACTGCGGTGAATGGGGGCCTAGTACGGCTTCTCTGTCTGAATTAGTCCCACCTCCGTGCGCGTGGGGGGTCATCGGCCCACAGGTAGGCCCGGAGTGGATGGGTATCCAGAAGTGTCCCTGGTGAGACGCAAAAGCGAGGAGACTGGCCCACGGGATGGCACGCCACACCGTGACCACACCGTGCTGCAAGTCCGCCTCTCCAGGGTGACCCGTAGGGGGTCACTGGGGATTTTGGGCCCAGGCAAAGGGGGCTTGGTGCGGCTCCTCCTCTGGCTTAGTCCCACCTCCGCCATGGGGGTCCTCGGCCTGACTGTCAGACAGGTGCAGCTTGTTGGGACAGGGGAGTGGCTTTCGGGGTCCACCGCAGCTCCGGCGTGACCGGGCGACTTGGATGTCGCCCGGATGCTTGGCCTAGCCATGTCAGTGTTGCCCTACCAGCTTAGTCCTTGACTCACTCACGCCCGTACCTCAACGGATGTTTTTCTGCTTTTATTTTCGCCTCCTGGGGGTTGTTGCAGCGGGGCCCAGCTGGTGATGGAATGGGGGGTGGATTGCGTGGGTTACCCCTTTTCTCTACCCTTTTTTCTTGCCCTCCTTTTCCTTTTTTTACCTTCTCCATCCACCCTTGTTCCCTTCTCAATTCTTACTCTTCCTCTGTGAGGCGCTTTGGGGAGGATGGTCAAGGGGTGCATAAGGTGGACGCAGACACCCGGGGAGGACGCCCCCCGCTACTTGCAAGTATCCACGTCCCCTCCACACTTCCATCACCTCCCCCCGTAAAGTATGGGGCTTGGGACAGATCAGAGGGAAAGCATAAAAAGGAAAGCTCTGCAGCGGAGTGGAAATGCCAACTGCGACCGCAGCTTTCCTGTTAAGAGCTCACAAAATGCCGCCCTTGAAGAAGATCATCGAGCTTCCTCGCACAGGGAGTGATATGGACGATGGGCCCCCTCATGCGGCTCCCGAGGAGGTACAGTAAATTCAATTTTCACCCAGCCTAGAAGATGTCCGTGTCCGTCGGAGAAGCTCTGACTCTGGATGCCTCCCCTGGCAAATTCTCTCTAGGGAGCTGCGAAAGAGGCCAAAGCTTAGCCGAGGCGTGGACCTCTGACTGAAAGGGGACTCAATCACACCCCGCTCAGAGAACCAGGTCGTCAGCCAGACTTTTGGGGTCTGGTGAGACGACCTCTCTCCTATATACATTGCAGCACTGTGGGAATTGAGGTTATTGAGCAGTCAGTCGTGTCCCCACTTAAGCCGGACCGAGGCAGACAAGAACCCGAGCTTCTAGAACTGCCAGGCAGATGAGGCAGGCAAATTCAACCTTATTCCGATTCTTCTGAATTTTATGTTCATTCGGCTCTATCTGCTGACCACTTTTAGGTACTGCAACCCAGGATCCACCAAAACATCTGGAACTGCCAGTCAGATTTGATTTCAGGGAGGTACCCCCTGAAAACTCAATGGGCGACAGGGAAACATGTGCGCAAACCAGTCCAACTCTCTGGAGCACTTTGGACTTTGGGCACTGGAGGCGGCACTTTACCCCTCTCAAACAGGCAACCGGCTCTGCATTGGACCCCGGAGAGAAGTGAGAAGGTAAACAAATTTGCGCCCAGCCTTCCAGACATCCATGTCCATCGGAGGAGCTCTGTCTCTAGACTCCTCGCCTGCCAAATTTCCCCCGGGAACTGCTTAGGAAGCCAGGGCTCGGCCGAGGCGTGTGTCGCGGGCGGAGGAGGGGACGCCGCGCTCTCCCACTGCTCGGGTCCGGCTGCCGCGGCTGCTGCGGCCTGCCGCTGCTCGGTGGCTCGAGCGATGGGCCGGATCCCGGGGACTCGAGCGGCGCTCCTCTCCCGTGAGTGAAAGGGGATTGGGATTTGGGGATAGTTTATTGTCCGTGACGCCACCCACGGTTGTGGTGATTGAATGTACACCACCGCTGCTCTGGCTGGGGATCCCGGGAGTGATGGTATGGAGCAGCCAGTTGTTGTGTTGCCCCTCCGTGGGTAGGGGTTGGTGATACCGGGGCCCAGTGATGGGGTGTTGGATGATGGACAGGCGGGCTATGGGGCCTGTGGAGGTGCAGGGGCGCGGGGACAGCGCTGTGCCGCACGGCACGGTGGTACTCACTCAGCCCAATGAAGCACACAGAGTCTCTGCTGAAACAAACGGCTGGATGGACGGGTCCCACAGGCGGCTGCGGTGTTTTTTTCCCCTGACCCCAGGTTGTTAGTGTAAGTCCTTTCCTTCGCCTCCGTGCACACTCTTCCTGCTCTCCGGTTTCCAGCTGGCTCCCCGATTCAGTACCGAGGGGCCACCGCCCACCTACCTGCGGTTCCACCAACTGGCTCCCCGGCTCCCTGCAGACGGCCACTACCGTCTGCCTGACTTTCTGCACATGGGCCCTAGGCTCCAACCTAGGCCCCAGTCTGCGTCTGCCTCTCTGCAGACTTCCTCTCTCCTTCACTCCTGAACTTCTCTGGGCTTGTTTCCTGCCTCAGGCCAGCTCACTCCAGGGTGGGCGTCTCCATTTCCTGACTCCGCCCACCTGGTGTGTCAGTCTGAGCCCGAGGCAGAAAGCAGGTCACTTTGGGGATGTCTGCTGTGAACTGCTGGGGGTGGGGGTGTGTGTGTGTTGTTACCTGTGTCCCCTGGCTTGTCCAGGGCGACACATTCCCCCTTAGCAAAATGCAGACCGTCCTCGGGCTGCCCGTCCATCACCGGTTTTATTTTTCTTTTAAACTGCAAAAGATAAGGAAAAAAAAACCAAAAACACAATACAAGGATACTAACATCATCCCACAACGGGAGGCATATCAGACATTAAACACTTTTAATAACGGCAACGGGTCCTTCAGTCACCCACCCAAACAACCTAGCCTTGGTGCTGCCCCTAGGAAGTGGGCAGCACCCCTTGACCCCAGTCCAGGAACGGCTCCAGATTGGTCAACGGGACCGGTACTTTGCTGCCGTTGCGGCCGGGCGGACTGCCGGAGCCGTCGTCATCTCCGTCGCGGCCGGGCGGACTGCCGGGGCCGGTGGCAGGGCGGTGACAAAGGTGAGGCCTGGGGACCCCAGGTCTGGGTCCTCCCCCACAGACGCTGCGGGCTCCGCTACCGGGAACAGGGGTAACGGGTCGGTGCATCACTGCGGCGGCCTCTTCCAGGAACCAAATGCTGGCAGAGTCCTGGCGTCCCTGCTTCCACAGCCGCGGTTCACATGCGGCCGGACGCCATCCCGTCCCCCTTAGCCTCTTTTTAGCACTTCCTTCTTCAGGGGGCGGGGCTCCACTTTCACGCCTTTCCTGCTCGGGGAAGATGCTCGAGCGGGAAATTTTCGCGCCCAAGATGGAGGTTTTACAAAATTTTCGGCCGAACACCTCCGGCGGTCACAAGGCGCACGTCTACCCAACGGCAGAGCGGTAAGATCCTGTTCGTGACGCCAAGTTGTCGCGGGCGGAGGAGGGGACGCCGCGCTCTCCCACTGCTCGGGTCCGGCTGCCGCGGCTGCTGCGGCCTGCCGCTGCTCGGTGGCTCAAGCGATGGGCCGGATCCCGGGGACTCGAGCGGCGCTCCTCGCCCGTGAGTGAAAGGGGATTGGGATTTGGGGATAGTTTATTGTCCGTGATGCCACCCACGGTTGTGGTGATTGAATGTACACCACCGCTGCTCTGGCTGGGGATCCCGGGAGTGATGGTATGGAGCAGCCAGTTGTTGTGTTGCCCCTCCGTGGGTAGGGGTTGGTGATCCCGGGGCCCAGTGATGGGGTGTTGGATGATGGACAGGCGGGCTATGGGGCCTGTGGAGGTGCAGGGGCGCGGGGACAGCGCTGTGCCGCACGGCACGGTGGTACTCACTCAGCCCAATGAAGCACACAGAGTCTTTGCTGAAACAAACGGCTGGATGGACGTGTCCCACAGGCGGCTGCGGTGTTTTTTTCCCCTGACCCCAGGTTGTTAGTGTAAGTCCTTTCCTTCGCCTCCGTGCACACTCTTCCTGCTCTCCGGTTTCCAGCTGGCTCCCCGATTCAGTACCGGGGGGCCACCGCCCAGCCCCGGCTACCTGCGGTTCCACCAACTGGCTCCCCTGCTCCCTGCAGATGGCCACTACCGTCTGCCTGACTTTCTGCACAGGGGCCCTAGGCTCCAACCTAGACTCCAGTCTGCGTCTGCCTCTCTGCAGACTTCCTCTCTCCTTCACTTCTGAACTTCTCTGGGCTTGTTTCTTGCCTCAGGCCAGCTCACTCCAGGGTGGGCGTCTCCATTTCCTGACTCCGCCCACCTGGTGTGTCAGTCTGAGCCCGAGGCAGAAAGCAGGTCACTTTGGGGATGTCTGCTGTGAACTGCTGGGGGTGGGGGTGTGTGTGTGTTGTTACCTGTGTCCCCTGGCTTGTCCAGGGCGACACACGTGGACCTCCAAAGGAAAGGGGGCTCTGAGCCTCAAATCGCACCCGACTCAGAGAACCAGGTCGTCAGCCAGACTTTTTGGGTCTGGAAAATGTTCTAAGTACCAGTGACACTTTGATGAAATTGTCTGGAACTGCCAGTTATATTCAATTTCAGAGAGGTCCCCCTGAAAGCTCCATGGGTGGCAGGGGGCCATGTGAGCAAATCAGTCCAACTCTCTGGAGTGCTTTTCGGGCACTGCGAGGCTGCAAAATACCCCTCTCAGACTGGTGACAGGACCTCCATAGGACCCCGGAGAGAAGCGAGGAGTTAAGAAAATACACGCCCAGCCTATTGGACGTCCGTGTCTGTTGGAGGATTTCTGACTCTTGATGCCTCACCTGGCAAATCCCCCCTCTGGGAGCTGAGCCTGTGGCGCAGACCTTCGACCGAAAGGGGACTCTAAAGGCCCCATCACACACAGAGATAAATCTTTGGCAGATCTGTGGTTGCAGTGAAATCATGGACATATTGTTCCATTTGTACACAGCCACAAATCTGGCACTGATTGTCCACAATTTCACTGCAACCACAGATATGACGCAGATTTATCTCTGTGTGTGACAGCCTCAAATTGCACCCGACTCAGAGAAGCAGCTCATTCAGGACCCTACCAGAAGTCCATGTCCGTCGGAGCAGCTCTGTCCCTGGACGCCTCACCTGGTGGATTCTCCCAGGAGCTGTAGAAAAAGCCAATCTTGGACCTCCGGCCAAAAGGGGACTCTGAACCTAAAATTACACTGACTCCGAGAACCAAGTCGTCAATAAGACTTTCAGGTTCTGGCAAGATGCCCTCTCTTCTTTATATATCCCGGCGCTGTGGGAAATGGGGTCATAGAGCAGCAAGTCACGTCCCCACGTAAACCTACTTGAGGCGGAAAAGTATCCGAGCTCCTGGAACTGCCGGGCTTATGTGACAGTCAAATTCACTCTCATAAAGGTTCTTCTTATTTTTCTGCTCATTTGGCTTCATTTACTGGCCACTTTTAGGTACTTTAATCAAGGATCCTGCAAAACGTCTAGAACTTCCGGTTGGATTTGATTTCAGAGAGGTGCCCCTGAGAACTCCATGGACCTCCAACAAACATAATATGAACTCCAACCAACATAACAAGAAGTACACTTTGATTTGATCGCCTGGAGCCATTTTCAGATACTGGGGGGCCAGACACCCCTCACAGATCATGGAAGTCTGAAAATTTTCAATTTTTTTTAAGTGTCAAGGACACTCTGGCAAGATTGTATCGAGCCATTTTTCGGGCACTGGAGGGATAATTTCGGGTCATGGAAGTCTGATGGTTGTCCGCAACAAACATAACAAGTATGCCACCCGCAACAAACATAACAGGTATCAAGGACACCTTTGACATGAGCCAGACATGAAGGCATTTGCCACCTGCAACAAATATAAGAGGTACCAAGCACACTTTTGACATGAGCCAGACATGAAAGCATTTCCGCCTGCAACAAACATAACATGCATCAAGGATGCTTTTCACATAAGCCAGATGGTTTTTGCCCATGGATGCCTGGAGCAAACTTCCCTCTCTCAGATAAAATAATTGGTAAGGAAATACAAACTCTGTGCAGATGTCATTGGGGGGATTTGAAACCATGACCGCCATACTCTAGCCTCTGCAGTGCTAATAGGTATAGTGGTTTGCTTTATAGGAGGATTGGACCGACAAATTGGCCGCAGGCCAGTAGAGGGAATCAGCTTTGTCTGGGATTCATACATGGGACCTCTCATACCTCAGGCGAGAAGCCTACAATTAGACCAAAAAGGGGAATTGGGAACCAGAGGGTCCAGGGCTTCACTCAATCCTATAGGGTTCGGACACAAGAGGACAAACAAAAGAAAAAGATGTCAACTGGGCACTTCCTCTAATGAACATATGTAGTCATCATGGAGGATTGGAACAACCAATTGACCGCAGGCTCTGGTCGGGATTCAAACAAGAATTCCAAGGAAGAAGCCGAGAACTAGACCAACGAGGGGAAATGAGCATCAGAGGGCCCTGGGCTTCACTCAATCCTATCCTATAAGGTTCGTATACAAGAGGCAAGAATAAGACATCCTCTGGGCTTTTCCTATTATGACCACATGTAGTCATCATGGAGGATTGAGCCAACAAACTGTCCACAGGTCAACGTTCTCTGTCTGGGATTCAAACCGATAACCTGACACAGACCAAAGCAAGACACCTACTACTAGCGAAAAACCTACCTCTACCACCAAAAAGGGGAACAGAGAATCTAAGGGTCTGGGGCTTCAATCAATCCTATAGGGTTCGGACACAAGAGGCCAAAATAAAGAAAAATACATCACCTGGGCTTTTTCTCCAAAGAACACATGTAGTCATCGTGAAGGATTGGAAGACCAAATGTACGCAGGCCAACAAAGTACATGGGTTCTGTTCGGAATTCGAACCCAAGACCTCTCGCACTCTAACAAAAAGCCTATCACTAGACCAATGAGGGGAAATAAGAATCAAAGGGTCCGGGGCTTCATTCAATCCTATGGGGTTCGGATACAAGAAGCCCAAAAAAAGAAAACGTTGTCACTTGGGCTCTTCCTCCAAAGAACACATGCAGCCATCATAGAGGATTGTACCAACCAATTGTCCACATGACAACAGAGTCCATGGGCTCTGTCTGTGATTTGAACCCATGACCTCTCATGCCCCAAGAAAGAAGCCTATTGTCAAGGATGTGTCTGGACCTTCAGGTGCTGCTGCTGGGACCAGGTGCAGAAGGGCCCGGCGATCGTCCAGATGTTAATGGATGCTGTCCCTTTAAGGGCTTGATTTAGCTTTTTTTTTCTGTTTCTTTGCCAGGTTGGAGGAGCCTTTCCTCCAGCTGGTGATGAAGGGCTGTTATAACGTGGGGCCTCTCACTCCTCCAGTGCGGGTTATACTTTTCACTTGGAGAAGTAGCTTACTCAGGAGTGCATGTTGCTTCAGACTACTGTTGCTGTATATTCTGAAGATTCCCTCTCAAGATAAGTTGTTGTTTTTTCTTGTTGTGGCTTCAGACTACTGTTGCTGTACATACTGAAGATTCCCTCTCAAGATAAGTTATTGTTTTTCCTTTTTCCCCTTTTTGCTGTTTATTTTTGTGTTTCTTTTTCCCTCCGTGGATTTGTGGGTGGTGGGATTTAGTCCTAGGGTCTGGCTAGGAGACAGGGGTATGTTGGCGGGCCATACCTCCTAGCCCTTATAGGTACCTGTGGTTTGAGGGCAAGCACAGGGCCACCCAGTGTCAGGGTTAGTGCAGGAGCCCCTGGTTAACCCCCCTCTTTGTGTTTCAGCCTCCCTTATTCCCAGAAGTCCACTTGCTGGATGTCTCTCCCCACCCTCAGCGTGACACCTACCACTAGAGGCCCAAAAAAAAAAGAAAAGTACACAACCTTGGCTCAAATGAAGATATGTAGTCATTATGGAAGATTGGAACAACCAATTGGGTGCAGGCAAAAAGAGTTGGTGTGCTCTGTCTGGGATTTGAACAAGTGACCTCACAAACCCCAAGTTAGAAGGCTACCACTAGACCAATGAGCATAATGGTGAACCTATGGTTCCTGGGCTTCACTCAATCCACTAGAGGCCAGAAAAAGAAAAATACATCAGCTGGGCTTTTCCTCCAAGACATCAGCTGGAATGTTCCTCCAATGAACACATGTAGTCATCATGGCGGATAGGACCAACCAATTCTCTGCAGGTCAACAGAGGTTATGGGTTTTGTCTAAGATTCAAAACCATGACCTCTTGCTCTGCAAGTGAAAAGTCTACCACTAGACCAAGGAGCAGAATTGGTATTCCAAAGTTCCAGGGCTTCACTCAATCCTATAGGGTTCAGACACAAAAAATGAAAAAAACGACACCTGAGCTCTCCTACCAATGAAGACATGTAGTCATCATTGAGGATTGGACTGACCAATTGGCTGCAGGCTAAAAGAGTCCATGGGCTCTTTATAGGATTTGAAGATTCAAACCTGGAACCTCTTGGAACCCTAGCGAGAAGCCTACCGCTAGACCATTGAGGTGATTAGGTAATCTAAGGAACTGGGGCTTCCCTCAATCCTATAGGGTTTGAAAACAAGAGGCCAAAAAAAGAAAAATAAGTCACATGGGCTTTTCCTCCAATGAACACATGTAGTCATCATAGAGGATTAGAACAAAAAAATTGTCCGCAGGTCAATAGAGTGCATGGGCTCTGTCCAGGATTCTTACCCGTGATTTCTTGCACCTTAAGCAAGAAGCCTACCACTAGACCAATGAGTGGATTTTGGAATCTAAGGGACCGGGGCTTCTATAGGGTTTAGACACAAGAGGCCAAAAAAAAGAAAAGGACATCAACTGGGCTCTTCCTCCAATGAACACATGTAGTCACCATGAAGGATTGGAAGACCAATTGTACACGGCCCGGGAACAAAGGACACTCTTTTCTAGTGCCTCTGGCTATAGAAAGCGGTTAAAGGGATGTGGTCGGGAGTTTCAAGTAGGCAGTGGGATTATTATATAAAAGGTTTATGGCTTGAATAAATTGGTTGGAAAAGCCTAACTTACCCAGGACTTTGAGCAGGTATGGCCATAATACTGAATGAAAGGCCTTTTCTTTGTCAAAAGTGAGAAGATGTAGTGGGGACTTAGCCTTATAAACATGGTGGATAATATTCAATTTTTGCGAATATTATCAGGGGCCTGTCATGATGGGATGAAACCTACTTGATCAGGGTTAATAAGCGACAGTAAGCACCTATTTAATCTGGCTGCTAGAACCGAGGTGAACAGTTTAAGGTCCACGTTCAGCAATGAGATAGGTATATAATTCTTAACCTGCAGTGGATCCCTCTTTGGTTTTAGAATGACCATTATGTGAGCAAGAAAGAATTCCAGGGGCATCGCCTTACACGCGAGCATCTGATTACAGAATTTAAAGATATGGGGCTTAAGGATGGGGAGGAATTCTTGTAATAAGAAGCTGGAAGCCCATCTGGGCCCGAAGCTTTATGGGGTTTTAGTTTTTAACCATGGAATCAATCTCCTCCTTTGTTATCTGAGCATGAAGTGCCACCGCAAAAGTTGTGGACAGAGACGGGAGTCTGAGTGTATTGAGGAAATTGTTAATAGTATTAGGTGGGACTAAAGGGGGCTTTACACGTTGCGGCATCGCTAACACTATATCGTCGGGGTCATGGTGTTTGTGGCACACATCCAGCGTCGTTAGCGACATCGCAGCGTGTGACAGCGAGGAGCGGCGATCAACGATCGCAAAAATGGCAGAAAACATTGATTGTTGACACGTCGCTCCTTTTCATAATATCATTGGTGGTGCATGCCGCTGGTTGTTCGTCGTTCCTGCGGCACCACACATCGCTGTGGGTGACATCGCAGGAACTACGAACATCATCTTACCTGCGTCCACCGGAAAAGAAGGAAGGAAGGAGGTGGGCGGCATGTTCCGGCCACTCATATCCTCCACTCCTCTTCTTTTGGACGGCCGTTTTGTGACGCCGCTGTGACGTTGCTGTGACGCCGAAGGAGGGATTGTTCGGCAGCAACAGCTACATCGCTGAACAGGTATGTGCGTGTGACGCTGCAGTAGCGATATTGTTCGCTACGGCAGCGATCACCACATGTCGCACGTACGACAGGGGCGGTTGCTATCGCTTGCAACATTTCTAGCAATCGCTAGCGATGTCACAGCGTGTAAAGCGCCCTTAAGAGTTGTGTTCATATATTGACTAATAATAGCTATGAAAATCTTGATAAACCCTATCTGAATGTGAGGTCTGAGAGCCCCTTCCATCATTAATAGAAAACACAAGTTAATCTGTGACACCCTGGCAAAACCAGGTAGTCACACAGTTTAGGCCCCCGCATAACACCATCCCACACAGTGTTACACACAGCCGACCTGAAACCCTAGTCACCTCCCCCAGGGTAGGAAAGGCACACCAGTTGGCGGGACCAGGCGGATGGAGAACGCCCACCTAGGGGTCTGGAGAACCCGGGGCAGGAAAAGCAGGAGTTCTAAGTTGAAGTTCAAGTGGAGAGGAGTGGAGTAGTTAGTAGGAGAAAGTGAAGGCTGAGGCGTACTGGCTAGGTGGCAGACGGTGGTCCGTGTCTGTCAGGAGATGAGAAGACGGTTGCCGGAGATCCGAGGTGGACTGGAGCAGGGTTGGAGCCCGCCGGTGCCGGTACCGACACCGGAGAGCCGACCCGGAAACCGTGCACAGAGGGGGTACTTGGACCCTGAAGCCAGGATCGGAACCAACGGCCTAGCTAATTAACCAATTGAAGGCAGGATTATAGGTCCTGTCCCAACCAAAGTCCCAAAAGCAGACAACCACCCACCGAGAGGGATAGGGCATCCGCCAGGGCCCAGTAGATCCCAAGGGTCAGCGTCAGCGGACAAGGCTCCCAACAAAAGGACCGGGAGCGGACTCCCATGTTTCACACCGGGGAGTCCAACACACCAAACACAGAGTGCAGAGGAAAGTGACACAGACCATCAGCCCAAGTGTGGGACCAGATACACCTGACCGCGGCGGCTGGCCACCAGCACCTTGGTTTACCACAAGACTTGTGTGATTTATTTAACCGTGAGTAACCTAACATTCCCCGGTCTGACCGGGTGCGCCGGCCCCTGCAGTCACCATCCCCGTCATAGAGACACTGGGCCCCGGGGCAACCGTCCCTACCCACGGAGGGGTTAACATCCAGCTGCCATTCCATCGACCCTGGGAGTCCCACAACAGCAGCGGTAGTACCACACTTCACCACACACCATGGGTGGCGTCACAGACAGTTTACGGCAAATCCCGTACAAATAAGTCCTCATTTATTTAAAGTGTCCTCGCGACCCCTGGGTCCGGTAGAATCCCTCGAGCCACACTGTGGATCCTGATCCGAGCAGCCTGGCTGCTGGCACGAGGGCGGCACACCTCAAAACCTGGCGTCACGAATAGGATTGTAACCCATCCACCTACCTGGTGGAAGTGCGCCTTGTTCTGGACTGTCAGCGGTGCTCCTCTGCGAAATTTTGAATAGCCACCATTTTGCCGCCATTTTTGGGCGTGAAAAATAACGACCCAGTGTCTTCTTCCCCAAGAAAGGGCGCAAAGTTGAAGCCCCGCCCCCTGAGAACACGGCCGGAAGGAAGATCCTTAGGCCAAAAACGAGACTAGAGAGCAGCGTCTACAGATTGCTCCTGAAAAACCAGGGGGGCGGGCAAGAATTGCGGCATGTGACCTGGGGAGATAAGAGGCAGGGACACCAGGACTCTGCCATCTTCTGTTCCTGGACACCATCTCAAGAGGATGTCTGCCCGGTCCGGCGACCCGATCATGGAGGAACCAGCTCCCGGGACTGCTGAATGGGTGGAAGCCCAGACCGCAAAGATGTGCCGCAGGATCCAAACCCAGGCCAATTATATGCTGGCAAGATGGATGGCCAAGGTGAAGTATCTGGCTGCAGCCATCTGGGCACACGAAGAGGAGATGGCCTTGGAGGAGCGGGTAAGCGACACACGCCCCTATGTTCCACCGGAACCGTCACACCAGGCTGAGGAGCTTGGTCTGCCTCGTCGCCTTCCTCGCTACCCGCACCTGCAGTTAGTGCCCCAATCGGTCCGCTGCCCCAAACCACAGCAGCGGTACCCGTTACATCTGCCTGCGAGGACCCGGCAACGGAGTCCTTGAAACATGAGCACACCACCGCTCCGGCACCCGTACCAGCGCTGCGCAAGGCCAAAGCCCGGAAGACATCCCCTCGGCCCCGAGCCCGGCCGCACCAACGATGACATCACCCTTGGTCCCAAAGATGGCTGCGCACTTGATGACGTCGGCCCCGGCAGTTCGTCCGGCCGCAACAGAAGCGACGCCCGACCGGAAGTCGGCCCCAGCTACGACGCCGGCCGCTCCCCAGTACCCGGTCCCGGCTGAGGCGCAGCCGGGATGCACCTGCAGGGCGGCAGAGCAGGCCGCGGATCATCGGAGCCCTCCACTTCAAGTGAGGCCGGTCGTAGCCGGCAGTGAGGGTGTCCGGATGAGCCAAACCCCTTAGCAGGAGGAAGCGGAGCACGGAACCAGTACCCTGTACTGGGAGTGGCAATGACAGCAGCTGAAGACCGAAATTGCTGCCCGGGAAAAGTGGAAGGCAGCGGTATTGACTCATACCTACCATGAAAAAGACAACCTCCGGCAATCAACCTTCCGGGTGCGGGGGCCGACCTACCAAGGACAGGTCCAGCATTTCAATGCCTAAAAAGGATGGGGCTTCATCTACGAGCCGGGCATGGCTGCCGAGATATGTCTATGTGGCCCCACACCTACCTACTGGCCACCCGGATCAAGACCTGGAGCCCGGAGAGTTGGTCTCGTACACCCGGCACTGCGGAGAGAGGGGGTGGTTCACCCTCGACGTGAGAAAGTAGGTGAAAGTTGGTGATCAGTTGTATCTCCACCTCTCTCCGCCATCTATAAGCAAAGATGAGTAAGGTAGCGGTTCCCGGCTACCCCAGTTTACCCTGTTAACAGTTCTTTAGTTAAATGGACCATGGCTTTTGGACTGGAAAAGCCAACCCAAAAACTTTTGGGCCCTGTAAATATACCCTATTCACCTTCCTGTTGCTCGCCTCAGTCTCTGGAGAGGCTGATTGGAGGAAGTGCCTGCGGTAGAGTAGGCCGAGGCCCAGTCACCACTGCAACCGATGACTAACCTCCAGGCCAGGGGTCCCCGAGCTTGGGGCCCGTGACAAGGACTGCTGGGTAAGGAACTTTTTACCCGGCCCGTGTGGGAGTCATCCGGACCCGTTCCTGAACTTGGGCAAAGGGATGTGCACCAGTGCTTAGCGGTGGCACCAGGGAACAGGTTGTTTTGGGTGGGTGCAATGAGAAGGTGGTTCATTCCGTCTCTTTCCGGTTTTGCAACAGTTCAAGATATGTGCCTCCCATCATGGGAAAAATTGTTTTACAATGTTTTTATACTTGTTATTCCTGTTTTCTCGTTTTTTACAGTTCCCGAAAAAATAAACGTTGGTGGTCGGACAGCCCGCGGACAGTCTGTATTTAACCAAGGGGGAATGTGACGCCCTGGCAAAACCAGGCAGTCACACAGTTTAGGCCCCCGCATAACACCATCCCACACAGTGTTACACACAGCCGACCTGAAACCCTAGTCACCTCCCCCAGGGTAGGAAAGGCACACCAGTGGGCGGGCCCAGGCGGATGGAGAACGCCCACCTAGAGGTCTGGAGAATCCGGGGCAGGAAAAGCAGGAGTTCTAAGTTGAAGTTTAAGTGGAGAGGAGGAGAGTAGTTGAGGAGGAATAAGTGAAGGCTGAGACAGAAAGGAAAGGCGTCGGGGTTGGAGCCGCGGCGTACTGGCTAGGTGGCCTGTGTCTGTCAGGAGACAGGAAGATAGCTGCCGGAGATCCAAGGTGGACCGGAGCAGGGTTGGAGCCCGCCGGTACTGACATCGGAGAACCGACCCGGAAACCATGCACAGAGATGGTACTTGGACCCTGAAGCCAGGACCAGAACCAATGGCCTAGCTAATTAACCAACTGAGGGCTGGATTATAGGTCCTGTCCCAAACCAAAGTCCCAAAAGCAGACAACCACCTACCGAGAGAGATAGGGCATCCGCCAGGGTCCGGTAGATCCCAAGCGTCAGCGTCAGCGAGCAAGGCTCCCAACAAAAGGACCGGGAGCAGACTCCCGTATTTCACACCGGGAAGTCCTACACACCAAAAACAGAGTCCAGAGGAAAATGACACAGACCTTCAGCCCGGGTGTGGGACCAGATACACCCAACCGCGGCGGCTGGCCACCAGCACCTTGGTTTACCACAGGACTTGTGTTATTTATTCAACCGTGAGTAACCTAACATCCCCCGGTCTGACCAGGCGCGCTGGCCCCTGCAGTCACCATCCCCGGCATAGAGACACTGGGCCCCGGGGCAACCATCCCCGGAGGGGTTAAAATCCAGCTGCCATCCCATCGACCCCGGGAGTCCCACAAAAGGAGTGGTGGTGCCACACTTCACCACACACCGTGAGTGGCGTCACAGACAGTTTACGGCAAGTCCCGTACAAATACGTCCCCTTTTATTTGAAGTGTCCTCGCGATCCCTGGGTCTGGTAGAATCCCTCGAGCCACACTGCAGATCCGGATCCGAGCAGCCCGGCTGCTGGCACGAGGGCGGCACAAATCCTTTCCCTATCCCGAAGTATTTGAGCTAAAAGCTTGTCCATTTTATTGGAAAACCTATAGAACGTTGCTTGGGTCCATCTAAGACCCGCAACACACATCCGTTTAATTTGTACGTGTGCGGTACGTATTTGCACGTACCGGAGACACGTACACATGGAGACCCATGTTATTCAATGGTAGATGGCACACACACGTAAAATCACACAGAACGTGTGACCATGTGGTAAGTACGTGTGTACGCTTTTCTACACGGACGACATGTCCGTTTTTGGCCGGCAGCACGCAGGCACGGACTCGCTTTAGTCTATGGGTCCGTGCCTGCACGTACCGCACACGGAGTATGTCCGTGTTCAGCACGTTTCGTGCGTGTGCGTTTTTACACTAGCGATCTTTTCTTTTGTTTTTTTTTTAAATTAAATTCAGTATACTTACCTTTTTTCCTGCTGTTCTCAGTCATACTTACATTGGCGCTCTTTTTTTTCTTCCCCCGGCTCATACCGCTCCCCGATCACCAGCGCGGCGAGAAACAGCTGTGCAGAGAATACGCGGCAACAATTACTTTGAATATGCCGGCAGCTCATTAATCAATCTCGTATTCCCTGCTTTCCCCACCCATAGATGCCTGTGATTGGTTTCAGTCAGACACGCCCCCCCCACGCTGAGTGACAGGTGTCTCACTGCACCCAATCACAGCAGCCGGTGGGCATGTCTATACTGTGCAGCGGGCAGCAGGCAGCGGGCAGCGGTGAGTATGAGAGAGGGCTGCTCACTTCAGTCACTCAGGGGATTAGCGGTCACTGGTGAATCCTTCACAGGTGACCGCTAATCAGTACGCGGCACAAAGACAGAGCCGCGGCATGACAATGAAGACGGGTGAAGTTCTCCCGAGTTCATTCTCATCGCGCAACTCTGTCTGCTGTCAGGACCCCTGAAAGCCTAATCACAGGCGAAACGGCTGTTGTCCGCAGCGAGGGGCCGCATCCAGGTCTCCTCCATCCGCTGACTGCTATACACCTTTTAACCTTGTATATGGAATAAAGAATTACCGGAAAAAAGTATCAGCATTGGTGCGGTCGTATTCTTCTTCTATGTGGATCGTTGGATCTGTCTGCTGTCAGCCGACATGTATCAACGACATTGTGCAACACACAAACGGACATTCCACACGGACATTCCACGTACACATACACGGGCATTTTACACACAAACACGGACATTTTACACGTACACACAGCTCGCATACGCCATCACACGGATGCCATACGTACCGGAGAAACGCCCCAAAAAAACGGAACACGGACCCGAAAAATGGACCGTGTCACACGGACGTTTTTTTTTGCGGAACTGTGTTTTAGGCCTAAGGGCTCTTTCACTACGAGCTGTCAATAATGTTTGCAATCGAACTTTAACATCCGCTATACATTTTATAAGATAGAGGGAGAGACAAGACTGGTTAGCTACTTCTAGATTAAGTAATCTTTTCTCAAGTTCAACCTGCGCTGCAGAACGCTTTTTTTCTCTTTATTGAGGCCAGACTAATGAAGGATCCAGTTATGTATTTTTTATGTGCTAGCCAGAGAGTGCCTACCGAGATATCAGGAGGCTGGTTGGTGGAGAAATAGGTATCAAGCTCACTTACAATTTTAGACCTTACCTCTGGGTTGGTCAGCAACGACTCATTAAGCCTCCAAAGATAAAGTGCTGAGGTGCATAGGTCAAATTTAAAAGCAGATAATACATAGTCGTGGTCCGAACAGGCCAAGAGGACATGCCAGGAAAAGAGCAGGGAGGGAGATTTTCAGTATTAGTCAAAATGTAGTCAATCCTAGAATAAGTGTGATGAACACTAAAGAAGTATGAGTACCCCCTGCTAATACCTCTAATGACTCCCTCCAGGTATGAGCCAGCACATGCCTTCGCAAAATGGTTGTAAAAGCATTCCTGTCTGATTTAGAGATACTGTAGATGTTTGCGTGCTTGGTTAAAGAACTGTCTAGATATGGATTCATGACTAGATTAAAGTCTCCTCCACAGACGAGAATATCATAAGACATGTTTGGCAAAAAACTGGAGATGGCCCTGAGGGATGAGATCTGCGCAGATGGAGGGGCATAGCTACATACGAAACACACCTTTTTAGAATGCACGTTGCCACAAGCAATCACGAACCTCCTCTCCAGGTCAGAATGAAAACCTTCAACCGTGCATGGGAAGGAGTTACACAAACAAATCATAACCCCCCCTAGTTTTCTTGGCATTAGCCGATATAAAAAATTTGGAGAATTGAGGATGAGAATATTTAGATTAAGATGTGGGGGAGAAGTGGATCTCCTGCAAGAGCATAGTCTAGGAAGGCCCGCCTACTTTTCCGGGGGGAATTGAATCCTCTTACATTGTGAGACAATAACCTAAACGTCATTGAACTAAGAGGCAGTAATACACCATGGACCCAAGGGAACATTGTAGTGTAGACCAGATGCTTGAGAGCCCTTTTGGAAAAGGGCAAATAAATCCTGATGACCTGTGAAAATATCATAGAGATGGAGGAAGACAGATAAGGGGGGTGGAGAGATAGAAACAGGGAGGCAGAACAAAATAGAAAAAATAAGAACATAGACATATATATCTATATGACTAGAGTACATTAGGGCTTAGTCTTGGTATGAAAAATCTAGTCAGGCGAGGCAACAAGCATAGCCCACAAACACGACGCTTAGCTGTGGCACCGAGAGCAGTCGACTATAGCATAAATGTTCAACTTGCAGACTTGAGGTGTAGGAGCAAAATGGGGGAGTCATGTGGTATTGGAGCATGAAGACTGTGGACGCTGGGATCCCTGGCTCCGAACCTGGTGCCATTCTTTGAGGGGTCGTGGCCTCTGTGGTAATGGAACAGCGGGTAAAGTGGGGATACTCGCTTTGTGCAGAGCCATAACCCCCTCTTCCAGTGACTACACCACATAAGGAGAATTGCTATGTGCAAACATCAAGACAAAAGGAAAACCCACTTATATTTAACAGTAGCTTTAGCCTGGGACTCCTCTGAGCACCCTCCTCCTCGCCAACTTGGCTGGACAAATGTCCACATACAGTTACACAGTACTAGGAACTCCAGGGAGTCTCTGGGAGTAGCTTCCGAAGTCGGTCAACCTACCGACCTGTGCATCCAGATGATGCTGAGAAGAGAGCGGTCCGTCTGAGGCAAGAGAGAAATGAATAAAGTAGAGGCTGTTTCTTTCAAAGATGAGATGGACTATGGGAGTCCTTTGATTGTTATGTTGCCTCAACGTAAGAGATTCTCCAGGTCCTCACATTAAAGCTCCAGTAATGCAATCCAAGGGCTTCCGCAGTGTCATCCACCCATTGCTCTAAGGCCACGGCTCTGTGGGTGATATCATGAACCTGGGCAGTGAAGCTTACGACTGCCGTGGACAGCTCAGACTGGAAGGTCGACCGGATCGACTGAAGGAGGTCATCCAGAGCCAGGAGCTTTGTGGACAACATCAGAGTTGGGTTCCTGCTCGGAGGTATCACGTGGTCTTTGTCCGACCTTGCTAGGGAATATGGCTCCGGCACCATGATGGTAGGCCCCGATGCACCGCCTAAATGACTGATGATGAGAAATATAAGCCACCTGTGTGTAATCAAGTCTCTGTATAAATGCACCTGCTCTGTGTTAGTTTCAGTGATCTGTTTAAAGCACAGAGAGCATCAGGAACACAACAGGCAGGTCCATGATACTGCTGTGGAGACGTTTAAAGCCGGATTTGGTTGCAAAAAGATTTCCAAAACTTTAAACATCCCAAGGAGCACTGTGCAAGCAATCATATTGAAATTGAAGGAGTATCATATCACTGCAAATCTACTAAGACCCGGCCGTCCATCCAAACTTTCATCTCAACCAAGGAGAAGACTGATCAGAGATGCAGCCAAGAGGTCCATGATCACTCTGGATGAACTGCAGAGATCTACAGCTGAGGTGGGTGAGTCTGTCCATAGGACAACAATCAGTCGTACACTGCACAAATCTGGCCTTTATGGAAGAGCGACAAGAGGAAAGCCATTTCTCAAAGATATCCATAAAACGTGTTGTTTAAAGCTTGTCACAAGCCACTTGGGAGACACACCAAACATGTGGAAGTAAGTGCTCTGATCAAATGAAACCAAAATCAAACTTTTTGGGCACAATGCCAAACGATATATTTGGCGTAAAAGCAACACAGCTCATCACCCTGAACACACCATCCCCACTGTCAAACATAGTGGTGGCAGCATCATGGTTTGGTTGCTGCTTTTCTTCAGCAGGGACAGGGAAGATGGTTAAAATTGATGGGAAGATAGATGGAGCCAAATACAGGACCATTCTTGAAGACCTCACTGCCCCACCACCGTGCGGAGCTGCCGCCCACCACCGTGCGGAGCTGCCGCCCCACCACCGTGCGGAGCTGCCGCCCCACCACCGTGCGGAGCTGCCGCCCCACCACCGTGCGGAGCTGCCGCCCCACCACCGTGCGGAGCTGCCGCCCAACCTACACCCCACCTACTGTCTCCTCCCCAAAATCCTTTAGGATGTAAGCCCGCAAGGGCAGGGCCCTCTTCCCTCTGTGATAGTCTGTCTATTGTAATGTGTATATGTATTCTGTATGTAACCCCCTCATGTACAGCACCATGGAATCAATGGTGCTCTATAAATAAACAATAATAATAATAATAATAATAATAATTGAAGAAAACCTGTTGAAGTCTGCAAAAGACCTGAGACTTGAACGGAGATTTGTCTTCCAACAAGACAATGATCCCAAACATAAAGAAAAATCTACAATGGAATGGTTTACAAATAAACGTATCCATGTGTTAGAATAGCCAAGTCAAAGTCCAGACCTAAATCCAATCGAGAATCTGTGGAAAGAACTGAAAAC
This sequence comes from Anomaloglossus baeobatrachus, assembly GCF_048569485.1. Classification (NCBI taxonomy): domain Eukaryota; kingdom Metazoa; phylum Chordata; class Amphibia; order Anura; family Aromobatidae; genus Anomaloglossus; species Anomaloglossus baeobatrachus. Next base: position 178,751,341 of record NC_134356.1, read on the forward strand.
TGCTGTTCACATACGCTCTCCATCCAACCTCACTCATCTCCAGCTGTTTGCAAAGGAAGAAGGGGCAGGAATTTCATTCTCTCGATGTGCAAAACTGATAGAGACATACCCAAGCGCCTTGCAGCTGTAATCGCCGCAAAAAGTGACGCTACAAAGTATTAACATAAAGGGGATGAATAATATTGCACGCCCCACTTTTCAGTTATTTATTTTTTATAAAAGTTTAAAATAAGCAATACATTTCGTTCAACTTCACAATTGTGTCCCACTTGTTGTTGATTCTTCACCATAACATTAAAACTTTTTATCTTTATGTTTGAAGCCTGAAATGTGGGAAAAGGTTGAAAAATTCAAAGGGGCCGAATACTTTTGCAAGGTGCTGTATAATAAAAAATATATACATTTTTTGTGAAAAATACATGGAAAAATAATTTTTCATAAATCCTAAATTTCTTCTTCTACTCTTTTGAATAAAGAGAGAGAGGGCGCTCCTGTGTGGGATCTTAATGTACCGAGGTATGTACAATGTGAGGTGCACACTCACCTGATAGTGTTGTACGTCAGGTACAACACTGTTAGTGGTATTGAAGGGGGATCGCAAGTTCACCGCTCCTTGTCAGCAGGGATCCTGTCCTCCTGACTCCGCAGGACTCTGCTCACACGATCGGGGTTTCCACGTGCAGTGTGCAGCCGCCGGACCGGCGTCTGATAGCAGCTCCTCCTCCGGGTCGGACGGTCCCGTGATCACAGATGCGGTGATTCCCCAGCCCCTGGTGTTAGATTCAAACGGATAGTACGATCCTGGTTCTGGCTGCAGCAGCCCCGTGAGCTCCCATAAGGAGATAATGATGCAGGGAAAAAAAAAGGGGAAAAATGCACTGTTTCGCTGCGCTGCTCAGAAAGGTAGTGATGAGGTTATTTGGGATGTAGATTTATTAATTATTTACATGCCACTACGCGTTTCGGGGGTATAACCTCCCCCTTCCTCAGGTAGCAGTAAAATGCAGGAAAATCAGATCTTAAATACACAAACTGGATGAACAGAAAAAAAAAAAAAGACAATCCTTATTCCCTTAATCAGATTAAATCCCCATCGGGGTGGGATCATTCAGACAATTAGTTGATTAGAAAAGTTCTCCCCTAGAAGATACCGATCTTATGCATTCATAGAAAAACAATGGTATATATGGGTTTACAAAAAACACCAATACATAATGAAATAAAAAGTGCATTCAAAACATTGATAATAGACAATAAATGTGTATTTTGCCTCCATTTGGTGCAATGCATGTGTGATGCCATATTGGCAATATGGGGAGTGACTAAAAAACAGGAAGGTTACTGTTAGTTAAAAAAGTGATGATATAAAATCAATATAGAGACCCAACTGATTTTCCATGTGAATTTTCATAAACAAGACTGTTTTGGATAAAAAATTCTTTCGGAAAGATTAAAAAGCTAGATATGTAAATATAAATTGGAAAGGAACTTTTGATAAAAATGTTGTTCCCCATCGGAGACTAAATTAAATTATCTGGCTGGAGCTGACATACCAATATATGTTAAAAATAGGATGAATTCATATGGATAAAATTATATGGATAAAATTATAATTAGTTAGTATAAGAATATGAAAGGGGCAAAATGGAGGATTGGAAAGGGAGGAATGATGAATCCAAAAGAGGGAAAAAAAAGAGGTATAATAAATAGTTCATTCCCTATGCAACAATGTGGGGATTGAGTGGTTAAATATTGAATTAATGATTTTCAAAATATGAGTTTTCAGATTAAGTTTTTTTCTGTAATGGTATTCTGATCCCTCTTATTTAGACCTATTTTACTCGCTCCGTCATATTTAGACCTTCAGGATGTAGGGTGGCTAGTTTGAATATCCAAAAGGATTCCCGCTCCACTAGCTTCCAGTATCTATCCATATTATCTGTCATGATTTCTTCAATGATTACTGTTTTAAAGGTGTCACTGTCCTTATTGTGTTCACACAGAAAATGTTTTGATAGGCTGTGTGTAAGTAGACCATGGTGGATGTTGTATCTGTGACCATTTAGCCTGTTGTGTAACATTTGTGTTGTACGACCTACGTATTGTAGGCCGCAGGGACATTCCAACAGATAGATCACATAGGAGGTGGTACAGGTAAGGTGTTGCTTTATAGAAAATTCTTCCCCCGTGATGTTGGACTTGAATAAATGTGTACCTTGTTTCAGTGTTTTACAACATAGGCACCTTGGTTGGCCACAGCGGAAATTCCCTACTGTTTTTTTGATGTCTAACTCCTTCAGGGACGCGGTAGATTTCTCATTAAATATTTTACTAGGGGCAATCATGCTTTTTAAATTTCTGTTTCTACGGAACACTACCTTCGGTTTATTGGGTAGGATCCCCGAGAGAATTTTGTCATTTTTCAGGATATACCAATATCTGCTTACCAGCTCCTTTACCTTTCTGTATGAGTCAGTGTAAGTGGTTACCAGGCAGCTCTTGTAACCAGTGTTTGCCCTACTCTCCTCCAGGCCCCTTTCCTCAATCTTGGACAGGCACTTGTCCTGATCCAATTTCGAACTTTTCTGAAAGGCATCAGCCAATATTTTACTAGGATAGCCTTTGCTCCTAAATCTGGTCCGTAATATTTTGGCTTCGGCTCTAAAGGATTCCACATTCGTACAGTTCTTCCTAATACGCCAGTATTGGCCGTACGGAATATTCCTGATCCAGGTGGGAAGGTGAGTGCTGGAAAACTCTAGATAACTGTTGACATCCACCTTTTTAAAGAAAGTTGAAGTTTCAATGGTGGATGTTTCATTGAATTGGATATTTAGATCCAAGAATTGGATAGAGTCTCGGGAGATGGTGGCTGTAAAACTTAGTCCCCACTCATTCTGGTTTAGTGAGTTAATGAAGGTTACCGCACTCTCCTCGGACCCTGACCAAATAAAAAACAGGCCATCTATGAACCTACGATAGAAGGTTATGTTCCCCATGGCTAGAGGGGATCGTGCGATGTGGAGGGACTCGAAACACCCCATGTATAGATTAGCATAACTCGGGGCGAATCTCGTCCCCATCGCACAGCCCCTCAACTGACGGTAAATATTGCCCTCAAAAGTGAAAATGTTATGGTTTAGTATGAACTCAATAGATTGTAAGATGAACTCCCTCTGTGGAGTTGGGAGGGTGTTATCCGCAGCCAAAAAGGAGTCCACACTCTTCAACCCTAGCCCATGGTCTATATTTGAATATAGTGCGGATACATTTAGGGTGAAGAACAGGCAGTTGGGAGTTGCGGGGAGTGTTTTAAGAAGACTGATTAAAGGAGAGGAGTCCCTAAGATGGGAGCCTAGACGGCCCACATATTTTTGTAAAAATAAATCAATGTAATGTGATAAGTTTGCCGTGATGGAGTTGATTCCAGATATTATTGGTCTGCCCGGTGGGTTGGTTAGGGACTTGTGAATTTTTGGGAGAAAATAATAATGAGGTAAGGAGTAGTGTTTGATCTCTAAATATTGCTTCTCTCTCTTGTTTAGGATCCTCTTCTCACTTGCCTTTTTAATCATGATTTTATAATGATGAAAATACTCTCAAGATGGATCTTTTTCTAGGGCTTCATAATATTTACTGTCCTCCAGCTGTTTTGTCCCTTCCTTAATGTACCAGTCTCTATCCATCAACACCACCACACCCCCTTTGTCTGCACTCTTTATGACCAAATGATGGTTATTTTTGAGGGAATTTATAGCCATCCTTTCCTCCCCTGATAGGTTGTCTCGTTTGTAATGGCAGCGGAATTCTCTGATGTCTTTGAGTAATAGCTGATGGAACGTTTCTATATTGTTACCCCTGTGATGGTGAGGATAGAAGTTCCTGTTCCCTTTGACCTGTACATGTACATATGTGTCCAATATTTCACCATCAGTGTTTTTCTTAGTTGGGCCCTTCTGTTTGGATTGAATCATAAAGTGTCTCTGTAGAGTGAGTTGCTGGCTTTTTCATTGGGGTTTTCAATCAACACCATCAAAAGTATCTATATTACATTATCCAATTTATATTTACATATATAGCTTTTTAATCTTTCCGAAAGAATTTTTTATCCAAAACAGTCTTTTTTATGAAAATTCACATGGAAAATCAGTTGGGTCTCTATATTGATTTTATATTGTCACGCTCCCCGGGTCCCGACGTCGTTCCTCACTCACCGCTCCGGTCCCCGGGTATCCTGCCTCCAGTCACACGTCCTCCTCGGCATCGCTCCCTGCTCTGGCCTCCGGCACCCGGGCGTCGCGCATGCGCATTAGGGCGCGCGCGCGGTCACTGACCTCCTCTTAAAGGCCCAGCACTCCCTAAACAGGATATTGCATCAGTCAGGGTCAGGTATATTAGGAGCTTCCTGCCTGGAGGGCGTCGCCTGTTCTACAAGTTCTATAGCTAGGAGTCCAGGCCCCGCTTGCTGTGTCTTGCATTAACACTGTGTCTTCCACAGAACCACTTCTACCAAGTTAACCTGGTCCTGTCCACAACCTGTCCGAGAGGTCCTGCGGGGACTGTCCTGCCAAGCTATCCTGGCCTGGGCTACAGCCTGTCCGAGTGGTCCTATGGGGACTATCAGCTGAGACGCCACCATCTTCTTCAGTCTGAACCTGCCTCCTACCCTCGGCTTCACCCAGTGACCTTTGCCTCCTCTACCGGTTGGACTCTGTTCACATCTGACGTCTCTACCTGCCATCAGTACCCGGGCACCGTCATCACACCTGGCACCAGGAACTCTTTGTCCCCAGGGACTTCCTCTTTCCAGCTTCTGGAAAGGACTCTGACCTTATCCCGCTTAGTGCTCCGGCAACCGTGCACCTAGGCCCTCTGGTGGGGTGACCGGACAGTCCCTGTATAGGGGTTATATAAGGATAAGGCTGCACATCAAACTTGGATAATGGTATAATGCCTCAAGCATATGGAAAAATATTTGAAAAATACAATGAAAAATGCTACTTGCTAACTTGAACATGTGAATAATGAATTGCATACCTGCCATGAATATTAGGAAAAAGGAGATATTTAGCAATCGCATTGATCAATGTAACTGAGCCCCAAAACCTCGTCAAGGTATATCTTTATATTGGGGTCCCTAGCTCTGTGACCCTAACTATGTGTCATTTCATTGCAATTAAAAACTGCTGTGGGTGGAGAGAGGTAACCAAGGACTGTCTTATATAGGAGATGGAAAAAACATGGCCGAAAGGGGCGGAGCTGTGTTGACATTCAGAAAAAAAACTACATATAACTGAATAGGATAACTGAAGTGAGCACTAATATATATATATGAGTGCAAGCCAAAAAATACATACTATATAAGGATAAGGCTGCACATCAAACTTAGATAATGGTATAATGCCTCAAGCATATGGAAAAATATTTGAAAAATACGTTGAAAAATGCTACTTGCTAACTTGAACATGTGAATAATGAATTGCATACCTGCCATGAATACCATTTTCATTGTATTTTTCAAATATTTTTCCTTCTTGAAAAAGCGCCTAAGCGAAACGGACGTTGAAGCTCCCTCTCCACCTCCCCGCTCTGCCATCTATTAGGTAACTCTCCGGTTCTTTTAATTCTGTGTCAGTAATGCCTTAGGCATTCTTTACATCTCCTCTTCTGACACAGTATTCTACTCTGTTTTCTCACTTTTTTTCTGCAAGCTATTCTCTCTACCTCCCTGGATGGTCCGGTTTGCGGTTGCGCCGCTGTCCACCACAGCAGCCCAATTTACTTTTTTGTCTACCCTTTGGCATTCCCTGTCTTTACAGGTTTATGCATCTGGGATTAGTGTTGAGCGAGTATGCTTGTCACTACTCGGTACTCGCACGAGTATCACTGTACTCAGGCTACTCGGCGGGGACCGAGTAATCTCGCGATACTCGTGCTGTACTCGTGGTCTTCATCCCTGCATGTTGGCGCTCTTTTGAGAGCCAGCCCTCATGCAGGGATTGGCTGGCAGACCACTGCAATTCCACAGCCCTGTTAGTTGTGGAATTGCAGTGATTGGCCGGCCTGCACAGCGTGACCGAGCCTTTATACCGGCGGGCGCGCTGTGCTCTGCACACAGCCATCCAGACAGTCAGTGCAGGGAGAGTGTTGCTGCTTCAGGGAAAGGTTTGCGGCCCTTTATAGTTATTTCCGTAGCAGGGCTGAAAACAGTGTGACCAGAAGTCCTTCTCAGGACTATTGTAGTTGTATACAGGCAGGCAGGGTATAGCCAGGTCGGAGTACAGGAGAAGAGTCCTTCTCAGGACTATTGTTGCTGTATACAGGCAGGGCAGGCAGGGTATAGCCAGGTCGGAATACAGGCTAGTGACCAGAAGAGTCCTTCTCAGGACTATTGTAGCTGTATACAGGCAGGCAGGCAGGGTATATAGCCATTCCTAGTGGTTATCGTATACCAGCCTTCATCATATCTGGGGCTGGTGTACACAGTCTAAAACAGTCCTGATAGTGTCAGACTTCTCAGTAATTGTCGCTCCTAAAAAGCTGTTAGGTTCTTAGTGCGTCCATGCGTGCATTTAAAAACCGCACGTGTGTGCCTGTCGGTGGCAGCGTACAGGTGCACTTGTGTGCGTATACCGCACAAGTCTAGTGAATAATACACGTCAGTCAGCAGTGTCTGATAGTGTCAAACGTCTCAGTAATTGTCGCTCCTAAAAACCTGTTAGGTTCTTAGTGCGTCCGTGCTTGCATTTAAAAACCGCACGTGGGTGCCTGTCGGTGGCAGCGTACAGGTGCACGTTTTGCACAAACTAGTATATAACGCACAAGTCTAGTGAATAATACACGTCAGTCAGCAGTGTCTGATAGTGTCAAACTTCTCAGTAATTGTCGCTCCTAAAAATCTGTTAGGTTCTTATTGCGTCCGTGCTTGCATTTAAAAACCGCACGTGTGTGCCTGTCGGTGGCAGCGTACAGGTGCACGTTTTGCACAAACTATTATATAACGCACAAGTCTAGTGTATAATACACGTCAGTCAGCAGTGTCTGATAGTGTCAGACTTCTCAGTAATTGTCGCTCCTAAAAGCCTGTTAGGTTCTTATTGTCTCTCCAGTAAAGGAGACAAACTCTAGCACAGCGCCACCTATTGGAAGTAGCGATCCTAAAAGTCACAAGTGGATTTTCAACAATCCATTGCAATATGACTCAGGATATATAAGCCAGATCAGAATCCCAAAAAGCTGTTAGGTTCTTAGTGCGTCCATGCGTGCATTTAAAAACCGCACGTGTGTGCCTGTCGGTGGCAGCGTACAGGTGCACTTGTGTGCGTATACCGCACAAGTCTAGTGAATAATACACGTCAGTCAGCAGTGTCTGATAGTGTCAAACGTCTCAGTAATTGTCGCTCCTAAAAACCTGTTAGGTTCTTAGTGCGTCCGTGCTTGCATTTAAAAACCGCACGTGTGTGCCTGTCGGTGGCAGCGTACAGGTGCACGTTTTGCACAAACTAGTATATAACGCACAAGTCTAGTGAATAATACACGTCAGTCAGCAGTGTCTGATAGTGTCAAACTTCTCAGTAATTGTCGCTCCTAAAAATCTGTTAGGTTCTTAGTGTGTCCATGCTTGCATTTAAAAACCGCACGTGTGTGCCTGTCGATGGCAGAGTACAGGTGCACGTTTTGCACAAACTAGTATATAACGCACAAGTCTAGTGAATAATACACATCAGTCAGCAGTGTCTAATAGTGTCAAACTTCTCAGTAATTGTCGCTCCTAAAAACCTGTTAGGTTCTTATTGCGTCCGTGCTTGCATTTAAAAACCGCACATGTGTGCCTGTCGGTGGCAGCGTCAGGCTCCACATTGTCCCTGGATAGAGATGTGCATGATGGCCTGTAAACCTGAAGTGCCCATTGTAAGGAAGTGGGTCTATTGTAGTATAGCCCTTTGGCAGGGCAGCCAAAAATTGGGAGGCTCCACATTGTCCCTGGATAGAGACGTGCATGAGGGCCTCAAAACATTGTTCCCATTGCAAAAGAGCGGGTCTCCTGTCGTTGTAATGCCCATTCTGAAAGAATGGGTGAAAAAATTTACCACTGGGGGTATACCTGAAACAACGGCCTAACTATTGTAACGGTCATCATGGTGGCGCATGAGGAGAAGGAGGAGCAGTCCAGCGATTAGCCAAAGTCCAGAAGTGTGTACCCATGGGTGAGTGGAGGTACATGGCAAATTCCCGTTACAAACTTTAAATTCCGCTGTCATTTGCTGGTGAAGTCTGGCCCAATCCAACCCTTGTTCATGTTGATCAGAGTCAGCCTGTCAGCATTTTCAGTTGACAGGCGGGTGCGTTTATCTGTAATGATTCCACCTGCGGCAGTAAAAACACGCTCTGACAAAACGCTAGCGGCAGGGCAGGCCAGGACTTCCAAGGCGTAGAGAGCCAATTCATGCCACGTGTCCAGCTTGGATACCCAATAATTGTAAGGCACAGAGGAATGTCGGAGTACAGTTGTTCGATCTGCAAGGTACTCCTTGAGCATCTGGGCAAACTTAGAATTTCTTGTGGCACTACCCCGCACCTCAGGGGCTGTGGTATGTGAGGGGCTGAGAAAACTGTCCCACATCTTAAAGACTGTTCCCCTACCTCTGGCGGATTGGACTTGTGCCCCTCTCGGCTGTACGCCTTGGTTGTCCACTGATTCCTGACCTATGCCGCTAGCGTTTTGTGAGGGGAATGCTTTGCCTACTTCCGTGACTATGGCCTTCTGGAACTGCTGCATTTTGCCTGACCTCTGCACCTCGGGAATAAGAGACATAAAGTTCTCCTTTTAGCGTGGGTCTAACAGTGTTACCAACCAGTAATGATTGTCGGCCAAGATGTTCTTAACGCGAGGGTCACGAGACAGTCAGCTTACCATAAAGTCAGCCATGTGCGCCAGACTCTTAACAGCCATCACTTCAGTATCCTGACCAACACGATGACTGAACATGCTGTCCTCCTCCTCCTCCTCATCATCTACCCTGTCCTCTGGCCAGCCACGCTGAACCGAGGATATGACTGCATGTCATCCTCAATTTGGCCGGAGAGTTGCTCCATGTCTTCATCCTCCTCCTCGTCATAGTCCTCCACTGCACGTTGTGATGAGACGAGGCTGGGCTGTGTGTTATCACCCACACCCACTACTGTTTCTTGCTCCAACTCATCGCCGCTCACCATCTTGGTGGAGTCCTCAAAGTTTTGGCGGATGGTACATAGGTCGGACATCCATCTCCACTTCTCAGATGTTATGTGTGGAGTTTGACCCATTTCCCGACGGCTTAGGTGATGCAGGTACTCAACAACTGCCCTCTTCTGCTCACATATCCTGACCAACATGTGCAGAGTTGAATTCCAACGCGTGGGGACATCACACACCAGTCTGTGAGCCGGAAGATGCAAATGGCGCTGAAAGCCGGCAAAGCCGGCTGAAGCAGTAGGTGACTTTCGAAAATGTGCAGACAGGTGGCGAACTTTTACCAGCAGATCAGGCAGCTCTGGGTATGACTTTAGAAACCGCTAAACCACGAGTTTGAGCACATGGGCCACGCATGGAACATGTGTCAGCTGGCCTCGCCTCAAAGCCGCCACCAGGTTCCGGCCATTGACACACACGACCTTTCCTGGCTTTAGGTTCAGAGGTGTCAGCCAGTGATCTGCCTGCTGTTTCAGAGCTGTCCACACCTCTTCTGCATTGTGGGGTTTGTCACCTATGCAGATTAGCTTCAGCACAGCCTGTTGCCGCTTCGCCGAGGCAGTGCTGCAGTGCTTCCAGCTTGGGACTGGTGTGGAGGGTAAAGTGGATGAGGATGCGCAGGAGGAGGAGGAGGCTGAGGAGCATGACATTCCGGAGCTGTAGAGTGTAGGTGAAACCTTGACTGAGGTAGGGCCTGCAAACCTTGGTGTGGGAAGGACGTGTTCCGTCCCTCGCTCAGACTGGGTCCCAGCTTCCACAATATTAACCCAGTGTGCCGTCAACGAGATGTAGCGGCCTTGCCCACAAGCACTTGTCCACGTGTCTGTGGTTAGGTGGACTTTGGCTGAAACAGCATTGTTCAGGGCACGTGTGATGTTTTGTGACACGTGGTTATGCAATGCGGGGACGGCACACCGGGAGAAATAGTAGCGGCTGGGGACCGAGTAACGTGGGACAGCTGCCGCCATCAGGTCGCGGAATGCTTCTGTCTCCACCAGCCTAAAAGGCAACATTTCCACCGCAAGCAGTCGCGAAATGTTAGCATTTAGAAGTGTGGCATGTGGGGCGTTGGCAGTGTATTTGCGCCTGCGTTCAAAGGTTTGCTGAATGGATAACTGAACGCTGCGCTGGGACAAGGACGTGCTTGATGATGGTGTTATATCTGCGTGGGCAATTGCTCGTGCAGGGCTGGAGGAGGCTTGACATCAGCATCGACTCTGTTGTACATCCCACACAGTCGGGTGCTTGACTGACACGTGCCTGATCATGCTGGTGGTGGTCAAGCTGCTAGTTTTGGTACCCCTGCTGATGCTGGCACGGCAGGTGTTGCAAATGGCCTTTTTAGAATCATCTGGAGCCAACTTAAAAAACTGCCAGACTCGGGAAGACCTAACATTTGTACAGGCACCTTGTGTCGTGTTGTTGTTCCGGGGAACGGTTGCCTGACTTCTGCCTGGGGCCACCACCCTGCTTCTTACTGCCTGTTGGGATGCTACGCCTCCCTCCCCCTGTGCACTGCTGTCCTCGCTCTGCATATCCTCCTGCCAGGTTGGGTCAGTTACTGGATCATCCACCACGTCGTCTTCCTCTTCCGCACCCTGCTCCTCCTCCTGACTTCCTGACAATTGTATCTCATCATCGTCCACCCCTTGTTGAGACACATTGCCAACTTCGTGAGAACGTGGCTGCTCAAATATTTGGGCATCTGTACATACAATCTCGTCATGACCCACTTCAACAGGAGCTGGCGAGAGGCCAGAATGTGTGAATGGAAACGTGAACAGCTCTTCCGAGTGTCCGTGGACGTGTACTCGGCCTGGTGGTAGGAAGGAGGATCAGGTTCTGAAATGTGCGGTGCAGTATCACGGCTACTGACTCTTGACCGTGTGGAAGACAGAGTGTTTGTGGTGGTGCCAATCTGACTGGAAGCATTATCCGCTATCTAACTAACAACCTGTTGACACTGGTCTTGGTTCAAGAGCGGTGTACTGCTGTGGTCCCCAAGAATTTGGGACAGGATGTGCGAGCGAGTAGATGTGGCCCTTTGTTGTGGCGAAATTAGAGCTTGCACACGACCTCGGTCTCTGCCTGCACCACCATCACGTCCACTTCATTGTTCGTTGCCAACGCCCTTGCGCATTTTGCAATGCTGTGCTGATATGTATTCACTAGACTTGTGCGTTATATCCAAGTTTGTGCAAAACGCACACAAGTGCACCTGAACGCTGCAACCAACAGGCACACACGTGCGGTTTTTAAATGCAAGCACGGACACACTAAGAACCTAACAGGTCTCTATCCAGGGACAATGTGGAGCCTCCCAATTTTTGGCTGCCCTGCCAAAGGGCTATACTACAATAGACCCACTTCCTTACAATGGGCACTTCTGGTTTACAGGCCATCATGCACGTCTCTATCCAGGGACAATGTGGAGCCTCCCAATTTTTGGCTGCCCTGCCTAAGGGCTATACTACAATAGACCCACTTCCTTACAATGGGCACTTCAGGTTTACAGGCCCTCATGCACGTCTCTATCCAGGGAAAATGTTGAGCTTCCCAATTTTTGGCTGCCCTGCCAAAGGGCTATACTGCAATAGACCCACTTCCTTACAATGGGCACTTCTGGTTTACAGGCCATCATGCACGTCTCTATCCAGGGACAATGTGGAGCCTCCCAATTTTTGGCTGCCCTGCCTAAGGGCTATACTACAATAGACCCACTTCCTTACAATGGGCACTTCAGGTTTACAGGCCCTCATGCACGTCTCTATCCAGGGATAATGTGGAGCCTCCCAATTTTTGGCTGCCCTGCCAAAGGGCTATACTACAATAGACCCACTTCCTTACAATGGGCACTTCTGGTTTACAGGCCATCATGCACGTCTCTATCCAGGGACAATGTGGAGCCTCCCAATTTTTGGCTGCCCTGCCAAAGGGCTATACTAAAATAGACCCACTTCCTTACAATGGGCACTTCTGGTTTACAGGCCATCATGCACGTCTCTATCCAGGGACAATGTGGAGCCTCCCAATTTTTGGCTGCCCTGCCAAAGGGCTATACTACAATAGACCCACTTCCTTACAATGGGCACTTCAGGTTTACAGGCCATCATGCACGTCTCTATCCAGGGACACCGTGGAGCCTCCCAATTTTTGGCTGCCCTGCCTAAGGGCTATACTACAATAGACCCACTTCCTTACAATGGGCACTTCAGGTTTACAGGCCCTCATGCACGTCTGTATGCAGGGGCATTGGTGAAGCTCACAATTTTGGACTGCCCTGGCAAAGGAAAATACTACAAAGACTCACTTCCTCAAAATGGGCACATTAGACTCAAGAGGCCTTCATGTACGTCTCTTCTCAGGGACATCGGAGTGCCACCCAATGTTTTCACGTAAAATCTTTCATGTAATCTCCAAAAGTAACATACACCAGCTCTATCTCACTATTGGGTATGTGCCCTTAACATTTCCGCCATGAAAATTCATTTTGGTGTCATTTTTGAAGGTTTTCTGGTGAGTCCGTAAAAATGGCGTAAAACGCGGACAAAATTGTTCACAGCTGTGACTTTTGAGTGATAAATGCTTCAAGGGGTCTTCCCCATGCTGTTGCCATGTCATTTGAGCACTCTTCTGAGACTTTTGTGACATTTTTAGGGTTTCTACATGCTGCCGAGGGTCATTTCATAAAAATACTCGGGTCTCCCATAGGATAACATTGGGCTCGGTGCTCGGGCCGAGTACACGAGTATCTTGGGATGCTCGGCCCGAGCCTCAAGCACCCGAGCTTTTTAGTACTCGCTCATCACTATCTGGGATGTAATTTTTGTTTATTCCTTTTGCTGCTGTGGTTGACACCGGAGTTTCTGCTTGCCGCACCACCCATCCACCCCTGTTGATTCATTCTCTCCTTTCAGCAGTCCTACCTCTTTGATCCACGACTATTTCTATTAACACCGGAGGGTCATTTTGTGACTTTTTGGTAAGCTGCATAATTGGTGATCCTTGATCTTACCCTCTTGATCCACGACTATATATTCTACTAGTGTTGTTTATACATACTTCACGGTTTGGTCATGCTATAAGTTGTATTGCAGCCTCACCTCTGTGACCCACGGCTATTTATACACTCTATAGCCCTAGGGTCGGTTGTTTGATCAGTGGTGAGCTGCAAACACATTGATTTGATTTTTTTTTTTGTAGGCTGCGTGGCTAGTGTTTTTTAACCTTGCCCTCTTGATTCACGACTAGACTTGCTTCACTAGTATTGATTATATATACTTGATGTTTTGGTCATGATATAATTTACAATTGCAGCCTTACCATTGTGATCCACGAACAATTAGTTTATTGATTCCCCTATTTGGCAGGTTTTACAGGGCTGGTGGTTTTGGTTCTATTACAATTGTGTTCCTTATTGTATCCAATATTTTGCTTTCCATCCACACCTCTGTGGCCTCGATTTTTATCATTCTTGCAAAAAACTCTTTGACATTCTTCTATTTAAGAATACATATTTTGATAATTAATATTTCCAATAAATAATATTTTTTGCATAATTTCTGTGCCTTTTTCTTCTTTGCCCTCCTTGTTTAAAATGTCTAGTTTTGAAGTTGGCACCCCTCCTGTGGGAACCCCTGGAGTGTTTCCCCCAGAGTATTGATTTAAGCCATGTATTTTTTGTTTACAACTTATCCTTATATAGTATGTATTTTTTTGGCTTGCACTCAGAATATATATATATATATTAGTGCTCACTTCAGTTATCCTATTCAGTTATATGTAGTTTTTTTTCTGAATGTGAACACAGCTCCGCCCCTTTCGGCCATGTTTTTTCCATCTCCTATATACAGTCAGTCAGTATATACAGACAGTCCTTGGTTACCCCTCTCCACCCACAGCAGTTTTTAATTGCAATGAGATGACACACAGTTAGGGTCACAGAACTAGGGACCCCAATATAGAGATATACCTTGACGAGGTTTTGCGGCTCAGTTACATTGATCAATGCGATTGCTAAATATCTCCTTTTTCCTAATATTCATGGCAGGTATGCAATTCATTATTCACATGTTCAAGTTAGCAAGTAGCATTTTTCATTGTATTTTTCAAATATTTTTCCATATGCTTGAGGCATTATACCAATATCTAAGTTTGATGTCAGCCTTATCCTTATATAGTATGTATTTTTTTAGCTTGCACTCAGAATATATATATATTAGTGCTCACTCCTGTATAGGGGTTAGCTCTGTGTTGCCTCACTGGGGGAGTCCGGTGCACGGCCCAGAGGATCCACCACCCGGGCATTACAGATAGAACAGGCCATGGATCCCACCGAAGCTTTAGCGGCTCAGTTGGCCGGATTGCAGCAGAAGCTGGTCCGTCAACGCGAAACCCAATCCCGTATGCTGGCCTTCATGACGTCAGTAGACACCCGCCTGAACACGCTGCAAGCAACCACCACGTCCCTATCAACACCAGCCACCTCCACGACCTCCGTAGGAGCCGCCACCGAGACCTCAAGACTCCGACTGGCTTCTCCGCCCCGGTACGCCGGGGATCCCAAGACCTGCAGGGGGTTCTTGAACCAGTGCTCGCTCCACTTCAAACTGCTGCCGCGCCTCTTCGCTTCTGACCAGGCCAAGGTAGCCTTCATAATGTCCCACCAGGAGGGCGAGGCACTGGCATGGATGAATCCCTTGTGGGAGAAGGAAGATCTCGTAACCAACAACATCCGAGACTTCCTGCATGCCTTCCGGGCCACCTTTGATGAACCCGGACGCGCCTCCACGTCGGCTTCCTCGCTACTCAGACTACGACAAGGGACTTTGACAGTAGGACAGTATACTATCCAGTTCCGTACCCTGGCCTCTGAGCTAGGGGGGAACAATGAAGCCTTGACTGCCGCCTTCTGGGAGGGACTTACCGGTCGTATCAAGGACGAGCTGGCCGGCTGAGACATCCCCTCCACCTTGGATGCCTTGATCACCCTTGCAACCCAGATAGACCTCCGCTTTTAAGAAAGGTCTAAAGAAATGTCCCACGAGCGGCGTCCTGTAAGGCACTCCGCTTCTCCACAGAAGCCCATTCTCTCCTCATCCGTACTCCCTGGCTCTTCCATCCATGAGCCCATGCAAATGGACCGGCTACGGTCCTCCGAGCAGCGTCGAGCGGAACGAGCCGCCAAGGGCCTATGTTTCTATTGTGGAGACGGCGCACACCAGGTGCGTGCCTGCCCAGAGAAACCGGGAAACTCCAAAGCCTAGGGTTGGTAGGAGAGGCCACCCTAGGTACTGGGAAGCTCTCTGACAGGAGAAACCCGCTTCACGGCAGAGGCGTATCTCGACTCCGGGGCAGCGGGTAACTTCATCCACCAGGCCACAGTGGACAAGTACCAGGTACCTGTCACCCCGCTGCAGACACCCCTTGTGATAGCCTCTGTGGATGGGGAACCTCTCTCTGACACCGTCCTGTTCATCACCAAACCTGTGAAACTGCGTATCGGTGCGCTACACACCGAAGAAATCGCCTTCCATGTGCTGCCACGCATGTCTCATCCGCTTCTACTGGGTTTACCCTGGTTACGGGTACATGAACCTACGGTCAGCTGGCGTACTGGAGAAATCATCCATTGGGGTCCGTCTTGTCATGAGAACTGCCTCCAGTCAGTCCAGCCCGTCCATCGTCCTCCGTCCCCGGACTCCTTACCTGGTCTTCCTCCAGCCTATTGGTCCATCGCAGATGTCTTTGATAAAAAGGAGTCGGAGGTATTGCCTCCACATCGACCCTACGACTGTGCCATTGACCTTCTGCCGGGAACCACACCCCCTCGGGGACGGATATACCCTTTGTCCCCTGCTGAGACCCGGGCCATGTCTGACTACATCACCGAGAATCTGGCACGGGGGTTTATTCGATGGTCCTCGTCCCCGGCTGGTGCGGACTTCTTCTTCGTCAAGAAAAAAGAAGGCGACTTACGGCCCTGTATCGATTACCGGGGACTGAACCAAATCACAGTAAAAAACAAATACCCCCTGCCTCTCATCCCTGAACTCTTCGATCGGCTCCGGGGGGCCCGTATATTCACCAAATTGGATCTCCGTGGGGCCTACAACCTGGTTCGAATACGCTCCGGAGACGAGTGGAAGACCGCCTTCAACACCCGGGACGGGCACTATGAATATTGCGTGATGCCCTTCGGTCTTTGCAATGCCCCGGCAGTCTTCCAGGAGCTGGTGAACGACGTATTCAGGGACCTCCTCTACGTCTGTGTAGTCGTATACCTGGACGACATCTTAATCTACTCCCCAGACTTACGGACTCACAGAGAGCACGTGCAGACCGTGCTACAGAGGCTGAGGAAGAATCGCTTATACGCCAAACACGAGAAGTGTGTGTTCGAGCAATCATCCCTTCCCTTTTTGGGCTATGTGATATCAGACATCGGTCTGCAGATGGATCCCGGGAAGGTCTCTGCTATCCTCGACTGGCATCCTCCTACGGGACTAAAAGCCATCCAACGTTTCCTCGGCTTTGCTAACTACTATCGCCAGTTCGTCCCTCACTTCTCGACCCTAACTGCTCCGCTCTCCGCCCTGACCAAGAAGGGGGCCAATCCGAAGGCTTGGACACCCGAGGCCGAAGCCGCCTTCTGCTCTCTGAAGCGTTCCTTTGCTTCTTCTCCAGTCCTTCACCGACCTGAGTTGAACCGCCAATTCACCCTGGAGGTTGATGCCTCCTCTGCAGGGGCAGGGGCCGTACTTATGCAGAAGTCCGCCACCGGGAAGATGGTCACCTGCGGCTTCTTCTCCAAGATCTTCTCAGCCCCAGAACGCAATTATACCATTGGTGATCGAGAGCTCCTGACTGTTAAGATGGCGTTGGAGGAATGGCGATATCTCTTGGAGGGAGCAGTTTACCCGGTGATCATCTATACTGACCACAAAAACCTGGAGTATATACGCTCCGCTCAAAGGCTGAATCCGCGCCAAGCACGTTGGTCTCTCTTCTTCGCCAGGTTTGACTTTCAGCTACACTACCGGCCCGCGGACAAGAACGTAAGGGCGGATGCCCTGTCTCGGTCCTTTGTTCCGGTGGACCAAGAGGAGGAGCCAAACCAGCCCATCATCTGTCCTGGCAAGGTCACCCCGGTGGCTCCCGTATCTCTGGCACAGATCCCTCCTGGGAAGACATACGTCACGGAGACCGACCGACTCAAGGCCCTCCAATGGGGACACTCCTCAAAAGTGGCCGGACACGCCAGCCAGAAGAAAACCTGGGGCGCAATCGCCCGTCATTATTGGTGGCCGTCTCTTCGTACGGATGTCACCGCCTTCGTCTCTGCATGTTCCTCCTGTGCCCGGAACAAGACGCCTAAGCATCTGCCCTTTGGTCCTCTTCTTCCTCTGCCTATTCCTTCCATTCCCTGGCAACACATAGCCATGGACTTTGTCACGGACTTGCCCTTGTCCTCCGGTCATACGGTCATCTGGGTCGTGGTGGACCGGTTCTCGAAAATGGCTCATTTTGTTCCTATGGCTGGATTGCCCTCTGCTCAAGAGCTTGCGGACGCCTTCATACAGCACATCTTCCGGCTGCACGGCTTTCCTGCCCATATTTTGTCCGACAGAGGAACCCAATTCACCTCACGCTTCTGGAGGGCTCTCTGTGAACACCTGGGGGTGTCTCTGGACTTTTCCTCTGCCTACCACCCTCAGTCAAATGGACAAGTGGAATGAGTCAACCAGATAATGACCACCTTCCTTCGTCACTACGTCAACGCCCACCAGGACAACTAGTCCACGCTCCTTCCTTGGGATGAATTCTCTCATAACCACCAGGTCAGCGAATCCACCTCCAGTTCTCCCTTCCATGTTGTCTATGGTCTCCAGCCTTCTGTGCCGTTACCTGTCTCTCCAGCTTACGATGTACCTGCAGCAGATGGCCTAGCCAGAGACTTCTCCGCTATATGGGCCTCGGTCAAGACTTCCCTGGGACATGCTGCTGCACGAATGAAGAAACATGCGGACAAGAGACGTCTTGATCCTCCTCGCTTCTCTCCTGGGGACTTGGTCTGGCTTGCCTCCAAGTACGTCCAACTCAAGATTCCATAGTACAAGCTGGGTCTGCGGTACATCGGTCCCTTCAAGGTCCTCAGGAAGATCAACGAGGTATCCTACAAGTTGCAGCTTCCGCCCTCCATGCGGATACCCAACTCCTTCCATGTGTCCTTGCTGAAACCTGTTGTCCTCGGTCCCTTCTCCCCTGATGCCTGTCCTCATGTACTGTCACGCTCCCCGGGTCCCGACGTCGTTCCTCACTCACCGCTCCGGTCCCCCGGTCTCCTGCCTCCAGTCACACGTCCTCCTTGGCACCGCTCCCTGCTCTGGCCTCCGGCACCCGGGCGTCGCACATGCGCATTAGGGCGCGCGCGCGGTCACTGACCTCCTCTTAAAGGCCCAGCACTCCCTAAACAGGATATTGCATCAGTCAGGGTCAGGTATATTAGGAGCTTCCTGCCTGGAGGGCGTTGCCTGTTCTACGAGTTCTATAGCTAGGAGTCCAGGCCCCGCTTGCTGTGTCTTGCATTAACACTGTGTCTTCCACAGAACCACTTCTACCAAGTTAACCTGGTCCTGTCCACAACCTGTCCGAGAGGTCCTGCGGGGACTGTCCTGCCAAGCTATCCTGGCCTGGGCCACAGCCTGTCCGAGTGGTCATACGGGGACTATCAGCTGAGACGCCACCATCTTCTTCAGTCTGAACCTGCCTCCTACCCTCGGCTTCACCCGGTGACCTTTGCCTCCTCTACCGGTTGGACTCTGTTCACGTCTGACGTCTCTACCTGCCATCAGTACCCAGGCACCGTCATCACACCTGGCACCAGGAACTCTTTGTCCCCAGGGACTTCCTCATTCCAGCTTCTGGAAAGGACTCTGACCTTTTCCCGCTTAGTGCTCCGGCAACCGTGCACCTAGGTCCTCTAGTGGGGTGACCGGACAGTCCCTGTATAGGGGTTAGCTCTGTGTTGCCTCACTGGGGGAGTCCGGTGCACGGCCCAGAGGATCCACCACCCGGGCATTACATATATCATCACTTTTTTAACTAACAGTAACCTTCCTGTTTTTTAGTCACTCCCCATATTGCCAATATGGCATCACACATGCATTGCACCAAATGGAGGCAAAATACATATTTATTGTCTATTATCAATGTTTTTAATGCACTTTTTATTTCATTATGTATTGGTGTTTTTTGTAAACCCATATATACCATTGTTTTTTTATGAATGCATAAGATCGGTATCTTCTAGGGGAGAGAATTCCTAATCAACTAATTGTCTGAATGATCCCACCCCGATGGGGATTTAATCTGATTAAGGGAATAAGGATTGTCTTTTTTTTTTTTTCCTGTTCATCCAGTTTGCGTATTTAAGATCTGATTTTCCTGCATTTTACTGCTACCTGAGGAAGGGGGAGGTTATACCCCCGAAATGCGTAGTGGCATGTAAATAATTAATAAATCTACATCCCAAATAACCTCATCACTACCTTTCTGAGCAGCGCAGCGAAACCGTGCAGTTTTCCCCTATTTTTTTTTTTCCCTTCTACTCTTTTATTCTTGATGTTAATAAAGTTCTCCAATAAACAGATAGACATTCCTCTAGCAGAAAAACAAAAAACCTCACCCTGCCCTGCCCTCACGCTTCATACTGTGTCTGCACACATTCTTTGCTTATGTAGTTTTCTCACACTCACCTCTCCTCTGCTCCTCATACTGTTCCCCCACAAATTTCTCCCTTTCTATATTGCTGTCTTCCCAGACTTCTACCTCGCCACCCCAATACTTTCCTTTCACAATAAATTAATTACAGTGGAACCTTGGTTAACGAGAACAATCCATTCTGGGAGTGTGCTTGTTAACCAAGTTACTTGTTCAGCAATTCCACACACGTAGAAACACACAAAAACACACACAAACACGCACAAACACACATATTATGCTCACCTTACCTTCCGTTCCCTCGCCAGCCTCATGGAACTTGTAGTTCGCCCGTACACGCTGTGTATTGGCTAACCATGCAACCGATGCCAAAACTTCCGCTCCCAGCGCGCTGATGTCAACGGCAGGAGCCGCTTGCCCCTGATTGGCCAGCACGCTACCTTTGAGTAGTGGCTGACAGGGGAAGGTCCTCCCTCGTTGCTACAAGATGTATATCTGTAACCATCGCGACGAGGGTGGACCTTCCCCTGTCAGCCGCTACTCAAAGGCAGTGCACTGGCCAATCAGAGGCAAGCAGCTCCTGCCTTTGATGTCAGCATGCTGGGAGCGGGTGTGTACGGGCGAACTACAAGTTCCATGAGGTCGGCGAGGGATCGGAAGGTAAGGTGAGCATAATATGTGTGTGTGTGTGTGCGTGTTTGTCTGTGTGTGTGTTTGTGCGTGTTTGTGTGTGTTTGTGCGTGCTTGTGTGTGTTTGTGTGGACTGCAAGAGCGGGTTAGAGCACGGTGGATGTACGGAACCGTAAGTGTGTGCGGTGAGTATTTTGCTTGTACAGCAAAGCTTTCTTGTAAACCGAGTTACAAATTTACAGCAAGCATTGCTCATTCAGCAAAATACTCGCTAACTGGGTTACTCGTTAAGCACTTCCACTGTACAATAAATCCTCGGTTTCATCGGCACTGCTTGAGTGCTTACCGTATCAACATTCAATTCACTTAGACAGTTCAGAAAAGTGACATCAGGAGCATAATCCTTATCTTCTGACTTCACTCTGACCAGGAAGTGCTAGCAGTCAAAGCTTCAATTGTACTCGCTCTTGACAGATGCAAATACAAGTCAAAGCTGGCAGTCAATGTGCTACATGTTCTCTGAGCTGGCTATTAGCTTGACAGCCACCTCAGGGAACGTTAAATTTCTCCCTGGGAGACACATCGGACTACCACATGAAATGGCCTTACAGCTCCTGCACACACACCGACTGAACTCGGGACAAATGCTGTGAATAGGGGCATAACGACAGCGGTGGCAGAGGTCACATATGCGACCGTGCACAGGGGTGCAGGGGGCCCACCGGCCCCAGTCCCTGATTCAGATAGAAGTGTGTCAGAGGCTGCGCATCCAGCTGAAATATATCACAGCACGAAGACTTGTCCGGTCCCTACACTGCGATGTGCCGGCCGCCGATTAAGGCCATGGATATTGCTCCCCACGCACACGATCCTGGGCGTGGCTCCGCATGACACTGACGTCATGCCCTGAGCTGCTTACACGCTAGCCAGTTGCCGGCATGCCAGCATCACAGGAGGACGCTGGAGGAGCGTAGGGTAGGTGAGTACAATGGCCACCAGTCGCACAGGGCCCATTCCGGCAGACAGCAGATTGGGGTGTGACGCCCTGGGAAAACCAGGTAGTCACAGAGGTTGTACAAATCTCTCAGGTACAAAACTCCATCCTCCTTGGCAGTCCAACACAAAACCTACACCCAGGTGCACAACACCAGCCAGTAAAGCCATCACCCCCCCCATTACAATAGGGACACACCAGTGGGCGGGACCAGGCAGATAGAAGCGCCTACCTAGGGGTCCTGAGGTGTCAGGGGCAGGAACACAGTAGTCAAAGTCTAGAGTTGAGTGCTGACAGTTGACAGTAGAGGAGTGTGAAGTGCAGTGGAGTCAGGGGTTGGGGCCCTTAGACAACCAGACTAGGTGGCAGATGGCAAGAAGGACCACAAGTGATGGAGATCCGGTCGCGGGAGACCTAAAGTGGACTGGGGCAGGGTTGTAGCCCGCCTGTGCCGACAGCGTGAATCCAGTCCGGCTGGCATGCACAGTCGGGGTACCTGGACCCTAGGACGAGGAAGGTTGCAAGCCCCTTGTCAATTGACCAGGATGGGACGAGGTTTCAGGCCTTGTTCTACAGAAGCCCAGAGAGTGAAATGGAAGCCCAATGTGGGGGAGAGGGTGTCCGTCAGAACCAACAGAGATCCCAAGGGTCAGATTTCGCAGGCCACAGCTCCCACCATACACAGTACCGGGAGTGGACTTCCCCAATCCAAGCGAAGTTGTTCAAGTGAAAACACAAACACTGAGTGCAGGAGGAAGGGAACCCTGCTTGCTACACCCAGGTGTGGGACCCGAATACACCCGCCGGAGGCGACTGGTCACTGGCAATTTGGTTTACCACTGGACTTTGTGTGCAATTCTTTGGAACTGTGAGTACACCATCCATCTCTGGTCCAACCCTGCATGACCCTCTCTGCAACCACAACTCCCGTTCACCTGGGCCCAGGACTACACCTCCCCTATCCGTGGAGGGGATTCCATCCTGCTGCCCTGCATCAGCCCCGGGCGTCCCATCACCACGCAGCAGTGGTGCTACCAACTCTCACCGCAACCCACGGGTGGCATCACTGACAAATCAATCCCCTGTAAATACCCCCTTTCTACGGTTGTGAGGACGGACGGCTGTACGAGCCCGGGTCCAGCTACCACTCGAGCCGCAGTAACAAACCCGGATCCGGGCAGCCCCTGCAGCGGCCCGGCCCCCGTCCGCAACAGGGGGCTGCAGGGAGCAGCAGTTCACTGTCACTTGCTGTTCCTGCTCTGCATTGGCTTCAACACAGGGCGCCCTCCCCTCCTCTGTGCCATGTTTGCTCCTGTCTTCACCACACAGAGAGGGGGGAGGGGCGCCTGCACTGCTGCGGCCAAAGAAGCTGCTTCTAAAGGAGGTGAGTATAATGTGAATCATGTGCTGTCTGTATGTGTTAGGGTGCTTTCACACTTGCGTTCAGCGCAATCCACCACTATGGAAAATAGCGCAGTCCATTAACATACTGCGCTATTCTCCATAGACTTGTATTGACGACGCACTGTAACGCAAGTGTCTACGTTGCATCTGCTGGATAACGCTGCGTCGTTATTTTGATGCAGCATTGGGCGGAGGGAATCCTGCATATAGCGTTTTTTGGGTCGTTAAAATAACGTACTTTGATGGATTCCATTAGAATCCGCCAAGGTGTTTAATGATTGTCTATGGAGGCGGATTCCGCCGCAATGTACTAAGCGGCGGAATCCGCTGACGGATTCTATCACGTTCTACTGTGCTTGCTCAGCATGTCTAGCAGAACGATCTAAATCGTTTAAAATCGCTCCTGGTCTCTCTCCCCCCTCTCACCCCCTCTCTCATACTCACCGATTACCGGCGCTGCGCTGCATGGCTGTCACACTCCTCTGGCGGCTTCTCCTACTTTTGAAAATGCCGGCCGCTCATTATTCCATCTAGTATTAACTGCTTTTCCTGCCCACCAGCGCCTATGATTGGTTGCAGTCAGACACGCCCCCATGCTGAGTGACAGCTGTCTCACTGCAACCAATCACAGCCGCCGGTGGGCGGGTCTATATCATGCAGTGCAATAAATCAATAAATAATTTAAAAAAATGACGTGCAGTCCCCCCCAATTGTAATACCAGCCAAGGTAAAGCCACACGACTGAAGGCTTGTATTCTCAGGATGGAGAGCCCCACATTATGGGGAGCCCTCCAGCCTAAAAATATCAGTCAGCAGCCGCCCGGAAATTGCCACATCCATTAGTTACGACAGTCCCAGGACTCTACCCAGCTCATCCCATATTGCCCTGGTGCGGTAGCAATTGAGGTAATAAGGAGTTAATGGCAGCCTATAGCTGCCACTAAGTCCTAGGTTAATCATGGCAGGCGTCTATGAGACACATTCTATGATTAACCTGTAAGTGAAAGTAAATAAACACATACACCCGAAAAAATACTTTATTTGGAATAAAAGACAAAAAAACACCCTCTTTCACCACTTTATTAAAATCCCCAAATACCCCTCCAGGTCCGGCATAATCCACACGAGGTCCCACGACGCCATCCACCCCTGCTACATGAAGTTGACAGGAGCGGCAGTAGAACACCGCCGCTCCTGTGAGCTCCACGCAGAAACTAAAGGGAGTCACGCTATCAGCGGGAACGTCACTGAGGTAATGCCTGTGTGTGATGATGATGGGTGCGGTAGTGCCTGCGTGTGCGGTGATGATGAGTTCGGTACTGCCTGCGTGTGCGATGATGATGGGTGCAGTAGTGCCGGGGTGTGTGCGGTGATGATGGGTGCAGTAATGCCGGGATGTGTGTGATGATGATGAGTGCGGTAGTGCCTGCGTGTGCGGTGATGATGGGGGCGGTAGTGCCGGGATGTGTGTGATGATGATGAGTGCGGTAGCGCCTGCATGTGCGGTGATGATGGGGGCGGTAGTGCCAGGATATGTCTGATGATGATGAGTGCGGTAGTGCCTGCGTGTGCGGTGATGATGGGGCGGTAGTGCCGAGATGTGTGTGATGATGATGAGTGTGGTAGTGCCTGCGTGTGCGGTGATGATGATGGGGGCGGTAGTGCCGGGATGTGTGGGATGATGATGAGTGCAGTAGTGCCGGGGTTTGTGTGATGATGATAGGGGTGGTAGTTCAGGGATGTGTGTGATGATGATGAGTGCGGTAGTGCCTGCGTGTGCGGTGATGATGGGGTCTCTCTCTCGCGCGGTTAGAAAACTTAACGCAACGCAGGAATCAGTTGCCTTTATATCACACTATTTGCAAGGCATCCGTCACATGCGTTACACAACGTATTGTAACAGATGCCGCACAACGAAAGTGTGAAAGCCCCCTTATGTATAAGATATGTTTGTCCTGTATAATGTGCAATATGAAGCTGTGTGTGTGTGCATGCTGTCTGTCTGACACAAATACAAGAGAAGGGGTTTATCCAGCAGCTCATTCGTTTTTTTCTTACATTTTAATGATTTATTGAAAAATCCTTTAAAATATAATAGGGTTTAAAACCAAGCAATCCATGGGTTGCTTACAAGCTTCAAACAAGGGTGTCCTTACTCATAGCATGGAACAATCAAAATGAGAAACCCATTTAAACTAGTGAACAGGAAATCCACATGCGGAAATTACATCATGATTGTGATGTAAATTCACATTAGCATATATATGGGACAAGGAAAAAAATTATTTATAGCATGTACAAGATATTAACCATGAAAAAATACTTTTTGTATAATATTGTAAAATCATAGAAACCTGGAATGTATAATGAAATTGTACAATTTGATTCCATTGGTGAAATTTTGTCATTTTTATGAATAATTTTTTATTCGTTTTTATATTTTTTTTTCAGTTAATTTTTAATAAATATATGAAAAATCTGATTTTATGTCCATACCAGCTGGGTATCTGGTGTCTAATCTCAATATCCCCATGGATTCCCATCTGTGCAGTAATTTTATTCTGTCTCCTCCTCTCTTTGGTTGATACACTGTTTCTATTGCTATCACTCTCAGTGCACTTGTATTTCCTCTGTGTATATTGGCAAAGTGTTACGATACGCATGAGGGCCTCCTTGTACTTTTATTGCCAGCATCGTAAATGTGCTCTGCTATGCGTCTTCTCGGGGCCTTTGTGGTACTCCCCACATACTGAATACAACATACATCACAGGAGACAAGGTAGATAACAAATGTGCTCGCACAGTTAATGAATGAGCTGACAGTATATATTTTGTTAGTTTTAAAACTAGAGAACTTTTTGGTATTCATCATATGGTTATACAAGTCACATAGTCTCTCACTACATTTGAGCAATCCAGTAACAGATAATTAATTCTGAGATCTCGGCTTCTTTCTGTTTGTGTGGTCACTGGCTGATAGGATGTTGCCAATGGTAACGCTTCTCCTAGAGACAAATTTAAATCCCTTGTCCAATATGATCTTTACTATTGGATCTGTTTCCAGTAATGGAAGGCATTTTTTTATGACTTTAACAATTTCCCAATAATAATCACTTAACTGAATGGAAAAAAGTTTCAGGAAAACACTGCATATTTTTCTTTTTCTCAGTGGAATCCTGTAAATATATGAGGCACCCCATGGGGCCGGGGTTTCTTCTACTCTATTTCTACTTCTCTACTTCTAGCACCGGCCCAGTTATGGAGGGGATCTTTGGGGATGTCACGATGGCCTGGCCTGGCTTCATGGCCCCAAGGTGTCCAGGAAAGGGAGAAAGGGAGATGTGAAGGAAGGGGAGATGGTGGGGGGTAGTTGTCTCCTGACGCCACCTGTGGTATTCAGCTATGAGGGAAGCCGCCGCTGCGGGATGTCGCTCACCTCCGGGGTGGATGGTAACGCAGCTCGGGTGTTTCAGCTCTCCCCACGTAGAGCTAGGCCCCGGGGAGGATGATGGTGGTGGTAGTTGCTGAGGGCACTGGAGTGCAGGACGTCAACGTCGGCAATGACAGGGATGACACAGGGGCTGCAGTTCAAGTTCTCTTTACTAACTGCAACTGTCATCACCCTTGGAGTGGCGGTTTCCGCTATGATGGGCTCCAGCCAATCCCTGATAGTTCAGAGGCCAGAACCGGTGTTGTGAAGTGTGAACCCTTCCCTTGCTGCGCGATGTAAGATGAATCCCTGGGACCTGTAGTCTTCCAGGAACTCCGGTTTCCATTTGCTGATTTTCGTCCCGTCTGGCAGGCAGCGTGAGTCCGTGCTGGGCTGGACCGTGATCACAACTCCTGGCTCTATCTATTGCTGTGCCCCAGGAACTTGAGGGGGCAAAGGGACCTGCGATCCCTCCACCCGGCGGTTTCTGATGGCGCAACGTGAAGTGTACACCACCCTAAGGCTCCGTACCCTTACTGTGGGGAGATAAGGTATGCACACCAGTGACTATGTAAGGGGAATACATGAAATAGCAGAAACTGCTGTGTGAATACTGACTTGAAAAATCCAATAGCTATATGTAAGAGTGAAAATGTGAAAAATGGAATCTGCATTACTGCCATGAACATATGAATCAAGAGAAATTTAGCTACTGAATTGATCAATGCAATACAGCCCCAACACTACGCCAAATTATTTCTCTACGTTGGGGTCCCTAGCTTGTGTGTGTCCTCTCATGCAGTTAAAAAACTTACCGTGTATGGGAAGCTGAGACCCAGGCTATTTATGCGTATGATATGGATTGGCAATAGGTGTGGTTGGGGAGGGTTCACAAACGAAAAACTACTAACAATAAGGAATAACGTTTGGAACACCATGCATTGATCAATTCAGTAGCTAAATTTCTCTTGATTCATATGTTCATGGCAGTAATGCAGATTCCATTTTTCACATTTTCACTCTTACATATAGCTATTGGATTTTTCAAGTCAGTATTCACACAGCAGTTTCTGCTATTTCATGTATTCCCCTTACATAGTCACTGGTGTGCATACCTTATCTCCCCATAGTGATGTTTTTTTAGGTTTTTGCACCCAGTTCAGACTTAGAATGGTGTTCCAAACGTTATTCCTTATTGTCCGTACCCTTACTGCACCGGTCACAAGGGAGCTATCAAGCTCACCCCTCGGTGACTGTATAGACTCCTGTGTCCGACAAACTTCACCGGTGATTCTCCTCTCTTGTCAGTTAGTCATCCCGGTCCTTGTCCAGGCACGACCTCCCCGTCTGCTGGCTGCAGACCCTCTCCCCTTATTGTGTGTGTTGCTCCTCTCTCCCCCCTGGCTGCAACTCCTCTCCTACCCTAGGTCCCTGTCACTAGTGGGTGGAAGCCCCAGTGTTTGGTGGCGACCTTAAGACCCTATCCTAGCCTGTTCCCCAGTGCAGAGGGCTACTGCTGTGTGTTTATTGTGTTTTATAGTGGCACCGGCACTGACCTCTTCTGAAACTGGGAGGAGTACCACACCTTAAGTGAGATGCAATACCCTGTGGTGACTGAAGCCTCAGTTGCGCCACATATACATCTCTTGATTTTTGACAGACTATATTTTTCCCTCTGTCCAGAAGTCATCTGGGATATCCTCTGTGAATCAGCCTTTGGTCAATAATACAACATTCTTTTTCAAAGGAATCCTCTGTGGTGCAGCCAGCTCCTTCTGCCTCTGATATACTCCCCACCGGGAGGTTGTTAATTACGTGCTTCGGATGATTGCTAGTAGCATATAACAAGGAGTTACTAGAGACAGATTTGCAATATATTTTGGTGTTAATTTGAGACGTAACATCACTCATTAAAAAAATGTGCAGGAAAGATATATTGCAAGGATGCACTTGATAAGTGAATTTTAGGTTTTCTTTGTTGTTATTAAGATATTCAATAAAATATTTTTTTTCCTGTTGGATCTCCTTTCCATATCAATAAACAGTCATCAATAAATCTCCCATAATATTGTATATTATGAACATAGGGGTTATCATCATTGTAAAGTTTTCTTTCTTACCACCATGTCATGAAAATGTTTGCTAGCGATGGGGAGAACTTTTCCCCATTGCACAGCCTTGTAATTGCAGGAACATATTATTTCTACTTCCAAACATAAAATAATTATTCCGGAGTAGAAAAGGAGTGACTGAAATTAAATATTCCTGGAACTCAGGTGAATATTTAGTATATTGCTGTAATTGATTACACAAAGCTGTTAAAACTAAATCATGGGGGATCGAGGAGTATAACGCTGTAATATTGCATGTTACCCAGGTATAATCCTTGCTCCACTTGAAATCTTTCATTATATTCAAGACATGTTTATTTTCTTTAATGAAGCTGGGGGATCTGATCATTAATGGCTGTAACCGGACATCAAGCCACTCACAAATCCATTCCAATAGAGAATCAACACCTGACACTATTGGCCTGAAAAACCTCCTTATGTACCTTGGTAATGCATGAAACAGCGGTATTTTAGGATTGTTTGGATTGAAATACTCACTTGTTTATTATTGTCACGGATGTGTCTGCACCTTCAGGTACTGCTACTGGGACCAGGGGCAGAAGGGCCCGGCGATCGTGCAGACATTAGTGGATGCTGTCCCTTTAAGGGCTTGATTTAGGTTTTTTTTTCTGTTTCCTTGCCAGGTTGGAGGAGACTTTCCTCCAGCTGGTAATTAAGGGCCTTTATAAGGTTGGGCCTCTCACTCCTCCAGTGCGGGTTATACTCTTCACATGGAAAAAGTTGCTGGCTCTGGTGTGCATGTTGTGTCAGACTACTGTAGCTGTATTTTCTGAAGTTCCCCTCTCAAAGATAAGTTGTTGTTTTTTTTCCTTTTCCCCTTTTGCTTGTTATTTTTGTGTTTGGTTCCCCCCCCGTGGATTGGTAGGTAGTGGGATTTAGTCCTAGGGTCTGGCTAGGAGACAGGGGCACGTTGGCGGGCCACACCTCCTAACCATTATAGGTACCTGTGGTTTGAGGGGAAGTGCAGGACCCCCCAATGTCAGGGTCAGTGCAGGAGCCCTTGGTCCCCCCCCCTTTGTGTTATAGCCTCCCTTATCCCCTGGAGACCACTTGCTGGGTGTCTCTCCCCACACCCATCGTGACAATTATCTAGAGCATTGCTAGCCAGGCCTTCATTTAACAATATATCCAAGTTGTTCCGAATATTTTCAGTTGGATCTCTTAATAATTTTTATATACTTTTGTGTCACTTAATAAGGAGTTAATTTCTGTTTCATACAGGCCAACATCAAGTATAGTGACTTCTCCACCTTTGTCTGAGTCTTTTATCAATATATTGGGATTATTTCATAACTCCTCTAGTGCAATTAGTTTTTTTTTTACTTAAATTATTTTTGTGACCGCTTTTGTCCTGGATTCTTGTCTCTTGAAGTTCTTTTAATTTAATTTCTACAAGGGACTGAAAATCATCCATCTGTGAACACCTCGCATGAACAGGATAGTAATCAGGATTCGGTGCTCGTTTAGAAAAAAGTCCTTTATTTATATCAAGATGTTCCTTTTCTTCACCTGAAAGGGAGTTAAGATTTTTCAAAACCATTTGGTCCTTAAAATTATAGTTTACATATTCATTTGTGCAAGGACGTTCACTGACCACGATATCAGATTGATTTTCTTCACCGAAAAAATGCTTTTTCAAAGTTAACCCTCTAATGAATTTGTTTAGAGCCATCAATGTTTCAAATAGATTGAATTTTTTGTTTGGCACAAAGCCAAGTCCTTTTTCTAGCATTTTTATTTGATCCACAGACAAAATGGAGGCAGATAAATTCATTACCGTATAGTCCATTGCTACTTCTTCCTTGTGTTGTACCTTTTTATGTTTCCTCCCCTGGTCGTCGATTCTTTTTCTTGCTGGATCTTTTTGTGCCAGATTTTCCCCATTTTTTGAAGGTGTATTGCAACTGATATTGGCTCTCTCAGTATTCTCTAATTCCAAGTCTGACATATTTGTATGTATATCAGTATTTTCCGATGAAGAGAAGCTTACATGACGTGTATGCTGTTTAGCATTCATTTTGTCTTTCAAAATGGATGATGGGGTATAAGTGCTTTTAAACCTTTTCCAGTTGTACACTTTGGAGTTCTCATAATCTTTAATGTCTCTGTCGCGGGCGGGGAGGAGGGTGTCAGCACACCGCGCTCACCCCTTCTGCTCGGGTCCGGCAGCTGCTCAGTGGTGGCTCGAGCGGGGGGCCGGATCCCGGGGTTTCTCGAGCGACACTCCTCGCCCGTGAGTGAAAGGGGGTTGTTGGGTGTGGGGATTGTTATAGTTCGTGACGCCACCCACGGTTGTGGTGATTTCACCACCGCTGCTCAATATGGGGCTCCCGGGGATGGTGATGCGGAGCAGCCAGTTGTTGTGTTGCCCCTCCGTGGGTAGGGGTTGGTGATCCCGGGGCCCGGTGATGGAGAAGTAGGTGCGGGGCCTGGTGGGCGCAGGGACGCGGGGGCAGCGCTGTGCCTTGCGGCACTGTGGTACTCACTCAGCCTGAGACACGGACACAGTTTGTGCGGTAAACCAAACGGCTGGTAGGACGGTCCCACAGACGGCTGCACCTGCACTCCCGGTAGGTGACGGTGATGTCCCTCTTCCTTGCACCTATGTTTGACTTGTGGTAGCGGTGGATTCCCTCCGGTTACCCGCTCCCCGACTGCAATCTGGGCCGGAGGAGCTCTACACTTTGCCCGCAGGCGCTGGCCCTGAGAAACTGGTGCCGTGGCGGTGGCGGTGTCTCTCCAATACGGGTTGGGCTGTTGCCTTCAATCGGGACTTGGTTGTTGGGGGATCTGCATCCCCGTCACTGACGGATTCGGCAAATTTGGCGACTCCTAGCCTTGCCGGGGTCCGAGAGGCCCCTGCCCTGGTGCTGACTGTCCTTCGGAACACTGCTCCAGACCACCGGGCACACAGCCAACGGGGTCCTTCCAGGAACTTCCAAACGGTCCCCCTCCAGCCAGTCACCGCCGTCGCTGACCTTGCTGTTCTGGCCCTACACAAAGCTGGACCCTTCAGGCTTTCTTTCTTTACTGTCACTTCACTTGCTTTCCTCCTTTTCCACTTTTCTTCCTTCACTTTCACTTTTGCTCCTCACACTTGCCCTACCTGGGCTAAACTCCGTTGTTTACTCAAGCTCGTCCCTGAGCTGACTGCCTGGTTTCTCCCGCCTCCAGAGTTGTGAGCTCCTCGGTGGGCGGAGCCAACCGCCTGGCCCACCCCCTGGTGTGCATCATCAAACTCCTGGAGGAAGGCAACAAGGATTTGTGGTTAGCATTGATGTGCCTACCTGGAGTGTGGGGTGTGGTGGTGTTGTGACCCGTGTCCCCTGGCTTGCCCAGGGCGACACATCTCTATCAACTGTATTCTGTTTGACTGAAATGATGTCATTCTCAGGTTTATTAAGCTTCTCATTAATTCTTTTTTTGGCATTAATATAATGATCTGTGTTAACATATTCCGTGAGTTGTTCCCCTATATCTGTAATTTTAATATCCAGTGCTTGCACCTTATTTCGTTCTTGCTCTACAATCAATCCCATTAATTTAATTGCACATTCTGAGAGGATATTATCCCATCTGGTCACAAATTCTTCACTATATGTCGTAGTCGGTCTTTTATTTAATCATAGACCTCTCGGTATCATAGCTTTTTCAATGTAGTTCTGGAGAGTGGTTAAATCCCACCAAACTACTCTCAATCTGGCATTCATTTTGTTTTTCTAATTCAATCATATGTTCTTTTATGTTGTTTAGATCATGTGAATTAGTTTTGGGATCTCTTGAAAACAGTGCTGCCACTGTATAAGATATGTGTGTCTTGTATAGTGTGCAATATGTAGCTGTCTGCCTGTGTATATTGTCTGCCTGTGTATATTGTCTGCCTGTGTATATTGTCTGCCTGTGTATATTGTCTGCCTGTGTATATTGTCTGCCTGTCTGTCTGTGTATACTGTCTGTCTGTGTATACTGTCTGTCTGTGTATACTGTCTGTCTGTGTACACTGTCTGTCTGTCAGCGTGTATATACTGTCTGTCTATCTGTGTATATCTGTCTATGTGTACTGTCTGTCTGTGTATACTGTCTGTCTATACTGTCTACCTGTGTATACTATCTGTCTGTCTGTCTATACTTTCTGTCTGTTTATACTATCTATCTGTGTATTCTGTCTGTCTATCTATACTGTCTGTCTATGCTATCTGTCTGTCTGTGTATACTGTCTGTCTGTTTGACTGTATATCCTATCTATTCATCCATCCTGTCTGTACATCTATCTATCTATCTATCTATCTATACATTCATCCTAGCTCTCTATGCAAAATTCCATATGCCTCTTTAGGAAAGTGAACACATAGTACAGTCGTTTATTTTTTTTACTGTGTGCAGTTTGTTAGTGGGCTATATAGCATGATGGGGACTATATACTAGGATGAGGGGGCTATATACCAGGATAGGTGGCTGTTACGAGGGGGACCCGGGGAAGCGTGCCAAGATGGGAAATGGACTGCTTCCGCCGGTCAAGGTCCACTGTGCGGTGTAAGGGACCGCCGCTATGGTGGGTGAAGAGTGAGCGGGTTGCTGCTAGCGATCATCTGGAATGTCACAGACGATCTATGTACACCGATCTGCCCTAACCCGTGAGGGTTGTATGGCACAGATCTCACGGCTCGGTGTACCTGTTGCACGGGGAAGCACAGAGGTGCCCACGCACGTGTGCCAGTGGAAGTCACGAGAATATGGCACGAGGGTAGCACAGAGGTGCTCACGCACGTGTGCTTTCAATAACCAGGTGAGTCCAATGGAGACTTGAGGAGCTCACCTGGGACAGGAACATGGCCTGTTGACGGGGGTACTGCCGGAGCAGCAAGGGCCAAGCCCACAAGAGACAGTAATGCCTGAGCAGTGGCGTGGCAGCACGCTGCCAGACATCCAAACATAGAAGGACGGTCGCGCGCCGCCATGATGGCAGGGGGAGCTTTTAAGGAGGTGCAGCTCCACCCGAGGGCGGGCGCGAGGCGGAGATGACGGACTTGACCCAATCAGGGTCCACGACGTCCCAGCCTGGCCAGTCAGGATTCACCACGTCACCAGCCTTGTCATCAAGCCGTGTGACGTCAGTGAGCGAATCAGGACCCACCACGCATTGCACATGCTCACCCTCCTGCCTCTGGGAAATAGAGGCGGGATCCTCGGTCTCACAATGTGCAGAGATAACGGGAATCTCACTGCTTCCCTGAGCAGTAAACCTCTGCACATTGCGCAGCCTCGCAGACCTTCGGGGCCGCTGAGCAGGAGAGTCTGCGGCAGGCCAGGAATGGGAGACCGCTTCACTCCTTGTAACAGGAGAACCACTAGGTGTCACCCTTCTGCTGCCTCTCTGAGAAGGTATCTCCTGCACACTGCGCAGTCTGGCAGACCTTCGGCGCTGCTGAGCAGGAGCGCTCGCGGCAGGCAAGGAATGGGAGACTGCCTCAGTCCTTGCCTCAGGAGAGCCACGAGATGTAACAGGTGGCTATATACCAGGATGAGGGGCTATATACCAGGATGGAGGCTATACACCAGAATGAGGAGCTATATACCAGAATGGAGTGCTATATACTCGGATGGGGGGGCTATATATCAAAATGAGGCCATGATGAAACCATATATACCAAGATAGGCCATGATGGCGCCATATATACCAGGATGGGCAATGATGGGGACATATATACCAGGATGGGGCCATATATACCAGGCTATATCCATGATCGGGGTCATACACCATGATGGGGACATATACCAGGAAGGGGGACATATTTACCAGGAAGTTGTCCAGGATGAGGGACATTACTATACAATAAAAGGTGGAAGGGGGGACAATTTGTATGTCTTCATAGGATTTAGACTGTTACAATGGCCCATACATCTGACGAGGGGTGCCCAGGGTCAAACTCTGCACCGGGGCCCATCAGACTGTAGTTATGCCACTGGCTGTGAATGCAACTTCCACCCTTATTTATGCCCCTGATGTGGCATAACTGTGTCATGCAATCCCTGTCCTACCTGGCACTGACAACACTGGAATGGAGAATGTACAGGAGGTGAGTATCTGTTTTTCAATGGGGACTTTTATTTGAAAAGGGGTTGTCTTGTTAGTGCATAATAACTTTAATAATAGGAATGGACACAATTTGTCCTTATATATGGAGATTGGAGAACAATATTTGTTTATTGTGCAGCTAAAAGTAATTAGAAAATAGTAACATAACTTTTATGTCTCACCTAGGAAAGAGGATCTTTGGAGTCCTTGATTTGGATGGACAGTTCTTAAGCAAGGTGTCGCTGGTGAAGTCAGGAAGAATTAGTATCAGTATGTAATAGGGTGTTGAGGAGACGCCAGACTGGTGTAGCAGAACTGGTATAGCGATGTTTGATGTGGGAGAATTAAAGATCTATGAAATAGCAGAGCTGGAACATCTATGACGTAGCTAAGCTGAATTGGAATAGCTGCAAGTGATGTAGCAGAGCTGGAACAGCAAAGTAGCTTTGCTTTAGCACAGACAGATGGCAGTAGTGGAGCAATGTATCTGAGCTGAGCTAACTGAATAGGTGTTTGAATAACTACATAACAGAACGGTAACCGTTGAACCTGAGCTGCATTCCTGGAGTCACAATATAGCAGATGTGTCGCAGCTAAACCTGAGTATCAGTGCTGAAAGTATGATGCAGCACCATTGTACCAGTAAAATCTCAGTAACAGCGCTGCAACAATGTAGCAGAGCTGTGGCAGTGGACTCTGAGTAGCAGTGCTACAATGGTATGGCATTGAGTCTGGATAGCAAAGGAACTGCAGCATGTCAACTACTATAATAATAAGGCAGAATCCCCACTCTAGAATGGCCCCATGGGGTGACAGTATAGTATTACAACAGGTGGCCAGAGCAATCCATGGCACAGAATAACATAAAAGTGGCCAAAGGAGAGGGATGCAGAGCTCTGAGCTGGAGCCCAAAAGAGTGGTTAACGATTAGAGATGATCGAATACTTCGATTATTCAGCTTCGCGAATATTTTCTGAATATCTCGCCGCTATTCGACGCGCAATGTAAGTCTATGGGAAGCCGAATAGTTCCAAATAGTTGTTGTTCGGGTTTCCCATAGACTTACATTGCGCATTGAATATTCGCGAATAGTCGAATAGCGGCGAGGTATTCGGAAAATATTCGCGAAGCCGAATAATCGAAGTATTCGATCATCCCTATTAACGATTTCTTAGAAGTTGCTTTTTCTATATGGGTTGTTATTAGTGGCCCAATATTTTTGTCACACAGTAATAAACCCCTCTCAAACTTACTATTCACAGTCTCACACTACATTGACCTTTGGAATGGATGGAAAAGAACAACATAAATTGAGCTGATTATTGAAACATTTCATAGCTGTTTGCCAGTTTCCATTTCTACAAATGTTGTATAACGGACCTTTTACCAGCATCATTAATACAGATTAATAAACAGTAAGAGCTTAAAGCAGAAAATAGGAGCACTTCACATGTAGAAGTATAAAAGAAATGCGGATTATGTGCTGAAGGCACGGCTCTTCTCTGCTTATTGCACTACAGGCACCGCATGTGGCCCGCTTTGTTTGGGACTGCCGCTGATCGCTCTGACTGCTTGAAAGAGAAATCTGGACCATAAGGGTTAATGCTGTCATTATGGTTTTGTAAACCAGATTACAAAATCCTTTATTATTCTTTTTTTTTGAAGATCAGACTGGTTCCTCCTTTAGTTTTAATGCTCAATAGGTAATACAGCACACCACACTGCTAGTTAATAGGTCTATGGTGATAAACCATGCCGAAATCTCAAGAGTTCACTTCTTGGGAGCTAAAATGATTCAACAGGTTCCAAGGAATTCGTTGACTAGGAGAATGTATAGTTTTTCTTTACATATACAATGATGATGTAGTTACAATTTATTCATTAATTTCTATTTACATATATTAGAATGTAGATCACATTTACTTTTGCATTTGTTAGTCTGAGATTAGTTATGCAAAAGCCTATTGGGGTCAAAAATACAAAAAGGTTATTTGCAGTATTTAAAGTGTAATTGTTCAGGTTGACCACATGAGGGCGCCAAAGTACAATTAACTGAAGATGTTTAGCAGATCTTAGGCTATGTGCGCACGTTGCGTAAATACATGCAGTTACGCTGTGCTTTGTAGCGCAGCGTAACTCCATGCGTCCTGCGTCCCCTGCACAGTCTATGGAGATTGTGCAGGGGCCGTGCGCACGTGGCGTTTTAGAGCGCAGCG
This sequence comes from Anomaloglossus baeobatrachus, assembly GCF_048569485.1. Classification (NCBI taxonomy): domain Eukaryota; kingdom Metazoa; phylum Chordata; class Amphibia; order Anura; family Aromobatidae; genus Anomaloglossus; species Anomaloglossus baeobatrachus. The sequence continues at coordinate 178,788,177 of NC_134356.1, forward strand.
CTTCGGCTACTGCCGAAGCGCTGCATTCTAAGAAGTGACATGTCACTTCTTCCGTGCGCTTTGCCGGCAGCTTCTGCTCTGTCTATGGCAGGAGCTGCAGGCAGAGCGCATGGAATCGGCTTTTTTTTTTTTCACTACGGACATTTCTGCAGCGATTTAAAGCGCACATGTGCTCTTCAGATCGCTGCAGAAATTTCTGCAGTGAATGTACGCAACGTGCGCACATAGCCTGACAGTGCATTGTAAATCATTTACCCTGGATATTTTTTTTTTATTATATTATGGTTTCTTATACTTCATTAAGACCTTGTGCATTTAGAGATGCAGTTAACACATCATAATACAGTGGAACCTTGGATTAAGAGCAACTTGGTTTGAGAGCATTTTGCAAAACAGGCAAGGTTTTTTTTAAAAATGTGTAACTTGGTTTAAGAGCAATGCTTTGCAATAAGAGTAAATTCTCACCGTGCACACGTCCGGTTCTGTCCTATCACCGCGCTCTGACCCGCTCTGGAGGTAATTTTCTGTACATATGTACTGTTTACTGTATACCATTGTACAGTACAGTATATACTATATAGCATGTCTATCAATTTGCATTTGTGGATACAGTATTGTACTTTATTATTGATAACCAGTGCAGCACATTTCTTATACTATACCTCATGCACACCACTATTGTAAGCTAAAGTGCAGTTTAATTTGCTTTGTTTTTACTGTACAGTATTCTGTATTAGTGCACTGTAATAACTTTATATGAATAAAGTACATTATATTGTATTACTGTAATAAGTTTGTATAAATACTGTAAATATTTTTGGGTTGTGGAATGAATTGTCTGCGTTTCAATTATTTCCTATGGGAAAATTCGCTTTGAAATAAGAGTAATTTGGTTTAAGAGCACACTTCCAGAACCAATTATGCCCGTAATCCAAGGGTCCACTGTAATTTCCTTGTAACAACTGATATTGTGATATGATCAATTGGAAATATTGTAAAAGTGATTACATTTTCCTCTTTTGAAATAGCTGAAAACATTTGTGTGTTTTCTCCACCTTTGGGGACATTGTTTTCTGAAATGCATGTATTTGGAGATAAAAATAGTTTTTTCAATTTGCGTTAATTAAAAATCTGCACTGCTTGGCTTTTATAGCCTTTTTTTCTTTTTCAATGTATATTCAACTTCAATGTGGCCTGTGGTTATAAATCAGCTGAGAGGCTCAGAAATGACAGATAAGAGCTCCAGACTCTGTCTGCCTGTCATTACAGACTATGGCCCCCTTCACACATCCGTGCCCGTATGTACCGGAGACACGGGCACACGTATACCCATTAAAATCAATGGGTATATGTGCACGCACGTGTTCTGCCAGTGGCCCGTGCCTCCGTGTGGAGCCGACGTGTGCCGTGTGCTCCACACGGATGCATGTCCGTGTTCATCTGGCAGCACGGGCCCGCACACGTACCACACGGGTATAGTGTGGATGCGGGTCCACGTGACACACGCCGGAGAAACACACGTGGCATTGTAAAAAATAAAAAAAACACAAACTCACCTCCACGAGTCCTGCAGTGTCTGCCACGGCTGTCACCTGCATACGTCCCCCAGTGAATTTGAACAACGCATCTTCTTCACTGGGGACCGGAAGCAGCGTCAGCGGGGCGTGGCCTGTGCCGAACACTGTCAGTCAGCACCACAGACAGCTCCGGAAGAAACAGGTAGGCGGGGCTTTCCGTTCTCCGTGTGTTATTACATATAACACACGGAGAACACACGTAGTGCCATAAATACGGCACACGGGGAGCAAACCACCCCTTTAACACGTACGTGAAAAAATTGATCGTTTTTTTCACGGACGTGTGAAGGGGGCCTATGATGCAGTCTGATAACTTCTGCAGCCAGCAATGAACAGTGAAACACAGAGGCTATAGCAAAAAAAAAAGCGCAACATTTTTAATGAAAAAAACTATTTTAGCTCCAGTTAAATGAACTTAAGTAAAAAATTCAAAAGTGGACAGCCCGGTTCAGACTGTATCAGTTTCAATTTCTGACCTAGCACATATTTGGGTTTTATTATACATACACTTTTAACATCTCTAAAAAAAAATGTTCCTGTTGGATTCATTTTTATATGATTTTTATGTTCCCTTTTTTGGTCTTTTTTTCTGCTATCAGGGTAAAATGCAAAGAAAAATAGGAAATACATGTCTATTTTTCATAAACAAAAATATGATGTTTTTTTCGATGAAAGTTGAAACTATAAACTGATTCAGACTGCATGTGTTTCTTTTTATAAAGTTTTTTTCATGCATGGCATCAGCAATTTATTTGATTACATAACAATTGAAGAGATTTATTTTACCTAACCTGTGGGGGGCATACAATATACATATGACAAATTGCTAATTTTATTTTGGCCACTAGATGTCAGACATACTCTTTTTAGAGTCTTTAGTGAAAATGAACTAGTATCTTTCATACTAAATGTGGAGGACGTCTGGCAGGATGACACCTTTTATCCATGAGTAGCTTGGAGATTCTCAAGGTGTTCACACCGACAATGGCAGAACAGTGCCGAATTCACGCGCTCATAAAACACAGCTCATGCTTGTGTCACAGTACCTGATCTGATGGTGATTTTCCTAAACTGGGCATAAGGGCTCTTCTCCACTTGCGTTTACAAATGCACAGCGACACTCGGCTACAAATGTGAGTCGAGTGTCCTGTGTATGATCTACGTGTGGTCTGCGTACAGTGTGTGTTTTTTTTTTCCTCACATAGCATCCATATGACATGTGAGCGTCATGCGGGTGCTATGTGAGTGTTTATGCATACTGGGTCAGACTGGCTACCGGAGGAATCTCCAGTAATACCAGGCCTGGCCGCGGTTACATGCACTGAACCCCGGATCTGTCATCTGAGCTCCAGAGATCAGCCCGATCTGTTTGCAGCTGTCATGAACTGAACAGCAATCGCCGGGGAATCAATCACTCGGCGCTCGCTGTTCAGGCTGCACTCTGGAGCTCAGGTGACAGCTCCGGAGTTCAGTGCATGTAACCGCGGCCAGGACTGGTATTACTGGAGATTCCTCCGGTAGCCAGTCTGACGCGGTATGCAAGTGTCAAGGATCCGTGTGACGAGCATATGCCATCTGTATGACACGCACATGCAACCCAGATTCTGATTTCTTTTTTCTCGCTCCCATAGGATTGCATGGGGGTGCGAGAGCTGAGACTCGGTGAAATCGCAGCATGCTGCGATTTCACCGAGAGCACGAGACTAGAGTTGAGCGCGGTTCGCGGTTCGAGGTTCTCCAGTTCTAGGCTCAAGTGATTTTGGGGCCTGTTCTAGATCGAACTAGAACGCGAGCTTTTTGCAAAAGCTCGATAGTTCTAGAAACGTTCGAGAACGGTTCTAGCAGCAAAAAAACAGCTAATTCCTAGCTTGGTTTCCGCTGTAATAGTGTAAGTCACTCTGTGACTCACACTATTATGACATTTCAGTGTATAGTGTGCGTGAACAGCGCCTTCAGATCACTGCTGTTTCTATAATGGCGATCGCCATTTTTTTTTTTTTTCCTTGTCTTCCTTCCCTAAGCGCGCGCGTGTAGTGGGGCGGGCCAGCATGTCAGCCAATCCCAGACACACACACAGCTAAGTGGACTTTTAGCCAGAGAAGCAACGGCATGTGTGATAGGATGTCCATGTCACATGTCCCTGCATTATAAAACCGGACATTTTCCTCCAGGACGCCATTATCTCTTCTGCGTCTTTGGTGTCAGACATCACTGTCGCAGCTCCGTCCTTTGTCCTATCGCTGATACAGCTGTATGCGCTCCATACACAGCGCTGGACAGCTTAGGGAGAGCACTTTCTATCAGTCCTTTTAAGGGCTCAAACCGGCAGGGTCAGAGCCATAGGTGACAGGTCCTGAAAACAGCGACAGCGTCTGTGTAGCAAAGGTCAGGGATTTCCTCCCTGCATTTCCCTATTAGGAGGGAATAGAAAGGCAGGCTTCCTTTCCTCTACCCAGAGCCCCACAATACTGGCTCTGTACCCTCCTGTCCTCTGCACACTCCAACTCATTATAACTAAGCCATTATACTAGCAAACACTCAGTGTACCTAGTGGCATCCTAAACGTGGCTATTGGACATTTGTCTAGTCATACTAGTGTAAACACATTTGCAGCACGTCTGTCTGCATTGCACACTACAACTGATAGTTACTAAGCCATTATACTAGCAAACACTCAGTGTACCTAGTGGCATCCTAAACGTGGCTATTGGACTTTTGTCTAGTCCCACTTTTGCAAAGATATTTGCAGCACCTCTGCCTGCATTGCACACTCAAACTCATTATAACTAAGCCATTATACTAGCAAACACTCAGTGTACCTAGTGGCATCCTAAACGTGGCTATTGGACTTTGCTATAGTCACACTAGTGCAAAGACATTTGCAGCACCTCTGCCTGCATTGCACACTACAACTCATTATAACTAAGCCATTATACTAGCAAACACTCAGTGTACCTAGTGGCATCCTAAACGTGGCAATTGGACTTTGCTATAGTCCCACTAGTGCAAAGACATTTGCAGCACCTCTGCCTGCATTGCACACTCCAACTCATTATAACTAAGCCGTTATACTAGCAAACACTCAGTGTACCTAGTGGCATCCTAAACGTGGCTATTGGACTTTGCTATAGTCACACTAGTGCAAAGACATTTGCAGCACCTCTGCCTGCATTGCACACTACAACTCATTATAACTAAGCCATTATACTAGCAAACACTCAGTGTACCTAGTGGCATCCTAAACGTGGCTATTGGACTTTGCTATAGTCACACTAGTGCAAAGACATTTGCAGCACCTCTGCCTGCATAGTCACACTAGTGCAAAGACATTTGCAGCACCTCTGCCTGCATTGCACACTACAACTCATTTTTACTAAGCCATTATACTAGCAAACACTCAGTGTACCTAGTGGCATCCTAAACGTGGCAATTGGACTTTGCTATAGTCACACTAGGGCAAAGACATTTGCAGCACCTCTGCCTGCATTGCACAATACAACTCATTATCACTAAGCCATTATACTAGCAAACACTCAGTGTACCTAGTGGCATCCTAAACGTGGCTATTGGACTTTGCTATAGTCACACTAGTGCAAAGACATTTGCAGCACCTCTGCCTGCATTGCACACTCCAACTCATTATAACTAAGCCATTATACTAGCAAACACTCAGTGTACCTAGTGGCATCCTAAACGTGGCTATTGGACTTTGCTATAGTCACACTAGTGCAAAGACATTTGCAGCACCTCTGCCTGCATTGCACACTCCAACTCATTATAACTAAGCCATTATACTAGCAAACACTCAGTGTACCTAGTGGCATCCTAAACGTGGCTATTGGACTTTGCTTTAGTCCCACTAGTGCAAAGACATTTGCAGCACCTCTGCCTGCATTGCACACTACAACTCATTATAACTAAGCCATTATAATAGCAAACACTCAGTGTACCTAGTGGCATCCTAAACGTGGCTATTGGACTTTGCTATAGTCACACTAGTGCAAAGACATTTGCAGCACCTCTGCCTGCATTGCACACTACAACTCATTATAACTAAGCCATTATACTAGCAAACACTCAGTGTACCTAGTGGCAACCTAAACGTGGCAATTGGACTTTGCTATAGTCACACTAGTGCAAAGACATTTGCAGCACCTCTGCCTGCATTGCACACTCCAACTCATTATAACTAAGCCATTATACTAGCAAACACTCAGTGTACCTAGTGGCATCCTAAACGTGGCTATTGGAGTTTGCTATAGTCACACTAGTGCAAAGACATTTGCAGCACCTCTGCCTACATTGCACACTCCAACTCATTATAACTAAGCCATTATACTAGCAAACACTCAGTGTACCTAGTGGCATCCTAAACGTGGCTATTGGACTTTGCTATAGTCACACTAGTGCAAAGACATTTGCAGCACCTCTGCCTGCATTGCACACTCCAACTCATTATAACTAAGCCATTATACTAGCAAACACTCAGTGTACCTAGTGGCATCCTAAACGTGGCTATTGGACTTTGCTATAGTCACACTAGTGCAAAGACATTTGCAGCACCTCTGCCTGCATTGCACACTACAACTCATTATAACTAAGCCATTATAATAGCAAACACTCAGTGTACCTAGTGGCATCCTAAACGTGGCTATTGGACTTTGCTATAGTCACACTAGTGCAAAGACATTTGCAGCACCTCTGCCTGCATTGCACACTCCAACTCATTATAACTAAGCCATTATACTAGCAAACACTCAGTGTACCTAGTGGCATCCTAAACGTGGCTATTGGACTTTGCTATAGTCACACTAGTGCAAAGACATTTGCAGCACCTCTGCCTGCATTGCACACTCCAACTCATTATAACTAAGCCATTATACTAGCAAACACTCAGTGTACCTAGTGGCATCCTAAACGTGGCTATTGGACTTTGCTATAGTCCCACTAGTGCAAAGACATTTGCAGCACCTCTGCCTGCATTGCACACTACAACTCATTATAACTAAGCCATTATACTAGCAAACACTCAGTGTACCTAGTGGCATCCTAAACGTGGCTATTGGACTTTGCTATAGTCCCACTAGTGCAAAGACATTTGCAGCACCTCTGCCTGCATTGCACACTCCAACTCATTATAACTAAGCCATTATACTAGCAAACACTCAGTGTACCTAGTGGCATCCTAAACATGGCTATTGGACTTTGCTATAGTCCCACTAGTGCAAAGACATTTGCAGCACCTCTGCCTGCATTGCACACTCCAACTCATTATAACTAAGCCATTATACTAGCAAACACTCAGTGTACCTAGTGGCATCCTAAACGTGGCTATTGGACTTTGCTATAGTCCCACTAGTGCAAAGACATTTGCAGCACCTCTGCCTGCATTGCACACTCCAACTCATTATAACTAAGCCATTATACTAGCAAACACTCAGTGTACCTAGTGGCATCCTAAACGTGGCTATTGGACTTTGCTATAGTCCCACTAGTGCAAAGACATTTGGAGCACCTCTGCCTGCATTGCACACTCCAACTCATTATAACTAAGCCATTATACTAGCATCTTTTGCTGCCAGTTTAGGGCCGTAGTTGCATTGTCAGGGATATTTATTCTTTATTATTCTGCTGTTAATAAAGCTAGACCACCACTGCAATCTACACCACCTCTCAATTTTTACTACCACATTTTCAGTGCACAATCTTGTCGCAATCAACATGAGTGGCAAAATGACAGATGCTGGTGGAAAGGGGAAGAGGCGTGGTGGAAAAGGCAAAAAAGGTTTTGTCCGTGGGGAAGGTGGCAAAGCTCCATTATCATCTGCTGAAGATAGACCATCTACCAGCAAAAGTAAGATGTCTACTACTTACCGTGGACAATCCGATGTGCTCCCTTTTTTACGGACACGAACAACAGGAACAAAGGTAGATGATGGCCAAAAAAGGAAAATGCTTGAATGGATCTCAAGTGGTTCAACAAGTGCCCTCTCAGCCACTTCAAGTACCGCATCCAAAAAACACCAGTCCTCTGAGTTGTCATCCCAATCAAACTTGCTTTCTCCCAGCTCTGAAGTCTCCATCAGCCCTGCACAGTATGGTGGAACTGAGATGGCTGAGTCTGCAGAGCTGTTCAGTCACACTACAGCCTGGGAATCAGAGGTCTGCTCCCAAGCTACAGTGAGTACAGAACAGGAAATGGTCTGCAGTGATGCCCAGAACCTTTGTGACTCAGATTCAGGCCGTGAGGACCAAGTTTCTGAGCATAATGTTGACCCTTTGTCACAAACTGTAACACCTGTGGTTATAGACAATGAGGAACATACTGATGAAGATGAGACGCAGATACCCGATTGGGATGACAACTTAAATATTCTGTCAGGGCAAGAAGAGGCTCGGTCTGAGGGGGAGGGGAGTGCAAACACAACAATTGATGATGAAGTTCTAGATCCCACCTACTGTCAACCCACAGTCAGGCACTCGAGGAGGTCAACAGAGGTGGTGGAGGAGGATGCAACTGATGACGAAGTTACCTTGCGCCTTCCTGGACAGAGTCGGAGTACTGGTAGCACGTCTACAACTGCATCCTCAGTCACCACTCTGCCTCTGAGCATTATTCGGGGTGGATCAACAGGTCGCATGGCCTCTAAGCCTTGCCTAGCCTGGTCCTTTTTTGACATAGATAAAGATCGCCCAAATTATGTGATCTGTAAAATTTGTCATGGTTCTCTTAGTAGAGGTCAAAACCTCAGCAGTTTGACAACTTCTTCCATGAATCGTCACATGAATAAATATCATATGGCCCGGTGGGAAGCTCACCGTGCTGCAATGCGGCCTAGCGGAGCGAACCATCCACCGCCTGCCCCTTCCAGTGCATCCGCGCGCTCGTCATCTTCTAGGACTGTGGGGACAGCTGTCACACCTGTTTTTCCACCCACAACTTCCACCACTGTAACCGCAACAGGCAGTTTGCTTGGTAGGTCGTCAGTTGGTTTGGAAGGGGAAACAAGTCAGTGTGTACAGCTCTCTCAGACATCGATAGCACCAACGTTGATGAAGGCAACATCATGTCTCCGCCTGCACTTTCCTCACAAACCTGCATTTTTCCAGGGACACCCTACTCAACACCGTCTACACACAGCAGCCAGATCTCTGTCCCTCAGATGTGGTCAAATAAAAGGCCACTTCCTGCGACCCATGACAAAGCTAAGAGGTTGACTCTATCCCTCTGTAAGCTCTTGGCTACCGAAATGCTGCCTTTCCGCCTAGTGGACACACAGGATTTTAGAGACCTTATGTCTGTCGCTGTGCCCCAGTACCAGATGCCTAGTCGCCACTACTTCTCTAAGAAAGGTGTGCCCGCGCTACACCAGCATGTCGCACACAACATCACCGCTTCATTGAGAAACTCTGTGTGTGAACGGGTGCATTTCACCACTTGGACCAGTAAGCATGGACAGGGACGTTACATGTCGCTCACTGGGCACTGGGTAACTATGGTGATAGATGGTGAAGGGTCTGCTGCACAAGTCTTGCCGTCCCCACGACTTGTGTGTCAATCCTCTGTCTGTCCAAGTTCCGCCACTGCTTCTGCATCCTCCACCTCATCTGGGTCCTCCACCTCCGCCCCAAGCCTGCCTGGTCAGGCCACCAGCGTTCTCACTGCGCAGAATGAATCACGCAAGTCCAATTGCTCCAGAAGTCCTTCGGCCTGCCGGTTCATCGCCTGAAATGCGATGTGGCGACACGCTGGAATTCAACTCTCCACATGTTACAGCGACTGTGGCAGCACCGCCGTGCCCTGGTGCAATACGTCATGACATATAGCCTGGGCCAACGAGATGCAGAGGTGGGGCAGATCACCCTGATGGAGTGGTCTCAGATCAAGGACCTATGCACCCTTCTGCACAGTTTCGACATGGCGACGAATATGTTTAGCGCTGACAATGTCATTATCAGCATGACGATTCCAGTCATTTACATGCTGGAACACACGCTAAACACTATTCGGAGTCAGGGGGTGGGACAACAGGAAGGGGATGAACTACAGGAGGATTCATATCCGCAAGACACAACAACATCACCAAGGTCCAGACGTTCATCATCACCAAGGCGTCAGGCATGGGAGCATGGGGGACAGGGATCAACAAGGGCGCATGGTAGCAGGCGAGATGTTGAGGAAGGTGCAGGAGGACATGAAGAAATGGAGGACGAACTGTCCATGGACATGGAAGACTCAGCAGATGAGGGAGACCTTGGTCAAATTTCAGTTGAAAGAGGTTGGGGGGAGATGTCAGAGGAAGAAAGACCGGTTAGCACCTCTATGCCACAAACACAGCGTGGACTTGGTCCGCATGGCTGCGCAAGACACATGAGTGCCTTCTTGTTGCACTACCTCCAACATGACCCTCGTATTGTCAAAATTAGAAGTGATGATGACTACTGGCTTGCCACACTATTAGATCCCCGGTACAAGTCCAAATTTTGTGACATAATTCCAGCCATAGAAAGGGACGCACGTATGCAGGAGTATCAGCAGAAGCTGTTACTCGATCTTAGATCCGCTTTTCCACCAAACAACCGTGCAGGTGCAGGGAGTGAATCTCCCAGTTGTAACTTGACAAACATGGGACGGTCTCGTCATCTTCAACAGTCTACACGTACCAGTAGGACCGTATCTGGTGCTGGTAACAGCAATTTTATGGAATCTTTTCATAATTTTTTTAGACCCTCCTTTGCAAGGCCACCAGAGACAACAAGTCTGACACATAGTCAACGGCTGGAGAGGATGATACAGGAGTATCTACAAATGAACATCGATGCCATGACTTTGCAAATGGAGCCTTGCTCATTTTGGGCTTCAAATCTAGAAAAATGGCCAGAGCTATCCAGTTACGCCTTGGAGATTTTGTCGTGTCCAGCTGCCAGCGTTGTCTCTGAACGTGTCTTCAGTGCTGCTGGGTGTGTGCTGACAGATAAGCGCACGCGTCTGTCCAGTGACAATGTGGACAGACTGACGTTCATCAAAATGAACAAGTCATGGATCCAGAAGGAATTTACAACCCCCGTGTCATCCTGGGGAGAGTAAATGCTTGTGGATTTGGAATGTGCTTGATGCAAATCAAAACATCCTGTTTGCAACTAGGGCCCAAGTGCTGCCACTGAATGGGTGGGTGTGTGTGGGGCCCAATTTTTTGAAAAAAGGGAGACTCCGCTTGGAGTAACCCTTGCTTGCTGTGTTTTTAAAAGAAGCCAAGATGAACAGAGCTGGGATCAGGAAAGACTTTGCTACCTACCCCGGTGTCATCCTGGGGACGGTTAAGAATAGCGTATTTTTGAATGTGCTTGATGCAAATCTAGCTGTGAAGTGTACAACTAGGGCACAAGTGCTGCCACTGAATGGGTGGGTGTGTGTGGGGCACAATTTTTGGAAAAAAGGGAGACTTCGCTTGGAGTAACCCTTGCTTACATTGTTTTTAAAAGAAGCCAAGTTGAACAAGTCATGGTTCAGCAAAGACTTTATCTACCTACCCCGGTGTCATGCTGGGGACGGTTAATTATGGCGTATTTTTGAATGTGCTTGATGCAAATCAAAACATCCTGTTTGCAACTAGGGCCCAAGTGCTGCCACTGATGGGGTGGGTGTCTGTGTGGCCCAATTTTTTGAAAAAAGGGAGACTCCGCTTGGAGTAACCCTTGCTTGCTGTGTTTTTAAAAGAAGCCAAGATAAACAGAGCTGGGATCAGGAAAGACTTTGCTACCTACCCCGGTGTCATCCTGGGTACGGTTAAGAATAGCGTATTTTTGAATGTGCTTGATGCAAATCTAGCTGTGAAGTGTACAACTAGGGCACAAGTGCTGCCACTGAATGGGTGGGTGTGTGTGGGGCCCAATTTTTTGAAAAAAGGGAGACTCCGCTTGGAGTAACCCTTGCTTGCTGTGTTTTTAAAAGAAGCCAAGATGAACAGAGCTGGGATCAGGAAAGACTTTGCTACCTACCCCGGTGTCATCCTGGGGACGGTTAAGAATAGCGTATTTTTGAATGTGCTTGATGCAAATCTAGCTGTGAAGTGTACAACTAGAGCACAAGTGCTGCCACTGAATGGGTGGGTGTGTGTGGGGCACAATTTTTGGAAAAAAGGGAGACTTCGCTTGGAGTAACCCTTGCTTACATTGTTTTTAAAAGAAGCCAAGTTGAACAAGTCATGGTTCAGCAAAGACTTTATCTACCTACCCCGGTGTCATGCTGGGGACGGTTAATTATGGCGTATTTTTGAATGTGCTTGATGCAAATCAAAACATCCTGTTTGCAACTAGGGCCCAAGTGCTGCCACTGATGGGGTGGGTGTCTGTGTGGCCCAATTTTTTGAAAAAAGGGAGACTCCGCTTGGAGTAACCCTTGCTTGCTGTGTTTTTAAAAGAAGCCAAGATGAACAGAGCTGGGATCAGGAAAGACTTTGCTACCTACCCCGGTGTCATCCTGGGGACGGTTAAGAATAGCGTATTTTTGAATGTGCTTGATGCAAATCTAGCTGTGAAGTGTACAACTAGGGCACAAGTGCTGCCACTGAATGGGTGGGTGTGTGTGGGGCCCAATTTTTTGAAAAAAGGGAGACTCCGCTTGGAGTAACCCTTGCTTGCTGTGTTTTTAAAAGAAGCCAAGATGAACAGAGCTGGGATCAGGAAAGACTTTGCTACCTACCCCGGTGTCATCCTGGGTACGGTTAAGAATAGCGTATTTTTGAATGTGCTTGATGCAAATCTAGCTGTGAAGTGTACAACTAGGGCACAAGTGCTGCCACTGAATGGGTGGGTGTGTGTGGGGCCCAATTTTTTGAAAAAAGGGAGACTCCGCTTGGAGTAACCCTTGCTTGCTGTGTTTTTAAAAGAAGCCAAGATGAACAGAGCTGGGATCAGGAAAGACTTTGCTACCTACCCCGGTGTCATCCTGGGGACGGATAAGAATGGCGTATTTTTGAATGTGCTTGATGCAAATCTAGCTGTGAAGTGTACAACTAGGGCACAAGTGCTGCCACTGAATGTGTGGGTGTGTGTGGGGCACAATTTTTGGAAAAAAGGGAGACTTCGCTTGGAGTAACCCTTGCTTACATTGTTTTTAAAAGAAGCCAAGATGAACAAGTCATGGTTCAGCAAAGACTTTATCTACCTACCCCGGTGTCATGCTGGGGACGGTTAATTATGGCGTATTTTTGAATGTGCTTGATGCAAATCAAAACATCCTGTTTGCAACTAGGGCCCAAGTGCTGCCACTGATGGGGTGGGTGTCTGTGTGGCCCAATTTTTTGAAAAAAGGGAGACTCCGCTTGGAGTAACCCTTGCTTGCTGTGTTTTTAAAAGAAGCCAAGATGAACAGAGCTGGGATCAGGAAAGACTTTGCTACCTACCCCGGTGTCATCCTGGGGACGGTTAAGAATAGCGTATTTTTGAATATGCTTGATGCAAATCTAGCTGTGAAGTGTACAACTAGGGCACAAGTGCTGCCACTGAATGGGTGGATGTGTGTGGGGCACAATTTTTGGAAAAAAAGGGAGACTCCGCTTGGAGTCACCTTGCGGTGTTTTACATGATTTTAGAAGGGCATGCCATGCCTATATCTGTGTCTCATCCTCTTTTTCCTCGTAACGCTGTTTTGTTTTCACATGAGAATTTGTCCTTGTCACTTTCCCATGTGTTTGTGTTGTGTTGTGAGTTGTTTGTCACCTTTTGGACACCTTTGAGGGTGTTTTCTAGGTGTTTTTCTGTGTTTGTGATTGCCTGCCATTGTTTCCTATGCAGTTCGAGTCCGGTTCGACGAGCCGAACTCGAACGGGACCTCCGTTCGGCGAACCGACCTCGAGCCGAACCGGGACCGGTTCGCTCATCTCTACACGAGACGTGCCATAAAACATTTAGCAAGAGGACACGGCCTCATTGATTAACACTGGTGCGAGTGAGATCCGATTTTCTATCTGATCGCACTCGCACATAGAAATCGCAAGTGGAGAAGAGCCCAAAATGAAGCAGTTATCTTAGGTTGGGAGGCAGTCCGACAGTTATTGCGATCCAAATATGGTCCATGTTTCTTTTACGGATGCTTTAATTTGGGGTTAAGCATCTGTGAAGCATGACCATGGATCTCCTGACAAGAACCTCACAGCCTCATAATATAGAGTAGATATTGTAAGGCTATGTTCACACAGAGTTTTCTGAGTAAAGACAAAATCCCTTTCGGCGCTTCCGGAGGATAAATGGATTATCAGTGCAAGTTTGCAACAACTTCAAGAACAAGGGTTTATTAAGGGTTCAATAAAAAACGGACAATTACGGACAACGCGTTTCAGCTAACAAAAGCCTTCATCAGGTGTATTTTACATTGCTGGTATTAAGAAAATCTAATTTATAGACTGATCTGTCTATGTGTATGATGTAGGCGGGTATGAGGAACATGGGTGTGTACTTCCAATTAGATTAGCACTCAACCTCGAAGAGGTAAATGGTGGTCCCTGTGCTGAAATCCTTATATGGATCATGTGCAGGGGCAAGCAAATATTGCTGCCATGCATGAACGACACAATCCATGAATGAAAAAGAACAAAAATTCCAACCGCCAACAAGGAAAATTCTGGCGTTCAAAACAGAGTTTTCTGAGGTAGAAAAATGAAACAGTTTTCATTAAAAACATCAGAAAAGTTTTTTTAATGTTTTTTTTTTACATATATTTATTTTTTTTTTCAGTATTTTTACCTGCTCCAATTCAATGTCAAATTTAGTGCAAATAACACTAGAAATTCCTATAATAAAAGCCTCTAAACAATCTGGTGGGGAAAAAACTGTGAACAGGAATTAGGTTTTAGAGTGTAAAGTAATATGATGTGTATTTAAAGAGAGTTTGAACTTGTTTTTAATGTGGATTTTGCAGCTGATTAGCTTCAACATTTACAAAAAAACCCAATGTGAGACCATACCCTAAGGCGGGGATCCCATTAGCATCTGATGCGAGAGAATCGGATCAGATGCATTATGCTAATGACACATGGCTCAACCTCTGGTTCCACCGTGATCTACTGATTCTCTCACATGTGAGAATATACCTCCCAACATTTGAAGAACAGAGCGGTGAATTTTACGGCGCTTGCAGCATGCTGCAACAAATTTTGTCCACACCCCTTAGCCATATTCATTGCATGTGACTCGCACAAGTATCGGATCGCACTGCTCAGACCAGCGAGCTTCTCTCCTGACAGGAGCGGCTCAGCTGCATGTATTTCAATGGTGCTGAGCTGCTCCTTTCAGGAGAGCAGGTGGATATTCTGGGCAGTGCAATCTGATACTTATGTGACGCCCTGGCCTATCAGGTCGTCACAGGATATTGTGCAACCTGCCCTTTTGCATGGTATCCAATCCTCCTTGGTTACGGGTCCCTGGCCTTTGGTATTGCTAAGAACGAGCTAATTAAAATCCTGGAAACACTTTGCACCACACCCACCAGACACACCAATGGGTAGCCTGAAGGGAATAGGGCCGCCCACTTGGGGGGTTGGTTAGGGAGGGTCAGGAGTGTCAGGAGCAGACAGTTGAGTGAGGAGTAGCATTGGAGGAGGTTGGGAGCAGGGCTTCTTGAGAATACTAGCTGGCAAACGTTGTTCTGGGCCTGGTAGGAGCTGGAACCCCAGTCGCAGGGGATCGTGTCAAGGGGCACGGAACTGCCAAGGAGGGCAGCTGGCGGCCTTGAGCCATCTCCGGGCAGGGGCCAGGGCACGATGGGGTACGCGGACCCTAGGCCAGAAAGTAGCTTCACGCGTCCTGGTAATTTACCCAACGAGGGCGAAGTTTTCAAGAGTCGTCCTCCACCTGCTCCAGAATCGGGGTACTAGCACAACGAGGGGGATAGGACTTTCCCAATATATAGTCCAGCAAATCCCAAGTATGAACCCTGAGAGCAAGCTCACTCTGTTAGCCATACGGGTGAGCGGGACCCGACTAGTTCTATACTAGCAAAGAAGGTGCCAAGGAAAAGGTCACAGGCTAACAAGCAACACCATCGGGCACAGGATCCAGACGTGCTCCCTCCATGCTGCAGCGGTGCTCAGAATTACGGTTTACAAGTTGTCGGTGTCAGCGTTATTGGACGCAGTTCCCCTTTCCTCCCCGACGGTATCCCCTCTCCACTATCACCAAGCCCCGGGGCATTTCTCCCCTACCCACGGAGGGGTTAAACAACTAGCTGCCATCCCATCGCCACCAGGCGCTCACAACAGCAGCGGTGGTATTCCACCTTACGACACACCGTGGGTGGCATCACGAACTCTAAGCACAAAACCCCCTGTATATACCCCACTTTTATTTCGGGTGACCGCACGACCCCTCCCGGATCCGGAGACTTCTTGAGTCACCATGGATCTGGATCCGAGCAGTCTTGGCTGCTGGCGCTGGGGCGGTAGACTTACGTGAGTCACAAGCAAGTGTGACTACACCCTTACGTAGCTTCACTATATGACATGTTGCTTTTTTGTGTCTGTAAGGCCATGTTCATCACATTACATAAATATTGTGTTTTTTGTTTTTGCAGGTGTCTGAACAAAACTACACCATATTAATCTTCTCTGATTATTGCACTTCTGCAGTTTTTATATCTTCTCCCCATTATTTCATGCGTTTTTGGTGCAGATGTGAATGTGCAATTTTAAGTGTTTTTATAGTACAGCTTTGATTCCGCACTTATAAAAGTAACTGCAGTTTTTTCCTGTGTTCTTTTAAGCTCAACATAGAAGTGTCTAGACAAAACAAATATAAAAAAAACCCAGCAGAGTTCAGAGGTGTCTTTTTTATAAGTTTAATAGAGAAAAATAATCAATCACGCCAAGTTTTTACACTATTTACTGATCCTCATAAATAATCTGATCTTTGTGTTCTGCTGGTTGTTACAATTACAGGGACACCAAATATGTCCATGTTATCTGCTGATTTGTGATCTTTATTATTTTATATAAAAAAAGCACTTTAAAAATACATCAATCTATTTTTTTTTTACTTTTAGCAATTTTATTAGAAGAAAAAAAAAATTCTATTTTCCCTGTAGAATACCAGACTTAGAGATGCTGCTCTGTACAATGGAGCTCTATGTCCAGTGTAGTCTGCTTGTAGAGTATAAGGTTGCAATTCAGCTTCATGTATAGACAATCCTCCCTCTGACAGCAGTTGAGCTTGTGGCTCAATAGCTGAGTCTGCTGGTAATGTGGTTGGAAGTTATTGGTTTGAGTCCTGGGGTAATGAAACTTATTTACAAAAATGTTATATTTTGTTCTTTATTACTCATTACTTTATAGTAGTTTTATATGAACAAAAAAATCTGACTATACATATGTAGCTGAATAATCTGCGTCTAGGTTCTCTGTTTGCGCTACAGGTCAAGATTACCAAATCCTTCTATTCCTGTCTGTACATTTAGTGGCTCAATAGTAGAGCTGCTGCCTATGGACAAAGTGTTTATAAACTCATGTGAGGGGTGTATAGGTATATATCACCTTGGCTACTCATTCTGATTATGTTGCTTATGAATAAGCAGTCCTCTTTCTCCGAAACGCGTCAAGGGTAAATATATTCTGCACTTGGTTGGAATTACCTTTTTTTTTATGAATTTAGAATAAAGATTTTTTTTTATTATTACATCGGTGCTGGATCTTCTCTCCTCCCCTCCTCCTCTTGATGAAACGGGTACATTGGCCTTAGAAAGCAGGGTACAGGGGTCAGAATACTCACTGCGGTAGTCGTGGTGCTGGATTAGGTGGAATGAGCAGACACTCACACAGAAGGTATGGTAAATCAAAGTCTCTAGGCACCGCAGTCTCTTCGGGGGGAGCCCGTCAAGGTCCCGCTCCCACCAGTGTCACTTGGTAAGTCCGAATCCCTGCCTCCGTGCATAAATTGATTGACCGTTGTGGCCCCTCGGCTTGAAGCTTTCGGGGCCCCGCTACCCATGTGTATGGCAGCTGTGCTCTTGATGGCTGATGGGATTTCAGTGGGTTGTGTAGTTTGGAGAGCCCTATCCCCCGCGTTGTGCTGATGCCTTCAATCTCTGATCTCTTGGGGACAGTTCATAAAGAAACTATCCTCCACAGGTTAATTATCAGGTTGCGTAAAGCATCTCCCTGATCTATGGTCCAGTACCACGTCGTGCTCGGTACCAGTCCGGTTACTGGACTTCTGGTGCCGACTGTTCTCCAGAACTAAGTCTATTACACCCTCTCCAATACCCTGCGACCGGGTTTCCGACTCCTGTGGTCCCGGACCACAGTCTGTGACCCAACCTGTCGCCTCCCTGGGAGCTCCAACTCCCTAGCTCCTCACTCTTTGAGGGCTAACTCTCAACTCCTTGTCTCCCCTCCCACCAGTCTGCCTGACCTCTAGGTGGGCAGCCCTGCTCCATCCTGACCAACCCACTGGTGTGTCTGTACAAGTCTGGTGTGAGGTGTGGTTGGGATTTGTAGTGCAGGTTTTAGTGACATTGTTGATGGGAACCTGGAACCATGGGGCATAGGCCCTGCACCCTGGGAGGCAGGATTCAGTTCCCTTTAGCACCCTGATGTAGTCAGGGGCGCTACACAGTCAGCCCCCCAGGCCTCCATCTATCATGCAGCCAGCCCCCCAAGGCATTCATGTATCATGCAGCCAGCCCCCCCAGGCTTCTATCTCATGCAGCCAGCCCCCCAGGCCTACATCTATCATGCAGCCAGCCCCCCCAGGCTTCCATCTATCATGCGGCCAGCCCCCCAGGCCTCCATCCATCATGCAACTAGCCTTCCCTCGCCTCCATCTATCATCCAGCCAGCCCCCCCAGCCCTCCATTTATCATGCATCCAGCCACCTCAGGCCTCTAGCTATCATACAGCCAGCCCCACCAGGCCTCCATCTATCATGCAGCCAGCCCCCCAAGCATCCATCTATCATGCAGCCAGCCCCACCAGGCCTCATCTATCACTCAGCAAGCCCCCAAAGCCTCCATCTATCATGCAGTTAGCCCCCCGAGGCCTCCATCTATCATGCAGCCAGCCCCCCAGGCCTCCATCTATCATGCAGTCAGCCCCCCCAGGCCTCCATCTATCATGCAGCCAACCCCCCAGGCCTCCATCTATCATGCAGCCAACCCCCTCAGGCCTCCATCTATCATGGAGTGAGCCCCCCAGGCCTCCATCTATCATGCAGCCAGCCCCCCTAGGCCTCCATTTATAATGCTGCACCCCCAGGCCTCCATCTATAATGCAGCCCCATAGACTTCCATGTATCATGCAGCCCCCCAGACCTCCATCTATCATGCAGCCAGCTCCACCAGGCCTCCATCTATCATTCAGCTAGCCCCGCAGGCCTCCATCTATCAAGCAGCCAGCCCCCCCCCGGTCTCCATCTTTCATGCAACCAGCCCTCCCAGGCCTCCATCTATTATGCAGCCAGCCCCCCAGGCTTCTATCTATCATGCAGCCAGCCCCCAGGTCTCCATCTATCATGCAACCAGCCCTCCCAGGCCTCCATCTATCATGCAGTCAGCCCCCCTAGGCCTCCATCTATCATGCAGCCAGCCCCCCAGGCTTCCATGTATAATGCAGCACCCCCAGGTCTCCATCTATAATGCAGACCCATAGACCTCCATGTATCATGCAGCCCCCAGGCCTCCATGTGTCATGCAGCCAGTCCCCCAGGCCTCCATGTACTCACTGATTTTTTTTTTAAAAAAACACAAGTACTCACCTCTCTCCTCCTTCCACCGCTGCTCTGTCCTCACTTCTCTCCTTGTTTCACTGCTGCTCCTGTCAGCATCCTACTGTCCTGCGCTCTGTCCAGTTGCCCAGAAGTGACGTCACTGCACAGGCACAGGGGGAGAATGATGAAGCATGGAGCAGCGCAAGCCGCTCGATGCTTTGTCGTTGCTGTGTGCGATGATGGGGAGGCGGGCGGCACCGGGTCATATAGCGGCCGCGTGGTCTGCGACAGAACAGTGCAGCTCCTCTCTCACAGAAAGGAGATGACTGCTGATCTGCAGGGTGACCACGGGCCCCAAACCTGCCGGGCCCAGTCGCAATGGCGACCTCTGTGACCGTGGTAGTTACACACCTGGATGTGATACTCGCTGCCAATCATAGCATGCTGCAATTTATTTATTTTTTCCTCAGCCAGATTACAGCTATGGAAAAACTCGACGATGAACTGAACACTTCCTCATTGAATAACATTAGGTATAATTGTAATGCAATTTTTTTTTTTATCACATTGCACTGTCTTTATTTATATGTAAGTGGGAGTGAGGCCTAAAAGTGTGTTCACACTGCTTTTTTCCCTGCTTTTATAAGCAAAAATAGCTTCACACACAAAAAAAAAGAAAATACACTAAAATTGCTCAAAGGAATAAATGCATTCATTTTTTATGCAAAAGCAACCTGCTGTCGCACAGGTTTTTGAGCTTCTTTTAAACACTCAGGCTTTTAAAAGAGGAATATAAATGAGCATTTTTAATCCTAGGTTTTGTCTGGTGAGGCCGGAGTCACACTTGCAAGTGCCTCGCGAATCTCTCATCACATCACCCGGCACGGCTGCAAACTCTCCTGACAGGAGTGGGTCAGTTGCATGTATCTCTATGCAGCTGTTGCATTTGCAACATTTCAATAAAATGCAATATGTGGTGATCACATCTATCCAAAAATTGTATTGGTAAAAACGTCTTTTTTTTAACGATTTCTGCGGGGGTTTTCACCAAATAATTAAAAAAACTATACACTCACCGAAGCTCTCACCTGAGCTCAACCCGGCCTGTCTGCAGCTCTCATGAACTGAACCGCAATCGCAAGGGAATCATTAGGTGCTCACAGTTTAGTCCTGCAAACCTAGAGTTCAGTCCAGGCTGCACTCCAGAGCTCAAGTGAGAGCTCTGGAGTTCAGTGCAGTTCAGTGCAGGTAACCGCGGCCAGGACTGGTATTACTGGAGATTCCTCCGGTAGCCAATGAAATGTGGAACAATCCTACACAGAAACGTATTTTCTTTTGTTAAATTATATCCAATTTGCCTTTTTTTCCTCTGATTTTTTTTTTTTTTGTTGTTCCAATGCACAGAAAGGAAATAAACATGTATATGACAAAACGTGTAATTGCAATAATTTTCTGAGAGTACTACTGCATTTTCTGAAATGATTTCAATTGTGTCAACACTTTCGGCCATGACTGTATATAGTGAAAAGTTTGTGATCAAATCTTCAATGATGAGTTCAAGAATCAGCATGACAGGAAAGAAATTCCAAATTATCAAACAGATGTAAGGCTCAATCACACAGGGCTGAGAAAAAATTCAAAGAATGTTATAGCAAATTATATAGAAAAAACTTAAGGGTGCTTTACACGCTGCGATATCGCTAATGATATATCGTCGGAGTCACGTCATTAGTGACGCACATCCGGCGCCGTTAGCGACATCGCAGCATGTGACACCATGGAGCGACTATCAAAACGTGAAAAATCGTTGCTCGTTGACACGTCGCTCCTTTTCCAAATATTGTTGCTTCTGCAGGTACGATGTTGTTCGTCGTTCCTGCGGTAGCACACATCACTATGTGTGACACCGCAGTAATGATGAACATCTCCTTACCTGCGTCCACCGGCAATGAGGAAGGAAGGAGGTGGGCGCATGTTCCAGCCGCTCATCTCCGCCCCTCCGCTTCTATTGGACGGCTGCCGTGTGACGTCGCTGGGACGCAGCACGAACCGTCCCCTTAGAAAGGAGGAGGCTCATCGGCCAGAGCGACGTCTCTAGGCAGGTAAGTAGTGTGACGGGTGTTAGCGATGTTGTGCACCACGGGCAGCGATTTGCCCGTGACGCACAACCGATGGGGGGCGGGTACGCTCGCTAGCGAAATCGCAGCGTGTAAAGAGGCCTTTAGTGTCTAATCTATACCAGAGGATTGGAGAGTATGCAACGTCCAGATCTGCTTGGATTCCTTTAGGGCAAAGAGGCAACTCATTTCCACCCTGAAGATCCAAATGGATATGATCAATTCCCTTTATACGGAGCCCATAGGGATCCCAGGAGTGATACATTTTATTATGTTTTGATACAAGTTGCCTTGTGTTGCAGCAGCTATGATTTCTCTCATGTGCTGTCATGCTCTAACCTGAAAAGCATGTGGTAAGCCCTAGGTGTATTTTAGAGCATGGGAAAATCGCATGATAAATAACCATGCTTGTTGAACATGTGATGGCTTGTGTAATCATATATTATTATTATTTATTATTATAGCGCCATTTATTCCATGGCGCTTTACAAGTGAAAGAGGGTATACATACAACAATCATCAACAGTACAAAACAGGCTGGTATAGGAGGAGAGAGGACCCTGCCCGCGAGGGCTCACAGTCTACAGGGAATGGGTGATGGTACAATAGGTGAGGACAGAGCTGGTTGCGCAGTAGTCTTCTGGACTGAGGGCTATTGTAGTTTGTTGTTTTGCCATTTGATTAAAGTCTTTTGCTTTTTCAAAATTGTGGCAAGCAACGCACTTGCCACATGGAGTGCAGCACAAAAAATAATATGTGTTTGTAGTATTAGAATAAACTATTTTTGTTTTATTTTGGTAAATAGTAAAAATCGTCTCATAGATGACGGGAGCATTGAGCTGTAACCAGTGGTTGGGAAAGTAGATATTGTTTCAAGGTTGATCGTCTCATAAAGTTGGCTAAGATATCATCCATTATTTTCCACTGAGAATGGTACTGTGTAATGATTCCTATCATGTTGACGTCTGTTGGCTTCCTGGAAGGGTATACTCATTCATGGCAATGGGAGTTATTAGCTAGGTTGTATGCACATTAAATACTCCTCTTGCTATATCCTCAAAACCATCATAGTGGAAAAATCTATTGCTTTTGTTCTTTTTGATAAGGAAATCTAAAATATCAATTTGGTGGTATTCAAAGTTACACGATAATTGTATATTTATTTCAGTAGAGCTGAGTAATAGGAAAAAAAAAGAGTGCCAATCATTGGTTGCCAGTCCAAATCCTTTTGTTCTGGTCCTTTTGACATATGACTCAGCATACTCACTAGAGAACTTGACATGTTGTGGATATGAAACACGCTCCGCAGGTCAGTAACGCTGTGTAAGAAAGAAGCGCAGTGACAGGAGATGTCTGGAAATCCCATCCACTTTGATGGAACTGTGAGATGCTGTAAATATACACCATAAAAATATCATTGTGTGAACATAACCTAAATTGCTGAGGATGTAGTCACATATTTTTTGGATTCCTACAATATAGCAAATTGCTACTCAATTCTGTAGGTGAAAATCTTCTAAATATCCAGTAGATGGAGCTAGATGATTGTAAAACCTTTACTGAACACAAGGTTTGGATCACACAGTCCCCACTGGCTTGTTTCAAGAGTATTAATGGTTCTATTTCTATGTATGCTCTACATGGTTATAGTGGCATAAATAGAGAAGACAGTAAAGCTCCTCGGACGTGAAAGGCTGTGGCAGACACAGATTGTGATCAGTTGTTTTTGGAGTGAATTTACTACGACAAATTTCCACAAGAATCACAATAAAAAATGCTGAGAAGACTTTCAATTCATGTCAATATTAATCCTTTTAGTTGTAGAGGTTTTTTTTTAAGTTGTTTCCACTTCAGGTTTTGAAAAACTCCTGATGAGAAAAGAGAAAGTGCATGTGACTTCTGCGAGAGGATCCCGATGGAAAAGTGTCCAGAATATGCACTGTATAGTCATAGGCTGGGAAAAGTTCAGGGAAAGAAATCCTTTAGGGTATGTGCCCATGGAGCCTTTTCAGCCGGAGTACCTGCAGGAGTTTTCAAGCAGAAGACACTTCAGGAAAACATTGGTGGTGTTTTGTCTAAAGTATCTTTTTTGTTTTTTTTGGCTTCCTCTCAGTTGATTTATTGCTGTTTTTGTTTATTTAACTTGTATGTTTAAAATAGTGAGTTATTAACTTTTAACCACTTTGCTGCTTTGGAAAACCTGAAGCAGTTAATGGAAGCTTATAACACATAATGTGAATTTGCTTTTACATTGCAGAGCAAACGATCATTCTTTATAGCGTTTTTTCATTGTTTTGAATCTGGCTTATAAAAGTGTAACCATCTGAGATTGTGTGCACATACCTTTATGTTGTGTTAAGGGTATGTTCATATCACGTGTAATTTAGGCAGATTCTGCCCGAAATCCACCTGTTAAACGTTGCAAATAGACTCAATAAAATGAACATCATACACAGCAAAGTCAAGGAGGTAAAAAGGATACTGCTGTGCACATATACCATTTTATGTCACGTCTCTCAACCTCTACAGAGTTAAGAAACCCTCAAGAGGTTAATAGAAGTGACTTGCTCATACTTGAAAGTATAGATTGACAGCAGTCGATGTTGGAATCGTCACAAGAATGAGGACAACCCACCAATGAAGCTGCTTTAGGTCACCTTCACATGTCAGTGATTCTGGTACGTTTGTTGTGGTTTTATGGTGTGAGCCATAAAACACATACCAGAAAAACATGTACATTTAAAATAAAAAGCTTTTTAAACTCCCCTGCCCCAGCGATGCAGTCTCCGGCCGCTGCTGCCTATGCATCCAGGCTGGCTAATTATGCTCATACATACGCACTGCACAGCTGACCCAAAAGTAGCTGCAGAGTGGAGACAGCGGTGGCCGAACACAGCAGCCAGAATACTTCAGCACCACGGACAGCAGCAGCATGGACAGGTGAATATAAGTGCCTGATCCCTGTGTATTATCACAGATAGCAAACAGAGATCACGCGAGTGCCATAATCACGGCACACGAGGGGACATACGCTCCTTTATCATGTCAGTGAAAAATGTATGTGTTTTTCACTGACGTGTGAAAGAGGCCTTAGGAAAATGACCAACATTTTCAAGAATTGGCTCTGCTGTGAAAACTTGGCAGTGCCCTGGTATCTAAAAGACACAGTGTGCACATATCCAAGACACTAAGCGTTTCCTGCAGTCAATTTCAGTTGAAAAAATGGTGGTGTTTGAGTGCCTAAAATAAGCCAAATAGTATGCTCACACCAAGTTATATTATGAGGATTCAGAAGTGGATCCACTCCAAAGTCCACATGAAGTACTTTTTGAATACTCTTTCTATTGATTTCAATGGAGATCCACTTTGTTGCTTATACAAGTTTTTTTAAGCATTTTGTTTCTGACATATTTTAGAAATCTCAGCGCATGTCACTTCTTTGATGTAGATCGCTTGTGGAATTTGCTTTAAATGTAACGCTGTCAAGTCAAAAGAGTGTAAGGTTGGAATCACACTTGCGAGAGACTCGCGCGAGTCTCACAACACATCACCCGGCACGGCCTGCTGCTCTCCAGACAGGAGCATCTCAGCTGCATAGGAATACATGCAGCCGAACCGCTCCTGTCAGGAGAGTGTTTGGCCGTGCCGGGTGATGTGATGTGAGACTCTCGCAAGTCCCTCGCAAGTGTGACTCCGACCTAAAAAAAATGGATGAAAAAACTACATCAAAACCACTTCAAAAATAAAAACTCCTAAAAAAACATAAAAAATTGTCAGTTACTGACAATTACTATTACTATTGGATGCTTGTGTTTGTAGACCTTCGGATGTTCATGTTTGCAACTATCACATTTTTCTAGAACTAAGTTGGCACCAAAACACCAAAGTAATTAATGAAATTTTGTAGGCAGAATTCTTCATAAATTTTGGAGGAGATTGAGCTTCGAATTCCACTTATTGCATTGTAATAATTGAAATTTGTGGTTACAATCTTTTGTAATTTGGGCTCATAAATGAATGCTTAAGGGCATGTGCGCACGTTGTATTTTTTTATGTATTTCCGCAGGGTTTTGAGCTGCAGCGTTTTAATGCAAAATTGCATGCGTTTTGATTTCCAAGCAAAGTCTATGGGAAATAGGACTTTCTTGTGCGCACGATGCTTTTAAAAACGCTGCATTTTTGTTGACAAAAGTTTGTCAAAATCTCTGCGTTTGAAGAAGCAACATGTCAATTGTATTTGCCATTTTGGCAGTGTTTTGCTAACATTGAAGTCAATGTGAATTATCAAAACGCATCCTAAAAGAAAATTCTGGCGTTTTACATGCTTTTTTGATGCTTAACGCATGCTTTTTTGACAAAATCAAAGCCTGCGTTTTTGACATTATAGTGAGGGCAAGCAGTTTCTAATTGCCCTCACATCCATTCCGACTTTAAAAAATGACTGAAACAATACTTTTAGTTTATTTTGATCATAATTATTCAATTGCTTTAATAATTTTTGGTAAATTATCATTATAGTGTACGATTTAAAGATTATTAATTTAGATTTTTTTCAATTTTTTCCTACTGTTTGAATGTGCAAACTTTATTTAGTAGTGTATTTGTGTTGAAAACGCATCTCAATTTAAGCACTGAAACTGCATGTAAAACGTGGTCAAAACGCGGCAAAATTGCTATAAAAACGCATGCATATTTCCTGCATTTATGTGGTCAAAACCAAATTTGTCAATGACAAATTCTGCCAGAGGATGCGCTCATTTCTGCAAGGTACTGAACGCAACGTGCGCACGTGGCCTTAGGGGTACTTTGCACGCTGCGACATTGCAAGCCGATGCTTGCGATGCTGAGCGCGATAGTACCTGCCCCCGTCGCAGCAGCAATATCTTGTGATTGCTGCCGTAGCGAATATTATCGCTACGGCAGCTTCACATGCACTCACCTGCCCTGCGACGTCACTCTCGCCAGCGACCGGCCTCCTTCCTAAGGGGGTTGGTCGTGCGGCATCACAGCGATGTCACACGGCAGGCGGCCAGTAGCAGCGGAGGGGCGGAGATGAGCAGGATGTAAACATCCCGCCCACCTCCGTCCTTCCTCATTGCAGCCGGGACGCAGGTAGGAGATGTTCCTTGCTCCTGCGACTTCACACACAGCGATGTGTGCTGCCGCAGGAACGAGGAACAACATCGTACCTGTCGCTGCACCGGCATTATGGAAATGTCGGACCCTACATCGATGATACGATAACAACGCTTTTGCGCTCGTTAATCGTATCAAAAAGGATTTGCACACTACGATATCGACTGCGACGTCGGATGTGCGTCACTTTCGATTTGACCCCACCGACATCGCACGTGCGATGTCGTAGTGTGCAAAGTACCCCTTAGACTTTTTATAAGAACTCACCCTGTGGCCTAATTGAGATGTCCATGAATTGCATTCATGTTCCATCCAAGTTTATATTTATTTTTTCAAATGTGAAAATCACTGATGAAATACAGATGGTAAAAATTGACACTGACCAAACACTGATGAAAACTGGATCTAAGACACTGATAAAACTTGGACTCTTTTTTCTTAATGATGCTTAAGACATCATTTGCGTAGCAGTATATGGGTGGTATTTTGCATCAGTATTTGGCTTCTTTCATACAGCAGTATTTATTTCAGTATTTGTAAGCAAAAAACAGGAGAGGGTCCAAAATACAAAACTGTTGCAAATCTCTAGTTGTCACTTTTACAAATACTGATGCTAAATATTGATCATACTACAAGTTATGTAAATGTGGCTTTTGTTAGCCAAAATCACAAGTAGAGTTTATAGAAAGAAAGATTTGCCCTTCATCTGTGTTATTCTGTCTGCCCTGATTTTGTCTTACAAATAGTGAAGAAAAAACTGACCCAAATATGAAAGAGGCTTAAATCATAGAGTTTGTGGAAGAATAATCATGTCATAGCTCCCAACTGTTCCTAATTCAGTGGCACTGTCCAAATTTGAGATTGTAGTCCCTTTATGTAAGGGCTTTGTCCCGACTTCCGCTTACTCTTTTCTTCTCTTGGCGTGTTCATCGCTCCTTAGCTCCTTCTCCTTCGGGAGGGGCCAGCATCTCTGCTCTATACACTTTTACAAAAATTAAATAAACAATTATTTTCTTTTGATTTGGAAATTGAACCCACAACCTGTATGATTGCAGGCAGCAGCTAAAAGGATGAGCCACTGTATTCAGAGACAAGGTTGGGAGGATTTTGTATACTTGAAGTGACATTGCAGGTTCTGAAATCATGGGCAGATTATACTGGTACATAGCGCTACATGTGTATATAGCAGAGTATTTCTTTGTACCTGTAATCTACAGGGAAAATAGAAGTCAATTTTTTTCACCCTATAAAATTACCAAAAAAAATGAAAATTGCAATAATGATATTTTTAAGCATTTTTTAAATGAACATCACAAAACAGCAAATAACATGGACATATTTAGTCTCTCAAGAGAACCAACAACCTGTATCACTGCAGGCAGTAGCTAAAACTGTTAGCCATGTCCTACACTTACAATTATTGGAGAATTTTCTATATTTGAAGCTGCATAGGAGTATTTGAACTCAAAGGCAGATTATAATGACAGCTAGAGATACATTGTATTTTGCAGTATATTTCTATGTACCTGTATTCTAGAAGGGAAAAAAATTGCATTATTGTTTTTTTTTCTCCATTAAATTAAGAAAAAAAAATAAAAATTGAATGCTGAGGTAATGAAATTGCTGCCTTTTTCTTAAACATTGTTATTGCTTCATGTGCAGACAATCTTCTCTAATTATTTTGCGTTTGCTGTGTTTTTTTAAAATGTGGTTTCTCCTTTCTCTCATACGTTTTTTGTTGTAGATGTATACATGGACACCGGAAGGTAAGAGTTTCACGTGCCATCAGGTATAATTGATTAGACTAGAGTCTTATGAATCGATCCGCTCATCTCTAGCCATAATGGGACAGTCCCATGCAGTGTGCTGAATGTTCTTCATTGCCACCTCCCCGTATGATATCTTCGCCTGCCAGGGTAGAAAGAAATGGTAAAAGGGTGGTGCTTGGAGTTTTTCTAGGAGCAAGGTCAATATTTGCTGCAGCACTCATAGCTCAACGCATATTTTGTCCGTCTTTCTTTTCTGTAAAAGTTGGAAGGTATGATTATGATAAGATTTACTTAAGAGCTTAGCTGACCACATGCGGATCCCACAGTATAAAAGTGTTGTGGTTAATGAGACAATGCCTTGACCACATCTCGCTTTAACTTACAACTGGTAAGTTATGTTATCCAAGTACTTATAGTCCTATTTAGTCAGATTGGGCACTCTGTACTTTTATCATTACCTATTGTAGGACTTAAACTTGGCCCTCAAGAGTTGTTATTGAGTTCTGTGTGGATTTGACAGTGAAAAAGTGCTGCATGATGAAGCCGATATATACCAGGTGGTATTTTGCTTGAAGCCTGAAAGCTATTAATTTAAATGCTATAAAAATAAAAAACATGATAATCAATCCTAGAAATCTATGGACATAGTTGTACTTACAAGGATATTTCTTGAGATATACCAGGCGTCCACTGCGAGCATAGTCTAAGACCGGTTTTGGGCATCTGCAAAACACAAATTACAATGCCTTGTTTTCTGCAAAACACAAATTACAATGCCTTATTTTCTGCCTTACGATAAATTGCCTCTTGGGCAGAGATAAGAACGTTAACCCGTACGTTGGGTTGAGTTCTGTAATCTCAACAAGGACTGAGTTTCATGAATGTGTGAAGTAAGCATGAGTTCAGTCTAGGGACCCAATGAGCGGTTCACTGTGACATGGTAGTGGGCTTCTTACAGTCTCAAGTACCTCATGTTCAGTTTTGGAAATTTTTGCCTACCAGCATTGGATAAATGTATGACTTTTGAATTTACAGTCCTTGTCTTTTTTTCTATGGCATTACTGTCCCCTCTTTCTTTTGTTTTACATGGACCAGCACTCCTCCCATTTGACTCAGGTGTTTTTAAATTAGTAGAGAGACTGCAAGAGAGGTCTGCCTTTATTTACTCTCATCGCAGAGTCTGAGAACCTGTGGACGGTGAGGTTTTATATATCTATTCACTAGGTGTTGGTGTTGCTGTGGTACGGTGCTTGTGGTACTGTGGTAGGCTGGAGTCATGGGGATGCAGCCTTACAGTATGGGGGCTGTGATGCACCAGGTCAGCTGGCTTGCTGGTGCATCGCGGTTGTGATGTTGATTTGCACACAGCATCACACCTTTTAGGCTAGGGACCCACTGAAAGGTTGTCCGTGACTAAGAACCTCATATTCAGTTTTGTAAATTTTGCCTTGCGGCATTAGATCAATGTATGATTTTTGGGTGTTTGGTCCATGTCTTTTTTTCTACAGTTCTGGTTTATTTAGCTACAGTGAAAACCTGAGGGCAAGGAATGGAGATCCACAGGACAAGGTCTTACTAAGCATAAGTAATGTTCTTATGTCGCCCAGTCCAAAAACACTATTAAGGCCACTTTCACTTATCCTTTCTATCTCTCATATGTTAACGATTCATGTGCTGGCCCCATTTTTGTCTCTGTGTCAGTTTTTAAAACACTTGTTAAATCCGTTTTTTCATGTATTAAAAAAAAATTTGCTTTTCCTACTCATTAAAGAGTAAAATGCGGAGGGTGTGCAGATGACATCCATGGGATATTTTTTCTTTCCCAGGGTCATTGACTTGCATTTATGAGTTTTGGGGATCTGCAAAAAAATGTAGATATGTCATAGTTTGATCCATAGGTGAAAGTATGACGCATCTATTTTTTTTTTGGGGGGGGGGGGGGGGGTAATCCGTCTGCAAAATTAAAGGACAAATGAAATTGCGCATTCAATGTCATGTGTGTCTGTGATTTATTACAGCTTTCATTTTCTCCAAAAGTTTATTTGCAGAAAGACATTTCCAACTTTCAAGGTTCTAAGCCTGAAATATAACATGGTGGTTAAGAACTCTCTGAGCAACATAAAGTTATAACACATTAATAACTAATTTAGGAGATTAGGCTGAAGACTTTTTACTATTTGATCACCAAGCAGATTATTTTCAGTATCCCATTACAAATGTGCTTTAAAGTATTTTATAAGCTGATAAAAAAGCATATTATGATATTACTACAAAGTCACAGATTAGCTCTGTGCCCTTCATTTGTAAGCATTAACTTTCTTTTTACGCTTTCTTCGCGGCATGTCCTAATGCGCATTGAAAAATCTATTAGAAGTTACCTATGAATTTTCCACGCCAAAGTATTTCACCATTGACCAATTATGACCAAAATCTAATTACTGTTTTGCATGGAGGTGCAGAGTGACTCATGGTTATCTTTCTTTCACACATGTGAATAGATGAGCTCAAAGCATTTACAGAGCCATTTTATTCATATTAGTGTATGTAGAATTATGGCATGGAAAATGAGGGCACAACGATGCCCGTGTGAGATGTTCATCAGTTTAAAGTGGTTTGTACAGAGATAATGGAAATTAATGTTATATATGTTAACCATTACCGCATTTTAAGGACTAATACTGTGCTGCCTAGTGGTATGGACACATTTTGAGCCTGTTATGCCTGCCTTGAAATTTATCGAGAAACTAAAATTTGATTTTACTTTAGTTTCCTTTCAGGACTATGACAAGTCAGAAGCTCAACTCATGAAGCTTTAACCACTGGAGGTGAATCTACGGAGACCACTTTAACTACTGGAGGTGAATCTATGGAGACCACCTTTTACCACTGGAGGTGAATCTATGGAGACCACCTTAAACCACTGGAGGTGAATCTACGGAGATCACCTTTATCCACTTTAGGTGAATCTACAGAGGCCACCAAGAGCGTCTGAACTCTTTCCATAACTCCCATAGAAGCAAAATTAGGTCATGGAAAAGGGCACTTTTGGTTGCCTCTATAGCTATATCTTCAGTGGTCGAAGCCTAGACACAGTTAGGGTAAGTTCACACAGTGCGTTTTTCGCGGCGTTTTTGCGCAGTTTTCGGGTGCATTTTTGCTCAGAAAACTGCATGACTTTGCTTCCTCAGCAAAGTCTATGAGTTTTCATTTTTGCTGTCTGCACACAGCGTTTTTTTCAGCTGCGTTTTTGTGGTGCCACAAAAACGCAGCATGTCAATTATTCCCGCGTTTTTCACTGCGCTTTTCATCCATTGAGTTCAATGGGATGTTGAAAGACGCAATGAGAAACGCAAATAGCTGTGTTTTGGTGCATTTCTAAGACCAAAAACGCAGCTATAAACGCAGGAGGTGGGTAGTAAAGTGACGTGTACAGGAAGAGGATTCCTTCTGTCAGTATATACAGAAGCGTGAATCCTCCCGGTACCGTCACCGCCGCTTCCACCTCCCGTCCTGTGCATGTATGCTGCCGTGCGGCGCCATGTACAGGCAGGAGGTGAAAGCGGCTGCGAAAACAAAAGTTAACAGTAGAAAAAAAAAAAAAAGTTATACTCACCTGTCTGCAGACTCCCGATGCCATGCCTGCTCCCATCTCCTCTCACGGTATCGCCACCCCCGCTCCGGCTGTGTGCAGACGGCCGGGAAACCTCCGATGGAGGCAGGACCTGGCGATGGATCACCTGATGCAGTCACCTGACGCATAAGGTGATCGTAAGTATCGCGGTGACGCGGGCACCCGGCCGGTATCAGCGGATGCGTCAGGAGACTTCATCCCTGATTATAATTGCTCAGAAGGAATAATTAGAAGTGCAAAGGTATAAAGCTACGGAAAAAACTTCTAAAATACAATACTTTTTTAATAAGTTAAAAAAGGGGAAACCCCAACATTTCAATATCAATAATACACAATACCACAATACCCAAATGGAAAAAGCAAAGGAGGGGCCTGGCCCTTAGGTAGCCCTTGATCTCCCCCTACCTTGCTGCGGAGGTCGGCACCCTAAGGCCTGCGCAGTTTGGCGCCCCCGCTCACCGAAGACTATCCCTCCGGGCCCTAATCTGACCCTGGCAATCTGGGAGGTGATAATTTACTAGAAGAAAGGAATTTTTTCAAATTGAACCAACAATAGATTTAAGGAATGTAAATCAAATACACTATGACCAATATAATTAAACTGGAAACATAGTAGGGTACAATCACCCAGTAAGGAATCACCCGTCAAAACCTGATGACTCCAACCAGAAACACCCGACGCGTTTCCAGTTTAATTATATTGGTCATAGTGTATTTGATTTACATTCCTTAAATCTATTGTTGGTTCAATTTGAAAAAATTCCTTTCTTCTAGTAGATTATCACCTCCCAGATTGCCAGGGTCAGATTAGGGCCCGGAGGGATAGTCTTCGGTGAGCGGGGGCGCCAAACTGCGCAGGCCTTAGGGTGCCGACCTCCGCAGCAAGGTAGGGGGAGATCGAGGGCTACCTAAGGGCCAGGCCCCTCCTTTGCTTTTTCCATTTGTGTATTGTGGTATTGTGTATTATTGATATTGAAATGTTGGGGTTTCCCCTTTTTTAACTTATTAATAAAGTATTGTATTTTAGAAGTTTTTTCCGTAGCTTCATCCCTGATTACCGGCAGCTGCTGCAGCGATCGGACGGGATCAGACTCCCGCCCCATCGCTCCAGGAGCTGCCGGTAATCAGCACATAAGTGAGTATTATTTTATTTTTTTTGCACCGATGCATCTGCTGATTGTATAAACGGCTTTTATACAATCAGCTGATGTGTGATGTGCTTCAGCTCCTAGAACCTGACACATCATCTGATCGCTTTGCCTTCCAGCAAACCGATCAGATGATATTGGATCCGGATTGGACGGCGCGGGACCCTGACCCAGGATTACTGCGGAGGGGGGGTTCTTTATTTCAATAAAGATGGAGTCACTAATTGTGTTGTGTCTTATTTCTAATAAAAATATTTTTCTGTGTGTTGTGTTTTTTTTTTATTTTTACTAGAAATTCATGGTGGCCATGTCTAATATTGGCGTGACACCATGAATTTTGGGCTTAGGGCCAGCTATACAGCTAGCCCTAACCCCATTATTACCCAGCGAGCCACCCGGCATCAGGGCAGCTGGAAGAGTTGGATACAGCACCAGAAGATGGCGCTTCTATGAAAGCGCCATTTTCTGGGGTGGCTGCAGGACTGCAATTCACAGCGGGGGTGTCCAGAAAGCATAGGCACCCTGCACTGTGGATTCCAATCCCCAGCTGCCTAGTTGTACCCGGCTGGACTCAAAAATTGGGCGAAGCTCACGTCATTTTTTTTTTAAATTATTTCATGAAATTGATGAAATAATTTAAAAAAAAAAGGGCTTCCCTATATTTTTGGTTCCCAGCCGGGTACAAATAGGCAGCTGGGGGTTGGGGGCAGCCCGTACCTGCCTGCTGTACCCGGCTAGCATACAAAAATATGGCGAAGCCCACGTCATTTTTTTTGTTTGGGGGGGGCAAAGAAATCCTGCATACAGTCCTGGAAGGAGGATGCTGAGCCTTGTAGTTCAACAGCTGCTGTCTGCTCTCCTGCATACACTATTGGATGGAGGATGCTGAGCCTTGTAGGTCTGCTCCCCCTGACTCTCCCTCAAGCATACAGTCCTGGATGGAGCATGCTGAGCCTTGTAGTTCTGCAGCTGCTGTCTGCTCTCCTGCATACACTATTGGATGGAGTATGCTGAGCCTTGTAGTTCTGCAGCTGTCTGCTCTTCTGCATACACTAGTGGAGAATGAAGAACACATTGAAGAAGCCATCAGACCTTTTTTTTGTTCACTGATAAAAAACGCATAAAGACGCAGTGAGCAATAACACAGCAAAACGCAGCAAAAAAACGCACCAAATCGCGGCAAAACGCGTGCGTTTTTTGCCGCGGGTGCGTTTTTGTGCAGTTTTTGCTGCAAAAAACGCACACAAACGGAGCGTCAAAAAAACGCAGTGTGTGAGCCTAGCCTTATTCCTTTCTAAACCACCACACACTCAGGCAAGAATAACCCTATATTAGGAAAGAGTCCAGGAACTGAAAGATGTCCCTCTCTCTACTAATATGTGAGGGATTTCCACAAAATTGTGGATTTAATCAACTGAACCTGTAGCATAAGACTGCTGTCACACATCCGGTTTTTGCTGAGCGGCACAATACGGCGCTTTGCAGAAAAAAACGCAGCCGTTTTTTTTTGCCGCCGGTTGCGTTTTTTCCCGCATAGACTTGCATTAGCGCCGTATTGTGCCGCATGGCCTTGCGTTGCGTCCAGTTTTTGCCGGATGCGGCATATTTAGCCCATGCGGTGGCTGGATGGAACGTTGCCTGGCATGTTTTTTTGTGCGGCAAAAAAAAACGCATCACGCCGAATCCGGCGAGATGCGGCGCGATTTACAATGCAAGTCTATGGATGCCGGATGTGGCGTCCTGCGGCAAAAACCACATCTGGCCGCTGGATGTGGTTATTTGCACTGCGCATGCTCAGTTTCAAGCCGCATCCATCAAAAAACGGACGGACCGCATGGAAAAACTTATGCAACGGATCTGGTTTTTCCGCCGCATCTGTTGCATAGGTTTTTGAGCTGGATTGAGCCGCACTGCAATAACCAGATGTTAGCCTTACTTTGCTTTTGAGAAGGTTTTGTAGATTTGGGACACCTCCCTTGAGGCTATGTTCATATGGGACACCATTTGCGTTGTGAAATAAGAAGGTATGCACAGCTAAAACCTTTATGAATCCACAGCCATGTCTGCACAAGCTGTATATAGGTTCACCAAGAAGTTCGTTACGCGCATGGCTAACATTGAAATTTGTAGTAAAAATCTGTAGCATGAATTAACATACTACAGACTGAAAATCTGTAGGTCATGTGGAAGAGATAAGTGGACGATGACATAAATTCACTCGGTTGTATTGTTCATGAGGTACAGGATAGGAGTGTTAAAGTGAATCTGCCAACAGATTTTTGCTACTCTATCTAACAGCAACCTGATGTGGGGTCAGAGACCTTGATTCCAGCAATGTATCCCTGATTGTGCTGCTTGCTGCAGTTTTGATAAAATCACTATTTTATCTGCTGCAGGCCTACCAGTTCTCTGAATGTTGAGCTCTGTATAACTCCACCCACACCACTGATTTCTGTCTATTCACAATGTACATAGAAAGCCACCAATCTATGCTGGGGACAGGGTTATATAGAGTTCATGAATATGGAGGACTACCGTACACAGCAGCAGGTTTACTAGTACTCTAGTGATAATCTCCTGCTGATAATCACGACATATCACATTCCTGGAATCAGTATCTTTGTCTCTACATTATTGGATTCGATGGCAAAAAGGTGGTGAGTGACAAATTTCCTTTCAGAAAACCCATGAAACAGAATGTTCCATTGTAACATAGTCATTATATATAAAGTCTTCTTTTAGAATCCCTCATAAATATTTTCCTAGCATGCTTGAATAGCTTAAGACTTAAACCATAGATCACAATCTGCAAGAATTCCATGTGTTTGTCTCTCACTTTATAGAGCAGAGGTCCTCAACCTTTCTTACCATGTGAGCTTCATTCAGCTCTTAGAGATGCTCTCAAGTCAGATTCAGCGCCCCCTCCCATTATAGTAATGACACCAAGAACATAGTATAAAAACAGCGAATGCTTTGCCACACAGCATGCTGAGACTTTGTGTCCCCTGCTATATAAGCAGTATACTTCCAGGAGTGCCAACTTGACTGGCATTCAACATTTTGACATCAAGGATATGTGGCGCCCCTGAGGGTCCAGTCGCTACAGAGGTACTGCAACTCAGCCAGAGGTGTGGTGCTCCATTCCCTGGTAAGGAGGACACATGTTGTTGTTCACACATGCACTCTTAGTACAGCTATACCACTTCAGGCTATGGTTAGGGCAATATTGCTCCTAAGGTAGAGCACGGTCCAGAGCCAGCCTGGGGGTGGGGTTAGTTAGTGGGTGGACACTTAGAACAGAGTGGGAGAAAAGAATTGGAAAGCGAAGGATGTAAGGAGGATAGAGGTCCTGAGAACTGGAGCCAGAGGAGCTCTTCCTAGTACAGGGAAGATAAGAAAGAAAGGAAGAAGGTGTCCTAGAGCCACGGGCAGTGAGAGATCTACCCGTGGGCTCGCATACACAGCCGCAAAGGGGGACCGGCCCCTAGACTAGTGGAGAACAACCAGGCTCAGCTAGCAAAACCGGAGGCTGAGGTATCTTTATGTGCCAAAGCTGCAACCACACACTAACCCACCGAAAACGTAACCACAGAGGGCAAGGGAACAAGGGCAGAAGAGCCTCCCAAGCAAGGCCCGCGGACACCGGCTCAGGGCACTGTGTGTGAGGGGCAGAGCAGGAGGGTGAAGCCATGCAGGAAGACAACCAGGAAAGGGACACCGATCTTGTGCCTCCAAATTGTCAGGACTCAGCAATCCAAGGTTGGTGTTTGACCGACCGGCCCAGATAACCTGAAACTGCCAATTGTGAGTAAAAGAACTAATGACTGCACCCCACTGTGTCCTGGAATAATCGTCTGCACCCCCAGCCCTGCGCTCTTCAAACACTTCATTGGTTAATAACTGCCTACGGCTGCCTTGGGGCCCAGCTCCACCTGTGGGGAGCTGTACCATCTTAGCTGCATCACCATCTGCCCCAGCGGTCCCATCCAACAGCGTCGGCCATACCTGGCCAAAGACCACAGGTGGCATTACGACATATCCCCTGTAATTATTCCCTCCCTCATTTAATTAATGACACTGCCAGGGTCATGGAGTCAGGCCCTGCCGCCGTGACCTCCTAGACCAAAACCGGCCTGGTTCCAAGTGCCCCCTAACGGCCCTGGGGGGCGTGTCAGATACATGCCACTATATTGCATCCAGCTTCAAATGCCCCTTTAACTGGTTGTATTAGCCTATCTCCAGCTTACCATATTGATCCCCTGCCAATCTAGAATATGAGCACTTTGGCTCGTCTGTGTTGGGCTACTCAGAAAAGTCACCATCTGAAGATCTACTCTTGATAGTCGTTTGCTAGACCTGGAATTAATGACCAAGTTGGGAGATAGTTGGGAGATAGCCGCGATCCACACATCATGGGCCCACAAGCCACTGGTTGGGGACATCTCATATAAAGAGTGCTTGTAAGTATACACTAAAGTTATAAATATGTCAAGAATTTCCAAACCTGGCATCCACAGAAATGATAATGACACCCAGGATCTGGCATTGGATCACTGGAGCCCTGGTAAATATGGTGATCCAGGGAGGAATTGGGAGAAGACTCAGTGTTCCCCAGATAGTGCTGTTCCTTAATGGGAGCAATCAGCACTCAGCTGCTCTGATATTTGATTTATGTAGGTACAATAGGATGAGGTGGGACTAAATTGAGATCACAGCTTGAGTTTGGCAGCACTTAACTGTTTGAATATATAGGCAGGAACTAAAGTAGCAATTATATATAGCTGGTGAAACAGTTACAGCAAATTACATTGCGATTACCCTCCTTAATGGAGTGATGAACAATGAGCAAACTCATATTGTGCCTAGTGTACGTGACCTCATTACCTAGGAGCATTATGTTTTAGCCAGTGGGATTTTTACTGGGAACCCACTAAACCTCAAGCCACAGAACAGGATATCAGCGAAGTGCATGTGATATTCAGGCGCTGGAGTGTATTACTGGGTTTTCTTGTTGTCATTCTCCCTTTCCTGTTCAGTCATGCTAACACATCACTGTTTTCCATCCCTCATCAATCCATGCATGAAAAGAGCGAGCTAAAAGAGCCAGAAAAATAACCGGTATCATTCTGCTTATTCTAACCTAATAACTGCAGCTCCGGTAATAATAGCCTGTGTGGTATAGACAGCTTAAGAGTAGAAGATCAGGACAAAATATTTTATCAAAAGTAACTAATTTATCAGAAAGTATATGTGAAAGCAGATTAAATGAAATCATTCTAATTTACTAGGCTACTGATGGATAAAAGAGTGGGTGGTTGGCACCACAAAATCTTATCTATGCAAAGCAGGCTGGCAACAACGCCATGCAAACCGTTCCAACTCTACAAATCATGCAAATGGCGACAAACCTGCACATGATCCTCTTTAGTATTCAGTCGTAGACAGCAGAAAATAGATCTATTATAAGAGCTTGTTAAGACAGCAGAGGTGACAAAATCATGAGCACTGCTTTGGTGTATGTCAGCTCACTTCTAAGAATATTTTGCTAGAGGTTATGGGTCAATGACATAATATAATCACACAAATATATCTGTCAGGCATTACATTAGTGTCAAACTCTGTGAAAACTGTTTGGCCAGTAGATACATTCAGCCATTGGGCAAAGAACTCCAAATTTAGAACTACAGATTATATAAACAATGTTCCTTGAAGTTCAATTGAAGACCCATTCCTAGGTCAGACAATCTAAACAGGTTGGTTGGTTCCTGAAACCCTGCACCCTCACTCATCAGTTGTTAGCTGGTTCTACCATGGTCATAACTAGAGTTGAGCGGATCAGTCATAATCCGGATCCAGCGGATACGGATCGGCTTGCCGCCGAAGTCCGGATCCGATCCGGAATCCGCGGCCATGTAAATGAATGGGGAGCTGGATCTGGGACGAGAGGAGAGAGAGAGGAGAGAGAGAGGAGAGAGAGAGGAGAGAGAGAGGAGAGAGAGAGGGGAGAGAGAGAGAGGAGAGATAGAGAGGAGAGAGAGAGAGGAGAGAGAGAGGAGAGAGAGAGAGGAGAGAGAGAGAGGAGAGCGAGAGAGAGAAAAAAAAAAATTATATACCAGATCCGGATCGTGCACCCCGAATCCCGGGTACAGGTTGGACTCGGATCGGGCGCTCAAACCGTGCGGATCCGGATTTTGCGGATCCGGGTCCACTCAATACTAGTCATAACTAAACAGTGAAGGAGTCGGAACACTACAGTTGTCAGGATTCAGGAGAATGGGAGCTACAGTACCCCAAAACAGTCACTATGCTGTGTACAGAGTCGTGTAGGTGCTCCATTTACTGTTGGCCTCCAAAAAACCTGCTAACAGCTGACTGGAGAAACTAGGTTTCAGACACCCACCAGTTAGTGATGACCGGTCAATAGGCTAGGCCATTGAGAGACTTGTCTGGTCACTAGATGCTACTTACCTGGAGGTTGGATTCTGTAAATAAAATAAATCATATTCACCTGCTATCATCCACATGGATCCAAAATCGGCCACTTTGTTGTATGCATCAGTATCGTAAGCAATTACCGCACCATCCAGTCAGCCACAGGACTGATGCGTCTTGTGATAGGCCACAGCTGTCAGGTGCTTGAACAACTGATCATCAAAAAATCATCTGATGGCACATAGATGACACCTGACCGCTGCAGACTATCACAAGAGGTCATGTGCCAGTGGAATGGGATGGTCATTGTTTCCTATAGCTGCACATACGATGGAAAAGCATACGCTGATTCCAGGACTTGACAGCAAGCGAGTTTGATTTTACTTTTAGCCTTTGTAATTGTGTAGTAGGATCTTTAGTTTTGTGGTTTTGGGAAACATGTGGGCTGTCAACCACTTAAGTTGCACTTAAAAAAATTGTGAAGCTTACACATTAGACAAAAGATTTATAAAATTATCACTACCCATATTTCACTATTGTTTAATGATATCCTCGAAGATTTTGAACCAGATTTAATTTACAAAGGGTGAAATTTACAGGTATGTTCACATTCAGTAACTGCAAATTGTATAAAATGTGGTGTGTATTTGACGGAAATCTGCATCAGAAATCCAGGGCAGATCCTCAGATTCTTGCTGTGGAGTTGGGGTTTAAACTGTAATGAGTCCACACAGGCATTAGCTAATGTACACACCACAATTTTACCAATTGTACATTTCTGGCTGCACAGCTTTGTAGAAGTAACATCCAAAATGTTACTTATTACACACAAAATCTTCACAAGGTGCATAGGATACAGATCATCCACTTATCTAACCAATGCATTTCAAACATACAAGTCCTTCGTCATGGTGGACCTCTGTTTGGGGGCAGAAACTGCTTTATCTACGTGACATCAATTCTTAGAACAGTTTTGGAAATTATACAGGGAAAAAATGTGGCTGTTTAATTGACCATACTTATGGAAACAATGGGGCTTGTTTTGCAAGCTACAGGGAACTTTTATCCCCATTAGATTAGACCTGGAGTCCAAGTCCATTCATTCTCTGTAGGCCTGCTGTAAAAAGCTGAGCGCAGCATTCTGCAGCCCCATAGGGAATGAATGGAGAAGCGGTCAAGTATGCATACAGAGACTCCATTCTATCATGGAAAAAAAAGTGCCCCATTTTGCCGATTGGTGGGGTCCTCCTAGCATTCCCACTCCCCTCCTTTGATCAATAAGTTATCATCTATCATGTTTTCATTACACATCCCCTTTAAAGAGGTTTAGCAGAGAATGAAAAACAAAACTGCCTTCTTCCGAAATGCACTAGACTTATTTTGCGTGGTATACCAGCTCTGCACAAATCACTTCAATAGAAGACTCAATTTGTAGAAAAAATTAGCACTGGTTTTGGAAGATGTCAATCATGTTTATCTAATTCTGGACAACCCCTTTAAGGCTTAATATAGACAGCTATATGCATATTGCATTTTGATACGTGAAGTCCCTATGGTTCTCTGTGGTGCACAGTGCATTATGGTACATGACGTCCCTATGGTTCCATGTGGTTCACAGTGCAATATGCCATTTTAGTCCCTATGGTTCCATGTGGAGCAAAGAGCATTATAGCAGGGTCATGACGTTCCATGTGGTGCACAGTGCAATATGGCACAAGAAGTCCCTATGGTTCTGCTTAGTCCACAGTGCATAATGGCACATGAAGTTCCTATGTTTCCATATGGTGCACAGTGCATTATGGAACATAAAGTAGCCAAGGGTTCCATGTGGTTCCCAGTGCAATATTGCACACGAGTCCCTATGGTTCCATGGGGAGCACAGAGCATTATGGCAGGCACATGAAGTTCCATGTGGTGCACAGTTCAATATGGCACATGAAGTCCCTATGGTTCCATGTGGAACACAGTGCAATATGGCACATGAAGTTCCTATGTTTCCATATGTTGCACAGAGTATTATGGCACATGAAGTCCCCATGGTTCCATATGGTGCATAGTGCAATATGGCACATGCAGTTGCTATGGTTTCATGTGCTGTGCAGTGCATTATGGCACAGTCTGTATACTTCCATGTGGTGCACAGTGCAATATGGCACACAAAGTCCCTATGGTTCCATGTAGTGTACAGTGCATTATGACACCTGAAGTTCCTTTGGAGCCATGATTCTGTATGTCGCTAGTTTCAGAAGCAGTGTTTGTAGTGGAGAATTTCTCTGCAGTAAATAACAATTTAACCATATGATTATCACATGATTTAGTAAATACAGTGGAAGTGCAAGTATTATGTGCATAAAAAGAATAGATAAAATGATTTTCCTATATGAACAATCTCCTCTATAAAACACAACTGGCTGATCACAATCTGATTGTCAATGGGTCTGGCGGCTAAATCTCCTAGAGATCATCGTTTAACAGCAGATGAAGCTGCCAACTGTCATGGTCATACAAGTCCAAACAAAAGCTGAAAGCAGCCTGCACTATTACCGAATACTGTTGCCATGATCGGCATACTTCTGCTGCAATATGTTTACAGTAGGTATTTGGTACATGTCAGGGTAGTAGCCAAATAAATGTCAGGACCCACGTTTTTCAAGCAGAACATGGCTCAGGTCCTCACACACCCTCAATTAGCTTGACTGTGCATCTTGGCGATAACATTTTCTCATGTAAGTGATGCACATGCATTAAGTTGTCCACAAGACATAAGAAAAAGGGATTTTTCAGGCCAGGCGACAGTGTACTGTTGCTCCTCAGTACATACTAATGTCCCTACAGTTGACTTTTTGGCAGATGATTGAATCACTGGCAGCTCTCTTTTTACCACTTTTGGTAGGCCTTAACTGCTGCATTGCCAACATGGCTTTGTATGTTTTGCAGGTGATCTGACTAAGGCTGGGGTCACACTGGCATATAACTTCGTAAGCGAGAGAATCAGATGCTATATCCTAAAGACTTGGCTCAAACTCTCACACGCAAGAATCGGAGATGGAGTGCTTAATTTCTCCATCTTCTCCATTGCCTGTCTCTGTGTATATTGGACTGATGACATCTGAGCCCAGTCCGATGTTTCATATGCACCCAAAGACTTGTATGGGTGCGCATGATCCAATTTGTGAAGGCAAACGCAGTACCAAATCATTTTTTGTTTTTTTTTAAATTGCAGATCTGCACTACCCAATACTATAACCCTGATCCGAGTGCTATTGGATAAAACATGGCATAGCACTCGGCCGTGTTATACACTTGTGTGAGTGAACCCTAAAGCGGGCTTTACTTGCTACGATATCAATAATGAATTATAGTCGGGGTCACGGTGTTTGTGACGCACATCCGGCGTCATTAACGATATCGCAGTGTGTGACACTTATGAGCGACCTTAAACGATCGCAAAAGCGGTCAAAATCGTTTGCCGCGGAGAGGTCATCCTGAAACAAAAAATCGTTTTCTGCTTATTAGCGATGTTGTTCGTCGTTCCTGCGGCAGCCCATATCGCTGTGCGCGACACCGCAGGAGCGACGAACATCTCCTTACCTGCGTCCACCGGCAATGAGGAAGGAAGGAGGTGGGTGGGATGTTACGTCCCGCTCATCTCCGCCCCTCCGCTTTTATTGGACGCCTGCCGTGTGACGTCGCTGAGACGCCGCACGAACCGTCCCCTTAGAAAGGAGGCGGTTCCCTGGCCAGAGCGACGTCGCAGGGCAGGTAAGTCCGTGTAACGGGGTTAAGCGAGGTTGTGTGTCACGGGCAGCAATTTGCCCGCGTCGCACAACCGACGGGGGCGGGTACGATCACTTGTGATCTCGCTAGCGAGATCGCAGCGTGTAAAGCTCGCTTAACTCTAGTACACTGTCTAATATATTCCACCATGGTTTATTCAATATAATTTACTTCTGCCATGGTTGATCGGTACTTAGATTTGGATAGATAGACAAATGCTTTATTTATACCTTTCATGGCACTCAGTCTTGGTATTACACATAACTGTATTGTATACTATCGCCCTTTTTTAAACTTGCATAGAAATAACATAATCCTATGATAGAACATTGTGCCTGATCCTCTTGGATTATTTGGTCGATTTTGAGTATTTTATACTGCAATTTGTAAGATCATATGAAATGAATCCCTAATTATAGCATAATGGCTTTTTATTGCTAGTAAAACAGTGACAACAGCCTGCTAGAATAAAATATATTTGCCGTCCACGAGATAAGGCTATAATTGCAAAGCACAGCTTTGTCCCTAATTGCCGTAATCTGCAACAACATAACCAATTAGAATCAATGCTTGATGTGACAACTTAAATGGAGGTTAATAGGTTAAATCGCCCAGGGGATAGGTACAGCTTAGACTGCGCTTCGCACTTTCATATTTTCACCTGTTTGGAGCAAAGCTTCTGTTGACAGCTCACAAATGGATGCTCTGCTTTTCTTTTTTTTTTTTCCTTCACAGCTATATTCCTTTAAGATGATGTAATAGTTATTTCCCTGGTTGGTTTCTTCCCTGCACTGCTGAAATAGCACCATCTCAGAACAGCCCTGGGAACTGTGGATCCACCCAGCTCAGCAGCTACAGCAGGCTCAGCAGCCAAGCATCAGAGCACCCAGAGCTGAAGAATCAGCCAGTGCTGCTGCTCCTCCTGCCCTCCCTCTGCCTGCCTGGAAGTATCCTCCTGCCCTTCCTCTGCTCTTTGCCTACCTGGAAGTATCTTCTTGCCCTTACTCTGCTCTCTGCCTACCTGGAAGTATCCTCCTGCCCTTACTCTGCTCTCTGCCTACCTGGAAGTATCCTCCTGCTCTTACTCTGCTCTCTGCCTACCTGGAAGTATCCTCCTGCCCATCCTCTGCTCTCTGCCTACCTGGAAGTATCCTCCTGCCCATCCTCTGCTCTCTGCCTACCTGGAAGTTTCCTCCTGCCCTTCCTCTGCTCTACCTGGAAGTATGTTAGCCTCTGTGTCCCTGCCACTACCTGGAGTCTCTGCTGTGCACCCTGCTCCATGCTGGCTGCCTGCTATGAATCTGAGCTTTTTACAAGACATTTAGAAACCAGCATCCCATCTGGAGAAAGCTTTTTCCTCTCCTTAGTCTTTTTTATGTGCTCATTTTTGCTGACCAGTTGTAGAACTGAAAAAGGCATCACAACCTCTGCTATCCAGGAGCTGAGAACTTTCTGCACTTGCTAGGAGCTACACCTTTCTTGTACTTTTTTATTATTTTATATTGATTTCTATTACTGTGTATCTAAAGTGTCATCTTTTCCATATGAAAGGATTATGCAACACAGGTACAGTCATTTTATCACCATAATCAAAATTTTCACTTATAGCATATACAGTATAATGTAGATAATGTTCTCCTAGAATGTAACTGAAATGCAGAGATTGATCTATGTACCATTTATGTGATCT
Organism: Anomaloglossus baeobatrachus; assembly: GCF_048569485.1. NCBI lineage: Eukaryota > Metazoa > Chordata > Amphibia > Anura > Aromobatidae > Anomaloglossus > Anomaloglossus baeobatrachus. Next base: position 178,833,148 of record NC_134356.1, read on the forward strand.
ATACCCTATATCTAACAACTTTACAAATATTCTCTTTGGACAGATCCTTGTACGTCTGTTCGTTCAGTGTGACCTTGCATCCGGGGACTTCAGGGTGATGTATACCCTTTTTATGCTTTTTTAGCAAGTTACAACTTGATCTTGGACACAGACTGTTATGTTAATGACCAATTGTAACTGACTTCATGACCAAGAAATTCCGAATCAGCAGAGAGTTGTTGCACATTGGGAATACATACTTCCTTTTTTCACTTAAATTTTAAAATTCATGAACAATTTATATCATAATTAGTGGAATCTGTTAAAAAAGCACAATGGCTCTGAGTGGAAACTGCAGAACTTATGCTCCACCTAGAGACCAAGGGACCATCCTGCAATCTTTTCCAGAGGTGGTTGAATTGAATGTTGGTGGGCAAGTTTACTTTACACGTCATTCAACGTTGACCAGTATACCCCATTCTTTGTTATGGAAAATGTTCACCTCAAAAAGGGACTCTATAAATGACCTGGCCAAAGATGCCAAAGGACGATTCTTTATTGACCGAGATGGGTTTCTCTTCCGTTACGTGCTTGACTTCCTCAGAGACAGGCAGGTGGTCTTGCCAGATCACTTCCCGGAAAAAGGAAGATTGAAAAGAGAAGCAGAATACTTTATGCTTCCAGAACTTGTGAAGATCTTAGCACCTGATGAAGTCAAACAGAGTCCTGATGACTACTGCCATAGTGACTTTGAAGAAGTTTCCCAAGGAAGTGAAACAAGAATATGTCCATCATCTTCTTTGATGCCTTCAGACAGAAAATGGGGTTTCATCACTGTTGGTTATAGGGGTTCTTGCACTATGGGCCGAGAAAGTCAAGCGGATGCAAAATTTCGCAGAGTTCCACGAATTCTGGTTTGTGGTCGCATCTCTCTCGCCAAAGAGGTTTTTGGGGAAACGTTAAATGAAAGCAGAGATCCAGACCGAGCACCAGAGAAATACACCTCAAGGTTTTATCTCAAGTTCAAGCATCTAGAGAGAGCATTTGACATGTTGTCAGAGTGTGGATTCCATATGGTAGCCTGTAATTCCTCAGTGACAGCTTCATTCGTCAATCAGTATACTGATGACAAGATCTGGTCCAGTTACACAGAATACGTTTTTTATAGTAAGTACTACTCAACTCAAACAATACCGTGACATACAATGACGGTTTCTGGAGTATATTGTGTTAAATTGAAAGCACTGATGGTGAAATGAAAGTTGAAATCCTATGGCTAGGTGGCACTAGAGGCCGGTGGAAATGTTATTGGGCTAGTGCTGACTGCTGTGCCTTACTTTATAAATCAACAGGATGTCATTCTCACACAGTAGCTAAGCATTTACAGCTAAAAGAAGGGGAGAAGCTGGGATGGGATTAGAGGAGGCAGTAAATCTTTTGATTTGCTCTCCTTTCATGCAGGATACTTAGAAATGAATTTTCAGTACTTGGCTTTTATATTTATATGACTAGTACACTTGTTCAGTGCATGTTTATGGCACAGCTAACCACAGGCTGCCTCTTACTGGCTTTATACAAGATTTAACACCAAAAACTATAAAAGTTGGATATGTCCATATTTTCAATGTCTATTCCTTTACGGTTTATATTAATGTAAGCTGAATGTAGAATATGTTATATGAAGAGAACTGCAAATCATGTTTCAGCTACCATAATTTGGGGTATTTTAGCATCTCTAAAGGTGTAAGTGATATGCATATAATTTATTCTTTTAATTTTTTCAGGTTTTTTTTTTTAAAGCCAAAGCAGACCCTTGTCAAAGATCTGATGGATATGAGCCTTGGGAGTTTAGCTACAGTGGTTCCCATATCTCTTAAGGCATTGTTGAAAATAGAGCCAATTTTTGTGGATTTCTTTCCAAAAGACTGTATTTATAGACTTCAGGGGTCATAGTTGACTTTTTTAGGGGCCATGCCAGGTTAACCCACACATATCAAATTGAAGCTAAATGTAATAAGTAATTATTTATGAAGGGCTTCAGCAGTTTAGAGATTCATCTATCTGCTTTCGATGGTTACATAATGCCTGACATATGCTACATGGAATATTCACTGGATGTATAGATTTCCCTTTAATGTATAGAAATGGATTTTTTCCAATTTACTGATACATTTCTTCTGTTTAATACTGGACTATTCTGTTGTGCACTGTCATTATATTTTATGTGTGCTGTATGTTGGTCATTGATCTATATAGTTGTGATCTCATATCCTGGAGTTTTGTCAAGCTATAGCAATCACTGAGGAGAGGCAGGAACTATCATTATAATTATAGGGATTGGGTGGGGATTGTGGTGACATGCAGTAGTAGTAGTGCTATACTGATCACTTTTATATCAATTACTTATTTATGCATTTTGTATGTGTGTAATATATTTTAAAGATATTTTTTGCTTAATGTTTTAGCCAAGATAGGCATAAAATATGACAGTTTAAATGCCTCTCTCTAATAGCTTTACAAATGGAACTGTATCGTGTATCTGACCGAATCTGACCGATTTTTTGCACCTGTTAACAAAGCACACACATTTGCTAATACTGTGGATGCCCTTCCGCACTTTGACTTATAAAAATCTGTGATGTTTGGAAACATTTGCAAGAAGAAGGATTTTGATAAACTCTTATTAATGTTGTCACTTCATCAGCGTAGTGCTGCTGAGCTATGGTTTAGTTCATGTAGAGGAGACACTGGCTGTGTGTATTGGTTGTGTTGGTGCTGGTGGTCCTCTTTGGTTTATATTTCTGAGTTCTCCAGGATTATCTATCTGTTAAGTCATGAAATAAACATTTACATGATTTACTTATTATGACAACTCCTTTATTTCCTTTAATTAAAAACAGTTGACATTAATCTGGTGATCGTTACTTGTCTAGCTCCTAATTCCACTGGCAGCCAGCTTTTATCCTGGTGGAAATGGGTTATACAGCCATTTATTTCCTGTTTGAACCAAATGAACACTCATGTAGTGGCTAAGTCTCCTGGAGAGGATGTGTTTTGACTTGTGAAGGCTTGGCTATGTCTCCTGGAAAGGGGGTGTCCTGACTTGCGTAGGCTGGGCTAAGTCTCCTAGAGAGTGGGTGTTCTGACTTGCATAGGCTAATCTATGTCTCCTGGAGAGGGGGTGTTCTGACTTGTGTAGGCTGTGCTAAATCTCCTGGAAAGGGGGTGTTCTGACTTGCATAGGCTGTGCTAAAGGCCCCGTCACACTAAGCAACATCGCTAGCAACATCGCTGGTAACGAACAACTTTTGTGACGTTGCTAGCGATGTTGCTGTGTGTGACATCCAGCAACAACCTGGCCCCTGCTGTGAGGTCGTTGGTTGTTGCTGAATGTCCTGGGCCATTTTTTAGTTGTTGCTGTCCTGCTGTGAAGCACAGATCGCTGTGTGTGACAGCGAGACAGCAACAACTAATGTGCAGTGAGCAGGGAGCCAGCTTCTGCTGAGGCTGGTAACTAATGTAAACATCGGGTAACCAAGAAGCCCTGTCCTTGGTTACCCGATATTTACCTTTGTTACCAGCCTCCGCCGCTCTCACTGTCAGTGCCGGCTCCTGCTCTGTGCACATGTAGCTGCAGCACACATCAGGCAATTAACCCGATGTGTGCTGTAACTAGGAGAGCAAGGAGCCAGCACTAAGCAGTGTGCGCTGCTCCCTGCTCTGTGCACATTTAGCTGCAGCACACATCAGGCAATTAACCTGATGTGTGCTGTAAGTAGGAGAGCAAGGAGCCAGCGCTCAGTGTGCGCTGCTCCCTGCTCTGTGCACATTTAGCTGCAGCACACATCGGGTTAATTAACCTGATGTGTGCTGTAACTAGGAGACTGGGGGCTGGTCACTGGTTGCTGGTGAGCTCACCAGCAACTCGTGTAGCCACGCTCCAGCGATCCCTGCCAGGTCAGGTTGCTGGTGGGATCGCTGGAGCGTCGCAGTGTGACAGCTCACCAGCAACCTCCTAGCAACTTACCAGCGATCCCTATCGTTGTTGGGATCGCTGGTAAGTTGCTTAGTGTGACTGGACCTTAAGTCTCTTAGAGAGGGGGTTTTCTGACTTGCGTAGGCTGAGCTATGCATTGTCTACTGGAGAAGGGGTGTTCTGACTTGCATAGGCTGAGCTATGTCTCCTGGAGAGGGTGTGTTCCGACTTGTGTAGGCTGGGCTAAATCTCCTGGAGAGGGGGTGTTCTGCCTTGCATAGGCTAGGCTAAGTCTCTTGGAAAGGGGGTGTTCTGACTTGCGTAGTCCGAGCTATGTTTCCTGTAGAGTGGGTGTTCTGACTTGCTTAGGCTGGGCTAAGTCTCCTTGAGAGAGGATGTTCTGATTTGCGTAGCCTGGGCTAAGTCTCCTGGATAGGGGGTGTTCTGACTTCTGTAGGCTGGGCTAAGTCTCCTGGAGAGAGGGTGTTCTGACTTGCGTAGGCTGAGCTAAGTCTTCTGCATAAGTGGTGTTCTGACTTGCATAGGCTGGGCTAAGTCTCCTGGAGAGGGGGTGTTCTGACTTGCATAGGCTGGGCTAAGTCTCCTGGTGTTCTGACATGCGTCGGCTGGGCTAAGTGTTCTGGAGAGAGGGTGTTCTGACTTGCGTAGGCTGGGCTAAGTCTTTTGGAGAGAGGGTGTTTTGACTTGTGTAGGCTGAGCTGAGTCTCCTGGAAAGAGTGTTCTAACTTGCAAAGGATAAGCTGAGTCTTCTGGAGAGAGGGTGTTCTGACTTGCATAGGCTTTGCTAAGTCTCCTGGAGAGGGGGTATTCTGACTTGCCAACTGCTCCCTCTGGCTTAGAAAGAGTAGTGGCAAAACTAAGGACCCCACACTGTGTCAATAATCACCTTGTCTGAGTTTTTACTGCACTGTACAGTCTTCACCTATGCTACTTGTTCTTATATTTGGTAGAAGAAATGCTTTTAATTATATGTTCACTAAGAGCATACAAGAGCTTTTATGGGGAGAGAAATGCATTTTCTGTGAGAAAGTAGCTGCAGGCTGATAAGATGTCTGCAGATTGCCGTATACATACGGCAAGACAAGGAGTATCTTTTTTTTCTTGGTCTTATTGGTAGATTATATGGTTGAAAATATCTTTTCAGTTTGGTAAGACAAAATGCTCAGTCTGATAGGCACTCCTCTACCCTTTTCTAGGGCTATCGTGGCAGGAGATAGACAAGCAGTAGATAGAGAACACTCTTCACAGTCGATATTTTGCTTTCATGGGTAAACACTCCATGGCCAATAAAAGATGTGAATATCTAACCCTGTGTACATCTGTGTACAATTTTTTTTTTCGCTGAATCATAGTTGTCCTTTGTGTATGCCATGGACCTACCAGGTCAAGGGGTTCTGGGTAAAAACAAGTTACCATCTATACAGTGGATTGATGATAACATTGATCGGTAGTGAATGCTATGGACATACCAGGTCAAGGGGTTCTGGGTGAAAACAAGTTACCACCTATACAGTGGATTGATGATAATTTATTGATCAGTAGTGGTCTGATCACTGGGATTCGCATTGATCGGCAGAATGTGTAACTTTTATCCACATATCAGAGGATCAAAGCATCAGGTTGATGGCGGCTCCATTATTTCACTATGGGGCTGCTCTTCGGAACTCAGCTAGGATATTAATGGAGAGGAGGTCAAGTATGCACACTGCAGCTTCATCATAATAGGGAGAAAAGTGCCCCGTTTTGCCAATCGGTCAAATCCCCATGATTAATTAACTATCACCTATCCTGTGAATAACCCCTTTATGCCTATAAAATGTCTGTATTATGTTTTTATGGTGACAGTAGTGCTGATATTGTACTCCTTTAACTCAACCATAGATACAAGTCATAACCTCATTTTTTTTTATTCCATGAGTATTACTATTCAAAAAGAAGCTGCTTCCTAGAATTCAGCAATTTTTTAGTTAAAAGCAGGTATGACATTTCCACTGATTTACTGTAGAAATGTAAATATAAATTATATTACACCGCTTTCATTTTCCATTTCAGCTGATCACAGGGAAACTATTCTACGATCCTTAGAGGATGAGTAACATACAATTAAATGAATCTCTAAAATTAGGTTTGCTTCTCATTAAAGCTATATTTATTGCAGCATTGTACCAATGTTTATAATAGGATAACAGTTGTAAGCATTGTACATATTCAGGGGGGGAGATCCGAGCACAGTGTGCACAAACAATAGTGATCAGAAGAAGCAGCTCGGGATGGTGCTTCTGACCAGTCCAGGGCTTGCAGGAAGCCTTGGTCGCACTTTCCTTCCCTTTATCTCGTACAAGTGATATCAGATACCGGTCCTCTTCTGCCAGAATGAGACGCATTAGGGTGACTTTGCAGAAATATCTGGGACCATCCACTTGTCACCATAACAAACCTTTTTAATTGAATAGAATTGATTTTCAGTCGCCAAATTTTCTACAATAAATATGCTGCTTTGAATCAACTCTAAAGAGGTGTGACGTAGGCAAGGGAATTTAATACTTAGAAATCCCCCTCCTTTCTACCTTCCCACCAGGATCAATTCAATTGATACAACATGGCAATTTAGGCCGCGTGCACATGTTGAGTATTTGGTCAGTTTTTACCTCTGTATTTGTAGCCAAAACCAGGAGTGGGTGATAAATACAGAAGTGGTGCCGTGTTTCTATTATACTTTCCTCTGATTATTCCACTTTTGACTCACAAAAGTATATACAGCAGAAGTATAAAAAGCTAAACTATACAAACATTAAATATAGAAATTTTGGTACTGCATTACTGCTGGTGGCAAAAATGAGACCCTTAATTTACAAATTGGCCGATTCATGTAAGCCTGACAGCCAGTGACAAGGCGTATCTCTTTGTCAGGACCCAATCCTAATACACCTCTATCCGGGTTGAAAAACCTACAAGTTATGGGCAGGAAGGATCCAGCTAAATGAAAAAACTCTGGATAAAGGGTGGAGTGCTCAGTCAGAAAGGAATGGAGGGCAAATATAAAAAAGACTGGCCAGCACATCCAATAGGTGTGAACAGGTGCATGCTGAAAATTCAACCTTGTTACAGTTTTTGCACTTTAAAAACTCTTGTCCTATCTTCTATAAAGTTAGAAACATATATACAGTAGAACTCTAAAAAGCTAAAATATGTCAATATTGAACATAGGGAATTTGGCACTGCATTACTGCTGTTGGAAAAAATGAGATTATTGGTTTACAAATTGGCCAATTCATGTAAGCCCAACAGCCAACTACTAGGCGTATCTCTCTTTGTCGGGACCCTATCTGAATACGCCTTTATCCAGGTTAAAAATTCTTGGTTTTGGCTTACTGGATATTGGAGGTAAAAACTGACCAAATACTCATTGTGTACACATGGCCTTATGGTTACTAATCTGAAACAGTGTGTTACATGATAAAAGCTAATAGTTCACTAAAGGTAAAGGTCAAAGCACAGTCTTTGTTTGTTATTGATTTTAGTATAGAAATGACTGCATAGGCATACTTATTAGGGATGATCAAATACCTCAAATATTCGGCTTCTCGAATATTTTCCAAATAGGTCGCCGCTATGCGAATATTCGATGCGCAATGTAAGGCTATGGGAAGCCCGAATAGTTGTTATTCGGGTTTCTCTTAGACTTACATTGCGCATCGAATATTCGTATAGCGGCGACCTATTTGGAAAATATTCGCAAAGCCGAATATTTGAGGTATTAGATCATCCCTAATGCTTATCTGTCCACTGATGTGAAGATCAGCTATAATCCTGAGCCATAGCAACAATAGGGCTGTGTTCACACGTAATATAAATCCTGTGTTTCTGTCCACTGTTTTTTTTCTTGTGCATTTTTTTCTGCTGTGTTTAATTGTGCAAGCAAAGTGGATGTGATTTCATAAAAACTCCTGCCCTCTGCGTGTCTAAAGATACTGTTGGACTGTGTAGTTTTTGGTGTTTTTTCTCTATAGGCATCTAACGGAAGCCCAAAAAAAAAATGCATGGAAGAAACAGTTGTATTTTTAGTGCAAACTCAAAGCTTTTTTTCCATACTGAAAAAAAAATGTATTAAAAATGCTTAAAATATGCATCAAATAAACGAGGGAAAGTCATGGAAAAACATAATCATTAGAGAAGATTGCTATTGTGACTTTTGATGAAGACGCTTGCAGAAAACATGTCTAATAAGCAGCAGATCTAATGCCATTGAAGCTATGTGTGAACACAGACTAGACGTTGGGACGTCTTATGTGCACATAGCCATATTCTGCCTCCTGTGGGTACATGTGAGCAACAAGTCAACTCATTCTATCATATAAGCAGATTACATAGATTAGACACAACATTATCATATTTACTGATACAATGGCAGAAGCAGTGTATGTGGCAAATTCAGTGATCCAGTAAGTTAAAAAATTGGACATTTTTCATTGATTTGCTTTAGAGAGTTACACAAGTTTAATGCCTTTTTGTATAATAGATACAAGATTTTGTTTTAAGACCATTTACAGAAACACCTCGTAGGAAAACAACATCACAGCTTTACTTGCAATTTTCATGTTGAATTTAGTGAAGAAGAAACATAAAAGATGGGGCTGTTTGCAATGCACAATCAAATGTGGCACTGTATTCAGGAACAACATCAGCAGAAGTCTTCTTTTAGGGTGTGAATCAATATTGATCTGGGTAAGCTGCATTATGTGCAACTCTTGCCAAGGGTCACACACACCAACCCAGCATTGGTTGTTGTGAATGTCATCCGAGTGGGTGCTGGTGTGGAGCTCCCTCTGGTGGCCAGGAATGGTAATGAAGCTGAGTTTGAATCTGTGACTCAAATAGGTGATGGAATTAATTAGGAATCCAGGAATTCCTATTGCAGATCAACCTAGTGTATTTAGGAGAGTATTTTCTGCATGGTGCCTGCTACTGATAAATATTTCCTACTGCTTCTGAAGATGGCTGGGAGTTTTCCCTTCAGTTTCTTCAATTTATTCTGTGCCTGAATCTACTCCAGATAAGTTTACTAGTTTCTGTGCTTACTTGGTGGAATTGCACTTAAGGGTGTTTCTGCTTATTACATTTTGTTCTGTGTTTTGGTTTCTTGTTTGTGATGATCTGTCTCTCTTCTTTTGTGAGCAGGGCAGTTCCTCCAGCAAGAAAGGGAGCTTGCTCCCTGTTCATGTTTGGATTATTTGCACTTTAGAATATTATTTGTTCTGTGATTTTGTTTCTTCCCATTATATCTGCAGTTTTGTTTAAAGTGTCTGGCACAAGAGTACCTGATATAGTGGGGGAGAGGCGGTGTGGTCTTAGATTTTTTTTCTATGAGCAGTTTGGTATTTTTTGCAGGGTTTTTGCTGGTCACAATTAGCTATATTTCCTGTCCTGTTGTATCTAGTAAGTCGGGCCTCACCTTTGCTAATCTATATTTTCTATCTGTGTATTGTGTTTTCTTACCTCAGTGTCATTTACATGTTGGGGGCTTGCTATTTCTTTGAGGACTGCTCCGAGGCAAGTTAGGATTCCTCATTTCTATCTTTGAGGTGTAGCAAGTTTCTCTAGCAGTGACGAGGTGTCTAGGTGTGTTAGGAACATCCCACTGCTACTTCTAGTGTTGTCTGATAGATAGGGGCTTGCAGCCAACTACTCTTCTGGTTTTGTTTTTTGCTGATTAATGGGATTTTTTGTGATCATCCACGGTTACCAGTTCACCGTGGCCTTCTCACCTATTTGTTCTCCCTCTATCTGTACACTCAGCTTTATAGAGTCAGATAAAGGCAGAGATAAAAAACAAGCAGGAGAGAAAGTGCACTTAAATGTTTGGCCACGCCCTGATGCTCCGAACACCGGCACTTGGTTTGTACAGTCATTCTGTACTGACAGAGTCCTTTGAAACCACAGAGATAAAGGTGAGCTATGTGGTTCTTGACAGTCCATCTGTATACTAGAGGATATCTATCATTGATAGTTCTTTATAGTTCTCAATGCTTTATTTTTGGCAGTTTCGTGGTCATATTTCACATGATCAAATTCTCTAGTGGAGAAGCAACCATTTCTGGAAGCATTCTTCATATGTAGGTCGCCTTTTATATCTTTTGCATTCTCTCTTTTACTTTAATATATCCTCCAGTTATACCTCTTATATAACCTATAACCATTTGCTCCCTGTATCAGTGCTGAATCTCTCCATACGACCTCTTTATGCTATTTATTTACATCTAGTTTATTTTTTGACTGAGGTTAGCATGTGTTATCACCACCTGCCACATTTTCTTTTCGTTTGCATTTTCTTGTATACTTTTTTTTATTGCAGTAATTCCACAACCTCCAAACTGTTATCCTGTTTCCCAATTTCTGAGCAGCCATTAGACCTTGAACTTGTAACACATCATTATTTTTACACTTTATTCCTTTCCTGGCCTTATTCAGTGTTTTCTGTTTTATCTATTTTAAAGACAATTTTTTTTTATATCTTTTCTTTTTTTCGCTTGTCTGGGGATTTCACAGCCTAATTTTCTCAGCTAAATGCCTGCATTCACCTCCGGCTGACTAAAGTTTAGGAGGATGTAATGATTATTGACAGGATAACAGGAGTAATTGTTCTCTTTCTCCATATAATCTATATGCAGAAATGCTAATTTTTGTGCCACCTTATTAAAAATATAGCTGTTATTAAAGAAGTTCTTGAGCAATGTAATGATGGCTTGCAATATTACCTGATAGCATTAAAATAATTGTCTAGATTTAGAAACTTTGAGTTGTTTTTCTCCACAAACAGCTGTCCATGAGTTGTCTGGTTTTGCAGTTGAGCTGTACTAAAAAAGAATGAGAAGCTGCAACACCACAACTAACATGTCATTAGGTGTAGGATTATATTAACCCTAGAACGCGCAACCATAGAAATCTACAATAGAAAACAAGTAACCTAGCAGGCTTGCGAGGCACGAGGTATGCGTTCTAGGGTTAAGGACATAGTCAGAGGGCCGTAGAACATGGATAACAGTTGCATCAAAATGCTTGGACTGGCAGGCGGCTCTCCTAATCCAAGCATAAGAGCTGCATAGAAATACATGCTGTCACGCTCGGGTCAGGAGAGCCGCCGCCAGGGCATGCAATGCAATGTGACTACATCCAAGTTATACAGCCGTCTGAACAGGCCTAAAAAGCAGCCATATGTTTCAGATTTTGGGCACCACCTTTAAGTGATTTTGTAGCCATTATCAACAAGCTAAGGACTGTGAGGAACCCCCATTTATACAACCAATCAACCCATGTGGTTAGATAAAGGAGGCTACTGCCACACCTGTTGATGGCTTGGATGTCATGGTGCCGCTCAGCCTCATTACCTTGGGAATAGCTGAAGTGAAATTCCAGTTGTTAGTAGTTTGATGGTTGGGCAAGGTTCCCATGGTGAATTTGCAGCATTTTCAGTGCATTTTTGATGTATTTTATTTTGTGTGTTTTGCTACATTTGGTGTGTCATGTTTTAAATAAAGCTGCTTTGTTTTGTATACGTCCTGCAACTTAAAGTTCAACTGCAAAAATGCACTAAAAACGCATAGCCATTTTTTTTAACCCTAGAACGCGCAACCATAGAAATCTACCATAGAAAACAAGTAACCTAGCAGGCATGTGAGGCCCCAGGTATGCGTTCTAGGGTTAACCTGCAGATTTTCCCCATCTCATTCAAGTCTTAAAATAAACAAATCCTCAAATAAAACATCTATTTAGCTTAGGAGAAATTGACATGTTGTGCCTTGCACACACGCACCACAGGTCAGTTTATGCTGTGTAAGAACAAAAAAAAACCATAGTGGGCTCGAAACTTCTATAAATGCCTTTCACTTTTCTGTATGTGTAAGACTCCTTATATTTTGCTCAGCAAACTTACACAGCAAAAGAAATGTATTAAATTCTCATTATGCGAGCTTAGCCCTGCACTACTGCAAAGCTGTGCTGTTCACTAGTCTAGGAGGCTGCATGGATGGGTCTGCCTTTTTTGCTATCAGTTCACACACTCGTAGTGGAAGATGAGTGTACATCTCCTTTCACACGGTGTTGGTGCTGTGTGGTGGCCATTGTTGTGGTGGTTTTGTGTCAGAGGGGCGACATCGACTAGAGTCATGGTTACATAGCCTTCAAGCATAAATGTTGTGAGGTATCATGTCACCGGCCCCACTGGTACACTATCACTGCGACCAGGGGTGCACCTACCATGAGGCGACCTGAGCCTTTGGCCTCAGGCGGCGCCACCTGCTGGGAGAAGGAGGGCGGCAGCCAGGGTCTGTCCGTTGTATAGTATTACATGAACATTACATTTACAACACTACTAGTGAAATCACTAGCCGCCGGCCGCAAGCGATCTACACTAGTATAGACACAGACAGTCACAGAGTGTGTGTGTCAGAGTTAAATGCAGTCGGCGGCCGATGAAAATGGGTCGAGTAATGTACCTTTAACCCCTTAGCGACCTATGACGTACTGGGTACATCATGACTTCCTGGTAATTAAGGACCCATGACGTACCCAGTACGTCATGGCGAAATCGCGGCCCCGGAGTCCCGGTGAGTGTGATCGGTGTACACAAACCGCAGATGTGGGAAGGAAAGGACCTTTGCCTGATCTCAGGAGGAGTGGTGCCTCCTCTCCGAACCTACGGAGGCTGTGATTTGCTGACGATCAGCCAATCACAACCACAGTAATGTTTCAGCCATTAAAATGACTGAAACATTGAAATCAAGCCATGATAAGTGCAGCTATAGCACTGATCATTGACTGGAGCTGGGTGACCTCAGCAGGGTCACCCTCCCCCAGCTCCACCAGCTTTGATTGGAGAGACCGGCCTTGTTATCGATCTCTCCAATCACCGTCGATCTGAGACCGGTGACCTGTAGGTGACCACCCCCCTCAGCTTCACTCCATCCGTGGAAGCTGAGGAGAGTGATCCCTGCGAGTTCCCCATTGGTAAGCCACTGCCCCCGATCCGCCGCCGACCCGATCCGCCGCCGCCCTCCTCCATCTGCTGCCACCCTCCATCCGCTACCGCTCTCCCCTATCAGCCGCTGCCCCCCTCCCCGATCTGCTGCCCGCTCTCTCCCCTCCTCATCTGCTGCCCCCTCTCCCACCTCTCACCCTCCCTGATCTTTTGCCTCCTTCATCTGCTGTGACCCTGCTGCCTAGATCCATCCTGTAAGCTAGCTATGCCCAATCTCATCTCCCATTCCCCTTCCAACCTCCCTCCCTTCCCCCCATCCTCCGCCACTCCTAAGAGAGAGAGAGAGGAGGGAGAGAGGAGAGGGAGGGAGATAGAGGGAGGGGGAGAGAGAGAAAGAGAGAGGGAAGGAGAGAGAGAAAGAGAGAGGGAAGAAGAGAGAGAAAGAAACAGGAGGGAAAGAGGAGGGGGAAAGAGCAAGAAAGAGGGGGGAAAGAGAGGAGGAGAAGAGAGAGAGAAATAGAGGAGGGGAGAGAGAAAGGAAGGAAGAGGAGAGAGAGAGAGAAAGTAAAGGGAGAGAGAGAGAAAGGAGGGAGAGAGAGGAGGGGGAGTGAGGGAAAAAGAGAGAGTAGGGGGAGAGAGGGAGAAAGAGTGAGGAGGGGGCGAGAGAAAGGGAGGATGAGGGGAAAGAGAGGAAGAGGAGAGAGAGAAAGAGGAGGGGCAGGGAAAGAGAAGAGGAGGGGGGAGGGAATGAGAGGAGGAGGGGAGGGAAAGAGAGGAGGAGGGGGAGAGAAAGAGAGAAGAGGAGGGGGAGAGAAAGAGAGAAGAGGAGGGTTTTTATAGTTTTTCTATTGTCCAAGACCTTGAAGTTCTACTTGGCAAGAGGGTTTGTTGAACTAGTTTCATTATTAAGGCCCAACTGTTGATTTCTGAAACTGAAACAGTACAATAGATAGTATACTTAAAATATTTTTTTTCCCACTACTTATACAGCACCTTAACAAGTGTAAATGCTGATGTTTCAAATATATTCCTATTTAAATGTGTGTGTATTATATAGTGTGTCAAGTTAGGCTAGTAACGAGTAAATCAGATTTATTTCTACCAATTTTAAGAATTTACTAAGGGGGGCGCCATTCTGATGTTCGCCTCAAGTAGCAGAGAGGCTAGGTTCACCCCTGACTGCGGCGGTGGTTGGCATGTGGAACTGCACGATTTAAGGCTTCATATAAGTTAGTGACCCACTTAAGAAGTTTTCTGTGACGTGGCAGTGGACTTCATACAGTCTTATCAGAATGTTAAACCAAGAACCTCATGTTTAAGATTTTGCCTAGCAGCATTGGATCAACTAATTATTTTTGGATGTGCAGCCATGTCTATTTGTCCAGTTATGCTGTTCACTAGTCGATGCTTTGCCTATTGCTTGGGAGAAGCATTGATATCAGCCAATATTTTCCTTTAGTATGATGAATAGCACCGAGCCCACAAGGTTGTAGACGCTACTAAAGCTGCAATGTAAGATATAATAAAAGTAAAGATAATTTTTGAAAAAGCTATTGTACCGCCCCAGCGTCAGAAGCCGGGCTGCTGCTTGGATCCGAATCCGCGGTCGCTCGAGGGGTCTCCGGACCCGGGAGGAGTCGCGTGGACACTCGAAATAAAAGGGAGGTATTTACAGGGGATTTTGTGTTTAGAGTTCGTGACGCCATCCATGGTGTGTGGTAAGGTGGAGTACCACCACTCCTGTTGGAAGCGCCCGGTGGCAATGGGATGGCAGCCAGGTGTTTAACCCCTCCGTGGGTAGGGGGAATGCCCTGGGGCTCGGTGATGGTGAGATGGGTGTGCCGTTGGGGAGGAAAGGGTCACTGCGTACTCACTGAGTCCAATAACATTGACACCGACAACTTGTAAACCAAAATTCTGAGCACCGCTGCAGCAAGGAGGGAGCATGCTGGGATCCCGTGCTCGATGGTGTTGCTTGTTAGCCTGTGACCTTTTCCTTGGCACTTTTTTTACTGGTTGGCCCCTGTAGTATAGAACTAGTTGGGTCCCTCTCACCCGTATGGTTAACAGAGTGAGCTTGCTCTCAGGGTTTACGCTTGGGATTTTCTGGACTGTGTATTGGGAAAGTCCTATCCCCGTCGTTGCGCTAGTACCCCGATTTTGGAGCGGGTGGAGGACGAATCATGAAGTCTTCGCCCTCATCGGGTAAATTACCAGGACGCTTGAAGCTACTTCCCGGCTTAGGGTCTACGTACCCCGCCGTGCCCTGGCCCATGTCCAGAGATGGCTCAAGGCTGCCCTCCTTGGCAGTTCCGTGCCCCTTGACACGATCCCCTGCGACTGGGGTTCCAGCTCCTACCAGGCGTACACCAACGTCTGCCACCTAGTAACTGAGGAGTTCAGCTCCTAACCTCCTCCAACTGACTTGTGACCTCTCCTCATGAGAGTCACCACACAACTGACTACTCCTGACACTCCTGACCCTCCCTAACCAACCCCCCAAGTGGGTGGCCCTCTTCCCTTCAGGCTACCCATTGGTGTGTCTGGTGGGTGCGGTGCAGAGTGTTTCTAGGATTTTTGATTGGCTTGTTCTTAGCAACACCAAAGGCCATGGATCCGTAACCAAAGAGGAGGTGGACATCATGCAGAAGGGCATTTGCGTGTGACACCTACGTGCGATCAAGATTGAACGCAAATACGGTGATCGCATACACGTCGTTTATTCCTCATACATTGGACGTTTTGTTGTACGAACCTAGTCAATTGAAACGTGTGACATCCCTCATACGATTTTGATGTCTGAGGCTATGTGCGTGCACAGGTGTGCGATCTGCACCGCAGCTTAAAAAAGGTCCGCTTCAGAGCGCAGCTGAAAAGCTGCGTTCTGAAGCGCCTCACAATGTCTGTCATTCACTAATCTCTGTTTGTCGGTCACTATCTCGCTCCCTCTCTCTCTGTCCATGTCAGTCTATCCCTCTTACCCCCTCTCTCATACTCACCGATCCCCCGATCACCAGCGCGGCGCTGCATGGCATTCACACTGCTCCGGCGGCTTTTACTATTTTGAAAAAGCCGGCCGCCCATTAAACAATCTCGTATTCCCTGCTTTCCCCGCCCACCGGCTATGATTGGTTGCAGTGAGACTCTGTGGGCGCTGAGTGACAGGTGTCTCACTGCACCCAATCACAGCAGCCGGTGGGCGTATCTATTCTGTGCAGTGAAATAAATAATTAAATAATTTAAAAAAACGGCGTGCGGTCCCCTCAATTTTAAAACCAGCCAGATAAAGCCATACGGCTGAAGGCTGGTATTCTCAGGATGGGGAGCTCCATGTTATGGGGAGCCCCCCAGCCTAACAATATCAGCCAGCAGCCAAACAGAATTGCCGCATACAATAGATGCGACAGTTCTGGGACTGTACCCGGCTCTTCCCGATTTGCCCTGGTGCTTTGGCAATCGGGGTAATAAGGAGTTATTGGCAGCCCATAGCTGCCACTAAATCCTAGATTAATCATGTCAGGCATCTCCACGAGATACCTTCCATGATTAATCTGTAAGTGACAGTAAATAAACACACACACTCACGCACCTGAAAAAATCCTTTATTAGAAATAAAAAACACAAACATATACCCTCGTTCACCACTTTAATAAGCCCGAAAAAGCCCTCCATGTCCGGCGTAATCCAGGATGGTCCAGCGTCGCTTCCAGCTCTGCTGCATAGAGGTGACCGTAGCTGCAGAAGACACAGCCGCTCCTGACAGCTCCACGCAGCTAATGAACGGAATAGCGCGATCAGCTGAGCTGTCACTGAGGTTACCCACTGTCACTGGATACAGCGGTGGCCGCGGGTAACCTCAGTGACAGCTCAGCTGATCGCGCGGCTGTCTTCAGTTGCTGCGTGGAGCTGACAGGAGCGGCGGTGTATTCTGCAGCTCCGGTCACCTCCATGCAGCAGAGCTGGAAGCGACGCTGGACCATCCTGGATTACGCCGGTCATGGAGGGCTTTTTCGGGCTTATTAAAGTGGTGAACAAGGGTATATGTTTGTGTTTTTTATTTCTAATAAAGGATTTTTTTGGGTGTGTGTGTTTATTTACTGTCACTTACAGATTAATCATGGAAGGTATCTCGGGGAGTTGCCTGACATGATTAATCTAGGAGTTATTGGCAGCTATGGGCTGCCAATAACTCCTTATTACCCTGATTTGCCAACGCACCAGGGCAAATCGGGAAGAGCCGGGTACAGTCCAAAAACTGTCGCATCTATTGTATGTGGCAATTCTGGGCAGTTGCTGGCTAATATTGTTAGGCTGGGGGGCTCCCCTTAACGTGGAGCTCCCCATTCTGAGAATACCAGCCTTCAGCCGTATGGCTTTATCTGGCCGGTTTTAAAATTGGGGGGGACCGCACGCCGTTTTTTTAATTTAATTATTTATTTCACTGCACATTATAGACATGCCCACCGGCTGCTGTGATTGGGTGCAGTGAGACACCTGTCACTCAGCGTGGGGGCGTGTCTCACTGCAACCAATCATAGGTGCCGGTGGGCGGGGAAAGCATGGAATACGAGATTGTTTAATGGGCGGCCGGCTTTTTCAAAATAGTAAAAGCCGCTGGAGCAGTGTGAATGCCGTGCAGCGCCGCACCGGAGATCGGGGATCGGTGAGTATCTGAGAGAGGGTTGCTCAATTCAGTTACTTAGGAGTTTAGCGGTCACCGGTGAGTCCTTCACTGGTGACAGCTAATCAGGACGCGACACAGACAGAGCCGCAGCATGACAATGAAGTCGGGTGAAGTTAACCCGAGTTCATTCTGATCGTGCGGCTCTTTCTGTGTCTGCTGTCATCTGCCATTCAGCTCTGCTACATGGCTGTCTGTGTCTGCTGTCAGCGGCCATGTAGCAGAGCTGAATGGCAGATGACATAGTAAAAACGCATCCCTACACATTACACACGCTTGGCAAGTAAATAAATAAAAAAAAAAAAAAAGGTGCCCAATGCATACGTCACAGAACACATGATCTAAAGGATCGCACACAAAATTGATCAATTTAACATAGACTACTAACGCACGTGTGACAGCAAATGAACGAACTACGTGCGATCTCATTAGATCACATATGCGACCTGGGCGTGTCACATTGCATACGAGATCGCACACCTATTTGTAAGGTGTAAAGCTGGCCTTAGAGAAAGGAGTTGCTCTACTGAAATACCGGATTTGATATGTTGCTTGGGAACTTCAGAGCAAGTGTAGTAAGGGAGCAGTATAAATCCGTGCTGATCATCCAATTCAGCATCCCAATATATACAATGTGTGTGAGATAAATGTACAGCAATTGTAATTTAATGAGAAGCAAATTCAAAACTTCAGTTGAGAAAACCAGTAAAAAAACCATCATTTAATGACATGCCCGTGGTATCACATCGATGGATCCTCATGTTCCCAGTCTCATCAACCAACAAAAAGGATAGCATAAAGGCCGCTTTACATGCAACGACATCGCTAACGAGATGTCGTTGAGGTCACGGAATTCGTGACGCACATCCGGCCTCGTTAGCGATGTCGTTGCGTGTGAAACGCACGAACGACCGTTAACGATCAAAATTACTCACCTAATCGTTCATCGTTGACATGTCGTTCTAATACTGTGACGCCGAATGAACCTCCCCCTTAGAAAAGAGGCGGTTCGCCGGCCACAGCGACATGAAAAATCGTTGCTCGTTGACACATCGCTCCTTTTCCAAATATCGTTGCTGCTGCAGGTACGATGTTGTTCGTTGTTCCTGCGGCAGCATACATCGCTATGTGTGACACTGCAGGAATGACGAACATCTCCTTACCTGCGCCCACCGGCAATGAGGAAGGAAGGAGGTGGGCGGCATGTTCCTGCCGCTCATCTCCGCCCGTTCGCTTACATTGGACGGCTGCCGTGTGACATCGCTGTGACGCCAAACGAACCGCCCCCTTAGAAAAGAGGCTGTTCGCCGCCCACAGCGACGTCGCTAGGAAGGTAAGTATGTGTGACGGGGACTAACGATATTGTGCGCCACGGGCAGCGATTTTGCCCGTGATGCACAAGCGACGGGGGCGGGTGCTTTCACGAGCGACATCGCTAGCGATGTCACTGCATGTAAAGCAGCCTTAAGGCAAAATCTGCAGCAAAATTTTCGAGCAGACATTATTGGGGATGTATCCTGGCTTCTCACGCATAGTAGCAGACTAGCCGATAAGTTCAGGTACAGCTGTGGACTGAAATTAGGTGTCTGCTCTTTCTCTGTATCCCAAATGACTTTTTTAATTCCGTCATCTGTTCTTTCTACTCTATCTGAGGGATTAAGTAAATTCTATTTTACACCAAGGATGGCAATTTCAAAGGGCCTCATCATAATAAAGATTGTTTAAATCCCTACATGTTACAATAAATATATAATTATGTGAAATATATGCCCCACTTTTAACATTCACTTTTAAGTCCACTCTTGAGATTTTCTTCCTGTAACAAATATGAACAGAACGGAGATTTTCAAATTCTAGACAGAACAGTAAAAAGCGAATTAGCTCGCGTGTATGCGTGGTGAGAGGGATGTAATACAGCTTCTCATTTTAATGAGTCCTTTGTTGTCAGCTTCATAATTCAATTACAGAATTGTGAAATCAAACTGGAAATCGTATAGCAACTAAGATGGCCTTTCCATATTGAATTTTAGGTTAAAATTACAACATTTTATAACAATTCATGTGGATATTTATATTTATAAATGAACACGTATGTATAGAATTAATGTTTTCATGCAGAAAAAATACAACTGTTTTAGGTAGTTACTACTGATAAGTGAGCACTAACATGCTCAGGTGCTTGGTACTCATATTGAGCAGTCGGATGTGTCACGCCCCTGGACTATCAGGTCGTCACAGGGTACTGAACAGTCTGCCCTCCCGTGCAGTATCCACCTCCTTTTTGGTTATGGGTCCCCAACTATATGGTGTTGCCTACATCAGCTAATCAAAACCCTAGCAACACTCTGCACCACACCCACCAAACACACCAGTGGTCGGCTTGAGTGGAATAGAGTTGCCCACCTGGGGGGTTGGAGAGGGGAGGTCAGGAGTGTTAGGAAAGAGTAGTTTTGGAAGTGAAGGAGAGAGGAAGTCAGGAGCAGGGCTCCTAGGAAGCTATCTAGGTGGCAGACGGTGGTCTGGGCCTAGAGGAGTTGGACCCCCGGTAGCAGGGGATCGTGGCAAGGGGCACGGAAGTATCGCGGCGGAGAGCCGGCGACCTTGCACCATCACCGGATTAGGACCAGGGCACGATGGGGTACGTGGACCCTAGGTCAGGGAGTAGCTTCAGGCAACCTAACAAATTACCCGACGAGAACGGTGCCTTGAAGATCCGCTCTCCACCTGCTCCAAATGGTCCAAAAAATCCCAAGCGTGAACCCTGAGAGCAAGCTCCCATATTTAGCCATAGTGGGGAGCGGGACCTGGCAAGTTCCATACTACCGGGACCAACAGAGAAGTAAACTTAGTGCCAGGAGGCAGGTCACGGATCACCAGGCAGCACCATTGGTGACGGACCCGAACTGCTCCCTTCAGCGGCAGCGGTATCCAGAACTTTGGTTTATCCAATTGTCGGTGTCAGCTTAATGGACTGAGTGAGTACGCAAGTGACCTCTTTGCACCTAACGGCACTCTCCCACACCATCACCGAGCCCTGGCGTACTTCCCCCAACTTGTGGAGGGGTCACAACACCTGGCTGCCCTGTTCCAACATCCCCGGGTACTCCCAACTGCAGCGGTGGTACTCCAATTACCTCATAGCACGGGTGGTGTCACAAAATTTACAATCCCCTGTAAATAGCCCCTTCATTTGAGTGGCCGTACGACCCCCGGGTCCGGAGACCCCTCGAGCCACCGCGGATCCGGATACAAGCAGCTCTGCTGCTGGCACGGGGGCAGCACAGATGCTCGGACGGGCTTGAGTCATGTACCAAGTTTACTACAAATCAATGGCTTACCATGATTACATGTAAGGGTACATGCCCATGATCAGAAATAGCAGTATTTTGGATACATCTTTTTGCTGCGCCGAAAATGCTGCATTGTAAAGTACAAGCACAGGGGATGGAATTTATAGATATCCAATGGCCACTGCTGCTTTTCTCCACAGCATTAACTGACATGCAGCGCAGCTCCTAAGCCACAGCATGTCAATTTATGATGTGGAGACACAAATGTTCTCTGTGGGAAAACAGTGAAAGTCCACAGTGGCCCAAACCCTAATCGTTGGCATGGGCAACTGCACTCCTTCCCTTTCAAGCCCTGCCTTGCGCCCAAACAGTTGATTTCCATCACATATCAAGTACCAGCCTACATAGGAGAAATTGTACAATAAATTGTATCGTGCATTTTCTTTGGTTTTCCTTGTAAAAAAAAGCTATATGGTTGAAGTAACAATTTTGTAGTAAAAACTTATTTTTTTATTTCCACAGCTTAATGTTATAAAATTCTATAAAGTATCTGGGGGTTCAAAGTGCTCACCAAACATATAGATAAATTCCATGAGGGGTCTTGTTTTAAAAACGGTGTTTTGTGGGGGAGCTCCACTATTTAGACACTTCAAGGGCTAACTATTGTAGCTATTTTAGCATTCAAATGGCGCTCCTTCCTTTCCAAGCCCTGCTATGCTCCCAAACAGTAGAGTTCCACCACATATGGGGTATCTGTGTACTCAGGAGGAATTGCAAAACAAACATTGTGGTGCATTTTCTCTTGTTACCCTAGTGAAAATTCAAAATGTCATGCGTAAAATCACATTTTTGAGGGAAAAAGTAAAATTTTCATATTTCATATTTTCCTTACACATTGCTTGAGTTCCTTTGAAGCACCTAAAGGGTTAATAAACTTCTGGGATGTGGTTTGGAGCAGTTTGTGGGTACAGTTTTTTAAATGGTGTCACTTTTAGGTATTTTCTATGATTTCAGAAAATAAATATGGAAATCTGGACAGAAACTTAAATGTCAGGAGTCTAGCAAACAAAATGGGAGACCTTAGTGTTAACGTAATTATAAAAATTTTCAATTCTGAGGTAAAATCTATATTCATCAAAGACTTTCCCATTACTGAGATAGGAAATGGCAGTTTTTACTGAAGAGATTCTATGTAGATAGAGTCAGAGCTCCACCCCTCCACCCTCTTCTATCTCCTCCCTCTCTGCCTGTAGCTCCTCCTCCTTCTTCCATTTCTCCCATTGTCATTAAATCTCATCAGTAACAACTGCTATCACGTAGCTCAGGAACTTGGAGAATAGCGTGGATATCCCGCACTGCTAGAAATATAGGATAAAAAACAATATGCTGGATGTGTATGAAGGTGTTTTTATTTCAATGTGTTTCAAAGTGAA
Source organism: Anomaloglossus baeobatrachus (assembly GCF_048569485.1). NCBI lineage: Eukaryota > Metazoa > Chordata > Amphibia > Anura > Aromobatidae > Anomaloglossus > Anomaloglossus baeobatrachus. The sequence continues at coordinate 178,855,502 of NC_134356.1, forward strand.
TCCCAACTTCTTCTTCAGAAAAGCCACAGAAGTGATGGCAAACTTTCATCACAAATGTGCACAACTTCTTTAATGTTCCAACATAAATACAGATGTAGTAACCTTTTGTCAGACAGCACAATACTTTATTAACATGACCATGTATCAAATGATATTACAAGTTATATAGATTTACATGTGTGCAGGATCAGAACCAATAAAAGCACAGAAAAACATTATCAGAACCAACAGCAATATAGAAATACATCAACACAATGCCCATCTGTACAGAAATACATCACCAGAACAAACATCAGTATAGAAACACATCACCAGAGCCACCATCAGTACATGAATACAGTACCAAGCTTAGTACAACAATCAATTGTAATGTCAGGTCAGCCCCATATACAATTATAAAGCATGAACCTAAACTTCTCAGTATGTTCTTAACAATAGTTAAAAGATGCTAGGAGTTATTGTTACGAGCTATCAGACTGCAGGCCATACAGGAGCCCCTGTACTGATGGATGCAGTCAGTGTCACACATAAACATTTATATCCAGATATCTTAAAGATGACATCTTCTCTGATTAGACTTATTCTCTTTCTTTTCTTCTCCATCTTGTCCAGACACTATAATGACTTTTCATATGCAGCTCATCTCTGTAGTTTCTCTCTTCTCCAGTCTTCTGCAGCACATCCCAACATAGTGCCCCTAAAAAGCAGTGTCATTACAATGCTTCTAAATAAAACTATCTATCCTACGCTTTGCCCCTGAGAAATGATTACCTTTCTCTTGACCGCTCTCTTGTGCACTGTTATTGTCCCTCACAGCGCTTCAAAGATGTGAGTAAAATGGAAATAATGGAGTGGGAGAATGTTATACTTTTTTTTAGCTTTCTGTCAGTTTGACAGCTGGCATTAAGAATGGCTGAATCCCACTCTGGGGATGGCAAAATGTAGCTGCTTGAAAGACACCTTGGTCCATCTCATCAGATGGCCCGACTGCGCCCCCCTACAGGCTGTGTCCATACTAAATACCGCTCCTACTCTAAATACACCTCTGCATTGCACAGGCTGGTACAGTAGTGATTATGGGAGATTTTAATTACTAGATATTATCTGGGGTCATAGCTCTTCACCAACTGCAAGGGGGGGAAATCATCATCATCATCATCATCATTGTTTGCAAAAACATGGTTCCAATAACCACAATATAATTCCATTTTGCTTAAACTGTTAAAATATCCTCAGGTGGTAAGGGCAAAAACACTTCATTTAAATCAGATATTGATAGAGAATAAAATGATAAATGGCACTGCTATATTATCTATTATGTATCTATTATATATCTTTATTCGGCAGTGATACTGGAAAATATATTCCTGTAAGTAACAAGTATTGATGACAAAAATTAAACTCCACATGACTACAGTTGAAAAGAATATTAAAGGGACTGTCCACCCATAAGTACATTTTCGGGTAGACGCACAGGTTGCCGAATCCTAGAGGTGTGTAGTGTTCTCACCATTAGCCTTTGCCTCCTCTTGCCATTTCCAGTTGTCTTTATGCATCTGCAGGTAATAATAATATTTTTTTTTCTATAGCGCCAACATATTCCGCAGCGCTTTACAATTCAGAGGGGGCATGTACAGACAATATGAGACAATACAAAATAACAAAATTAATATACCAAGAGGAGTGAGGACCCTGCTCGTAAGCTTACTGTCTATGAGGCAATAGGGGAGGCACAAAAGCTGAATGGGGGAGGGGGTGGGGGAAAGAGAAAAGATTGTCATATAAGGTCCATCCATCGATTTAATAGGGGATTCAAAACCAGCTGCGTGGACCGGTCGCCAGACAGAATTTATACAGGTACAGAGTGTAAAAAAGATGAATGCAATCAGAAGATACAGGGGACAAGAATCGGAAGTAAATTTTATGAAGGGCAGAAAGGGACTAGATTAGATGAGGGAGATGAGGTGATAGGCTAGTTTAAAGAAATGCATTTTTAGTGCCCGCTTAAAGGTGTGGATGGTGGAAATTAATCAGATTGTTCTTGATAGTGTGTTCCAGAGCATTGGCGCAGCTCTTGACAATTCTTGAAGACGGGAGTGGGAGGTTCAAATTGTTGAGGATGTCAGTCTTAAGTCATTAGCAGAATGAAGGGCACGGGTGGGGTGATAGACAGAGATGAGGGAGGAGATGTAGGGTGGTGTGGAACTGTGGAGAGCTTTGTGAGGGAGACTGATAAGTTATGTTTATGTTGGATTCTGTAGCGGATAGGCAACCAGTGCAATGACTGGCACAGTGCAGATGCATCAGGGATTCAGAATGGATTGGAGAGGGGAGAGTTTAGTAACAGGGAGACCAATTAGTAAAGGATTACAATAATCCAGGTGAGAATGAATGAGAGCAAAAGTAAGAGTTTTTGCAGTCAATGGTAAGAAAATAAAATTCTAGAGATGTTTTTGAGGTGGAATTGACAGGAATGAGCGAGTGAACGAATATGGGTAGTGAAGGAAAGATTGGAGTCAAATATAACCCCATGACAGCAGACGTGCTGCTGGGGCGTAATGGTAGAGCCACACTCCGAAATGGTAATATTGGGTTTCGGAAGGTTGGGGGAGGGAGGAAACATGAGGAGTTCAGTTTTTGACAGGTTCAGTTTTAGATAGAGGGAGGACATGATGTTGGAGATGGCGGACAGACAATCAGTAGTATTTTGTAATAATGCAGGGGTGATGTCAAGAGAAGATGTGTACAGTTGGGTGTCATCAGCATAGAGATTGTACTGGAAACCAAATCTGCTGATCATTTGTCCAATAGGGGCAGTGTATAGAGAGAAAAGGAGGGGGCCTAGGACTGAACCCTGAGGAACCCTGACTGTAAGGGGAAGAGGAGAGGAAGAGAAGTTGGCAAAAGATACAGTGAATGAGCGGTCAGAGAGGTAAGAGGAGAACCAAGAAAGAACAGTGTCCTTGAGCCCAATAGAGCGGAGCATAGTGAGGAGGAGCTGGTGATCCACAGTATCAAATGCAGCAGAGAGATCCAGGAGAATCAGCAGGGAGTAGTGACCATTAGATTTAGCTGTAAGTAGTTGAATAGAGACTTCAGTAAGAGCAGTTTCAGTAGAGTGCAGATTGAAGGAGATGTTAGTAGATCATTAGAGACTTTAGTAAGAGCAGTTTCAGTAGAGTGCAAGGAGTGGAAACCGGACTGTAGAGGGTCAAGGACAGAGTTATCTGACAGATAGCGGATTAAACGGGAGCGTTTCAATAGTTTGGAGATGAAGGGGAGATTAGAGAAAGGTCTGTAGTTAGAGGCCCAATTTTGGTCCAGGGATGTTTTTTTAAGTAATTGGTGTATGCTAGCATGTTTGAAGGAGGAGGGAAAGACACCAGAGGAGATAGAGAGATTTAATATTTAGTTAGGTGAATGGTGACAGCTGGGGTGACAGATTTAAAGAGATGTGAGGGAATAGGGTCACTGGTGCAGGTAGTAGGGCGAGGAGCCTAGTAACTTCTTCTTCTGTGACTGGATCAAAGAGTGAAACTGAGCTAGATGAAGTGTAGGAGGGAAGACAATATATGGTGTTATGAGGCTGTGAGGAAATTTCCTGGCGTATATGGTCAATTTTTCTTTAAAAAGGGTTGCGATTTGCTTACTTGTCCTAACATACTGACTAGAGTCTATGCTGCTTTGCGCAATAGAATAATTATACAATCACATTGAGTTAGAAAATGTACAAAAGAGAGTCACAAAACAGATAAGGGCATGGAGGATCTTGATTATGAGTTAAGAATAAAATAGTTAAATGTACCGGGTGGGCCATTTATATGGATACACCTAAATAAAATGGGAATGGTTGGTGCTGCTGTGGTGCACCACCACATTGTGGGTGTCAGGTCCGAGCATTCCTACATGAACAGTGTCCTGGAAAGTGGATTGGTCATTGTGGGCCAGTTGACTAGCCACCAAGGTCTCTCGATCTGACCCCCTTAGACTTTTCTCTTTGGGGGTCATCTGAAGGCAATTGTCTATGCTGTGAAAATACAAGATGTGCAGCATCTGAAACAACAGATATTGAAGCAAACGAGAACCAATATCCAGCGGATCACAGGTGGTGTTTTCTTTAAAAAAAATAGCTTCTATTGCTAACAATTAAAAATACATCGCAGGTGGCATCCGGCAGACAAGGGTACAGTGCATAGTTTACACCAACGCGTTTCAACATGACAGTGTCATAGAGTCTTATTGAATAAGCTTCCCCCCTCCCATATACTAATAAGCCACAAACAGGAAGTTGATATCACCAACCATTCCCATTTTATTTAGGTGTATCCATATAAATGTCCCACCCTGTATTTATTGTTGATAAGAGACAACTAAGGGGGGACATAATTCCTTTACACAAGTATATAAATGGCTCATGCACAAAAAATGTTTCATGTAATCTATCACAAAAGAAAGGAGCATTCCCTCCATTTGAAAAAAAGTTGAATCTTCATTGAATACTGGCATTATTTACCATGAGAACTATCAATATGTGGAATAACCTTCCTCGAGACCTGGTCACAGTGGGAACCATCAATGCTTTCAGAAAAGACTTAGATGCCTTTTTAGAAGAACATAACATAAATAATGAAGGAAATGTGTACATTCTTGTTCTGAATACTGAATGAGTCAATTGACACTTGGGACTAGGAGTGATAAAATGTGGTCTTTCGGGGCAGATTGGTTCATATACAGTGCCTACAAGTAGTATTCAACCCCCTGCAGATTTAGCAGGTTTGATAAGATGCAAATAAGTTAGAGCCTGCAAACTTCAAACAAGAGCAGGATTTATTAACAGATGCATAAATCTTACAAACCACCAAGTTATGTTGCTCAGTTAAATTTTAATACATTTTCAACATAAAAGTGTGGGTCAATTATTATTCAACCCCTAGGTTTAATATTTTGTGGAATAACCCTTGTTTGCAATTACAGCTAATAATCGTCTTTTATAAGACCTGATCAGGCCGGCACAGGTCTCTGGAGTTATCTTGGCCCACTCCTCCATGCAGATCTTCTCCAAGTTATCTAGGTTCTTTGGGTGTCTCATGTGAACTTTAATCTTGAGCTCCTTCCACAAGTTTTCAATTGGGTTAAGGTCAGGAGACTGACTAGGCCACTGCAACACCTTGATTTTTTCCCTCTTGAACCAGGCCTTGGTTTTCTTGGCTGTGTGCTTTGGGTCGTTGTCTTGTTGGAAGATGAAATGACGACCCATCTTAAGTTCCTTGATGGAGGAGCGGAGGTTCTTGGCCAAAATCTCCAGGTAGGCCGTGCTATCCATCTTCCCATGGATGCGGACCAGATGGCCAGGCCCCTTGGCTGAGAAACAGCCCCACAGCATGATGCTGCCACCACCATACTTGACTGTAGGGATGGTATTCTTGGGGTTGTATGCAGTGCCATCCAGTCTCCAAACGTCACGTGTGTGGTTGGCACCAAAGATCTCGATCTTGGTCTCATCAGACCAGAGAACCTTTAACCAGTTTGTCTCAGAGTCCTCCAAGTGATCATTTGCAAACTGTAGACGAGCCTTGACATGACGCTTTGAAAGTAAAGGTATCTTACGGGCTCGTCTGGAACGGAGACCATTGCGGTGGAGTACGTTACTTAGGGTATTGACTGAAACCAATGTCCCCACTGCCATGAGATCTTCCCGGAGCTCCTTCCTTGTTGTCCTTGGGTTAGCCTTGACTCTTCAGACAAGCCTGGCCTCGGCACGGGTGGAAACTTTCAAAGGCTGTCCAGGCCGTGGAAGGCTAACAGTAGTTCCATAAGCCTTCCACTTCCGGATGATGCTCCCAACAGTGGAGACAGGTAAGCCCAACTCCTTGGAAAGGGTTTTGTACCCCTTGCCAGCCTTGTGACCCTCCACAATCTTGTCTCTAATGGCCTTGGAATGCTCCTTTGTCTTTCCCATGTTGACCAAGTATGAGTGCTGTTCACAAGTTGGGGAGGGTCTTAATTAGTCAGAAAAGGCTGGAAAAAGAGATAATTAATCCAAACATGTGAAGCTCATTGTTCTTTGTGCCTGAAATACTTCTTAATACTTTAGGAGAACCAAACAGAATTCTTGTGGTTTGAGGGGTTGAATAATAAATGACCCTCTAAATAAACTTTTCACAATTTAAAAAAAAAAAAAAAGAAATAACATTCTTTTTTGCTGCAGTGCATTTCACACTTCCAGGCTGATCTACAGTCCAAATGTCACAATGCCAAGTTAATTCCGAATGTGTAAACCTGCTAAATCTGCAGGGGGTTGAATACTACTTGTAGGCACTGTATTATGGTTTTAGCTATACTTCTTCCATTTATCATCCCTTAGATGAACTTAATGGATTTATCAACTGTACTATGCATCGGCAGACATAGGCAAAAAAGGACCTTGTGCAAATGTGTGTAAATGGGCCCTTTGCAGTCCAATATCTTATTATATTGCACAATTGTACCTGTTTTAGAGGTAGAAATGGGCCCTTTTATGGCTGCACCAATGATATGTCCGCGCTGGTACTATGTTTATATGAAAATTGAATCTTATCCCCCACTGTTCAGTAAGTGGTGGCTCGGCCTCTTTAGGAGCAGTGTAGCAACACACCTTCCTCCATCTGTTGCTAATTATAATTAGAACCTGTTATATTATGTTATTTTATTTCTGTATTTCGCGTGCCATAGCTCTTCATTAGAAGGTTATGTCAGTCACACAGCAAGTGTATATGTGTACAACTGAGCTGTTTTTAGATTTGGTGGTGTTTAACCCATGACTCAAAGGTTTTAATGTTTTCAGTTAACTCCTAATTTAAAAAGGCCATGGACAGATGGTATCCATCACCAGAATTTGGTCTCCTTCTTAGGTTTTTATGTGAGCGGTGATCCAGACCTTCCTAGAATGTTATGATTTATAATCCCATGTTACTGCCACAGTGATGTGCTAATGTTAAGAGCTCAGCCATGGTGGCTCACAGAATAGGACATCTAAGTGCTTATGTGTGTAGAGCCCTCAGGTGCACACATGACCAAGTTTAAACTGCCTCAGGGAGCAATAAAAACCTCTGATTTCCCCATTATCCTTTTCCGTTAAGAGCAGTTTTAAAATGCAAAGCCATGTTCTTATTGATGGTAAATTGCACAATCTGATGTGAATTCCTGCAGCCATGTTCCAAAATCTTCTCAGAGGAGTGGACAGCACCCTAAGGAAAGGGACTAATTCTACATATATCTTTCTATAAAACACTTTGAAATGTCTTAGTAATATGTATGTCTATTGTGGAAGATTAGTTGCATAGCATCATCAAAAATGGGACCGTCAGACACTGTTACACACTCTGATGTGGTTTCTGCTGTTCTTTATTGTTCATATACTAAATTAATTCAAAGCCTTTACATCTCATAAAAAAAGTCTGAAATGTACACTTTGGTAAGCTGAGCACAAACTAGACATTTACTTACCTGACTACACAGGTTGCCTACTACCAACCACTCAAAGTTCACACACTACACAGGTTTCTAAACCTAGGAATGAATCAGCCTAACTTCTGGGCTGACTGAGGTCTACAGGGGAAACTAAGGCAGGAATCAATCACAGGCTCACTCCTCAAACTTACCTATCATTTCAAAAATATCCAGGCCTTAAACAAAGTGTTATCAAAGTCCTTAGCAAGCTATACTTTACTAAAGATATCCAGATTTGTCAAGTTCCATAGATCTCCCTAAGTGTCTCTGACGCACCCCAGGGCTTTGGGTACTCGGTCCCGGGCCTTGTATTCACTGGGACGTATCACGGGTGGCAGTCACCCGGTTCCGTGACCCTGGGAGTCGCTTAAAAGGGGGTTTGTACACGGGAATAAAAATAAAATAAAGTGTTTTTCGTGACGCCACTTGCGGTATGCGGCTATATGGGAAAAGCCGTCGCTGCAAAGTCTTTTGCTGCTGGGGCTTTTGGTATTAGGCAGCTTAGATGAAATGGCTCTCCGCAAGTAGATCTAGGCCCCAGGGGAGGATGATGGTGGTTGTAGTATATAGATGCAGAGGTGTAGGAAGAACTCAGAAAACATAGGGGCTGCGGTTTAACTTGTGCTTTACTCGAAGGTTTGGAGTGTCTGCAGCCCGACTGATGCTGGTCTCTACCAATTCGGTATTCCCTTTGTTCCAGTGCCGGTGTAGTGATCTGGTGAGCTTTACTTCCTTGCTCCAATTTGTAGCGGGTGGGTCCCCGTGGCTTGGTGCATTTTGGGGTCCCTTCCAGTTTCACAGTCCTGACCCGTATGGCAAGCAACTTGAACCTCTCTTGGGTCGGACCTCTGTCCCTGTTCTCAGGTTCCCTCTTTGCTGCTGTGCCACGGACAGTGATGCTGGTAAGGCCGTTGATGGTCCCCTCAGATTCGTATCAGGTGAGCCTGAAGCATCATTCTGAACTAGGGCACTGTGCCCCGTCGGTGCTCGGTCCAGTGAGTACCTGTACCATACTCTCCCTGGCAACTGTACTCCTTATTACTCAAACAGTCACTTTACACTTTTTTCCATCTGTGTATTGACTTCTGACTGAACGTCTTTCTCACTTCACGTCTATTGACTTACTAACTGGCAAGATGTCCATCTCCCATCACTCCACTGACTAGCCCCTCCTCCTCCCGGGTTTCTAACTAGTGGATTGGATGAGTCCCAACCAATAGGAGGCCATCCATCAGTTCCATCTCTAGCTTGTCACCCAGTCTGAGGTAATGGCGTGGATTTGTGTGTGTGTTGTGGTGTTTACCGGCACTGGTCTTCCAGGAATCCGGGGTTAGATGTAGTACACTCAGGGGCACCACATTTCCTTGGTGAGATACATAGCGGGTAAAATAAGTATCGAGCTTGTCACCAATATTCTAAGTAAATATAGTTCTAAACGTGCTATTGACATTGATTTCTCGTCAGATGTTTATAACAACCTATCCAATCCATACAACCAACTAATAGATGTCCATATATTTAATGATGTGTACTAAAGAGAAAAGACACAGGCAAAAACGCTTACTGAAATTTAATTTCTACTTTATACAAAAGCCTTTTTTGGTGATGATAGCTTCAAGATGCTTCCTGTACGTAAAAATTAGTCACAAGCATTGATCAGGTGTGATTTTGACCCATTAATCCACACAGACACTCTTTAAATTCTGAAAGTTCCTTGAGCTCCTTCTATGAACTCTGACCTTTAGTTCCTTCCATAAATTTTCCATTGGATACAGGTCAGGTGATTGACTGGGACATTCTAGCAGCTTTATTTTCTTTCTCTCTCTGAAACCAATAGAGAATTTCCTTGGCTGTGTGTCATTATCTTCCTGAAATGTACAATCTTGTTTCATCTTAATCATTCTGGTAGATGCCAGCAAAGTTTTATCAAGAAAGTCTCGGTACATTTGTCCATTCATCTTTCCTTCAATTATATGAAGTTTATCAGTGCTGTATGCTGAAATAAGGCCCCATGATGTTCTCACCTACAAACATCACTTTTGGTATGGTGTTAAAGGCCTCCAAACATGGTGTGCATTATGGCATCCAAAGAGTTCAATTTTGGTCTCATCTGGCCAGACTATATTCTCCCAGTATTTCACAGGCTTGTTCAAATGTTGTTGAACAAACGTTAAATGCACTTGAACATACTTTTTGTTCAGCAATGGAGTCTTGTGCGGTGAGTGTGCATGCACTCCATGGAGGTTGAGTGCATTACTTATTGTTTTCTTTGAAACAATTGCACCTGCTGATTTCAGGTATTTCTGTAGCTCTCCACTGGTGGTCCTTGACTCTTTGACAACCATTCTAATAATTATTTTCTCTGCTCTGTCTGAAATGTCGCAGTGAGCTCCTGGTCATAGCCGGTTTAAGGTGAAATGATTTTTTTTTTCACTTCCAGACTATTTCCCAAACAGTGCTCACTGAAGCCTTCATTAGTTTAGAAATTCTGTAACCAATGTCATCAGTATGTTTTGCAACAATAAAGTTGCAAAGGTCTTTAGACAGCTCACTGGTTTTACCCATCTTGAGATGTTTCTTGTCTGGCACCTTGATAATGAGACACCTTTGAATAGGCCAAAAAATGAACCAGCTGATATTATTTTTCAGTAACTGTAGTATTGCTTTCTAATTACTGATAGATTTCAGGTGATCTCATGACTTTCCATGTCTTTTTGCATCTCTCTTTCTGCATCTGTACAAAACTTCTTCCCTGTGTCCTTTTTCATTATTACACATCACTAAATTTATGAATATCTTTGCTTTGATTTCTTTACCTGTGTGGATTGGATGGGTTGTTATTGACATCTGGTTAGAATTTCATGTCAGTATCACCTTTAGAAACATATTTGCTTATAAAACTGGTGATGCATTCAATAATTATTCCACCTGCTGTATATACTTCCTGAGCTCAGTATGCTTATGAGAGAAATACCGAACAAATATGGCAACCCCTGACAACTTATCCTAACAGTATATCTCATTAAATGCTTATGTTTATATATCAAATGAGCTATAGAGATACTTACTGTACCATACTGATTCCCTTGAGCAACATTAGAGGAAGGGAATATTTTTTTGTTCTTTTGTATTAATCTTGCTAGTTCAGAGTATGATAATACAGCAAACAAAAAAAGTAGCCTTTACATCTGTTATTTTACAATTAAGAACACTAATTTTGAAGAGATTCTGTCAGTAGGATTTTATACCCCAAACTATTTATATGCACATGTAGCTCATGCATAGACAAATTCAGTAATACCTTTACATGGCTGGCCTGTTCCTCCATTACCGAGAAATCAGCATTCAAATTGACATGCATAAGGCTAATATATTGTCACTCCAGCTCTATTCTCCTCACAGCACCACTGCCTCCTATCAGTCAAGCAGGAGGACGCGGTAGTGGGTGGGATATTATGCCAGAGTACTGATTGGTTATGGAAAGGTATTACTCGATTTGTGTTTGAAAGAGCTACATATACAAATAAATCGTTTGGAGGGTGAAATCCTGCTGACAGATTCCGATAACATGCAGATATGAGGTTAATCTGCAAGTTAATAACGTTCTGAACCTGTCTTTCACCCGTTGCATGTCATTGAGAGCTCCATTGCTGGGAGGAAATGAACTTTATTTTTCTTGGCAGCGTTTGGCTTTCAGTCATATTGAGCGGTCTGCTCTTACCACTGTAACCGTACCCCCAGCACTGACTGACAGCCGACTCGTCATTGAGAGCTCCACTGCTGGGAGGACTTGAACTTTATTTTTCTTGGCAGCGTTTGGCTTTTAGTCATAGAGAGCAGCTGCTCTAACAACTCTATCCGTAACCCCAGCACTGACTGACAGCCGGCTCATCATTGAGAACTCCACTGCTGGGAGGACTTGAGCTTTATTTTTCTTGGCAGCATTTACCATTTAGTCATAGAGGGCGTCTGCTCTAACAACTGTATCCGTAACCCCAGCACTGACTGACAGCCGGCTCGTCATTGAGATTTCCACTGCTGGGAGGGAGTAAACTTTATTTTTCCTGGCAGTGTTTGCCTTTCAGTCATAGAGAGTGGCTGCTCTAACCATTGTAGCCGTACCCCTAGCACTGACTGACAGCCGGCTCAACATATACACAAAGTGGTGAATGAACATGCTTCAGTGCCACCTCTATGACTAAAAGCCAAGCGCTGATGGGAGGAATAAACTTAATTTCCTCCTGGCAGCGGGGCTCTACCTTAGTATTCTGAATCACTTCAGTGCTCAATCAACTTGCAGATTAACCCTATATCTACAAGTTAATAGGATTTTTTCACATGACAGGTTCTCTTCAAATTGTAGGTTCATCTTTACTTGGTAGGAGGAACTACGCTTGAATTAGAGCAAGTCAACAATTTGCATGGGGAAATATTGGAAAAATAGAAGTAAGGAGCAGGACACTGAGGAAGATTTGTTATTTATTCTTTTTCAGATCTATTAAAACAGCCTGTTTTCATATGAAATTAGATAAATGCAATTCAAAACTGCTGGATCGTTTTCATCCGAGATTTGCTCCTATCAAACATTGGCATGTGTTACATTTTCACTTAAATACAGAGCCAAATCAATCTTCCTTTAATTAGTAACGATCGTTTTACAATCTTGAAATCTATTATGCCTCCTGATCTTTTGATTTTTTGTTTATGAATATAGAGGTAAACTCTTTTGGATTACTGTATTTACCATCAATGTCGTTTACATGTTGCATACTAATCCAGCAGAGATAAGATTGTGATTATTACGTTAGTAGCATGATATATTTTCTGCATTACCTTCAAATCTATTAAATTGACAGCTTGGTCTTTATTAGGTTTCTAGTGGGATATTACATCTTATGTGCTATTATAATTATTTAATTAGTAACTGCCAACTGTGTTTATATAAGCAGTAATTCATCAAGCTGTTGCATCTGTGTTAATGAATTGTAACCAAGGGAGGTTCTCAAAAGCAACCAGTTATCTAAATACCAACATCTCCTTGGCAGATTTGGCACCAGAGCCATAGAACAAACACCACTGTTAATTAAAATCAATCTTTTTATTAGTTGTCATTAGAGGATGTTACAAGCCAAATCCCTTTTCTTGACCTCAAAAGTTATACACTATCTTTTTTCAACCAAGTGTGCCGTCGTTTTTGGGGGAAAATGACAAAATTTGCTAAATGATTGGGGTATAGCACACATGGCTAGATGATACAGTTAGTCTGTAAATGTTTGGTGATTGATATGGAGGTGGTTGTAGCATAAAAATATGTTAATCTTTGAAAATATTTGGGATCACAAATATCATGATGAGAAATGTGGTCCAAATTTTATATAAAATTCCACTTCCACATGATTGACTCATGCTGGTTGAGGAGTCCTATCATATACCTCTTCACTTGGGAAGACACTACAGACAGAAACTTGTAACTTCACTCTCAAAACAGAAGAATCGAGAGCATGGAAAGATAGGCTTTATTAGTGTGGCCATGGTTCACGAATCTGGTGAACCATTGTTTGCACTGGGTGGCGTTGGGGAAACTAAGCACAAAGTCGTATCACATCTACAATACGATAGTATGGGTGTCGAATGTTGGTTTGGGCCAGTTATTACTACAATGGTTTGGTTCATGTTGGCTGATAAAATCCTAAAAGACTATTTAAAAGTTCTTTTAAGTCTATTTTCTTGTACTTTTATGTGACTCCTTTTTTATTTGATTAGTGGAAGTTAAGTATAATTGAACCTAGTTTAATAATAATTTAGGGTAGGTTCAGTTCCAAAAATCACTAATTTGATATATTCTGAAGCTGCAAATAAACACCATAAAGATCAATTTCGATAGTCTCTGAGTAAAATGTTCAGTTTTTATGACTTGAAATCCATAACACTTGAAATCAAGGACATCTACTATTCAGGCAACCCTTTACTTAATTATTAGGGATGATTGGATACCTCAAATATTCAGCTTCGCGAATATCCGCCGAATAGGTTGCCGCTATGCGAATATTCGATGCGCAATGTAAGTCTATGGGAAGCCCAAATAGTTCCGAATAGTTGTTATTCGGGTTTCCCATAGACTTACATTGCGCATCGAATATTCACAAATAGTCGAATAGCGGCGACCAATTCGGCAAATATTCGCGAAGCCGAATATTTGAGGTATTCGATCATCCCTATTAATTATCCATTTATTTTTATTTATTTTTTTAATTAAACCCACCAGATATACCTCTATCTTTGTGGAATCTCTTGCTTTTAGTCATAACATGCTTTTAGCTTCTTAATATTTGTTATAAATATGAACGTTTTCTAGCTGAAACACTATATGTACACATATGGGTCACATGATTTCCATGCTGTGGTGTTTGCCTTTTGCCAACCGCATTTTTTTCTGTATATAAATCCCAAGTGTAGCCATACAGAACAGGAAAATCCTTCTCCTACTGACCTTTCAAAATCAAGTTGTCTCTCACACTTCACTTATAACAAAGTAATATCGATGTTGCAATTACATTGCAAGTCTCTCAGCATCTTACCTATAAGTATAGTTATACCTTGAAATGTTATACTAGGTTCTTAGTGGGGCAATTTACAGATCTAAAAGTCATCATCTTGGTCATGCGATGTTAGTACCACAGTGCACGTATGCTATTAGTGTAGAGGTCTGCCTTTTCAAATTGAATTGGGACTTCCACGTATCTCCCGTCATGCAGGCAAATGTTACATCTCCAAGGACTTAAAGAAAATCTGTCAGCAGATTTTTGCTATGTAATTTTAAAACAGCAAGAGATAGGGGCTGAGACAGAGTTTAATGATGTGTCATTTATTACCTTGTTGTGCTATTGTTTACTTATATAAAAGGTGCAACCACACTCCTCCCCCTCTAATTAGCACTTCACTGTTTATAGATCTTGTAAAAAAAGAGCCTGGTGTGGGCGAGTTTACTTTCTGAGCCCTGCTGCATTGCTAAATAGAAAAACTCTGTGTCACAGCTGCTGCAACCTATAAACTAAAGGCCCTGTCGCACACAGAGATAAATCTGCAGCAGATCTGTGGTTGCAGTGAAATTGTGGACAATCAGTGCCAGGTTTGTGGCTGTGTACAAATGGAACAATATGTCTATGATTTCACTGCAACCACAGATCTGTCAAAGATTTATCTCTGTGTGTGAAGGGGCCTTAAGTGATACATCGTTAGATTCTGAGTCTCTTTGCCTACATCATGCTGCTCTGAGATAAGGTAGCAAAAACCTGCTGACTGATTCCCTTTAAAGGGCAATATTTATTACAAAGCACAGTATCTGCATGATTATTGATAACATATAGTACAGGTTCCATTCAATACTTATTTCTTGTATCTTTTGTGTCTTTTTATCTTCATGTGTGTATAGGTGTTCACAAAGCTGGATTGGGGGTCTTATTTTGCTAAAACTATATTTCTCAGTAGAGCACTGCTTCTCAGTGCTGCAGGCCTCTTTCTGTTCTCTGCTGTGTGCTTTCTCTATACAGTAAATATATAGAGAAAAAGATGAGAGAGGGAGAGAGAGAAAGAAAGAAAGAAAAGGAGAGAATGACTTAGCCACCTCCAGCGTGGTTGTAAGTGCTTCTGGGGCTTCTCACTCTATTTCGGGACCTCTCATTTACCTTCATTCATATGCACTGCTTCCCCTGCCCACTGGCAGTCCTGGTGTCTGTGATTGGATGTATGCAAATAAGAAAGCCGCGGAGACACCATCACGTGTTTCTCAACGCTGGCAGGAAACTAGCCAGGTCTTTCACCGGGAAGGAACAACCACGGGAAGGGCAGTCTCCAGTCAAGGAGACCACCTATACCAAACATGGTGGCAATGCTCTAGAATCACTGCGTTGAGAAACACGTGATGGTGTCTCCACAGTGGATATGTTGATCTCCCTAAGGTCAACAATGCTTGCTTAAGTGTGATTGGATGTAGTCAGACAGCGCCCCCACCGTCAGTGGCAGGGTGTCTGCTTGCAATCACAGACCCTGTCTGCGAGTCTATTGGTGTGAAGATAAATAAATAAAAAAAAATTGGTGTAGGGCCTCCCATATTATGATACCCCAGCTGTGCACTTATCTTGGTTGTGTATCAAAATAAGATGAACTGCATATGGCATTTTTTAATTATTTAAATAAATAATGTTAAAAAACGGCCTGCGGTCCTTCCCAAGTTTGATGCTTAGCCATGATAAAGCCCAACAGCTGGGGGCAGATATTCTCAGGCTGGGGAGGCCCATGCTTATTGCCCCCCTAGCCTAAAAATAGCAGCCTGCAGCCTCCCAGGATTCTTGCATCCGAAACGTAAATGAGCGGCCCCGGAAGTAGAATGAGTGGCCTCGGAAGCAGTTACAGCCTCGCTGGAGACCAGGAAGGATTATGTGACTGTAATTTCTTTTTTTCTTTATTTTTCCTTTATTTTTACCTGAGTTGACAGACCTGGATCATTAGCCAGAGCTCCCTGAGAACTCCAGGCCTGGGTCTAGCGCTAAAGTACTACTGAACCTGCGCGAATCCGGACTTTACAGTCCAGGTCCACCCATCACTAGTGAGGATGTTTTATTAGACAGGATAATAAAGTGCATTCTTGATTGATCATGGATGGATCCATTGGTAATAAATAGTAAAGAGAGACCTGAGGGGCATCATTATGGAGGTGATAATAAATCAATGGAGATTTAAAAATGTATTGGCACACAATTAATTCTATATGTACAGAAATTGAGACCACATTATGATTTTAGAATAACCCTTTAACACTGTCAATAGTCTTAAAGATTAATGGAACAAACACATGTACAGTGATAATATTTGTCCACAAGTCAATTTTTAATGGCTAACTACTGTGTTTGGGATACCCCATTGTAATTCAGATAAAGATCTCATCTTGTCAGATTTACAAGTGCTTACATTCTAAGCATGATAATGTAATAACCACCATTATGCACTATCCTAATATGTGCCTATTGACTGCTCTGAATCCATGTTGTACTTCTGTCTTCAGTACCTAAAATGTTACAAGGTCGTTTTCATGAGTTTCCTCAAGACAATTCTAGATTTAAAAACCCATAATATGCTTCATTGTATCTCAAAATATTGCATTAAAGTGGTTATCTGGAATATAACATTGGTGATCTATACTTAGCATAGGTCGTCAATGTCGGTGGGGGGATGACACCTGGCACCCTGCCGATCAGCTGTTCCCGATGCCAATGGCGGCTGGGACTACTTAGTTGTGAAGCTGCACAGCACAGCTCCGTAAATGGAACAACCAGCACAGCTGGGTACTGTACATAGTGGGCAAATGTGTAGTACACAGCCGCCGCCACTATATAGTTGACTACTCCACAAACCTAGTTCTGGCTGCCATCGATACCTGGAGCGGATGATCAGTAAGGATGCCAGGTGTTGCCTCCCCACCGATCAGACATGGATGACCTACCCTAACGATACCCCATCAATGTTAAAGTCCTGGACAACCCCTTTAAGAGAACACTGTGAGTAGCACATAAGTGACAATAAATCCGTGTTATGAGATTATTGAGAACTCTGTATACAGCAAAATGGATTTCTGCATTTCACTTTGCCAAATGCTTGAGCCCTAAGGCTGTGTTCACAAGTTATGAATAAATATGTACAAATATTCCTAGACATGCAAGGGAATTTACATGCAAATGTATGAATTATGTGAAATATGCAAAGTGTGAACAGGACTATGAAGCCAAAATGCTTTTTCTAAACAACATGCAGACATAGAAAAAGAGGAATTCTCAACAAAGACTCATCATCCAATATCACAACTTCATTCTGTACAGGGACTATATTGGGCATCTGAATAGGCTTCTATTGTAGGTGTTTGTCCAGTCTTTTCATATTATCTACAGATTTTCCAGAAAGATTAGCAGTTTTAAATAAATGATATTTACACATTGCTGAAATCTGCAGCAAAACTTAAAAAAAATAAAAAAAATTGCAGTATAATCTCCATATAGATGATATATAGGATCAAACAGTAATTAATTATGTAGATACATTGTACTTAATATTTCTGAATAAGTCAGTATTAAAGTGAATCTGTCAGCAAGGTTTCATACTTCAAACTATTTATGTGGACATGAAGCTCTTTCAAAGACAAATCCAGCAATACCAGTATATAGACATTCCATTCCTTCATCATTGAGAAATCAGCATTTTATTTATATGTAAATCAGGATTAACAGCTATTGTAGATCTGAAGCCTCTGCCACTCCAGCTCTATTTCCTGCCCAACACTGCCTTCTGCTGCTGTAGAGACAGCCTATATGCTGTGGGACTTCAAGCAAAGGAGCCATCAGTCAAGCAAGAGTATGTGTCAATGGGCAGGAAATAGAGCTGGAGCGACAGAGCCTTCAGATGTAAAGCCTCATTTTCATATCAATTCAAATGCTGGTTTCTCAGTATATGGACATAAAGCTCTTTTAAAGACAAGTCCAGCAATACCAGTATATAGACATTCCATTCCTTCATCATTGAGAAATCAGCATTTTATTTATATGTAAATCAGGATTAACAGCTATTGTAGATCTGAAGCCTCTGTCACTCCAGCTCTATTTCCTGCCCAACACTGCCTTCTGCTGCTGTAGAGACAGCCTATATGCTGTGGGGCTTCAAGCAAAGGAGCCATCAGTCAAGCAAGAGTATGTGTCAATGGGCAGGAAATAGAGCTGGAGCGACAGAGCCTTCAGATGTAAAGCCTCATTTTCATATCAATTCAAATGCTGGTTTCTCAGTATATGGACATAAAGCTCTTTTAAAGACAAGTCCAGCAATACCTGTACATAGATAGTTAATTCCTTCATCATTGAGAAATCTGGATTCAGATGTAAATGAGGATTAACAGCTATTGTAGATCTGAAGCCTATGTCACTCCATCTCTATTTCCTACTCAGCACCATCTCCTCCTGCTGTAGTGACAGTTTGTATTCCTGTGGGGCTTCAGGCAAAGGAGCCATCCGTCAAGCAGGAGTAGGTGTCACTGAGGAGCCATCCGTTAAGCAGGAGTAAGTGTCACTGAGGAGCCATCAGTCAAGCAGGAGTAGGTGTCACTGGGCAGGAAATAGAGCTGGAGGGACAGAGGCTTCAGATGTAAACCCTAATTT
Source organism: Anomaloglossus baeobatrachus (assembly GCF_048569485.1). Lineage (NCBI taxonomy): Eukaryota > Metazoa > Chordata > Amphibia > Anura > Aromobatidae > Anomaloglossus > Anomaloglossus baeobatrachus. The sequence goes on from NC_134356.1 coordinate 178,874,185, forward strand.
TCATATCAATTCAAATGCTGATTTCTCAGTATATGAACATGAAGCTCTTTCAAAGACAAGTCTAGCAATACCTGTACATAGATAGTTAATTCCTTCATCATTGAGAAATCTGGATTCATATGTAAATGAGGATTAACAGCTATTGTAGATCTGGAGCCTCTGTCACTCCATCTCTATTTCCTGCTCAGCACCACCTCCTCCTGCTGTAGTGACAGGCTGTATGCTGTAGGGCTTCAGGTAAAGGAGCCATCAGTGAAGCAGGAGTAGGTGTCACTGAGGAGCCATCAGTCAAGCAGGAGTAGGTGTCACTGGGCAGGAAATAGAGCTGGAGTGACAGAGGCTTCAGATGTAAAGCCTAATCTCAATATCAATTCAAATGCTGGTTTCTCAGTAATGGATGAACGGACTGGCCATGTAAAGGTATTACTGGACTTGGCGTTGTAAGAGTTACATGCACATATAATAGTTTGAGGAGCCCCTTTAAATATAAAACAATCTTTTTTTGTTAATTGGGGAAGTGAAATGTGAAATAATCAAAATAATGAGAGGGGACTTTTTTCTATGTTTTTTTTTCCCAAATTTGACTTTGCAGTGACATTTTGTGTGCATATCCCCCAGGGTATCAAACAGAGATATATTTATTAAAAGCACAGCTGGTAATGACATTTGCCAATTAGAGATTTCAATCACAAACCTCTCCAGGGACACATAAGTCTGTTGTTGTCAGAAAATCTATAAAATGGACATTGGTGCATACATTCATAACCAGTAATCAGGGCAATACAAATCTTACCCAATCTCTGCTTTTCTCTAGTATATACATTTGTATACATTGTAGCAGCTATACTTTAATGTAGACTACTAATACAATATACAAATTTGTCACAGAAGTGGAATGTTGTCTGATCGCCTTGCTGTGGGCTTAGTATTAGTACCTTCTGGACAAGGCTGTTGTTAATTTGGATGGATGGTCATCACAGGGCGTGCTTGACCTCCAGCTGACGGGAAAGAAAGAATTACGCAGGAGAAGTCATCAATCATAAAGAGATACCTCAGCATTTAAGTATTATAAGGCACTGAAAGGCAGAGAGCAATTTTGAACTATAAGACTAATACATTTAAAGGTTGTGATGTGTAATATTTTGTGAGATACAAGCGTAGAAATGTAAAGAATACCTTCATTAACTATCATAATTTCAGCTATGTCTATACTCAACTTTTCTTGAACAGCATTAAAGGGGTTGTCCGGGATTTTAACTTTAATGGTCTATCCTCAGAAAAGGTCATCAATGTCTGATCGGTGTGACACCTTGCAGACCCACCGATCAGCTGTTCACAGTGCTAAAGTCCAAGCACAACTAATTTTGATAATTGTCACAATGTCAGCGTAGTTTTCTCTTGTAGCCAGACTAAAGGGTACTTTACACGCTGCGACATCGCTACCGATATATCGTCAGGGGTCACGTCGTTAATGACGCACATCCGGCGCCGGTAGCGACATCGCAGCATGTGACTCCAAGGAGCCCTTTCCTTAATAGCGCTGCTGCTGTAGGTAAGATGTTGTTCGTCGCTCCTGCGGCACCACACATCGCTATGTGTGACACCGCAGGAACGACAAACATCTCCTTACCTGCGTCCACCGGCAATGCAGATGGAAGGAGGTGGGCGGGATATTACGTCCCGCTCATCTCGGCCCCTCCTCTTCTATTGAACGCCTGCCGTGTGATGTCGCTGTGACGCCGCACGAACCGCCCCCTTAGAAAGGAGACGGTTTGCCGGCCAGAGCGACGTCGCAGGGCAGGTAAGTTCGTGTGACGGGGGTTTCATAGTTTCATAGTTTTTACGGTTGAAGGGAGACTCTAAGTCCATCTAGTTCAACCCGTAGCCTAACATGTTGATCCAGAGGAAGGCAAAAAAACCCCAATATGTCAAATAAGCTCCAATGGGGAAAAAAATTCCTTCCTGACTCCACATCCGGCAATCAGACCAGTTCCCTGGATCAACACCCTGTCATAAAATCTAATATACATAACTGGTAATATTAAATTTTTCAAGAAAGGCGTCCAGGCTCTGCTTAAATGGTAGTAGTGAATCACTCATTACAACACCATGCGGCAGAGAGTTCCACAGTCTCACTGCTCGTACAGTAAAGAATCCTCGTCTGTGGTTATGATTAAACCTTCTTTCCTCAAGACGTAGCGGATACCCCCGTGTTCCAGTCGCAGGCCTAGGTGTAAAGAGATCTTTGGAAAGGTCTCTGTACTGTCCCCTCATATGTTTATACATTGTGATTAGATCCCCCTTAAGCCTTTGTTTTTCCAAACTAAATAACCCCAAGTTTAATAACCTGTCTTGGTGTTGCAGCCCACCCATTCCTCTAATAATCTTGGTCGCTCTTCTATCTACCTGTAATATTATGCTATTTATAACCTTCTATACTTTTGCTATCAAGAAAAGCATCCATTCCTCTCTTAAATTCATTCAGTGAGTTGGCCATCACCACTTCCTCAGGAAGAGAGTACCAGAGCCTCACTGCTCTTACCGTGAAGAACCCTCTTCTATGCTGATGTAGGAATTTTCTTTCCTCCAATCGAAGAGAATGCCCCCTTGTTCTTGTCATAGTCCTTGGTACAAACAGATGATGGGAGAGATCTCTATATAAGCAAGGTTAGCAAGGTAAGCAAGGTTGTGCGAAACGGGCAGCGATTTGCCCGTTTCGCACAACCAACGGGGGCAGGTATGCTCGCTAGTGATCTCGCTAGCGAGATCGCAGCGTGTAAAGTACCCTTAAGGCCTCGGTTCCACTTGCACGGATGAGTGCAATCCAGTGCAAAACTATGGGGGAGTGTTCATCTGCGATTCATTTCTCATGCCATGTCAGCATGAGAAATGAATTGCACAATGCTATGTTTAGCAGTGAGTCTTGGCTCACGCACCCCCATACAAGCCTGTGGGTGCGTGTGAAACATCACACTGCAGTCGCATGTAATACGATCACAGTGTGGTGTACACAGAGACAGACAGTGGAGGAGATGCAGAGAAAGTGCTCTCTGCCTCTCCTCCGAGGCTGTGATACGATTGCAAGATCGCATCACAGTCATATGACCCTCGACAGAGGGTCATTAGCATATCGCATCTGGTGCTCTTGCATCAAAAGCTATACGCTAGTGGAGCCGAGCCCTAAGTAAGACATTGGGGCAAGGGAACTGTCTAAGGAAAATGTGCCTCAAAGGTCTTTTGGAGAAATTTCTACAAAAATAAGGAATAATGTAGTGCCCCAAGGGACCTCAGTGGTTACTTCTAACTGGGCCAGTGGTTTTGTGGGGTTGCTGTGACTGGCCTGACCCAGCTCCGTGGCCCCGTTGGCTGCATGTAAAGGACAAACGAACGGGTGTCCGATGTAAATTGGAATAAAAGGAGGGTGAAGGGTCCCTGGGAAGCATGTCACCAGTTGCAGTGGTGACGGGGGTACCGGCCTCCTCCACCGCGGACCCTTCCTGCAACTTTTACTCTTCCAGGAGCGGTGTTGGAGCGCTACCCGTGGTGTGTGGCCAGGGATTAGCCGCTGCTGCGAAATGTTGCTCTCCTCCGGGGCTAATGTCAACACAGCCCAGATAGTCCAGCTCCCCACAGGTGGAGCGAGCCCCAGGGAGGATGAGGACGATAAGTGCTGGCTGATGGCGCCAAAGCGCGGGGCGGCGGTGCCGGCAATAACAAGGATGACACTGGGGCTGCGGTTCAAAGTTCTTTTTACTCACAGTTCTTAACGGTCCCCAGAGGTGCCACTTTCCGCCGCCATGGATGGACTCCAGCCAGTCCCAGGTGAATCAGAGGCAATCACCCTTGTCAGTGGAAATGTGTGAGACCTTCCTCCTTGTGCTGACTTGCGGCTCCTCATGACCTGAAGCAACTTGGGGACTCCACTGTCTATGTTAAGTGTCCCGTCCCATATGCAGGTGACGCGGGTCCTCACCGTGGGGCCTGGCTGTAAACCCGGCCCCTGAATCCTATATGTCACTGTGCTCCAGGAGAGTGGCTGGTGGGCGATGAGACATGAAATCCCCAACCCCTGCAGATTTGTTAGAGTCCATGAAGGTGTCACCAACTGAGGGTTTTGCACCCCGACTGTGCTGGCACTGTGGAAGCGATTAAACTCCCCACAGCTGCCATGTCTCCTCTGTCTCACCATCTCCACCGGTCGCCTCTGCCTCTTGCCCTCTTTCAGTCTGGCCGGTCATAGCTATAGAAGCTCTGTGAAGCACTCTCTATAGTAGCCATGCTACTACAAGTCCAATGATGTTCTAGCACTCTCTCCTCCTTTCCCGAGATAGCTCCTAAGCACACATACCGGACGGTCCCCGTGAGGGGAGCTGAGTGTGGCATTCCCCCCAGGGGACCTGTTGTTCTTTCGCTGTCTCAGACTGTTGTGAAGTCAAAAACTGTTTGTGTCTTTCCTACTCACTCCGTGTCCCCACCCTTGGGATGACTCTTAATGGCTGTTGCCCTGTGTAAGTGGTGACTCATAGCTAGATGTTTTGTGTAAGTGAAACAAGAAACACCAGTGCCCCAAGTCCAAGCATTGCACCCTAAATGAAATGCAATGCCTCAGGGGCGCCACAATAGCTTAGTAAAAAAAATAAATAGAAATTAAAGTCTATCGTAAAATCTATAATGTGCACTAAATACAAAGTATCTTGGTGCATTTTTTTTTATTTTTAAAAGACATCATGTCCTGGTTATGGCATTTTTTCCCATGGGCTTCTCTGCAACATTTCAAAAACACTGGAAAAATAAACATTTTAAACATTACAGAATAAGAAAAAGCCACTAAAATTTACTTAACAGGAATTCATCAGCAGGATTTCAGCCCTCAAACAATGTATATGATCATGTTGCTCTTTCCGAGACCAGTTCTCAGTGTTTGAATTGGAATGAGGCTGAAGATTTGAAACCTCTGTCACACCAAGTGCCACCTCGTCCTGCGTGACTGATACCTTGAGACTGTGAGACCAGTAGTGACACTGGGTGATGAATAGAGCTGGAGTGACAGAGGCGTCTGATCCACACCCTCATTTCTATATCAATTCAAATGTTGATTTCTCAGTAACAGAAGAATGGACTGGAAATGTGAAGGTATTGCTGGACTTGTCTATGAAAGAGCTACATGCACATACTAGCAGTTTGGGGGTCAAAATCCGCTGACATATTCTGGTTAAAACTACAATGAAAATGGCATTTTGAAAAGCATGTGAAAATATAAAATCATGTGGTTTGTTAATGAGCTCTCACGGGGAAAAAGTGCTAAAGGGTTATCAAATCTATAAGTTATTTAAAAAATAGCTGGCAGTTGTTTTTTATTCATATTTTTGATAACCCCTTTAAGTATTTTCCTCTCCCAGTACAAAGCACACTGACCAGCAGAATTATCATTGGGGGTCTGTTACATCCTAATGGGAATTCTTAGAACACAGTGAAAAATTGGCTCATAATTGTTAAATGGCTACATAAGCTGTTGACATCAATGTTTTTTATTTTGTATTGTTCTCTGTGATAATTTGAAATGATCAGTTCTTAAATAAATCCATCCTATACTTTACCACTCCAATGTTTATACAAAGACTCATTTATAGTATATGAGTAATAGAGCCATAAGGAAATAATGACTCTTTCTATGATAAGAGTGGGCTGGGAAATTGCTGTTAGTCTGACTAAAATGTATCTCAGCATGATCTGCCGTAACAGACTTGCAAAGCATCATCTCTTAGGATCACACTCTTAAATATTTAGTTTGTTCCTGAAGTCCTCCAGCTGTGGTAAATGAAACTTCACAGAAATGAAGATAGCTGCCTGTACAGACACATTATCGCTGAAAACACATCCAGTTATTTTATGGCAAGTCATATTATTATTTATTTATAAATATGCATTAAAGGGAAAGTTCTAGTTTCCGCTCTCTTCCTCTATATTCCCTTATAGTGCATTTAATGGAATCCCCATTTTTTTCTTGAAATATCAAAAAAATTGTGCTTTTTGGAAATTAAACCAGAAATTGTATTCATATATATGTGTCATCATGGTGAAGATTGGTCAACAAAATTAAAACTAAATTAGAAATGAAGCTTCAATTCTAACAATAGTTAAAAACGTCAGATCTTGTACTGATCATTCTATAGCGGGCTTTACACACAGCAACATCGCTAGCGATATCGCTGGTGAAAGCACCCGCCCCCATCGGTTGTGCGTCACGGGCAAATCGCTGCCCGTGGCGCACAACATTGCTAGGAACGGTCACACGGACTTACCTGTCTAGCGACGTCGCTGTGGCCAGCAAACCGCCTCCTTTCTAAGGGGGTGGTTCGTGCAGCGTCACAGCGACGTCACTAAGCGGCCGCCCAATAGAAGTGGAGGGGCAGAGATGAGCGGCCGTAACATCCCACCCATCTCCTTCCTTCCTCATTGCGGGCAGCCGCAGGTACGGGGATGTTCCTCATTCCTGCGGTGTCACACATAGCGATGTGTGCTGCCGCAGGAACGACGAACAACCTGCGTCCTGCAACAGCAACGATAATTGGGATTAGAACAACGTGTCAACGATCAATGATAAGGTGAGTATTTTTGATCGTTAACGGTCGTTTCTGCGTTTAACACCCAACGATGTCGCTAACAAGGCCGGATGTGCGTCACGAATTCCGTGACGCCCAACGATATCTCTTTATCAATGTCGCTGTGTGTAAAGCCCGCTTTACTCAGACATTGACGACACACCAACAGAATATGCGGAAAATGTCTGATAGATGCAAGTCCCAAAGAAGTGATGGCCACATATACAAATCAATGGACAGAGGACACAAATCAGTTTAAATAATTGCAGTGCAAGTCCTTTTAAACCTTAGCTATACACTTTAAATGATATAAGTACACATTGTAACTATAAACCTAATAATTTACCTTACTGCTATGTTTGCGATAAACTCATAAAAGCACAAATGAGTACTTAATCTATGCTGCTTCACTTCATAATATATTTTTCTTAATCAGTACTTCTTGATTTTTCTTTAATAGAACTTTAAATCCCATCCTTTCAATCATCCAGGGCAGCCATAATGTTATAAAATAACAGTCGAATTGCAGGTAGCGCTCACTAGGGGGAGATTACTGAAGATGAGTGTATAAAGCTCTTCTTTGAACTTACTCTTAGGCGGGCTTTGAACACTACGACATCGCAGGTGCGATGTCGGTGGGGTCAATTTGAAAGTGACGCACATCCGGCATCGCATGCGACATCGCAGTGTGTAAAGCCTAGATGATACGATTAACGAGCGCAAAAGCGTTGTAATCGTATCATCAGTGCAGCGTCGGCGTAATCCATAATTACGCTGACGCGACGGTCCGATGTTGTTCCTCATTCCTGCGGCAGCACACATCGCTGTGTGTGAAGTCGCAGGAGCGAGGAACATCTCCTACCGGCGTCACAGCGGCTTCCGTAGGTTATACGGAAGGAAGGAGGTGGGCGGGATGTGTACATCCTGCTAATCTCCGCCCCTCCGCTCCTATTGGCCGCCTGCCGTGTGACGTTGCAGTGACGCTGCACGACCCGCCCCCTTAATAAGGAGGCGGGTCGCCGGCCAGAGCGACGGTCGCAGGGCAGGTGAGTGCATGTGAAGCCGGCGTAGCGATAATTTTCGCTACGCCAGCTTTTACAAAATATTGTACCTGCGACGGGGGCGGGGACTATCGCGTGCGACATCGCAGTATCGGCTTGCGATGTCGCAACGTGCAAAGCCCGCCTTACACTGTACATCTGTCTTTAGTATACTCCCAAACTGAAGTTGGCACCGGGTGAAGTGGAATGTATGTGTTATGTAAAGTACACTGCTGGAAATTGTACCTATAGTCATGCCCACTTTTAGAATACACCCTTTCACACCCCGTTTAAACCTTTTCCATTCCACCTCCATGCTTCGTGAGCTGAACCAGGGCCTCTTCAATGCCTTCTCTACTGAAGAAATCTTCCTAGAGTGCTGCTCTCCATGAGGTTTTAACAGGATTTGGAATGAACCTGGGAGATTTGGCAACTCATCCCGTAGGTTTCCTCTTTCCAAAAGGAGGAAAGGCATTACAGGAGAGACGACAAGTATGTCATAATGCTTCCCTTCCCAATGTCACCCACAAAGGCCCAACATGCTAGCCGTAGCCAGCAGCTAAAATTAGTACTTACTGATAGTCATATATGAACAACAGTTTGTATTTAATCACATACTACAATAGTCCCCAACCTTTCTGACCTAGAGAGCCACAGAAAGAAGCTCGTGATCACATCCAGCTTCTGCTTCCCTTATTGAAGGGACACTAAAGGTCCAGTCACACTAAGCAACTTACCAGCGATCTCAACAACGATAGGGATCGCTGGTAAGTTGCTAGGAGGTTGCTGGTGAGCTGTCACACTGCGACGCTCCAGCGATCCCACCAGCAACCTGACCTGGCAGGGATCGCTGGAGCGTGGCTACACGAGTTGCTGGTGAGCTCACCAGCAACCAGTGACCAGCCCCCAGTCTCCTAGTTACAGCACACATCAGGTTAATTAACCCGATGTGTGCTGCAGCTAAATGTGCACAGAGCAGGGAGCAGCGCACACTGAGCGCTGGCTCCTTGCTCTCCTAGTTACAGCACACATCGGGTTAATTGCCTGATGTGTGCTGCAGCTACATGTGCACAGAGCAGGAGCCGGCAGCACATGCAGTGAGAGCGGAGGAGGCTGGTATCAAAGGTAAATATCGGGTAACCAAGGACAGGGCTTCTTGGTTACCCGATGTTTACATTAGTTACCAGCCTCCGCAGAAGCTGGCTCCCTGCTCACTGCACATTAGTTGTTGCTGTCTCGCTGTCACACACAGCGATCTGTGCTTCACAGCAGGACAGCAACAACTAAAAAATGGCCCAGGACATTCAGCAACAACCAACGACCTCACAGCAGGGGCCAGGTTGTTGCTGGATGTCACACACAGCAACATCGCTAGCAACGTCACAAAAGTTGTTCGTTACCAGCGATGTTGCTAGCGATGTTGCTTAGTGTGACGGGGCCTTAAGAGCCTCCATTTCTGGTATAATGACAGCCAAAGCTTTCCCACCAAAATCACCCTGAAGCAGTATACCAAGATCCAGGGGTTCCTATTCTATCACCATCCAGATCTGCTCTTCTGTGTGAGGCTACTCAAGAGTCACCATCTGGAGACCTGCTCTTCATAGCTGTTTGCCAGATTTAGTGTCAATGGAACAAGCTGAGAGACATCCACACATCACGGACCCACGATTAACATGTGGTTCCCCAGCCACAGGTTGGTGACCTCTGACATACCGTAAAGATGTCCTCTCCTTTTACATTTAAATACATATGTGTACCAGACTTCAGTATAACAATAGGAACTGAAATGCAAGATCTGAATCATTATTTTTTTTTTCCAGGAGTGAGATCCATCCATTTATAGTGAGACGCTCATCTCATTGTAGTCACCAATGTTCTGAAGGGTTATTATTATTATTATTTATTATTATAGCGCCATTTATTCCATGGCGCTTTACAAGTGAAAGAGGGTATATGTACAACAATCATTAACAGTACAAAACAGACTGGTATAGGAGGAGAGCGGACCCTGCCCGCGAGGGCTCACAGTCTACAGGGAATGGGTGATGGTACAATAGGTAAGGACAGAGCTGGTTGCACAGTGGTCTACTGGACTGAGGGCTATTGTAGGTTGTAGGCTTGGTGGAAGAGGTGGGTCACTCTTGAGGTTCCTCTTGAAGCTTTCCACGGTAGGTGAGAGTCTGATGTGCTGAGGTAGAGCATTCCAGAGTATGGGGGATGCAAGGGAGAAATCTTGTACGTGATTGTGGGAAGAAGAGATAAGAGAGGAGCAGAGAAGGAGATCTTGTGAGGATCTGAGGTTGCGTGCAGGTAGGCACCGGGAGACTAGGTCACAGATGTAGGGGGGAGACTGGTTGTGCATGGCTTTGTATGTCATTGTTAATGTTTTGAACTGGAGTCGTTGGGTGATGGGAAGCCAGTGAAGGGATTGGCAGAGTGGCGAGGCTGAGGAGTAGCGAGGGGAGAGGTGGATTAGGCAGGCCGCAGAGTTTAGGCTAGATTGGAGGGGTGCAAGAGTGTTGGAAGGGAGGCCAGAGAGCAGGAGGTTTGCAGTAGTCGAGGCGGGAGATGATGAGGGCATGCACTAATGTTTTTGCTGATTCTTGGTTAAGGAAAGCACGGATCCGTGAGATATTTTTGAGTTGTAATCGGCATGAGTTGAAGAGGGCTTGGATGTGTGGCTTGCAGGATAGAGCAGAGTCGAGGGTTACTCCAAGGCAACGTGCTTGTGAGACTGGGGAGAGTGAGCAACCATCAAGTTTGATGGAAAGGCTTGTTGGAGGAGATGAGTGAGGAGGGGGAAAGGGTTGAGAAAGTAAGCGTGTAGATACATCATTGAAAATGTTCTCTCCATATATTTTACACAAACAGGTATATATAGTATGCACCATACTTATAATACTGTTAACGTTTAGCCACACTTAGAAAAAGGATTTCATTTTTTGTACAGATGATGTGTTGGCAGCTTCTATTTCATTCTCAAATTCAATTCCTGAAAAAATATATATTTAAGGTCAGGTCAGGAGTGTGGAGATCAGGTCATCTGACAGCACTCCAGCACTCTTATATTTTTTCAAGTAGCTCCTGTACAGCCTGAAGATATATTTTGGGTCAACTGACTGAAAAGCAAATTATACGCCAATTAAGCATAAATCAGATGGAATAGCATGGAGCTGTACAGTGCTGTAGTAGCTGGTTAAATGGGCCTTCATTCACAAGAGGTAGCTGACCCTATTAAAAAAAATCATATTTACATTTATTTATTATTTCAGATGGCAATAGGACAAACTGTACACAATATGTACCCTTCTTCTGCACTTCTTACTGTTTTGTGAATGTACCAAATATACAACTTTCATTGAAACCATAATAATAAAGCAATTGCTTTAAAACAGGGCAATAATCCAATCCTGTAGATAGGCGCTAACTTGTTTTCACTGAACAATCCCTTTAAGTGTCAATTATAAAAAAAAATAAAGATATTAAATATCATCCTAATAAATGTACATTTTTTTCATACATAATCAATTACTATAATATTTATGCTCTAGGAAAATATTACATTTTTTAAGCACTGAACCTCCTCCTACAATTATACAATGGAAGTTGGGTGTGGGTGTATGGAGCTCAGGAGCTGAGCCCTCACCATACACAGTAAGTGCTGGCTGTGATATACAGCCATCATCTGCCCCTAACAGCATTAATATGGACTGGCTTTGATAATCTGGATTGACTTCAATAATCTGGACTGGCTCCTATAATCTGGACTAGCTCCAATAATCTGGAAAGGCTCCGATACTCTGGACTAGCTCAGATAATCTATACTATATCTGATAATCTGAAAGGACTCTAATAATCTGGACTAGCTCCAATAATCTGGACAGGATCCAATAATCTGGACACACTCCTATAATCTGGTCTAGCTCTGATAATATGGAATGGCTCTTTTAATCTGGACTAGTTCCAATAATCTGGAAAGGCTCTGATAATCTGGACAGGCTCCAATAATCTGGACTAACTCTGATAATCTGAAAGGGCTCTGATAATCTGGACTAGCTCCAATAATCTGGACAGGCTCCGATACATTAGACTAGCTCCAATAAAATGGACTGGCTCCGATAATGGGGACTAGCTCCAATAATCTTACATAGTTGCATAGTTACATAGTTACTTAGGTTGAAAAAAGACCTAGGTCCATCTAGTTCAACCTTCCTCCACCAGTTCTACATTTGGTCACTAAGTCATTTATAACCAACAATGTTGTGTGTACTGAGGAAATCCAGCCGTTTGTTAAAAGCTGTTACAGTATTTTACATTACTCCCTCTTGTGGTAGAGCATTCCACAGTCTGACTGCTCTAACTGTAAAGAACCCTTTCCTATTTAGCTGCCGGAATCGCTTTTCTTCCACTCGCAGTGAGTGCCCCCTGGTCCTTAGTATTGTCTTCGGAAGAAATAAGTCATGTGCCAGTCCTTTATATTGACCACACATGTATTTATACATATAAATGAGATCTCCTCTGAGACGTCTTTTTTCTAAGCTAAACATATCTAACTTTTTCAACCTGTCATCATATGGGAGGCCTTCCATTCCTTGTAGTAGTCTAGTTGCCTGCCTTTGAACTGATTCTAACTTCTGAATGTCCTTTTTAAAATGTGGAGCCCAAAACTGAATCCCATATTCCAGATGTGGCCTTACAAGTGATTTATAGAGGGGTAACAATACGTTGGGATCACGGGATCTAATCTCTCTTTTTATACACCCTAGAATCTTGTTTGCTTTTGCAGCTGCTGCCTGACATTGAGTGCTGCTGCTCAGCTTATTTGTAATGTGAATACCCAAGTCCTTCTCCTGTTCTGTAGTCCCGAGTTTACTTCCATTTAATGTATACGCAGTTATAGGATTACTCCGTCCTAGGTGCATTACTTTACATTTATCAACATTAAATCTCATTTGCCAAGTATCTGCCCATTCTGACATCTTATCCAGATCTTTTTGTAATATTGTACTATCAAGGTCAGTTTTTAATATCCTACATAGTTTGGTGTCATCAGCAAAGACTGACACTTTACTATCAATCTCATCCACAAGGTCATTAATAAAGAGATTAAAAAGAATTGGTCCTAGCACAGATCCCTGCGGCACCCCACTGCTGACTATAGCCCATTTAGAGAATGTACCATTTATAACTACTCTTTGTTTCCTATCTTTAAGCCAGTTCCTTACCCAGTTGCATATAGTTTCCCCTAGTCCTTTCTTCTGGAGCTTTAATATAAGGCTATTGTGTGGTACAGTATCAAATGCCTTTGCAAAGTCCAAATAAATCACATCAGCTGCATTACCAATATCCAGGTGTGCACTTACCCCCTCATAGTACCCCAACAGGTTGGTTAGACACGACTTATCTTTCAGGAATCCATGCTGTTTGTCAGTTATTATATTATTTTCTGCAATATAATTTTGCATGTCATCCCTTAAAATGCCCTCAAAAACTTTGCATACTACTGACGTCAGGCTTACTGGACGGTAGTTGCCTGGATCTACCCTCTTACCTTTCTTAAATATCGGTACCACATCAGCAATCCTCCAATCCTGAGGCACCAACCCTGTTACAAGCGAGTCTAAAAAGAGATACAGCGGTCTGTCGATAATGGAGCTCAATTCCCTCAATATTCGTGGATGAATGCCATCTGGCCCTGGGGATTTGTCAATGTTTAGTTTACTTAGATGTAGGCGTACTTCTTCTTGTGTTAAATTAATTATATCGGTGGTGACCTTTGATTTTTCTCTTGTTGAATGATCCCTGGTACAGTCAGTTCCTTGGTGAACACAGATGAGAAATGCCTATTTAATATCTCAGTCTTTTGTTTGTCCTCTATAACTAACTTGTTATTATATTTTAAGGGGCCAATACTATCCTTTGTTTTCCTTTTGTTATTAATATATTTATAAAAGATTTTGGGATTTATTTTAATGTCATTGGCGATTTTTGTTTCAGTAGCTAGTTTTGCTTGTTTGATTTCTTTTTTGCATTTCCTATTGATATCTTTATACTCCTGAAATGCTATTTCTGTATTCTCAGCATTTAAGATTTTAAACACCCTTTGTTTTTATTTTATTATACTTTGTACAGTCTTATTTATCCATAGTGGTTTCTTTTTATTCCTGGACATTTTATTACCAGAGGGTATAAGCTTTTTACAGGACTCTAGCAGTATATCCTTAAACTTACCCCATTTATGTTCGGCATCCCCAGTTACCATGACTTTGTCCCAATCTACACATTTCAGCTCTTCCCTTAATTTGTTGAAATCAGCTTTCCTAAAATTCCAGGTTTTTGCATTTCCCCTTTGAAATGTTCTTTTGAATATTACTTTGAAGCTTACCATACAGTCAGGGCCAGAAATATTTGGACAGTGACACAAGTTTTGTTATTTTAGCTGTTTACAAAAACATGTTCAGAAATACAATTATATATATAATATGGGCTGAAAGTGCACACTCCCAGCTGCAATATGAGAGTTTTCACATCCAAATCGGAGAAAGGGTTTAGGAATCATAGCTCTGTAATGCATAGCCTCCTCTTTTTTTTAAGGGACCAAAAGTAATTGGACAAGGGACTCTAAGGGCTGCAATTAAATCTGAAGGCGTCTCCCTCGTTAACCTGTAATCAATGAAGCAGTTAAAAGGTCTGGGGTTGATTACAGGTGTGTGGTTTTGCATTTGGAAGCTGTTGCTGTGACCAGACAACATGCGGTCTAAGGAACTCTCAATTGAGGTGAAGCAGAACATCCTGAGGCTGAAAAAAAAGAAAAAATCCATCAGAGAGATAGCAGACATGCTTGGAGTAGCAAAATCAACAGTCGGGTACATTCTGAGAAAAAAGGAATTGACTGGTGAGCTTGGGAACTCAAAAAGGCCTGGGCGTCCACGGATGACAACAGTGGTGGATGATCGCCGCATAATTTCTTTGGTGAAGAAGAACCCATTCACAACATCAACTGAAGTCCAGAACACTCTCAGTGAAGTAGGTGTATCTGTCTCTAAGTCAACAGTAAAGAGAAGACTCCATGAAAGTAAATACAAAGGGTTCACATCTAGATGCACACCATTCATCAATTCCAAAAATAGACAGGCCAGAGTTAAATTTGCTGAAAAACACCTCATGAAGCCAGCTCAGTTCTGGAAAAGTATTCTATGGACAGATGAGACAAAGATCAACCTGTACCAGAATGATGGGAAGAAAGAAGTTTGGAGAAGAAAGGGAACGGCACATGATCCAAGGCACACCACATCCTCTGTAAAACATGGTGGAGGCAACGTGATGGCATGGGCATGCATGGCTTTCAATGGCACTGGGTCACTTGTGTTTGACATAACAGCAGACAAGAGTAGCCGGATGAATTCTGAAGTGTACCGGGATATACTTTCAGCCCAGATTCAGCCAAATGCCGCAAAGTTGATCGGACGGCGCTTCATAGTACAGATGGACAATGACCCCAAGCATACAGCCAAAGCTACCCAGGAGTTCATGAGTGCAAAAAAGTGGAACATTCTGCAATGGCCAAGTCAATCACCAGATCTTAACCCAATTGAGCATGCATTTCACTTGCTCAAATCCAGACTTAAGACGGAAAGACCCACAAACAAGCAAGACCTGAAGGCTGCGGCTGTAAAGGCCTGGCAAAGCATTAAGAAGGAGGAAACCCAGCGTTTGGTGATGTCCATGGGTTCCAGACTTAAGGCAGTGATTGCCTGCAAAGGATTCGCAACAAAATATTGAAAATAAAAATATTTTGTTTGGGTTTGGTTTATTTGTCCAATTACTTTTGACCTCCTAAAATGTGGAGTGTTTGTAAAGAAATGTGTACAATTCCTACAATTTCTATCAGATATTTTTGTTCAAACCTTCAAATTAAACGTTACAATCTGCACTTGAATTCTGATGTAGAGGTTTCATTTCAAATCCAATGTGGTGGCATGCAGAGCCCAACTCGCGAAAATTGTGTCACTGTCCAAATATTTCTGGACCTAACTGTATTATGATCGCTGGTGCCCAAGTGCTCCCGGACCGGTAGGTCTGAAATGGTATCCGGTGTATTTGACAGGACCAGATCTAGCAAATTATCTCCCCTGGTCAGTTCATCTACCATCTGAGAGAGGAAATTGTCTTGAATGGTAGATAAGAATTTACAGCTTTTAGCAGAACCAGAAGATTATATGTCCCACTGAATGTCTGGATAGTTGAAATCCCCCATAATAAGAACCTGATTATTATTATTAGGCTGCTTTCACACTACGTTTTTTAACATGCGTCATGAACGTTTTTTTGCTGCAAAAGCGGATCCTGCTTTTACAGCAAAAAAACGCATGCAAACGCATGTGTTAGTTTGCAGGATCCTGTCACTTTAAGTTTATGGGCGGGCATTGGAGTCATGTGATCGGGAGTGATGGGAACTAAACGTGAAAGACTGGGACCCGACATCTAACAGCTGTGGAGGCTCGTAACCAAGGTAAACATCGGGTAACGTGCTTGGATACCCGATATTTACATTGGTTACTAGCGTCTGCAGCTGCTAGGAGCCGGCTGCCTGCACACGTAACCAACGTAAACATCGGGTAACTAAGCCGCGGTTACCTGATGTTTTCCATGGTTACGAGCGTCTGCAGCTCTCAGGCGGGGGAGAGAGAGAGGGAGGGGGAGGGAGGGAGGTGGTGAGAGGGACTTATCACGCGGGGCTGGTTTCTGTGCATGCTCAGTAGAGCAAGCAGGATCCTGTCTATCAGCATGCCAGCGTTCACATGCATTTGCGTGCTGTTTAGTCAGGATCCAGCAATTTGCAGTATTTGGACGCAGCTCAAAAACTCTACAAGTAGCGTTTTTGAAAAATGTTAAAAAACTGCAAGTCGCTGGATCCTCACTATAACGCACGCAAACGCAGGTGAACGCATGTTGACGCGAGTCCATTGCAAATGCATTGAAATGAAAACGCATTTGCACTGGATCTGTTTTTGCGTTAAAAAAACGTTCATAACGGATGTTAAAAAAACTTAGTGTGAAAGCAGCCTAAGCTGCCTTTTCAATTTGTTCCAGCATTTCACCCTCTATTTGTTCAGGTATGTTAGGAGGCTTATAGCAAACTCCAATTAGCATTTTTCCATTATTCCCATCCCCCAGTCCATCTGGACTGGCTCTGATAATATGGACTGACTCCGAGTATGTGGACTAGCGCTAATAATCTGGACTAGCTCTGATAATCTGGACTAGCTCCGATTATATGGACTGGCTTCAATAATCTGGACTAGCTCTAATAATCTAGACTGGCTACGATAATCTGGACTAGCTCCAATAATCTGGACTGGCTCCGATAATCTGGACTAGCTCCTATTACTGCTGTATCTGACAATGGTATTTAAGTGGTGCAATCAGATGCAGGGGTGCATTCTGATAACCATAGCCACCCATCCAACCCCCCCATATGAAACAATTGTGTTGTGACTGTAAGTTGCCATGGCAATGAGGCCAAGATCGCCACCATCTTTGTAGTCATATGAAGCCCGGCCTAATGCACTAACTTGCTATTATCACTATAATCAATATATCAATATTAAAGTATTTAGTACAAGAAATCAAATGATCACTGATTCAAGCCTCCTGAGAGGACCAAGGAAAATGTATTAAAAAAAAAGTTATTTAAAGCATAAAAAAGTGTGAGTAACCCTTTTTTTATTTCCAAAATGTAAAAACCCACATTAGACACAATAGTAAGTCATTTTTAGCACAGACTGAACAATATACAATGTACCTCCTAATCATGTTATTTTCACTATTTCACTCCACTTTGTTTTTTTTTCCCCATTTTTCAATTGTGTCATTAGAAATTAAAATCATCCCGTAAAAAACAAGCCTCCATATATAACTATGTCAATGGTAAAATAGAAAAGTAGCAATTCTTGGGAAATGAGAACAAAAAAAAAATTACAAAAATGAAAATTGTCCGTGACTGGAGGGGGAAAAGCCATAATCCATAATATCAAAATGCCTCTGAATCAAGAGAACCAACATTCCGTCAGTAATGTCCACATTTTAATGCTTATGTTGGATGTTGCTTGCGTACAATAGTATTTTCCCATATGAAGAGCTTTATGTGATTACATGAGATAGTCGCGCCGCTGTCTTTCACCGTACTTTACATTGATCTGTGTATCTGAGGACTAGAACAAAAGACTTGTTATCCTAAAGGTTTGCTTTATGGGGAATGAAGTCTTCATGTAGCAAAAGGTAGTTTTATATTAAATGGCTTCATAAGTACAGTAATAGAAATGCTAACTGTGAAGACTTTTTATGGTTGGAAAAGGCTGAAAGGCAGATACTCCTGGGACCTTGCTATACTTCAAAAGGACAAAACTTTGTTAGAGAGAAAAAAGCAGTTTTTAGAAGAAATATATCCATTTTTTAACCTTGTGGTCTGTACTACACGGCAGAACCCAAAGTAAGATGTTCCTGTTATAAAACTTAGTATTTTGTGACAACATAATATTTTCTGTCTATTTTCTTTTATATCAATTTTTAAAGGCAATGTCCAGTACGTTTACAGCGGTGGAATAAGTAGTGAACATGTCACCAATTTTCTAGGTAAATATATTTCTCAAGGTCACTTTGACGTGAATTTCTCACCAGATGTCGGTAACAATCCATTCAATGCACACAGGTAAATAAAGTAAACCATATATGTCCATAAGTTAAGTTATGTGTAATGAGAAATGACACAGGGAAAAAGTATTGAACAAATAAAAAAAGGGCAGTGGAAAAAGCCATGGAAAGTCATGACACGAGCTGAAATATATCAGTAATTAGAAAACAATCCTGCCACTTAGTGATAAATAATATCAGCTGCCTTAACCTATGGCCCCATTACCAAGGTACTATACATGAAACATCTCATGATGGGTAAAACCAGTGAGCTGTCTCAAGACATTTGTAACTTTATTGTTGCAAAACATTGGTTACAGAAGAATTTCTAAACTACTGAAGGTTCCAGTGACAGTGGCACTGTTGGGGCCATAGTCTGGAAGTGTAAAGAACATCATTTCACCATAAACCAGCCATGTACAGATGCTCCTCACAAGATCGCAGACAGAGTAGTGAAAAGAATAATTAGAAGAGTTGTCTAAGAGCCAAGAACCACCTAAAGAGCTATAGAAAGACTTTGAATCAGCAAGAAGAATTGTAAGAAAACCATAAGTAATGCACTCAACCTCCATGGCCTGTATGCACATTCACCATGCAAGACTCCATTGAGAACAAAAAGAATAAAATTATCTATAAATGAGTGCAAAAAAAGACTGTCAAATGATAAAAATATTTCTTTATAAATATAATTTAAAAATAAAGTGATATTAACACAATAGCCAATAGGTGGCACCAGTAACCAAAGTACAAATACAACATAATGTATAGAATCATCAATGCAATTAGAATATAAATAAATCAATGAATAAATAAATAACCCCCCAATAGAGTTAAGCCTTGATAATTAGATAAATAGTATATTCATAACTAGAAGGGTATAAGATGCATGGATAGATTAGAATTACCAGTATGTAGAGCAGGGTGCCACGGTTCCCCACGCTCGTTTCGGCGCATTGCCTTTTTTCTTTTAAAGTTTGCTCAACAACATTTAGATAAGTCTGTGAAATACAGGGATAATATAGTCTGGTGACATGAGACCAAAAGTAAACTTTTTGGATGCCACGACACACAGCATTTTGGAAGACAATAGGCAATGCATATCATGCCAAAAACACCATACCAACAGTGAACTTTGGAGGTGAGAACATCATGATGTGAGGCTGGTTTTCAGCATACAGCACTGGCAAACCTCATATAATTGAAGGACGTATGAAAGGACAAATGTACCAAGATATTCTCTATAGAACTCTGCTCCCATCTACCAGAATCATGAAGATGAAACAAAGGTAAACATTTCAGCAAGACAATGAACCTAACCACACAGCCAAAGAAACTCCAATTTGGTTTCAGAGAAAGAAAATAAAGCTACTAGAATGGACCAGCCAATCACCTCTGACCTAAATCCAATAGAAAATTCATGGAAGGAACTAAAGTTCAGAGTTTATAGAATGCGGCCATGGAACCTTCAGGATTTGAAAAGTGTTTGTGTGGAAGATTAGTCAAAAATCACACCTCGGCGATGCATGTGACTAGTTTCTCCATACAGGAGGCGTCTTGAAGCTGTCATCACGAATAAAGGCTTTTGCACAAAGGAATTAAATGAATTTCAGTAAGCATGTTCAATACTTTTTCCCTGTGTAATTTGTCATTATTACAGATGACTAAGTTTAAGGACATGTATGGTTTGATTTCTTTGCCTATGTGGATTGAATGGGCTGTTACTGACATATGTTGAGAAATTCATGTCAATAACCCCTTTAAGAATATTTTATTTTATTTAGAAGATTGGTGACGTGTTCAATACTTATGTCACCCTTTGACGCACATCCTGTTTTCTATCTATGATAGGTTAGATGAAATGTGTTACGGTGTATGGTAATGAAGGCCACGTATTAAAATCATAATTTCCCAACACATCAGTTTTCTAAATGTTTCAGTTTTTCAGTCTAACAGATTTAGTCCATTTACAGTAGGATGTAAGTGTGTATGTATCTGTGTGAGGTCTATTTATTTTTCAAAAGTGCCACTTATGTCTTAGGGCCATTACTGGTATTATACAGCCGGTGGGGCACTCAACTAAATGCCGCTGGGCTGGATCATTGACAGCAGTGACGCTGTTTTTGGAAAATAAACAGTTGCTTTTTTGATTCCTTGCCAAGCCCTTTTAGTTGCTAATAACCTACTACCCTTATACAGTCCAGGAGTCTGCACCCCTTTTTAGAATTTAGCTAAAGTCGATTTACGTTTTTAGTTTTTTTTTATCGGAATAATCTGAATGAACATCATCTACAATGTTTATTTTCACACTTTATTTTTGGTAGAAAATAGAGATTTATATAAAAAATATACTCAATTAATCATGGAAGATCTAAAGACATTGTGGCATTTAATTTACAAAGATCGGCTGAATGCACTGTGGGAAAACAGGCTTTCCATTGTCGTGCGGCTATAATGGAATAACTGTGACCATTTTTAGCTTATCTCAGATCACTACTGTGTTGGCATGTTACTCTACAGAATCATGCAGCGGTTATCCACTATTATTTAACAATATAACCTACTATATCCCATAGGTATTGTGAGCAATGTTACTCTAATTAACCTCCATGAACGACTGCTTAGCAACGAGGTTTAAGGGTAGATATCTCCTATTACAAGTAGGTAGCAAATCCTAATCTATGTTTATTGAGTTAAACAGTGCGAATATATATGCATACAGTTTCAAAAAAGAAAATAAGTGAACCTTTTGAAAGCACCTGGGTTTCTTCATCAATTACTAAGAAAATATTTCATTGTTAAGTCACAATATTAAACACAATCTAAATAACCTAATTATACATAATTGTATTGTTCATTTCTTTTATTGAGTAGTTTGAGTAAACATTAGTAAAGAGCAAGCACTACCATGCTCGGTATTCATAACTACTGATGAATGAGCACTACCATGCTAAGGTACTTGGCACTCGTAACTAGTGATGAGCAAGCACTACCATGCTCGGGTGCTCAGTACTCATAACTAGTGATGAGCAAGCACTACCATGCTCGGGTGCTCAGTACTCATAACTAGTGATGAGCGAGCACTACCATGCTCAGGTGCTTGGTACTCATAAATAGTGTTGAGAGCGCACTACCATGCTCCGGTACTCCTTACTCATAACTAGTGATGAGCGGGCACTACCATGCTAAGGTACTTGGCACTCGTAACTAGTGATGAGCAAGCACTACCATGCTCGGGTGCTCAGTACTCATAACTAGTGATGAGCGAGCACTACCATGCTCGGGTGCTTGGTACTCGCATATAGTGTTGAGAGCGCACGACCATGCTCCGGTACTCCGTACTCATAACTAGTGATGAGCGAGCACTACCATGCTCGGGTGCTTGGTACTCTTAAATAGTGTTGAGCGCGCACTACCATGCTCTGTTACTCCGTATTCATAACTAGTAATGAGCGAGCTCTACCCTCCTCAGGTGCTCAGTACTCGTAACTAGTAATGAGTGAGCTCTACCATCCTCAGGTGCTCGGCACTTGTAACTAGTGATGAGTGAGCAGTACCATGCGTGGGTGCTCAGTACTCGTAACTAGTGATGAGCAGACACTACCATGCTCTGATTCTTGGTACTTGTAACTAGTGATGAGCGAGCACTACCATGCTCAGGTGCTCGGTACTCGTAACTAGTGATGACTGGGTACTACCATGCTCGGTACTCATAACTAGTGATGAGTGAGCAGTACCATGCTTGGGTGCTTAGTACTCGTAACTAGTAATGAGCGAGCACTACCATGCTCTGATGCTTGGTACGCGTAACTAGTGATGAGCGAGCACTACCATGCTCAGGTGCTCGGTACTGGTAACTAGTGATGACTGGGCACTACCATGCTTGGTACTCATAACTAGTGATGAGTGAGCAGTACCATGCTTGGGTGCTTAGTACTCGTAACTAGTAATGAGCGAGCACTACCATGCTCTGATGCTTGGTACTCGTAACTAGTGATGAGCGAGCACTACCATGTTCAGGTGCTCGGTACTGGTAACTAGTGATGACTGGGCACTACCATGCTCAGTACTCGTAACTAATGATGAGTGAGAAGTACCATGCTTAGGCGCTTGGTACTCATAACTAGTCATAACTAGTGAAGAGTGAGCACTACCATTCCAGAGAGATAGAGATGCAGATACAAAGTGCTGCTGATTTTAATAGATTTCTTCTCTTACCCCAGGGATGGATTCACAGCTCTTCTGCTCAGTACTGGTATGTAATGGTCTCATGCTGCTGCACCTGAACATGAGCTTCTTAGAGAAATGAGAGAAGAAACCAATTATGTCTCTTAGCACTTTGTATATGAAATATTATAGCAGCTAGTGTCTACCCACCAGCTCAGAGACAAAAACCTAAACAAATATAATACATTAGTTGTATAATAGGAAGCATTGTTAATCCTCATCTAAACACAAAAATAAATATTATAATTGAGAAAAGTCATCTAAAATATTAGGTATGCTTTAATCAATCATTTAGTGATCTGCAAAATCTATGATTTCTAGACAAATTAATCATCAATAGTGATGGGCAAACTCATAGATATCTGGGATCGGCAGGACTAACCGGACTTAAAAAAATAAATAAATTGCCTTGAATTGATCCCGGATATCTGGCCGGATGCTGATCCCCATATAATTCTATGGGGACCATAATCCGATGCTGGAAGGTGGTAGAAGGGATAGGGGGATTTGAGCAAGCGCTCCATACTTACCAAGGCTCCGGCGCGGCTGTAACTGCTTTCAGGCCGTTCACTCTTCTTCTGAGGCCGCTCATTTACCTTTATACATATGCACTGCTTCCCCCATCCACCAGCAGTCCTGGCATGTGTGATTGGTTGCAGTCAGACGTGCCCCCACCCGGTGTGACAGCATCTGACTGCAACCAATCACAGACCCTGATTGTAGACTTTAACAAGTATCAGGATTCTTATAAAGCTGAATAATACGAAACAATATATTCTTCAAAAACAGTTTGTTCAGAGTTTTTAATTAGCTGCTAATAGTTCCCAGCAATTAGGTACGTTCAGTATCAAAATATATAGGCACAGCACTTAATATCATACATTACTTGGGTTATTACTTAAAGGACTTCCAGACTAATTGCTCATTTGAGAGTCATTCTGTTGCACACATTTCATTTTGTTGACTGGGTAACTTTGTGACCTTATATGCTTCCAATATTAAAACACTTTGTTATAGTTGCTGGCGTAATTAAAGTGATATTACAGTTTGAGCACACAAAGGTTATGCATTGTATAAGAAATCTGCTGGCGATCATTAGCTACCTAAGGACCAGGAGATTTCATTTTTGCACTTTCCTTTTTTTCTCTCCTTCTTCCAAGAGTCATAACTTTTTTTTATTTTCCCACTGTCAAAAGCCATATGAGGACTTGTTTTTTGTGGGACTAGTTGCACTTTTTAATGACGATATCCATTTTATCATGGGGTATACTTGAGAATGGGAAAAAAATAATCCAAAGGAAGAAAAATTGTGAAAAAGAAATGTAATTCTTCAATTATTTTTTGGGTTTTGTTTTTTCCGCCATTTATTCTGTAGTAAAAATGACCTGGAAGTATGATTTTCCAGATCAGTATGGTTATGCGGGTACCAAACTTGCAGATTGTTTTGTGTTATTTGGGCAACCAAAAACCCATAGTTCTGGTAATTCAAATTTTTTTTATCTACACAATTTTAACAGATTGCCTTAATTTTATATTTCGATATATCTGACTTTTATATAATCTAATATATAAAGCTGAATGTGTGTGTGTATGTGTGTGTGTATGTCCGGGATTGGCATCCGCACCATCGCAGCTACAGCCACAAAATTTTGCACACTCACACTTCTGGACCCCGAGAGCGTCATAGGCTACGTTTCGAGGGGAAATTTTAACCCCGCTATTTACAGTTATTCATCAAAAAACCTGCCTCCATTAAAGCAAATGGAGCTGGGAGCCACAGTGCAGCCAGAACTTCAGAAGAATGCGCAGCCACGCCCTTATATGGAATGTTGGCGTGTCACAATGCAGCCAGGGAAAGAGACAGACACAGACAGGGTAAGAAACAGACAGACAGGGTAAGAGACAGACACAAAGAGACAGACAAAGAGACAGACTGACAGGGAAAGAGACAGACAGGGAAAGAGAGGGAAAGAGAGAGACAGGTTAAGAGACAGACACAGACAGGTAAAGAGACAGACACAGGGAAACAGACAGGGAAAGAGAGGGAAAGAGACAGACAGGGAAAGAGACAGACAGGGAAAGTGACAGAGATAGACAGACAAGGAAAGAGACAGACAGACAGACAGACAGGGAAAAAGATTGAGACAGACAGGGAAAGAGACAGACAGACAAAGATAGAGGGACAGAGGATATATACAGAGGGGTAGACAGACAGAGAATTGGAGAGAAACAGAGAGACAGTTACTATCCCGGGCGTTAATATATTCTATTTTGTTAACAGCAGTTATTAACCTGGGCGAAGCCGGGTAGTACAGCTAGTGTACATATATTGCTGTAATATATTATCAGCTCCCTGCGATTGTGTTGCAGGGAAGCCAATAGTCAACTGAACTAACATCTGGGCTGGATAGCACCACACCAATGCTGCTGTTAGCAATAGTCAGCGGCTTAATGAGGTTAACAGCTGCGATTGGCGGGAGTGCCAAACATTGTTGTTGGAGGGAGATGTCAGCTATATAATGCAGCCGGCATCTGCCGTTTGTAGAACCGCTCTGCTTCTAAGCCCACTCCAAAGTCCCAGACACGCTCCATGACAGATATATCCATCATGGGGCACTAAGAATTGAATGGAGCATTCACTGTTTGCTTATAGTGGACAAACATTTATCCTGACGGACATGCAACTACTGTGGAATTATTCTCTGGCTCAAATGAATTGCAAACTTATGGCAGATTTTATGCTACATTTTTCCATTTTCTTCATATGGTTTATCAGCTTGGTTAGTTGGTATAAATGGATCGGCTAATTTTTAGGTATAATGAGCTGAAGTTAGAAAGAATATGAATAATTTTCTTTTTAGAGTAGAAAGCAAAAATGGTTAATTCCTAAATAGACAAGTACACATCATTTGAAGAACTGGACCAATTGGGATATGGACCAGACCAGATATGTGAAACCCCTCACATGGCCAGCAATATGTGGGGAGCTATGTAGGGATCTTAGCATAGTCACTGGAGTGACTGCCATCTAGTTTTAACTTTATAATAAATCTCTTGAATATAAACAGAAAATGAAGAAGAATATTAAATAGAGAAAGATGATTTCCACTATGTTTTATAACAGATTCCATTTTGAGACACAATTTGCCTGGACGCTCTCCTGGCCCTATTGTACTAATGTACAGTGTCTCAATGTCAGACGATGGTGTAGATGTTGGTTACTAAAGTTGATTCCAACTGTGCTAATTTTGTAAGAGGTTCTCTTTCTGATTACCATTAAAAAGTGGTCTGCTTCCCATATTTTCACCTACCAGAGCTGATAAGAGTTTATTTTTATCCCTCATAGTACTTGAAATAAAATTAATTTTTCTAAATAAGGCCCAGAAAATCATCACTTCCAGCATGAATCAATGGGCCTGAATTACAACCTAACTCTAGTTTTAATCTTCTATTCAGAAAATTCCTACATGCATTTTTCATAATAAAAGGACATTTGGCCATCCAAAAGAGGAAACAGAGGAAGAACGCCAGCAGAAAAGGCAGGGCTAAAATCTTCATTCTTATTAGAAATCATTAAAAGTATATTACATCAGCACTGGCTCCACACAGACCCCTTAAGGGGTTAATCCGACACCTTTCAACATAGGTATGGTCTTATTTATGTTCCATGAATAAGACCATACCTATGTTGAAATGCATCAGATTAACCCCTTGAGGAGTTTATGTGGAGCCAATGCCTGTGTGGAGCCAGGTAGAAACTGATTAAGCCAATTAATCTGCTTAATCAATTTCAAACTGAGTTATTTTTTCCTTTTTTTCAAATAAAATGGAAAAATGTCTGACTTTCGCCTTCTGAAACAGTGGGTGAAAAAAGTACTGAACCAATTTTCTAAGGAAATATTTTTGTAAAGGGGCTATTGACATGACTTTCTCACCAGGTGTCGGTAACAACCTATCCAATCCACACAGGCAAAGAAATCAGACCATGATGTCCATAAATTCAGTTATGACAAAATGGCACAAGGAAAACGTATTGAACACAAGAAGAACTATTGGTGCAAAAAGCCATGGAAGTCATGACACCAGCTAAAATCTATCATTAAATTTATGGACATTTGTGGTTTGATTTCTTTGCCTGGATGGGTTGTTACTAACATCTGGTGAGAAATTCACGTCAATAGCAGTTTTACAAATTTATTTATTAGAAAATTGGTAACATGTTCAATACTTATTTCACTGTACATATTCTGATGTGAGTAAAATATGGCTATAGGAGATTTCTAAATCGTTGCATTCTGGTTTTCTTTACATTTGACACAGCTTCTGAACTTGTTTGGAATTGGGGCTATAAATCAAAATATTTGAAAACTGAATTTCTGTACTGATATGTCCTTATTGTATGTGTTTCTAAACCTGACAAGTCAAGATGTATGACTCAAAAGGATGAAAATGGATAAAAAAACATATACTTCCAAGAAATCACATCTGAAGACCATTCGTCAGTCATCCATCACTCAGAGATGTTAAAATAATATGTTAATGTACACTTTTTTTGCTTGTTGTGACAGATGTTATCTTTCATTCATCCTTAACCCATAGTACTTTAATGATAAAATAGGTATTTGTTGAGATATATATTTTTGTGAGTGAGATTGTATTGAATTAGTATGAGAAATTGCATAGATTCACACAATGCAATATGACGGACTCACTTGTATGTTTGCATGGTCTAGGGCTCCTTAACCCATACAAATTTAATTGATACAGTAAGAATTTGAAAAATGGTATAACTTTTCATTGTACGTGAATAAAATAAATTTTCTTTTTGAAACCATCATTTACCCTAGTGATATATGTTTATATAGCAGCATTTTGCATCCATATTTTCCATGACACCTGGGGAAATGCTATAGCAATGTAATAGTAATTCATAAAATATTATCCTTCATTGTGACATAGAGCATAGTAAAATACACTACTATATTGAGAAAAGTATTTGGTCATCCACACATTACATCTACAACAGCATTTTATGGCATCTCATTCTAAGGCGGGCTTTGCACACTACGACATCGCAGGCCGATGCTGCGATGCCGAGTGCGATAGTGCCCGCCCCCGTCGCAGCAGCGATATGTGGTGATAGCTGGCGTAGCGAAAGTTATCGCTACGCCAGCTTCACACACACACTCACCTGCCGTGCGACGTCCCTGTGGCCGGCGACCCGCCTCCTTGTTAAGGGGGCGGGTCGTGCGGCGTCACTGCGACGTCACACGGCAGGCGGCCAATCAGAGCGGAGGAGCGGAGATGAGCAGGATGTAAACATCCTGCCCACCTCCTTCCTTCCGCATATCCTACGGAAGCCGCAGTGAGGCCGGTAGGAGACGTTCCTCACTCCTGCGACTTCACACACAGCGATGTGTGCTGCCGCAGGAGCGAGGAACAACATCGGACCGTCGCGTCAGCGTAATCATGGATTACGGCGACGCTGCACCGATGATACGATTACGACGCTTTTGCGCTCGTTAATCGTATCATCCAGCCTTTACACACTGCGATGTCGCATGCGATGCCGGAAGTGCGTCATTTTCAATTTGACCCCACCGACATCGCACCTGCGATGTCGCAGTGTGCAAAGTGCCCCTAAGGCTATGTTCACACAGTCAATCTTTTACTGCGTTTTTGGTGCATTTTTGAGATCACAATGATGCAGCTAAAGGCATGCATTTCCCTCTCTCAGCAAAGACTATGAGATTTTTATTTTGCTGTCTACACAGTGCATCTTTTATTGGCTGTGTTTTTGAAGAAGCAGCATGTCAATTCTTTTTGCGCTTTTGCCAGCGTTTTAGATTTCACTTAAACAATGCATTGGACAAAAATGAAGCAAAACCGCAGAAAAATCGCATGTTTAGCACCCAGGGGGGCAGGGGTTGTCAGGCACGGGGTGTCTCATACCTGAGTTACTCGTCACCGGGCTGGTGGGATGATCCAGGATGTCGCGGTGGCCTGCCCGGCTTCATGCCCCGAGGTGTAAACTAATAAGAAGGGTAGATGATGGGGGTAATAGTAGGATGAATGTCGTGACACCACCTGTGGTATGCAACCAGTTATTTAGCCGCTGCTGCTGTCGCTGTCCTCCAGGGCACATGTTAGTAGCAGCCAGAGATGGTATCGCTCCCCACAGGTCCCAGGGAGGATGATGAGAGGAGTAGTGATGGCGTTTGGCACCGAGGCGCAGGGCAGCGGCACCAGTAATAAAGAAGAGTCCAAACCAGTTGCTGCAGTTCCAGGTGGTTTACTCACACCTCGTGCTGCTCGCCCAGGTAATACCAGTCACCTGCTGTTATGGGCTCCGTCGAACCTGAATTCTTTCAGAGGTCAGTCTGGTGAGGTGCTCGGTGAGTTCCTTCCTACCAGGGCTGTGTGTATTGGATCCCCGTGGCTTAAAGCTACTTGGGGACCCCAGTCTGTCTCGAGTAGTACTCTTGTCCTTATCCGCAGGTACCATGGGTCCGCAATGGGGCCTGGTGCTGTCCAAGGCCCCGGGTCCTATCTGTGCTTTCGGACGTTTTGTGGTCTGGGAAGCTTGAAACTTTCCCATCCCGGCAGATTATGGAAAACCACTGTGAAGTGTGATTCTCCCTAGGGTTCTGCATCCTGAGTGGCACCAGTTCCAAGGAGAGCAGTTTCACTCTCCCCTTCTGCAACCATGGGAACTCCTCCTGTGTCCCACCAGAGCATCAGTGAGACACGTCTGCTCCTTTCCTCTCCTGCTGGAGAACTCCCTAAACTGTTGTGTTGGCTCCTAATCCCCCCTTGTGGCCACCTTTTCCTGGGTCCCTGTCACTAGTGGGTGGTACCCCCCATGTTTGAAGGCTACCTTAAGACCCTACCTTAGCCCAGTCCCCATTAGGGAGGTCAACCTGGTTGTCTTTCTGAGTGCATAAGTGATGAGACCGGTACCGACCTCTTCAGGATCCGGGTGCAGCATTACACCTCAAATTAGGTGCAATACTCTGTGGTGACTGAAGCCTCAGAGGCACCACACATACATTTTTTGGATGAATTTTTGCCAAGGGTCCGTTTTTTGGGCCAAAAATGCTGCCTCTTTATGGTGACCAAAATGATGCAGCGTGTGGACATAGCCTAAATCCATAGGCATTAATATGGAGTTGGAGCTGCCTTTCCAGCTAAAACAGCTCCCACACTTCTCAGTAGGCATTCTAAAAGATTTTGGAGTTTTTCTGTGGGAATATTTGTGAATTAATTCAGGAGAGCATTTGTAAGGTCAAACATTGATGTTGGATTAGACGGCCTGGCTCATATTTTCTGTTCTAGTTCATTCCAAAAATGTTTGATGGGGTTGAGATCAGGACTTTATATGGGACAGTCAAGTTCTTCCACACCAAATTCACCCAACCATGCCTCTGTGGACCTTACTTTGGGCACTAGGTCATAGTTTTGGCACTTTACAAACTGTTTCTCGAGGGAAGAAGCATACAATTGTCCAAAATGTCTTGGCATGCTGGAGCATTAGGATTTCCCTTAACTAGATCTAAAGGCTTAGTCCAACCCCTGAAGAACCACTTCATAGCAATATTACTCTCCCACCAAACTTTGCATTTGACATGAATCAGTCATGAAGGAAACTATATCCTAACACATACCAAACAGACTCATCCATCAGACTGATAGCTGCTAGATAGAGAATTGTGATCCATCACCCCTCAGAACACATTTATACTGCTTCAGAATGTAGAAGAGGCGAGCTTTACATAAAGGCCACGTCACACTAAGCAACATCGCTAGCAACATCGCTGCTGAGGCACGACTTGCTAGCGATGTTGCTGTGTGTGACATCCAGAAACAACCTGGCCCCTGCTGTGAGGTCGCTGGTTGTTGCTGAATGTCCTGGACCATTTTTTAGTTGTTGCTCTCCCGCTGTGAAGCACACATCGCTGTGTGTGACAGCGTGAGAGCAACAACTGAATGTGCAGAGAGCAGGGAGCCGGCTTCTGCGGACGCTGGTAACCACGGTAAACATTGGGTAACCAAGAAGCCCTTTCCTTGGTTACCCGATATTTACCTTCATTACCAGCGTCCGCCGCTCTCACGCTGTCAGTGCCGGCTCCCTGCTCCCTGCACACATAGCCGGAGTACACATCGGGTAATTAACCCGATGTGTACTCTGGCTAGGAGTGCAGGGAGCCAGCGCTAAGCGGTGTGCGCTGGTAACCAAGGTAAATATCGGGTTGGTTATCCGATATTTACCTTAGTTACTAAGCGCAGCATCGCTTCCATGCGTCGCTGCTGGCTGGGGGCTGGTCACTGGTTGCTGGCGAGATCTGCCTGTGTGACAGCTCACCAGCAACCCGTGTAGCGACGCTCCAGCGATCCCTGCCAGGTCAGGTTGCTGGTGGGATCGCTGGAGCGTCGCTTAGTGTGACGGTACCTTAAGGTCACCCAATTGTTGGCATTTACACAAGGTCATTGAATTGTTGGCTTCGTGTGTTTTGATGTAAGGCTTGCATTCAGCTGCTCACCATGAAGCTCAGGGCGCACAGTTTTTGTGCAGATGTTAATGCTAGTGGAGGTTTGGAATTTTACAATTTTTCAGTGGAGTGTTGTCAATTTTAATGCATAATGCACTCAATGACTTAGCACTGTAACTTTGTGGCTGAGTTGCTATGGTTTCTAATCGCTTCCATTTTTCAATCATACCACTCAGTTGATGGTGAAATACTTAGGAGGGAAGACATTTCATTAACCCTTTGTTATAGAGATGACATTATATTACAGAACCATGCTAAATTCTGTGAGCTTTTTAAAACAACCCATTTTGTCACAATGATTAGTAGATTGCATGGTGAGTGGTGGGATCTTATACACCTTTAGCAATGTGTCTGAGTGAAAATCATTTAAAGAATGGTCAATACTTTGTCCATTTTGTCTACTGCACGTTGTGATCCAATCATAGACTTTTTACCAACTAAACCAAGGAACAATTGAGTGGTCATAAAATGACGACTCCAAAATCTGGCAGTGTGGTGCACTGATACAAAGAAGGGGGAACATTTACTTTCATGTGTATAGAACATTGTATTTAAAGGGTATAGCACCTTTCTCTTATTAGTTCAATTTTCATCCTAAACTGTCCATACCGTCCACTTCTGTGTATATAATGGCGGCTGATAAGGGAGCGTGAGACCAGACTTGTCTTTCACCCTCCTACAATTGTAAAACACCTGCTTTTCTATTGGAGGAGACTAATAGACGTTTCTGATCACATGTTCCTCCATCAGTCGTCATTATATGTAACTAATTTAATTGCAGTTTGTGAGGAAAGAATAGAAAGTGATCAATCCCTTTAAGAAACATTTTACTAAATGGGAAAAAATTCCCTCCATTATCTATTTTGTCCTTTACGTCCAGGACACCGCAGGCTTGCTCTCTTCCATTTGTGATGTTTTCATTTAAATGCCAATGAGATGAAAGACTATATTCCGTAAAATGACCCAGTTTTCCAAGCAAATAAAAAAGGGATTTTTTTCAGTCCTCTTGGCTCAAAGGCTCTTGTTTCGCATAGACATGTAAGAAGCTTGCTCAGCACTCTTCACTAGAGGTTTAGAGTTTCTGGATATTTATATATTCCTGTCGATTGCTCCTGGGAAGAAAGAAACAATCTGTAACGTCATTCCTCCTTTCAATACAGAGCCAAATGCTTGCTCAAGTGTGTGAAAAGCTGGTTTGTTAGCTGAGTTCAGCATTAGCGCTAGACAGTAGTTTATCATTAAGATGCCCAGCATTCAATTCACCCTCCCTTATCTCTTCTCATGAATTATTAATACCAATAAAGAGACCTTACTGACCAGTGGTCTTAAGCTTTCACACCTATATCAAATAATGGCAATGTTCACAATTACCATTTTTAACATTGAAATTTCTGCGCATATGATGAATATCTCATGACTTGTGAACACTGACGAATTAGGACACAAATCCTTTACCATATCTAATCGTGTCTCCCATTTCATTCCAAATGAATTAGATATGTCTCTCTGCAGAAAAGGATTTTTTGTTTGGCCATCTCCATTGCAGTCTTTGGGAGTATTGGAAAAAGACTGTAATGTGACCAAACCAAAATGCAGGGATCCAGCATTGAGGCCACCAGCAACAAGAATGACTCTCGTGGGAATAGTTGTCTATCATGATAGCACTGATCTGCAGCTGTTAGTAGAGTTTCCATGGATAGGTTTAGCGCAAGCCACTCTGTTTTCCTATTTCCAGGGGTTGCTCTGGCCTTTACCCAATGCTACTACCAATGCCTTTTTGAAATTAGAGCTACCAAGAGAAAATGAATTTATTTCCTCCTGGGAGCTGCTGGCTTGCCGTCATGCAATTAGAATCATCCCACACAGCACTACTCACTATAGTATATATAGTAGCAATAAATCCATAAAATGATATATTGTTCTATGTCGAGATGATCCAATTTAGTAGAATGTATGGATCAATCATGGCATATAGGCAACTCAAATAAACATGAAAAAAACTGAGAAAAAGAGTTACTACCCCTGATGAAGCAAGTATACACATTGTGACACGTGCGTCGGGTCTATGATCTTTGGGGATTGTTTCCTCTGCACCATGGGCCTGGTATGGACTTTTGTGCAACTATATGCTCTCCTACAAATATCGTAATATAGCATTTATGTATGTATATGACCAGTTGAATATGAGTGGGAGTTTCTTTTATTCACATAGCATTTTCCTTCATGTTTATATCTTGAGAGTTCTTTTGTCCAGTGCCCCTGCAGTATATTATTATATTATCATGCCAGCTTATTTATCTTTCATGTTCAATTGATTTTTCTTTTGGGACAATGCAATCGGTCCTCCTCAAGATTTCTTGAGGTTTTTCTGCTGTAATTCCATTGTTGTACCCCCCTTTGTGCCTCTTTATTCGTACTAATATTTCTGTGTCACAAAAACGTTTCTCTATTGATATTTTATTAAATAGAACATAATTTTTTGAGCATTCTCTTTTTCCCTATAGTATATGCGGAGGCTGTAAGCATATTCTGCCATTTTCATTGACAGCTCACTCTGTACAAATGTCAAAGTGGCAGAACATACTTACAGCCACTGCTTACAATATAGTGGGTGGTAACTGTAGCCGCTTTGTGCTCACCCCTCTTACAACCAGTGGCTCCTGGGAGGAAATAAGTTCATTTTCTCCCAGTAGCCTAATTTCTTTTAGGCTTCCTGGCAGCATTGTAACAATATTTGCTTGCAGAATAACCCTATATCCCCAGGTAAATAGCATTTTCCAAGATGACAGGTATGACACTATGAGTACAACTTTTTTTTTGCTCTCTAACACCCTTGGTATATGATTGGATTCACATCATGGTCTACTGTGTGGACGTATAAAAACTAGGTAGGAAGATGAAGGGCATTTTTGTACTGAGGAGTAATAATGCCTAATCATATAGATCCTTATGGTGTCAGTTTTTAGAATAAGCACACAGGGAAATACACTAGCTGTCTGTATCTAGTGTCAATGGGCTGTTTTCGGAAAATGAAAACTATCCCAATAGAATTACAGAATTATTTCAAGAGCTGTCCATGAATAACATTATAAAATGAATGTTCACTTCAAGTTATATAAAGTATATGGAAGTAAAAAGAAAATCTAGGAATCATTTAATTCTAGGTTTGGCTTTCTTTGGCACCTGTCTTGTATCGTTCTTTTCCTAGCTGAGTATCCATAACTCCTGAGAGATAGACCAGTGTTCTTTATATGCCATTGATTAAACTGGGCCACTGGTTTGTAATTTCATGATATCATAGCCTACAGGAAGGAAAAGAAAATATATTGATAAACAAGGTTAGAACAAGGTTGTAATATAATGTTCAGAACTTCTGTCTATGGTACAATATTTTATCAAGGAATTTAGTGGATTCCTTTTCTTGTCTTTGGCATCTGTTATAAAGATTTTATCAATATTTTTGTACATTATTACACGTTTCTATTATTCTTCTTGTATGTGAATTTTGGGTTGTTTCTTTTTTTTCTTATTTTAACTATTTATTCTTGTGCCTCTCTGTATGTACAATGATGAGCAAAAGGGTAACAATGTTTTGAACTTTTGACTTTCAGGCTCCATCTCTTATCATCCATCTTTGAGCATGAGACTACCTTCATTTTATAGACAATCATATTGGCTATCTGATACATAAATTTGACATGCAGCTATTTAGCATATGATTATTTCTGCAGATTATTGTCATGTCACTGTATTGTTACTGTTTTGCTCCTGGTGTTTGATTTTTTTTTTCTCCCTGTACACTACAAATTACAACCTGTTCTCACATTCACTAATAGCTCAGTGTTTTACTAAGTTAATTCCTAAGCTAAAGGTCACTGGTTCGAATCGAGGAGCAGCCATGAAGATTTCCCAAGAATAAAGAAACAGCAGCATCCAGCGATATGAACTAACGGATGATTACTAGATATGTGAACACAGCTAGCCTTAGCTGATGAGGCCACATTTTCATACAAAGTAGTGGCAGCCATATGTCAGGAATGAAAAGGGACAGGAACTAAAAAACTGAACAAAAAGATCAGATTCCAGAGGCTAGAAGCTTTTTGATCAGATAACACAATCTAATATATAAAGCTGAGTGAATGTGTGTGTGAGTGTATGTATGTATGTGTGTGTGTATGTGTGTATGAACAGTACAGACCAAAAGTTTGGACACACCTTCTCATTCAAAGAGTTTTCTTTAGTTTTGTGACTCTGAAAATTGTAGATTCACATTGAAGGCATCAAAACTATGAATTAACACATGTGGAATGAAATACTTAACAAAAAAGTGTAAAACAACTGAAAATATGTCTTATATTCTAGATTCTTCAAAGTAGTCACCTTTTGCTTTGATTACTGCTTTGCACACTCTTGGCACTCTCTTGATGAGCTTCAAGAGGTAGTCACCACAAATGGTTTTCACTTCACAGATATGCCCTGTCAGGTTAAATAGGTGGTATGTCTTGCCTTATAAATGTGGTTGGGACCATCAGTTGTGTTGTGCAGAAGTCTGGTGGATACACAGTTTATAGTCCTACATAATAGACTGTTAGAATTTGTATTATGGCAAGAAAAAAGCAGCTAAGTAAAGAACAACGAGTGGCCATCATTAATTTCAGAAATGAAGTTCAGTCAGTTCGAAAAATTGGGAAAACTTTGAAAGTGTCCCCAAGTGCAGTGGCAAAAACCATCAAATGCTACAAAGAAACTGTCTCACATGAGGACCGCTCCAGGAAAGGAAGACCAAGAGTCACCTCTGCTGCGGAGGATAAGTTTATCCGAGTCACCAGTCGCAGAAATCGCAGGTTAACAGCAGCTCAGATTAGAGACCAGGTCAATACCACATAGTTTTAGCATCAGACACATCTCTAGAACAACTGTTAAGAGGAGACTTTGTGCAGCAGGCCTTTATGGTAAAATAGCTGCTAGGAAACTACTGCTAAGGACAGGCAACAAGTAGAAGAGACTTGTTTGGGCTAAAGAACATAATGATTGGATATTAGACCAGTGGAATTTGTGCTTTGGTCTGATGAGTCCAAATTTGAGATTTTTGGATCCAAACACCGTGTCTTTGTGCGACGCAGAAAAGGTGAACGGATGGACTCTACATGCTTGGTTCCCACCGTGAAGCGTGGAGGAGGAGGTGTGATGGTGTGGGGGTGCTTTGCTGGTGACACTGTTGGGGATTTATTCAAAATTGAAGGCATACTGAACCAGCATGGCTACCACAGCATCTTGCAGCGGCATGCTATTCCATCCGGTTTGCGACCATCATTTATTTTTCAACAGGACAATGACCCCAAACACACCTCCAGGCTGTGTAAGGGCTATTCGACTAAGAAGGAGAGTGATGGGGTGCTACGCCAGAGGACCTGACCTCCACAGTCACCAGACCTGAACCCAATCTAGGTGGTTTGGGGTGAGCTGGACCCCAAAGTGAAGGCAAAAGGGCCAACAAGTGCTAAGCATCTCTGGGAACTCCTTCAAGACTGTTAGAAGACCATTTCCAGTGACTACCTCCTGAAGCTCATCAAGAGAATGCCAAGAGTGTGCAAAGCAGTAATCAAAGCAAAAGGTGGCTACTTTGAAGAACCTAGAATATAAGACATATTTTCAGTTGTTTCACACTTTTTTGTTAAGTATTTCATTCCACATGTGTTAATTCATAGTTTTGATGCCTTTAATGTCAATCTACAATTTTCAGAGTCATGAAAATAAAGAAAACTCTTTGAATGAGGTGTGTCAAACTTTTGGTCTGTACTGTATGTATGTGTATGTGTGTGTGTGTATTTATGTATGTTCGCTAATGAATTCCGCACCGTCACATTTACAATCACAAAATTTAGCACAGACACCTCATGTGACTCAGGGAACGTCATAGACTATGTTTTGAACCTGCTTACATTTACGTCAAAGGAGCTGGGAGCTACAGGTCATTAATAGAAGCTTTGATTGGTTGCTATAGGCAACAATGGACATTCTTAGTATAAGAAGCTTTTGTATGATGTAATATGATATTCGTATAGAAAGACGCACATAGTGACACAGACACACAGAGACACACACAGAGACAGACACACAGAGACAAACAAAAAGACAGACAGAGACAGAGACACACTCAGAGTCACACACACAGAGACACACACACAGAGACAGAAACATACAGAGACACTTATAGACACACAGAGACAGAGACACACACAGAGACAGACACACAGAAACACAGACATACAGAGACATAGACACATAGAGACAGACACAGAGACAGACAAACAGAGAGATAGAGAAACACAGAGACAAAGACCCATGTGGTGCTCCTGAGGTGTCATATGCCACAGGGTATTGCACCCAGTTACAGGTGCAGTACTAACCGCGGATTCTTGGCAGACCAGTGGCGGTAAATATCATTCAAATACACATATCCATATCCTTTTTCCCAGACTGGGTAACAGGCTAGAGACGGGTCTGATGGATAGCTAACTATTGGTTGGGTCTTATCCAATACGCTAGTTAGGAATTCGGGAGGGGCTAGTCAGTGCAGTTGAGGGTAGACAGACATCTTGACAGACAACCAGTGAGTTAGTGACAGAGTCAGAAGTCGAGAGTGAGACAAAAAGTGTAAAGTGGCTTGTTGGCCTCAAGGCGTACGGTTGCCAGGGAGAGTACGGTGTGAGAACTAATGGGACCGAGCACCGGCAGGGTGTAGAGCCCTAGTTCAGGAAGACGCTTCAAGCTCACCTGATAAATCTGCTCGGTGAGGGAATTATCAAGGTTCCTCACCAACATTAGTGTCCGGGGCGCAGCAGCAGAAAGAGGGAACTCAGGAATTGGGACAGAGGTCCAACGCTAAAGAGGTTCAATCTGCCTTCCATACAGGCCAGGACTGGGACAACAGGAGGGGACTCCAGAATGCTTCAGGCCACGGGGACCCACCAACTGCAGATGGGTGCATGGAAGTAAAGCTCACCAGGTCACCATACCGGCACTGGGAACAAGAGAATACCCGATTACCTGAGGACCAGATTGGTAGAGACCAGCACCAGCCGGGTTGCAGCTTCACAGACTCAGTGAGTAACGAACAAGTTAAACTGCAGCGCCTGTGTTGCTTGAATTCTTCCTACACCCCTGCATCACCAACCTAAACCATACTACAACCACCAACATTCTCCCCTGGGGCTTAGCTCTACTTGCGGAGAGCCATAACATCCAAGCTGCTTAATACCACCAGTCCCAGCAGAGAGAAACATTGCAGCGATGGCTTTCCCCATACAGCTGCATACCGCAAGTGGCGTCACGAAAAACATTTTATTTTCCTTTTAACCCCTTTTTTAAGCAACCCCAAGGGTCATGGAACAAGGCATTGGCCAGTCCAGTGGCATGTCCCCGTGATTTAAGGCCCGGGACCGAGTAGCCTAAATGCCCTGGGGTTCATCACACACACCGAGACAGAGACACACAGAGACAGAGACACACAGAGACAGAGACACACAGAGACAAACACAAACACCTCGATTTTATAACCCCGATCAGCGTAGGGTTAATCAAACAAACACAATTTGCCCAAAGAGCAACAAGATGTACCCTAACTAAAGATCTAATGAAAACTAACTTTTATTAATTCAAATCAAAAGACAACATTAAAACTGGCATGTAGGACAACCAAGTCCATTCATTAATTCAGGTGTCTGGCCGTGGACCAGGCACCAATAATATTGCATAAAGATCCTACAATTAATTATGAGGATAGTGTGGCCCTACACTGCCTATCTAAAAAAAAAAATCAGCTAATAGCCTTCCCTCACACACGGAGCCATAGACACACAGAGACAGAGACACACACACACACACAGACACTCAGAGACACAGATAGACAGAGACACACACACACACACACACACACATACACACACACACACACACACACACACACACACACACACATACACACAGAAACAGACACACAGAGACAGAGATACACAGACACACACACATACACACACAGAGGCAGACAGAGAGGGAGACAGACAGAGAGGGAGAGTAAGAGATTGGGAGAGATGGAGAGAGAGAGACACTTTGTTACTATCCCGGGCAATGCTGCGTACTACAGCTAGTTACATAGAAATGTAAGTTGACAGGTTCCTTTTACTTTCCCATGGCAGCCATATGGGTGAATAGCAGCGTCTACTAGTACATTATAGCTGCAATAGCTGAACCGTACTTAAATATCCATAGTAACATAAGGACATCTAAATCTGTTTAGGCTGAATGGCAGGTGGTCCAGTCGTTACAGCTATTATATGGATGCAGAAATGCGCTTTATTATTTTAGGTGTGTTAAAGCGACCAAGGTGGAAAAAATGATTCTGGAAGCACAAAGCACATGCACAGGGTGCAGGAAACACTTATCCTCGCTTCCTTTCTGTTAGATGCTTTATGTATGGAGCTTTTGTTCCTTGCAAACAGCGCTTAAGGAGAAGAATATCTTTTTGAATACTTTATCTGATGGATCACGCCACACTTTTTCTACTTTATTCTTATAGAATTCAGGAAATAAAGCCTCTTAGCATGCTGTATAGTAATGTCAGTCCTTATGCACTTCTATGGGTGTCCATTTACAGCATGATAAACAGTGTAGCTTTAAAGCACCACTAAAGAGGGGTTTTTTTTCAGCACTGGAGTGGTGCTTAAATGAAAGACTAACCCCTTCCTTAAAGTCACCTGCCACTGTCTTCATCTTCTATCAGAGCCGCTCTGTCAGTCTTCCTTCAGTTTGTGATCTGCCGACAGCTCCACTGTTTCATGGAGAGCGCCGGAGGTGACAAGTCTATAGGAGCCTTGCTCTAGCCTTGTTCTGGCTCTCACAGAGATGCATTGGGAGATTGTGATGTAACTTCTGACTTCCAGCCTATCAGAAGTTACGATCACAAGATGGGGCCACAGGACCGGAGAGGCATCAGTAAAAGGTGATGCTGCCATAAGGTGAATGTATGATACAGGAAGAGGGCATACATTTAAAGTGCCACTCCAGTACTGAAAAAAAACAAAAAATGGTGGAGTGGTGCTTTAACACAGCCATTTGCATGATGCCACAGGCTGATATCGATGTATTCATCATGGTCATAATGCATTAGAAGTGAGCGTGAATACAAATGCTGGATAAACCTCCAAGTGAGCAATAGCCAGCTGTGAGTAAGAGAATGATAAAGATTATCTATAAATGACTTGTAGCTAATGTAACTGCATCAATATTCGCCTCTGCGTTTTACCATGTTGATATGCCATGGGTCAAGTTAGGATTGTTTCAAAGTATATTTCAGCTGCTGAGTTACAGATAAACAAACTGATGAAAATGAACTATTAAGACTTTTTATTAAAGCATTCTTACTATGTAGCATTTTTCTTCAGCTGCCTAACTCTTTTCCACAGTACTGTATATAGACCACTCATTTTAATTGCAGGACCAAGAAAGAAAAGTTATGGAATTATGAAAATCGCAGGATTGATAAACATGTTAATGATATGGAAATGATGAAAAAAATGGAATCAAAATTTCAAAACATCTCAATTTATTCAGTATTGAGTATAGGCGACAAATGCAGAAATACACAGATTTACATGCTATGTACACCATGCAGGC
The DNA here is from genome assembly GCF_048569485.1 of Anomaloglossus baeobatrachus. Taxonomy (NCBI): domain Eukaryota; kingdom Metazoa; phylum Chordata; class Amphibia; order Anura; family Aromobatidae; genus Anomaloglossus; species Anomaloglossus baeobatrachus. The sequence goes on from NC_134356.1 coordinate 178,914,967, forward strand.
TGCTCATGGTAGCACAAACCACATGTGGCCTGACATTGTCTTGTTGAAAATGTCTCTGGGGCACTTTGGTGAAATGACTGAATACATGACCAATTCAAACTAACGCTGAGCTGATAATATATCTGGAATGAAGATTGGAGGGTTCTGGCTACCATATGTTAGGACACCCCATACCATACTCTTGGAGTAAAGGCCCCGTCACACTAAGCAACATCGCTAGCAACATCGCTGCTAACGAACAACTTTTGTGACGTTGCTAGCGATGTTGCTGTGTGTGACATCCAGCAACAACCTGGCCCCTGCTGTGAGGTCGTTGGTTGTTGCTGAATGTCCTGGGCCATTTTTTAGTTGTTGCTGTCCCGCTGTGAAGCACAGATCGCTGTGTGTGACAGCGAGACAGCAACAACTAAATGTGCAGGCAGCAGGAGCCGGCTTCTGCGGAGGCTGGTAACCAATGTAAACATCGGGTAACCAAGAAGCCCTGTCCTTGGTTACCCGATATTTACCTTTGTTACCAGCCTCCGCCGCTCTCAGCTGTCAGTGACGGCTCCTGCTCTGTGCACATTTAGCTGCAGCACACATCGGGTAATTAACCCAATGTGTGCTGTAACTAGGAGAGCAAGGAGCCAGCGCTCAGTGTGCGCTGCTCCCTGCTCTCTGCACGTGTGGCTGGTCACTGGTTGCTGGTGAGCTCACCAGCAACTCGTGTAGCGACGCTCCAGCGATCCCTGCCAGGTCAGGTGCTGGTGGGATCGCTGGAGCGTCGCAGTGTGACATCTCACCAGCAACCTCCTAGCAACTTACCAGCGATCCCTATCGTTGTTGGGATCGCTGGTAAGTTGCTTAGTGTGACTGGACCTTAAGACCGATGTGACATTCACTTACGTAGACCTTTTCATGGTATTGCCCACATGGCATCCATGGACTCCAGACCAATCTCTGGCTATCAATACTTCCCAAAATCGGGACTTATAGATAAAGAGGATAACCTTTTCCATCAGCCATCCATTTCACTGCACCCTGACATCTTTTAAGAGGTGCCATGAGGTCAATTGAGTATCTGTAGTTGCACATCATACTTGTAGCCCAATGTCATGCAAATATCTTCTGATGATTTGTGTAGACACGGTCTTACTCCTTAGTCTTGGTATATCACATTCCATGTCACTTCTAGTACAGAATGGATGAATTGTAGAACCAGTGGTATGACCATTTCTCCATTGTGTCCCAGGTGCCCTTTTCAAATACAACAGCAGGCCTCATGTTGCTATTGCTACTGTGAAAAAACTTCATGGCATAAACATGCTACCATGACCTTCATCATCTCTGGACTTTTGCCCCTTCAAGCACATCTGGTATGTCATTAGTTGGCAATTGCAAAAGGAGCCACCAGCAGTGTATATTAATAAGTTACATCATCAAGTGCTTTCAGAATGGCAGAACCTTTGTTAGAAAACCATCAATCAGTGATAGCATGCCAAGGTGTTGTGAATGTCATCTGAGGGGGTGATGGTTTGGAGCTCCCTTTGGTGGTCAGGACTGGGGGTGAAGCTGACTGTGCCTCAACTGGTGTGGGAGTTAATTGGGAGTTTGGGAAGCCCAATTGCAGATGAGCCGGGGTTATATAGAAGAGCAGTGTCTGCTTGCTGGGGCCGGTTATAGATGTTATTCCTCTGTCTCTGAATGCCTTGGAGTTGTCCTTCCATTTATCCTGTGCTTGTTCCATTCCAGATAAGTTGCAAGTTATTTGCTTTATTGCCTGATCTACACCTAAGGGTGTTTTTTTTTCTTTTTGTTTTGCTTAAAGTCTGTTTTCCTGCAGGAGAGGAATTGTCTTTCTGTTTTGATGAGCATGGGGGTTCCCCCTCTGCAGGTCCCACTGCAAGAAAAGGGATATTCTCCCTTTTCTATTTGATTATTTGCACTTTTGTATTTTTTTTTTTGGTATTTTGTTTCTCCCATTATTTACAAGAGTACCTGATATAGTGGGGAAGAGTCCATGTGGTCTCAGTATTTTTCTTATCAGGAGATTGGTATTTTTCCGCAGGGTTTTGCACTGACCGCAATCAGTTATCTGTCCTGTCCTGCTCTATCTAGGAAGTTTGGCCTCGCCTTTGCTAATCTATATTTCATATCTTTGTATTGTGTTTTCTTACATCACCGTTGACTTTATATGTTGGAGATTTGCTATTCTTTTGGGAACTACTCTGAGGCAAGATAGGTTTCCTCATTTCTATCTATGAGGTGTTGTAAGTTTCTCCGGCTGTGACGTGGCATCTAGGTGTGTTTAGGAACGCTCCACGGCTACTTCTAGTGTTGTCTGACACATAGCAGTTAGCTCAGGTTCCAACTACTCTTGTGCTTACTCTGCTGATGGGATTTTTGTGATCATTCACCGTGACCAGATCATAACACCAAGGTGTATAAGTGAATGTATTTCTGCTTGTGGTACTTACTCATTCACAATACTGAGAAATAGAGTTGTCTTAGTTTGTGAATTATATCAATCTCTATGTTAATATATATGTGTATATATATGTATATATATATATATATTCGACCATGGAAGATACCCAGGCCAGCAGTGTCATCATTCATATCTCAGAACCAGCAGCCAACAATAAGAACCGGCTAAACCCATACACTGTTTGGAGAAATGTGGACATAAGTGGTCCTCATGGTCCTCTTCTGGCCACATTTTTCCAAATAGTATAAGGCCTTAGCTAGATTCCATTGTTTGTTGCTGGTTCTGAGATGATAGCACTGCTGGGCTGGTTATCTTCCTTTGTCAAAGAGACTTAATCATGAAGTGTCATTCATTTGCTGCACTAAGTTGACTTGGTTGGCCACTGTGTTGTCAATGTTCTCTATTTTGTGATTTTTCTTCAAGAGCTTGAACTAACACATCTTGAAACCCACCATGCTTGAAATCTTTGCCTGGGAGAGATCTTACTGATACAGTATAACTACCTAGTGTCTTGTTGCAGGGCTCAATACTGACATTAAATAGATAAATGACTGTGCTTCAACCTACATATGAGAATGATGATTATTATCACCTGTTTGGTATTATTACTTACCCATATTGCTGACTATAATTCAATAAAATTCCTGACTCTGTGTAAGTATGCCTAGAAGAACTGATACTGTTTTGAAGGCAAAGGGGTCATAACAAGTATAATATTATTTAGTCTTCTCTTTTGTTCATTCACTTTGCAATTTTTTATTGATGAACAGAAACCATTAAGACTTCTATTTTTTAAAATATTCTTATATTGCAGTATAATATCCACACCTACTGAAAAATCCAAAGTATTAAATATATTTTTGGATAATATCACAGAATTTATGTCTGCGATTTCTTTTATTGTGGCATATCATCTAAATAATTTCAAGAGCGAAAGGGCTTTATGTCTCTTCTTTTGCTGTATTGCTGTATGTGTGTGGATAACAAGTGACAACAAGATGGTACTTATCCATGGAAAGCATGCCAAGGGTAATGATGTGTCATGATCGCCAGATGTGAACATAACATAACCTTAGGTTGCATTTATCAGGGTCGTTAATTTTATAGAGAACATCACCAATTCTGCACAATGACAAAACTGTTTGCCACAATTTCATTTGTCTGAAATCATGGCTGAATTTGGAGACAAACAGCAGAGCCCAGTCCATAGAACTTCTGCATACTCTAAAACTTCCTTGTACAGAATAACATTATTATTATTATGTATTTTTATACCGCCATTTATTCCATGGCGCTTTACAAGGGAAAAGTGTATACGTAACAACAAGTACAACAATCATGAACATTACAAAAACAGGCTGCTACAAGAGAAGAGAAGACTCTGCCTGTGAGGGCTCACAGTCTATAGGGCATGGGTGAGGGTACTATAGGTGAGGACAGAGCGGGTTGCGCAGTGGTGTACTGGTCTGAGGGTGATTGTAGGTTGTAGGCTTGTCGGGAGAGGTGGGTCTTCACATTCCTTTTGAAGGTTTCCATGGTAGGTGAAAGTCTGACATGCTGGGGTAAAGATTTCCAGAGTTTGGAGGAGGTGCAGTAGAAATCTTGTATGCGATTATGGGAAGAAGAAGGTCTTGTGAGGATCTGAGGTTACATGAAGGTATGTACCAGGAAACCAGGCCACAGATGTATGGAGGAGACAGGTTATGGATGGCTTTTTATGTCAAGGTTAGTATTTTGAACTGGAGTATTGGGCAATGGGAAGCCAGTGAAGGGATTGGCAGAGTGGCGAGATCAGGGAATAGCAAGGAGAGAGGTGAATTAATTGGACCACATAGGTTAGGATAGATTGGAGGAGTGCAAGAGTGTTGGAAGGGAGGCCACAGAGCAAGAGGTTGCAGTAGTCGAGGAAGGAGATGATGAGGGCCTGCACTACTGTTTTTGCTGATTCTTGGTTAAGGAATGCACAAATCTAGGAGATGTTTATGAGTTGTAGTCGGCAGGAGGTGAAGAGAGCTTGGATGTGATGTGTGGCTTGAAGGATAGAGCAGAGTCGAGGGTTACTCCAAGGCAATGAGCTTGTGGGACTTGGGAGAGTGAACAGCCATCAACTTTGATGGATAGGCTTGTTGGAGGGTTTGAGTGAGGAGGAGGAAAGACAAGAAATTCAGTTTTGTCCATGTTAAGCTTTAGTAATCGTGCAGAGAAGAAGGATGAAATAGCAGACAGACATTGTGGGATTGTGGGATGACTTCTTTCTGCTGAGGTATTGTTTCTTGCCATATGTGAAATATTTTTCCTAAAATCAAATTGGAGACATTTTGGAGACATATTAAGAACCAAGGTATCATGTTATGGTTCTGTACAGTTTGGAGGAAGATGTATTATAGTTATTTGCCTGAGCTGTAATATTGGATTTAAACTTTATATATTTTTGTTGTGTATTGATGTTACATAAATGATCCTTTAAGTCTTTTATTCTTTTGTAAAAAAATTAAAAAAACAGTTGTCAGAAATGTTGGACATTTTCTATACATTTTTGAAAGCCCAATGATTTATATTTTTACATATAGCACAGGCTCTGATATGTTGTTTGCATCACTCTGATTCACTTTTAGCACAGCCTACTTGGCAAAGCCCTTAGGTAATTACATGGAAACATGAACATCTGATATTGCAATATACCTTTTAAAGGCGTTATCTACAGATAAAACGAATCACTTATCCTTAAGCGGGCTTTACACACTAAGAGATTCCTACAGCGATCTCGTTGGAGTCACGGATTTTGTCACGCACATCCGGCCGCTGTAGTGATCTCGTTGTGTGTGATTCCTAGGAACGATTTTGGATCGTTGCAAAAATGTCCAAAATCGCTCCTCGTTGACATGGGGGTCCGCTCCCAATTATCGCTTCTGTCGCTTGGGCGAAGTTGTTCCTCGTCCCTGCGGCAACACACATCGCTACGTGTGACGCCGCAGGAACAAGGAACCTCTCCTTACCTGCCACACGCCAGCAATGAGGAAGGAAGAAGGTGAGCGGGATGTTCGTCCCGCTCATCTCCGCCCCTCCGCTTTGATTGGCCGGCCGCTTAGTGACATCGCGGTGATGTCGCTGTGATGCCAAACGTCCCTCCCCCTTGAGGGAGGGATGGTTTGGCAGTCACAGCGATGACGACGACCAGGTAAGTGCGTGTGACGCTGCCGTAGCGATAATGTTCGCTGCGGCAGCGATCACCAAATATCAGCATAACGATAGGGGCTAGTGCTATCACGCTCGCCATCGCTAGCATCGGCTAGCGATGTCGCAGCGTGTAAAGCCACCCTTAAGGTAATGTGATCTATATTGACTCAGTGAGGGGCTGACACAAGGCACCCCCCTGATCAGCTGTGCTGTTCTGCTCAATATACTATTTACACCTGCCACCACAAGAGATAATCAGTGGGGGTATCGGGTATTGGACCTCCATTGATCTGATATTGTTGACCTTTTCTACGGATAGGTCATCATTAATATTAGATACTGTTAAAGCCTACAAATTCTAATTGGCTTTTCGAACCTTCAATTAACCAAACATAATGGCGTTAGTCTTTAATAAATCTATTTTAGACATAACTAACCAAGGCATAAATGCATAGAAGCTGTGGATAGTGCTGAAATAGTCAATACATAGTTTGTAGTCATGATGAGCGCCACATCCATAAATCCCTAATGATTATATAGTACAGAATTAGTGTTCGCAGTCCTGCATAGCTCATTGAATGGTGCATTGTCCCATCTCAGCGGTAAATGAAGATACATTAAATCCCAGTGTACTTGTACGGGGAAGTGCCGTCAGTGAAAAATAAATGTCACAGAAGCTTTATTTTTGTCACCGTTAATCTTTAAAATGAATGAAAAACACCTAGGAGACTACTTTATTTCCTTTAGTAAAAATATAACTGGACTTGTTAGAAGGAAGGATTGTAACCTTTCCAACCCAGTAAATAAAAGTTAAATATTGGAAGTGTCAAAGTGCCTGGAGGGATATAATTTGTTCTCCGCTTGGTTTGTATTTCCCAAGAGAAGCTTCGAACATTTCAAGTGTGTGTGCCAAGCAGGTGGCACATTAGTGGCGGCAAAAAATAAGTCATACTATAAATAACTTCATTACACATTGTTATTCCGTCTATGACTTGTAGCCTTTGTTTAGTGACTTCTTGGATAAATCCTGTTGATATTAATAGAAAATTCACACTTCTATAATGTGTGTTACAATGTATATTATAACTGTCACAGCAAGAAAATGATTCATTATTTGTAAAACAAATCTGTCTTATTGATTTATCCAAACATTTTAAAAATGGGTTGTTTGTATTCTTATTTGTTGGATTAACTCTTTTTGATATCCAATGGGTCCTGGTTCAAATCTGAGCAAGAACAACTGCACGGAGTTGTGTTTTATTCCAGTTAATACATGATATTGCTCCCTTTTCCTCCTAAAATCCCAAAACATACTGATAACCTACCTATGAAATTGTCCTACTTGGCTCTGTGTCAGTTTCAGTTCTGCAGTTTAGCTGGGAACATATACTAATGAGTATGATAATGACAAAAGGAAAATATGTTGGCACTATATGAGCAACAGGAAAGAAATAGCTTTTATGTCACCATTAATATCAGCTATTAATAAGGTCTCTGTCAGACGAATGTTTTTCACATTCAAATTTATGATTTTCACTGATAGAACTTGTACCTATTCTATGTGGCTGTTCACATGTCAGAGTTTTTTTGGTAACCGAATTTCTTATTTTATTCATAAATAAAACTGTTCAATAGAAGTCCACGGGTCTGCAAAAACTCAATTAGAACTCACTTGGATGACATCCTAATTGTATCTTAGTGCTGTCCAATTTTTGGTTTATTTAATATGGAAAGATTGAAAAAAGTTCTCGTCCACAAAAACAATGATTAAACTTAGGACCAAACACTGATGAAAGTTGGACTGTTTATTGGCTATAAGAAAAATCACTGACACTTGAATGAGGCCTGAGCACAAGCCAAGATACACCTATTGCTCTAAAGACTTCTCTCGAGCTGCACCAATTTTCTGGAATGCACTACCCAGTACAATTCAATTAATTACCAGTACACAGAACTTTAAGTGTGCTCTAATAATGCATTCCTTTAGAATGGCTTATCACCTCACCTCACTTATCATACTATTCCTGTTTTGCCCTTACAACATTTTCTTTCAAATCTGTTTAATCATCCTCATTACACTTAATAGCACTCTGTAGTTGTACACATACTGGATAGTGACCAGTTCATGCAGCGTTATGTGAATCCCCTACTTATTATATTGATGGCGGACCATGCAATACAAATACTAAATACCATTTACCTTTTGTGCCTTCTCTTTTCCTCATAAATTTGTAAGCTTGTGACTAGAGATGAGCAGTTCCGTGGAGGTTCGGTTCGCCAGTAGCAAACAAGCCTAGCTCCACAGAGGCTTGATCTTCATCCAAACCCCAGATCAAGTCACTGATTGGCAGGTTGAGTCTCCGCCCTCATACAGCCAGCCATAAGCAGATCACATACAGGGGGAGGGTGGGCAGGTTTTTTCAAACTTTTTTTGTTGCACACTACATCCATTCATGCTGTTGTTCAAACTCTACAAGCGGCTCACACTGGGCAAAACACCAAGCATACCTGAGCTCAGCTTTGCTTGCATGAGTTTTGTTCACACGTAAAGAATCCGAACCACCGAACCTTGATTTTTAAATCTGGTGTTCGGTTCGAAAACGGAACCTTAGGTTCACTCACCTCTGCTTGTAAGCAGGCTCCTCACTCCTCTTGTATCTGTTGAATTTTGTTACTCAGTAATGTATTATTGTCTGTATATGTGGCGACCCTGGGCTTCAGGGGCCACAGGGTATTACACCTCTTTTAAGGGGTAATATCCATCCCGGGTTAGGATGGGGTAACTGCCGGTGCATTCACAAAAACACACACATACAACAATAAGGTGCTTTCCCCCAGGGGGGTGGACTAAGGCAGAGAGGGTGGTTAGCCATCACGAAGCATGGGACTTCCCCGGTTGCTAGGACAACCACTGGGGGCAGGCACTGTGGAGACACGGGGCTCAGTGGGTGCTCTCGTCCACTAAAACCTGCCGCCTTTAGAAAGACAGCATGGCTCAGGACTCATCCCAACTGAACGCTGGCCTCCTTAACCGTGGGCGTAACACTACTCAGACAACACAGGGTGAGGGAACCACAATAATTAGACTTTATTGGATCCCCAAACAATTAAAGGCACATAACACATAACCAGCAAAACACACAAATGTAACAGGCAACAGAGTCTCACCCTTCCGCTGGCCCACCAGGGATTTAGAATGTCCATGACTCACAGGTTCCAGGGCTACTTACTCCAATACAGCAGCAACCCGCTTTTGGTGGGCATGCACCGTGACTGGAATAACGCCAGATTTAAGAAGCTGTGTGAGGTCTGCAAAGTCTGTAACAGGTGACTGAACTGTCCCAACCTGAGTGTCCTCCTTAGGTAGTCCTGGTATGATGATACAATCCTGGCAGCCGGGGTCGAAATCCCTAGGCTGTGGATATGGTCTCCAACCGGAACCGGAGCCCCTAGATTGAAGCCATAAAATATCCTGATTAGAGATGAGCGAACCGGTCCCGGTTCGGCTCGAGGTCAGTTCGCCGAACGGAGGTCCCGTTCGAGTTCGGCTCGTCGAACGTTCGACGAACCGAACTCGAACTGCATAGGAAACAATGGCAGGCAATCACAAACACAGAAAAACACCTAGAAAACACCCTCAAAGGTGTCCAAAGGGTGACAACACATGGGAAAGTGACAAGGACATATACTCATGCGAAAACAAAAGAGCTGGACAAGGAAAAAGAGGAGGACACACAGATATATGAGTATATGCAAGGAAACATCGATTCCATTAATGTGCAACTTGAGCCCTGCTCATTTTAGGCTTCCAATCTGGATAAATTGCCTGAGCTCGCCACGTACGCCTTGGGGATCTTGTCGTGTCCTGCAGCCAGCGTTCTCTAGGAACCTGTCTTCAGTGCTGCTGGGGGTCTGCTGGCAGATAAGCACACGTGTCTGTCCACTGACAATGTGGACATGGCTCTCAGAGGACTTTTCTTCCCCTGGGTCAGCCAGGGGACGGGAAAGGCATGCGTATTTTTGAGAGTGCTTCATGCAAAGCATATTTTTCATCTTGAAAATTGGGTCAACTGATGCCAGTCAAGTGGGGTGTGTGTGGCCCAATTAGTGGCAACGAGGGAGACTGTGGTTGGAGTCCCCTCGCTGTGTTTCTAAAAGAACCAAGATGAACAAGTCATGGCTCTCAGAGGACTTTTCTTCCCCTGGGTCAGCCAGGGGACGGGAAAGGCACGAGTATTTTTGAGAGTGCTTCATGCAAAGCATCTTTTTCATCTTGAAAATTGGGTCAACTGATGCCAGTCAAGTGGGGTGTGTGTGGCCCAGTTAATGGAAACGAGTGAGACTGTGGTTGGAGTCCCCTCGCTGTGTTGCTAAAAGAACCAAGAAGAACAAGTCATGGCTCTCAGAGTACTTTTCTTCCCCTGGGTCATCCAGGGGACGGGAAAGGCACGTGTATTTTTGAGAGTGCTTCATGCAAAGCATCTTTTTCTTTTTCAAAAGGGGGCTCAACCGATGCCAGTCAAGTGGGGTGTGTGTGGCCCAATTAGTGGAAACGAGTGAGACTGTGGTTGGATTCCCCTCGCTGTGTTGCTAAAAGAACCAAGAAGAACAAGTCATGGCTCTCAGAGGACTTTTCTTCCCCTGGGTCAGCCAGGGGACGGGAAAGGCACGCGTTTTTTTGAGAGTGCTTCATGCAAAGCATCTTTTTCATCTTGAAAAGGGGCATCAACTGATGTCAGTCACGTGGGGTGTGTGTGGCCCAATTAGTGGAAACGAGTGAGACTGTGGTTGGAGTCCCCTCGCTGTGTTTCTAAAAGAACCAAGATGAACAAGTCATGGCTCTCAGAGGACTTATCTTCCCCTGGGTCAGCCAGGGGACGGGAAAGGCACGCGCATTTTTGAGAGTGCTTCATGCAAAGCATCTTTTTCTTTTTCAAAAGGGGGCTCAACCGATCCCAGGCAAGTGGGGTGTGTGTGGCCCAGTTAGTGGAAACGAGGGAGACTGTGGTTGGAGTCCCCTCGCTGTGTTTTACATGCTTTTAGAAGGGCATGACATGGCTTGGAGGTTGACTTTCAGCATCTGCAAACTGTTGGCTACCAAAATGCTGCCTTTCCAACACCTGTAGTTATAGACAATGAGGAACATACTGATGAAGATGAGACGCAGATACCCGATTGGGATGACAACTTAAATTTTCGGTCAGGGCAAGAAGAGGCTCGGTCTGAGGGGGAGGGGAGTGCAAACACAACAATTGATGATGAAGTTCTAGATCCCACCTACTGTCAACCCACAGTCAGACACTCGAGGAGGTCAACAGAGGCGGTGGAGGAGGATGCAACCGACGACGAAGTTACCTTGCGCCTTCCTGGACACAGTCGGAGCACTGGTAGCACGTCTACAACTGCATCCTCAGCCACCACTCTGCCTCTGAGCATTATTCGGGGTGGATCAACAGGTCGCATGGCCTCTAAGCCTTGCCTAGCCTGGTCCTTTTTTGACATAGAAAAAGATCGCCCAAATTATGTGATCTGTAAAATTTGTCATGGTTCTCTTAGTAGAGGTCAAAACCTCAGCAGTTTGACAACTTCTTCCATGAATCGTCACATGAATAAATATCATATGGCCTGGTGGGAAACTCACCGTGCTGCAATGCGGCCTAGCGGAGCGATCCATCCACCGCCTGCCCCTTCCAGTGCATCCGCGCGCTCGTCATCTTCTAGGACTGTGGGGACAGCTGTCACACCTGTTTTTCCACCCACAACTTCCACCACTGTAACCGCAACAGGCAGTTTGCTTGGTAGGTCGTCAGTTGGTTTGGAAGGGGAAACAAGTGAGTGTGTACAGCTCTCTCAAACATCGATAGCACCAACGTTGGATGAAGGCAACATCATGTCTCCGCCTGCACTTTTTTCACAAACCTGCATTTTTCCAGGGACACCCTACTCAACACCGTCTACACACAGCAGCCAGATCTCTGTCCCTCAGATGTGGTCAAATAAAAGGCCACTTCCTGCGACCCATGACAAAGCTAAGAGGTTGACTCTATCCCTCTGTAAGCTGTTGGCTACCGAAATGCTGCCTTTCCGCCTAGTGGACACACAGGATTTTAGAGACCTTATGTCTGTCGCTGTGCCCCAGTACCAGATGCCCAATCACCACTGCTTCTCCAAGAAAAGCATGCCCGCGCTACACCAGCATGTCGCACACAACATCACCACTTCCTTGAGAAACTCTGTGTGCGACAGGGTGCATTTCAACACAGATACTTGGACCAGTAAGCATAGACAGGGTCATTACATGTCACTGACTGGGCACTGGCAAACTATGGTGAGAGATGGAGAAGGGTCTGCTGTACAAGTCTTGCCGTCCCCACGAGTTGTTTCAATCCTTCTTCTGTATGTAGAAGTTAATACACTGCTTCTGCCTCTTCAACCTCGTGTGGGTCCTCCACCTTGGCGCAAACCCTGTGTGGTCAGGCCACCCTTCCTTGTAACTGCGCACAAGGACTACCACACACCTCCTTACTATGCTGGCAGCAGAGCTCAATGCCATCAGGTGGTCAAAGTTTTACTTTGAAATGTATGGGAAATGTGAGTCACACTGCTGAGAAGTTGTGGACGGTTAGCTCTGGATACCGAGTTTCATCAATGGTTGTCTCCACTCAACCAGCAGCCAGGGAAGGCCGGGTGCGACAATGATGCAAACATGGGTGCGGCCCTTCACTGTGACAATGTGACACACATGCCTTGTGTGGTTCACGTGTTGAACCTGGTTGTCCAGCAATTTTTAAAGCACTATCCTGGCCCACATGGCCTTTTGCAGAGAGCACGGTGTAACGCCTTCCTTGATCCACACACTCAGATGGGCTGTTAATGATAGGCTAGAGGGAAGCCACTCACCAAGCAGGACCCCTAGAACCCTGAAACCCTTTAACCCCTATACAGGGATTAGGAATTGCACAGGGCCCAAGGTGATTAATACCTGTGGAAGGCTGCAGTTCCAGAGAATAGTAGTCAGGAAGGGTCAAAACATTAATTGAGGAACAGGAACAGAATGGGACGGCCAGGACTTAATCAGAAAACAAGCAGAGGTGAAATGCGGATCGGCCAACAAGGTACATAAACAGCAAGCAGGAAAAGTAGTCAGGTAACAAGCACACAAAATCATAAAACTGAACTGGGGGTAAAAGTAACCAGAGGTCATAGCTATGTCTGGCAGTGGTCTGCAGACAGGATGGGCATAAAAAAGGGTGTGGTGTCTTCCCATTGGTTGTAGCTGAATGATGGTATTTCATCTGTGAGATACCCACCAGCTACATTCAGCCAGAGATTCTGCATCTGTCAAGGTAATGCAGCCCAGTGGGTGAGCATAACCTGCGTCCACCTGCGCCGCTGGCATCGACTCCTCTCCCATCATCAGCACTATTCATGAAAGGAACACGTTGTCACCTGGCGACCGGAGTACAAATTGACGGAGCGGACTCCGTTGGTGACTTAATAGCCGTGTGCGGCAATGATGCAAACCTGGCTGCGGGCCATCGTCAGGGCAATGTGACACACGTGCCTTGTATGGCTCACGTGTTGAACCTAATTCTCCAGCAATTTTTAAAACACCATCACGGCCTACATGGCCTTGTGCAGCGTGCACGCTCGCTATGTGCTCACTTCCATCGTGCGCACACAGCAGCTCAACAACTTTCGTCGCTACAGAAGTCTTTAGGTCTGGTGGTTAAACGCCTGAAATGCGATGTGCCTACACGCAGGAATTTGAATCTGCACATGTTGCAGCGTTTGTGGCAGCACCGCCGAACCCTGCTGCAATACGTTATGACATATAGCCTGGGATATCTTGATCCAGAGGTGGTGCAGATCACGCTGCTGGAGTGGTGTCAGATCAAGGACCTATGCACCCTGCTACACAGTTCACAAATGTCGACGAAGATGTTTAGCACTGGCAATGTCATTCTCAGCGTGACAATTCTGGTCATCTACATGATGGAGCACACTGTAATTATTATTCGGAGTCAGGTGTTGGGACAAGAGGAAGGGGAGGAAGTACAGGAGGAGTCATATGCGGAAGGGATAACAAGATCTACGAGGTCCAGATGGTCAGCGGCACCTATGCGGCAGTCATGGTGAGGGAGAGGGATTAACAAGGGCGCATAGTATCAGCAAAAAGTGTTGAGGAAGGTGCAGGAGCCCATGAAGAAATGGAGGACGAACTGGCGATGGGCATGGAAGACTCAGCAGATGAGTGAGAGCTTGCTCACATTTCGGTTGTGCGAGGTTGTGGGGAGAGGGCAGAGGAAGGAGGCACGATTCTCACCTCTCTGCCACCAACACACCAAGGACTTGGTCCTCCTGGATGCACAAGACACATGAGCGGCTTCTTGCTGCACTACCTACAACATGACCCTCGGATTGTACGAATTCAAAGTAATCCAGAATACTGGGTTGCCACACTGTTAGATCCCCGGTACAAGACAAAATTTGGCAAAATAATTCCTGCCATAGAAATGGACGCACGTATACAGGAGCATCTGCAGAATGTGGTACGCAATCTTAGATCTACTTTTCCACTGAACACCAGTGCTGCACAGAGTGAATCTCAACGCTTTGTCATGGATAGGAGGAAATGGTCTTTTACTTGTCCACATCTGAGGGACCGAGGGATGGCTGCTGTGCTGAGATGGCGTTGAGTACGGTGTCCCTGCACAGTTGCACTTTTGGTCATATACCAAAATGAGTTGAAAAAGGACAGATGCTGGTGGAAAGGGGAACAGGTGTGTTGGAAAGGGGAAAAAAGTTTTGGTCCGTGGATTTGGTGGTTAAGCAACAGTAACATTTGCTGAAGAAACACCATCTGTTACAGTGGGACTGGCAGATTTGGATAAAGTGGTATATACTATGTTACCGCTATATAACGAAAATTAATAAGAAAAGAAAGAGAAAGGTATATATCCCCATCAGCAGTCAGTGTCCACCATGCTCCCAGTTGGAAAAGGAGAGGTTGGCAACTGGAAGGTTTGGTGGAGGATACAGAGCTGTGTGGCTATGAAACTAATAGTAGCCTGAACCGAGTTAGACGCCATTCGGATCTGGAGACTGTGAGCCCTGTTAGCGTCACAGGGTCCACATGCCCACCCAGCCCAGGAACTCCCTGTTAACAACACAGGGGCCATTGAGTACGCTGACCGTGTGCGTAGGGGCACACCTGTGGACAGCAGGCGCATCAGCAGCAGCAGGCCTGTTAATGCCACTGGGCTGCACAAGCAGGACTGGTAGGACAGGAGCTGGTCTTAACCGTTCTGCGTTACCAACTGTGGTGGTGGCCTGCATCGACACCCTATCCTTGCCTACCTCTGGCCTAAAGCCGCAATGGGTTCAACACATGGAGGTGTGCTCTTTCGGAGCATAATAGAAGACTGCGCACCTCCTTGTTGGCTCCAGCCCCTTTTATAACCTGGGTCCGCCCCAAACCAGAGTGAACCACAATGCACCTCCTGGAGACAAAAGTAGAGTGACACGTCATGAGTGGCATAACTAGCGTCCTATTTGGAACCGCAACTTCAATGATGACCTCATGGCTGCCATGACCCAAACACCTCACCAGTCATCGTCTGACCATCAATAATGCGGTGACAAGTCATAGGGGTGGCCCTCTGCAAGCCATTTGGGAGGACACCTGATGCCCTGTGGTCTATATGTGCCCCCCCACATCAGGGGCAGGGCCAAAGAGTTTATTACCGGACCTAGTCTCTGATGCAGTAAGTGCCTGAGCATGCTCAGTAGCATGAAATACAGTCTCTGAAAAAAGACTATCAGCTTTAGCATGGTGTCTAGGCACAAAACAGGACTTAGACCCGGCACGGATTGCAAGCACCTGTGCAAAGAGGGTTTTCACACTTAGTGTGGGAGCATGCGCTGTATCCCGAAATGAAGACTTAGCGTCAGGAATAGCACAGTCAGGCTGAGCATACTCACTAGGCGAAACACTGTAATTAGGCTGCAGCTGGGGTAAATCGGCACACGCATGCGCACTAGCTGCCTCTCCACACTTAGACGTGGAGGGGAAATTGCTCTTGGAGATGCTGTCTATGAACAGAAGGAAAAGCTAAAGGAAGCCTGACTTTCTATCCCTCCGAATTATCAAATGCAGCAATGAATTCCATGAGTTTGCTATAACATTAGCGTAGCAAAATGTGCATGAGGGTGTCATGTAGAGGTGCTAGAAATAGCTTGGCACCAGTGGGGCACTAATGGAATACAACAGCCAGTTCTATGATGCCACTAAATGGCAGTATTTTTTGCTATCATTATAGCTTATTAAAAACAGAGCAGGAGGGTGTCATGCAGAGGTGCTAGAAATAGCTTGGCACCAGTGGGGCACTAATGGAATACAACAGCCAGTTCTATGATGCTACTAAATGGCAGTATTTTTTGCTATCATTATAGCTTATTAAAAACAGAGCAGGAGGGTGTCATGCAGAGGTGCTAGAAATAGCTTGGCACCAATGGGGCACTAATGGAATACAACAGCCAGTTCTATGATGCCACTAAATGGCAGTATTTTTTGCTATCATTATAGCTTATTAAAAACAGAGCAGGAGGGTGTCATGCAGAGGTGCTAGAAATAGCTTGGCACCAGTGGGGCACTAATGGAATACAACAGCCAGTTCTATGATGCCACTAAATGGCAGTATTTTTTGCTATCATTATAGCTTATTAAAAACAGAGCAGGAGGGTGTCATGCAGAGGTGCTAGAAATAGCTTGGCACCAGTGGGGCACTAATGGAATACAACAGCCAGTTCTATGATGCCACTAAATGGCAGTATTTTTTGCTATCATTATAGCTTATTAAAAACAGAGCAGGAGGGTGTCATGCAGAGGTGCTGCACATAGATTTGCACTAGTGTGACTAGACAAAAGTCCAATAGCCACGTTTAGGATGCCACTAGGTACACTGACTGTTTGCTAGTATAATGGCTTAGTTAAAAAAAGTTGGAGTGTGCAATGCAGGCAGACGTGCTGCAAATATCTTTACAATAGTGTGAATAGACAAAAGTACAATAGCCACGTTTAGGATGCCACTAGGTACACTGACTGTTTGCTAGCATAATGGCTTAGTTAAAAAGAGTTGGAGTGTGCAATGCAGGCAGACGTGCTGCAAATATCTTTACAATAGTGTGAATAGACAAAAGTACAATAGCCACGTTTAGGATGCCACTAGGTACACTGACTGTTTGCTAGTATAATGGCTTAGTTAAAAAGAGTTGGAGTGTGCAATGCAGGCAGACGTGCTGCAAATATCTTTACAATAGTGTGAATATACAAAAGTACAATAGCCGCGTTTAGGATGCCACTAGGTACACTGACTGTTTGCTAGTATAATGCCTTAGTTAAAAAGAGTTGGAGTGTGCAGTGCAGGCAGACGTGCTGCAAATATCTTTACAATAGTGTGAATAGACAAAAGTACAATAGCCACGTTTAGGATGCCACTAGGTACACTGACTGCTTGCTAGTATAATAGCTTAGTTAAAAAGAGTTGGAGTGTGCAATGCAGGCAGACGTGCTGCAAATATCTTTACAATAGTGTGAATAGACAAAAGTACAATAGCCACGTTTAGGATGCCACTAGGTACACTGACTGTTTGCTAGTATAATGGCTTAGTTAAAAAAAGTTGGAGTGTGCAATGCAGGCAGACGTGCTGCAAATATCTTTACAATAGTGTGAATACACAAAAGTACAATAGCCACGTTTAGGATGCCACTAGGTACACTGACTGTTTGCTAGCATAATGGCTTAGTTAAAAAGAGTTGGAGTGTGCAATGCAGGCAGACGTGCTGCAAATATCTTTACAATAGTGTGAATAGACAAAAGTACAATAGCCACGTTTAGGATGCCACTAGGTACACTGACTGTTTGCTAGTATAATGGCTTAGTTAAAAAGAGTTGGAGTGTGCAATGCAGGCAGACGTGCTGCAAATATCTTTACAATAGTGTGAATAGACAAAAGTACAATAGACACGTTTAGGATGCCACTAGGTACACTGACTGTTTGCTAATATAATGGCTTAGTTAAAAAGAGTTGGAGTGTGCAATGCAGGCAGACGTGCTGCAAATATCTTTACAATAGTGTGAATAGACAAAAGTACAATAGCCACGTTTAGGATGCCACTAGGTACACTGACTGTTTGCTAGTATAATGGCTTAGTTAAAAAAAGTTGGAGTGTGCAATGCAGGCAGACGTGCTGCAAATATCTTTACAATAGTGTGAATACACAAAAGTACAATAGCCACGTTTAGGATGCCACTAGGTACACTGACTGTTTGCTAGTATAATGGCTTAGTTAAAAAGAGTTGCAGTGTGCAATGCAGGCAGACGTGCTGCAAATATCTTTACAATAGTGTGAATAGACAAAAGTACAATAGCCACGTTTAGGATGCCACTAGTTACACTGACTGTTTGCTAGTATAATGGCTTAGTTAAAAAGAGTTGGAGTGTGCAATGCAGGCAGAAGTGCTGCAAATATCTTTACAATAGTGTGAATAGACAAAAGTACAATAGCCACGTTTAGCATGCCACTAGGTACACTGACTAATTGCTAGTATAATGGCTTAGTTAAAAAAAGTTTGAGTGTGCAATGCAGGCAGACGTGCTGCAAATATCTTTACAATAGTGTGAATACACAAAAGTACAATAGCCACGTTTAGGATGCCACTAGGTACACTGAGTGTTTGCTAGTATAATGGCTTAGTTAAAAAGAGTTTGAGTGTGTAATGCAGGCAGACGTGCTGCATATATCTTTACAATAGTGTGAATAGACAAAAGTACAATAGCCACGTTTAGGATGCCACTAGGTACACTGACTGTTTGCTAGTATAATGGCTTAGTTAAAAAAAGTTTGAGTGTGCAATGCAGGCAGACGTGCTGCAAATATCTTTACAATAGTGTGAATACACAAAAGTACAATAGCCACGTTTAGGATGCCACTAGGTACACTGACTGTTTGCTAGTATAATGGCTTAGTTAAAAAGAGTTTGAGTGTGCAATGCAGGCAGACGTGCTGCAAATATCTTTACAATAGTGTGAATACACAAAAGTACAATAGCCACGTTTAGGATGCCACTAGGTACACTGACTGTTTGCTAGTATAATGGCTTAGTTAAAAAAAGTTTGAGTGTGCAATGCAGGCAGACGTGCTGCAAATATCTTTGCAATAGTGTGACTAGACAAAAGTACAATAGCCACGTTTAGGATGCCACTAGGTACACTGACTGTTTGCTAGTATAATGGCTTAGTTAAAAAGAGTTGGAGTGTGCAATGCAGGCAGACGTGCTGCAAATATCTTTGCCCTACTGTGACTACACAAAAGTCCAATAGCCACGTTTAGGATGCCACTAGGTACACTGACTGTTTGCTAGCATAATGGCTTAGTTAAAAAGAGTTGGAGTGTGCAATGCAGGCAGACGTGATGCAAATATCTTTGCAATAGTGTGACTAGACAAAAGTACAATAGCCACGTTTAGGATGCCACTAGGTACACTGACTGTTTGCTAGTATAATGGCTTAGTTAAAAAGAGTTGGAGTGTGCAATGCAGGCAGACGTGCTGCAAATATCTTTGCACTACTGTGACTACACAAAAGTCCAATAGCCACGTTTAGGATGCCACTAGGTACACTGACTGTTTGCTAGCATAATGGCTTAGTTAAAAAGAGTTGGAGTGTGCAGAGGACAGGAGGGTACAGTGCCAGGATTGTGGGGCTCTGGGTAGAGGAATGGAAGCCTTCCTTTCTATTCCCTCCTAATGGGGAAATGCAGCGATGAAATCCCTGACCTTGGCTACACAGACGCTGTCTCTGTTTTCAGGACCTGTCACCTATGGCTCTGACCCTACCGGTTTCAGCCCTTAAAAGGACTGATAGAAAGTGCTATCCCTATGCTGTCTAACGCTGTGTATGGAGCGCATACAGCTGTATCGGCGATAGGACTCAGGAGGACGGAGCTGCGACAGTGATGTCTGACACCAAAGACGCAGAAGAGATAATGGCGTCCTGGAGGAAAATGTCCGGTTTTATAATGCAGGGACATGTGACATGGACATCCTATAGAAACAGCAGTGATCTGAAGGCGCTGTTCACACACACTATACACTGAAATGTCATAATAGTGTGATTCACAGAGTGACTTACACTATTACAGCGGAAACCAAGCTAGGAATTAGCTGTTTTTTTGATGCTAGAACCGTTCTCGAACGTTTCTAGAACTATCGAGCTTTTGCAAAAAGCTCGAGTTCTAGTTTGATCTAGAACAGGCCCCAAAATCACTCGAGCCTAGAACTGGAGAACCTCGAACCACGAACCGCGCTCAACTCTAATCCTGATCCTCTAGTCAGCTCCAAAGAGCTTAGACTGGATCCATCAGCATCCATCAACCTTCATCAACCCTGGTGGCTTAAAAAAGTCCCTTTTATAGCCATAACCTTCCCTTAGGATACACTGTGTCCTCATCGATTGGTTGGACAAGATTGCTTCTCCCATTGGATGAATTTCAAGCTGCATGGATAATGTTTATTTAAATGATGTGCATAGAAACACTCAGTATATCTACATGGAGTCGGCAAGTCACCGACTAGACAATGGCTACTAAGGTAATTACATTATCAATACACAACTACAATACAATGATTACTGGAAAAGTCTGGAGAGCAATAGCTAAGCAAACATGACTTAGCACACATAAAAACAATAGTCTGGCTGAATTTTAAGAAACTTTAACCCATGAGAGTCCATGTCGTCACAGGCACCACTTGGGGTAAGAAGTAGGCGCAACCATCTCACTAGAGCAGACTCTCCCGGGCACAGCTTGGGCTAACATCTGACAAAGACAACGGGAGTTGAGCATTCCTCCCTCTTTGTGGGCCTGTGGGTTGGAGCTGGAGGCTCGGTCCGGGTTCCGGATAGCAACTAAGGGACACTTCACTAGTAAGACTTTCACGGGCACCAGCGGTGACCGCTGACTATCCGGGATCAGCTGGAGCCCATCGTAGCAGAGATCGGTACTCTGGGGCAGCGCCTGAACTACCTGTGAGTAAAAGACCTGGAACTGTAGCCCCTGCCTCTGCGCCTCAAATGCCGGTGCCCAGCACTGCGGTGCTAACGGGGTCTACCACCACCCCTATCCGTCATCCATCATCCTCCCTGGGGTAACCCCGCTCCACCTGGGGGGAGCTACACCACCCCGGCTGCGACCTTCACCATCAGCCCCGGAGAGCAGCACTTGCAGGGGCGGCCCGTCCCTGGCTGCGGACCACAGGTGGCATCATGATCTAAAAAGACTTTCCTCACCATCACTACCACCCCCATCCTCTATCTTTTCTTCCATCCGCTCTTCCGGCCTTCTCTCCCTTCTGTAAGTCCTGGGGTTCACGAAACTGGGCCACGCCAGCCCTTGACGACACAGAGGATCTGCACCCCCGGCCCGGCGACATGTGTTGGGTGAAAACCCCTCGACCCCAGGGTGTTACATATATGTCCCCTCGAAAGTGTAAAGTACTGCGGAATTTGTTAGAGCTATAGAAAGGAAAATTATTATTGTTGTTATATAAAGTAGTTGGAACCTCAAAGGGCCAATATATTGCTCCTGAACAGGGATCCATTTCTGTCTGTCTACCCCTGAAATTATGGTATTGTGAGCAGTAAAAGGGTTTTTCTCATTAAATACATTTATCAACTATTCACAGCATCCTGCAGGTGGTGCCCACTCTATTATTACTTTTTGGTGACTTTGTCTCAGGGAACAGAATTTTTGCACTGTATACATTTATCACCTATTTGGGGGTCCTAGCATTTTGTCATCTCTAATAGGTGATAAATGTATACAGTGCAAAACTCCTTTTATGATCATCTCTGAAGGATACTCTAATTCCGTTCTGTGATAAAAAAAGTACTAAAAAGTAACAAGGGAGTGGGCACCCTCTGTATAATAAAGAAATACTAGCCAAAGTACTGTATGTGTAAGACAACTGCAGGTCAAAAAGGGGATATACACATCTAAAAGATCGGGTGCAGTTCCTAAATTTTTGCAATGTAAATATCTATTTAGTAACAAACACAAAAGCCTAGACAAGTCAAATTAAAACATTGAAAATTGTTCCATTGTGGCCGAACCTGTTTAGAAAACCTATTTAGAAAACCATGTATCATTCCCTTGACATTTCACAACTGCTTGCTGTTTAGTGTTGGTATTTCACATAAAATCCCAATAGAATACATTTAAGTTTGTAGGTGTAATGTGAAAAATATGGCAAAACTCACAGGGTATGAATACTTTTTTCATGGCACTATACATGGCTCTATTGGTTATCATGCCTGTTATATGGGTTGCATGCCACTGCCATATTAAATGTTTCTATGTGACTTGTCTAGACTTTTGATTGATTCTAAATAAATATTTATATTGTTCAAATTTAGGAAATGCAACTGATCTTCTGTACCCGTCTTTCCTCTTTTTCTGAGACAAAATTGTCACATGGTAACTTTCAGGTTGAAGAAGTCTTAAATTTCAAAATAATCTCCTACCTTTGGTATAAGGAATAACATCCTAACTTCTGGGGGTCTGACCACTGGGTCCCCACAAATACTGAGAACCAGGGTCCTATAGAGCCCCATGTGACTGAAATAGTGGTCGATCATTGATCATGTGCACATTCCCTCCATTTAGTTTTAAAGGGAATAGTGTCAATGACCAGCTTGGGACAGTGCTTGATCAGTCCCAGAGAGAATGCATGGAGAGGAATGGGTATGATGGACCTCCACTTCATTTACATGGGATTCTGCAAAGCCCCTGTTCTCAGGATTGTGGGGTCCCACCCAGTCAGACCCCTATGATCCAGAAGATCTCCACTCTTGAGATAACCCCTTTGAACATTATGGCATGCCAATTACCATTCTCTAGGACGTACACGGCTCCCCTTTACTCACTCTCAGTATAACGCCCCTAGGAAAACTAATAAGCGTTTTGTGTATTTTGGCCTTCTTAGTGGGCAGTAGCTGTAGGACATTTTATGTAGGGTTTATTAGAGGTAATGTAATGCTATGAAGATATATATGGCAGTCAGCAGAAATGCAGCCACGATCGCACTTTCAATGTCTGAAGATTGTTGGTAAAGTGCTCATGAGAGTGGATCGACAAACGCTTAATGTGTAATGTCTCTTCTGGTAAAGGGCTGTCCAAGCCTAGACTTTTCTAGACAAACTATTTTAGACAAACTAATAGATAAAGGGCTTTTAAATAACAAATAATCTACTTTAAATGTCAGATCCAATCCCAGAATGTAAATATACAGCACAGTACCATAGTAAGCATTAGTCCATACTTTAGGGTTACATTGAGACATAAGGAAGATCCAAGATAGCAGTTGTGACTTCTACCTCATCTCATCTGGGAAATTCATCTCTGCTACATTTGTATATATTGTCTTGCCCTACAGGAAATATTGGCATTTCCATCACCTTTGTCTAGTTCAGTCTACGTCCAAGTTTCCGTTCTTGGCTTGCACATACTGCTCGCTGACAATTAGACGCTTGTTAGAACAATCCAATAATTTTCCAGTCCATGATAATGTAGCAAGCGCAGTCTTATATTTTCCAATTCTCCCATCTCGTCTTTCCTGTAGCAGTTATGTATCGATCGCCTTAATAGTTATCTGCTATTGGTAATGAGAGGGTTTCTCCGATTCTCATTGTGACATATGATTTCTGTGCATGTGCTGTATTCTCCCCCTGCTTAGCTCAAAAAGGGAAAGAGTCTGTGAAAAAGGAGTCTTGGGGTCCGGAAGTTATTGATGTCAGGAACTGGGTATTTATTAGCACATTCTATATTCTGTAGTCAGACATTATCGTGGTACAACGTGAACGTCCTGTTCAGTATGCGACCAATACGTGATTGCAAATTACTGAAAAGGCCATCATAGAAATAAAGAGGTCACAATACCAATATACTGCAGGATGAGGACACAATGGTGATTAGAAAGCAAAGGCAGCGCAGAGACAAAATACTGATAAACGCACAGATTTCAATCATGGAGGGGTTAATGCTCAGTGTAATAAATGTACAAGGCTAGAGGATTGTAAAAGGTGCCAATCAGGCGGGCTGCCCAGCACTAAATAAGTGCACCCCATAGGGACAAACATTATTAACAACCGCTAACAGAACAGGGGCTGACTGGGTCCTACAAACAAGAAAAAATACATAAGGGATTAGTTGATACTGCCAAAATATGCCCTATGGATTAGTATGGAAGTGATTGCAAGCTGGACACTGTGCACTGCATGTATCTGTATGACTGAGGTTATACAAGCCTTATCATAAGACCACTGGGCCTTACAGGTACTAACCAGAATATAAATTTTCTTTTATTGTCCAGGTAAGACAAGAAAATATTTGATCGATCCTGTTGAAATCTAGTTCCCTCAAAAATGACAGATCTCCCAGATGGCCCTAGGCACAAATATATTATTTACATAATTTTTTATCATTTAAATAAATGAAATATGCACCTTGGCCCAATTCACTAAATCTGGTGTTTCAAACACCCGTCTTATTAAAAGGCAGGAATAACATGCCCCAAATTCATTAAGAGACATATGCCACCTAATAAATTAGGTGCATGTTATTAGTGGTGTGCGCCCCTGTGCTCCTCACATGACATGTTACTCCATGTAGAAACTCCTCCCCAGCTCTCCCCATTTTGGCGGAGCTGCTCAAAATTTGTGATGCGCAAAGATTTAGCAACTTTGTTTTTCAATGTTTTACAATCATTTTCACTGTGATGAATCGGGGCCATTCTCTGGTTGTTCTGATCCATCAAAGCAAAGTATGGATGCACATGGATGATCAACCCTGCTACCCTGAAAAATAGAAATAGTCAATTGGTGATGTAATAACTTCAGCTGGTCTTAACAGGAATTCATTTTTAAGAGACATACCCATTAGAATACCACAGTCCATATGTTCTTATAGGGCACATGAACAACTTTATTACAAGTCAACTGTTCCTCAAAACAGCCATCAGTAAGAATACATTTTACCTACACCTGCCTGCATAGCCAGCTTCATTGTCCAAGAGTTCTAGGCTTTATAAGCTCTAGGTACTAATCATTTTACAGTTTAAGGAGAGGGATTACAATCTCGAGACAGTGGACTATGTCATTGGACATTATAAGGCCCATTTAATATGTCAATTTTGGGGGTGAATATGCTATTTTTACAGCTAGATCACAGACCCATTATAATTATTATAGCTTTTCACATGTCTTTTTTGTCTGCAGACCAATTATCCAGAAAATTAAAGGGATTGTCCAGTACTTGGACAACCCCTTCTTATTCTCCATGCTTTCCCCTATGAAATTAAAAAGCTTATACTGATTTCCGCTTCCGGCGCAGTTTCAGTGGTGCCGGAATTCACATTTCTGAGGCTCACAGGACATTGTTATGACAAGCCCTGTACTCAATCAGCACAAACTTCTCCGTCCCCACCTTCAGATGCTTAAAGGGAAGGTGTCGCGGTTTTTTATTTTTGTATTAAAAATAGTGATTATGAAATGAAAGTATTTTTAATACAAAATTAAAATCACTGCTAATTTAGTTTTCATTTAATTCTAATTTTACTGGAGGCACTGGGGGCTGCCATGCTGGATTTGCTGTGTATGTAACGACAGTTACTCACTGCTTTATGGCAGCCCCTGTGCATAGACTCTGATAGTCAGAATCTGACCCCTAGGCTTATTACAGTAGAGCTTCCTGCTGTGACTTGGACGCACCCCCTGGACTGTCCAGATCACAGCACAGGGAGGAGATCAGTGCCATCTTTCTGCAGCTCACAGCAGTCATGCTATGTGCTGAACTTTTCCCCCTGTCACTCGTTCGGCCCATGGGGAGTACTGTACCGGTGCCCCTCCTCCCGCCGCCGATGCTACCGTCTCTGATAATTCCCCCATGGCCTGTCACCTGTCGGCCTGTGTGAGTAGTGTACGGCCCCCTCCTTCCCCGGCCGCAGCGGGCGTGCTTGTGCTTGTGTTTGTGTGTGTGTGTGTGGCAGAGCATTTTGCGTGTGTGCTGGCAGAGCAATGTGTGTGCGTGCTTGTGTGTGTGTCAGAGCATTTTGTGTGTGTGCTGGCAGAGCATTGTGTGTGCGTGTGGCAGAGCATTTTGTGCTTGTGTGTGTGACAGAGCATTTTGTGTGTGCTGTCAGAGCACTGTGTGTGTGCATGTGCGTGTGGCAGAGCATTTTGGGTGTGTGTGCTGGCAGAGCATTGTTTGTGCATGTGTGAGTGGCAGAGAATTTTGTGTGTGTGCTGGCAGAGCATTGTGTGTCTGTGCGTGTGGCAGAGCATTTTGTGTGTGTGTGCTGGCAGAGCATTGTGTGTGCATGCATGTGGCAGAGCATTTTGTGTGTGTGCTGGCAAAGCATTGTTTGTGCATGTGTGAGTGGCAGAGAATTTTGTGTGTGTGCTGGCAGAGCATTGTGTGTCTGTGCGTGTGGCAGAGCATTTTGTGTGTGTGCTGGCAAAGCATTGTTTGTGCATGTGTGAGTGGCAGAGAATTTTGTGTGTGTGCTGGCAGAGCATTGTGTGTCTGTGCGTGTGGCAGAGCATTTTGTGTGTGTGTGCTGGCAGAGCATTGTGTGTGCGTGCATGTGGCAGAGCATTTTGTGTGTGTGCTGGCAGAGCATTGTTTGTGCATGTGTGAGTAGCAGAGAATTTTGTGTGTGTGCTGGCAGAGCATTGTGTGTCTGTGCGTGTGGCAGTGCATTTTGTGTGTGTGCTGGCAGAGCACTGTGTGTGTGGGCTTGTGTGTGTGTGGCAGAGCATTTTGTGTGTGTGCTGGCAGAGCATTGTGTGTGCGTGCATGTGGCAGAGCATTTTGTGTGTGTGCTGGCAGAGCATTGTTTGTGCATGTGTGAGTGGCAGAGAATTTTGTGTGTGTGCTGGCAGAGCATTGTGTGTCTGTGCGTGTGGCAGAGCATTTTGTGTGTGTGCTGGCAGAGCAATGTGTGTGCGGGCTTGTGTATGTGGCAGAGCATTTTGTGTGTGTGCTGTCAGAGCATTGTGTGTGCGTGTGCGTGTGGCAGAGCATTTTGTGTGTGTGCTGGCAGAGCAATGTGTGTGCGTGCTTGTGTGTGTGTGCGGTAGAGCATTTTGTGTGTATGCTGGCAGAGCATTGTGTGTCTGTGAATGTGGCAGAGCATTTTGTGTGTGCTGGCAGAGCATTGTGTGTCCATGCATGTGGCAGAGCGTTTTGTGCATGCATGTGGCAGAGCATTGTGTGTGCGTGCGTGGCAGAGCATTGTGGGTGAGAGTGCAGCAGAGCATTGCTCCGCTCTACTCAGCACCCACTACTGCTGCAGCCCCTCCCCCCACCGTTACCATCTCTAATGACACCCCCTCCCTCCCCTCTACCCAGCCCCCGCTCTGCCCGCAGCTGCTGTGTGTGTGTGTGTGTGCCACTGCATGTGAGTACCTGTGTGTGTACGAGTGATACTGTCTGCAGGGTTGTGTATCTAATCATGTCCGGTGTGATACTGTCTGCTGAGCCATGTATCTAATACTATCCTGTGTGATATTGTCTGCTGAGCTGTGTATCTAATCCTCTCCCGTGTAATACTGTCAGCTGAGCCGTGTATCTAATCCTATCCTGTGTGATACTCCTGCTATCCTTGGTGACACTTTAGACATTTCCGGTCACCAACAAAATGGCTCTGCACTATGTCCCTACATGTCATTCTCTGTTATCTGTTGTAAACACTCAGATTAGGAGGGGGAGGCGTGCCATCACACACACAGGAGAGCAGACTCCGCCCACTTTTACTGCAGTTGTAATGTGAGCTTTTTCTACAGTAGGATTTCTGTAGGATTTCAGTAGCTAGTGTTTAACAGTGGAAAATATCAAACTTTTTAATTTTTTTTTAATATTTTGCACAATTAAAAACAAATATAATATTTAAACAAAACATTGAAACATTATTACTTTACATTTTTTCAGTTATTGAAATGTTTTGTTTTTTTTTGACGATACCTTCCCTTTAAGTAATCAAGAAGAAGTGAGCGGCCAGCAGGAGCTCTCACTTCATGGTAATTACTTAACCATCCAAAGACAGAGGCTGAGAAGTTAGCGCTGATTGGGTGCGGACGTTGTGTATCATAATAATGTCACGTGAGCCCTTGGAACGTGAGTTCTGACATCGCAGGAACCACGCCAGAAGCGGATGTGAGTACAAGATTTTACATTTTTAATGTGACATACATGGGAAATGACAAGTAGTGGACAATCCCTTTAGACGGAGACATGTTCTACTTTTTGCATACTGCAGATCAAACACGCCAATGCAAGTCAATGGCTTCATTTAAAAAAAAAACAAACAAAAAAACGAAAACAAAAACAAAAAAACCCACAAAAACAATATAGAAATGTCATCCATGTATTATATTGTCTGTTTCACAAGTAGAATCTATAATTTTTTTGTCAAGCATGATAAACAAATACTTCTTCAAGAATTGTAAAAACTGATACTGGGACAAAAAAAAGGGTCCAGCGTATTTTACAAAACAAGCAAAAAAAAACCCTTGGCGAAGTTATATGCAAACGTCAGCGTACTAGGTAGTGTAGTACGTTCCTTGCTCCATTGATTATGGCTTGTGGTGGGAAGGGGTGATCTGCATTGTTGTACATTGCTAGGAGCTGTGAGGTTTTTTTTATTAATATTTATTGTGTTACTTTCTCAGTCACGTTTTGTGTAGTCTGGTGCTTTTTTACCTCTTCTTACCCTGCTCAGTCTTTTTGAGGGGTCATTTCATAAGTGAGGTTTTCTATAATTATCATATTTATTGCTATAATCATGCTATAGGCGCCTTGAATACATTTTGCCTATACATTTGTGTAAGTGTGGCACACTGACAATTTATCTTTTTTTCTGGGTTTTATGGGGTGTTTTATTTATTTTGCTTCTATCATTTGTGCATATAATTATTTATAATTAATACACTTTTGTATATATTCATGTATATGGATTGTGTGGCATTTATTTCTCATTAGGGAGTTATCTATAGGTTACATTGTCTCAGTACTCCCAAAACGTTTTCTAATTTTGGTCATTTTTATTATGTGTCTTTTTATCTGGCTTTGGTTATATACTGTAAAAAAAAAACAAAAAACGTCTTAAAGCCGGCTTTATTATTTACTGTCAGGATATTTGCTAAATCAGATTATGCCGTCAGCACAGCGCAGTCTATGGCTGCTTGCACAGTATTAATATTAAAATGGACATCTTCTAGTTTCCCACTGTGATAAATCAGGATTTAACCATTCAGCACCTGATCTGGATATTTTACAAATGATTAATGTGCTCTATAACATTCTAGTGATCTAGATTATTGATTTGACTCTAAAATGTGAAAGGAACAGATGGTGTCAGAATTTCAGCTTATGTTCATGGATTGCAGGTGGCCAAATCACAAATTGGTTCAGTTATGATGGTAGCAGTGCGCAGTCGATGTTATTCTGTGCTGTATAATTTCATAACTGGGTACGGATTTATTATTACATATGTAAAATTGGGCTGACATAATATTGGGTGGTTGATCCATTGTAAACTGCCTTCAGAGCTCTATAAATAAAGCGACATCTTGGTTCATTAATAGGGTTTACTTTGTAAATATGCTTTTTATACGTTAATGGAAGTCCTGCCTACTTTACATGAAAAGCACATCTCATCACAGAAGTGACTGCTTACTGCAGAGTATTGCCAAAGCTTGTTTAATGTGGGAGGTGATGACTAGCGCTGAGTAAATGAGCTCATCCTCAGAGACATAGAACAAACAGCGGCAGGTTACATGCAGCTCATTGCTGGATCATAATCAGCTACTGCTGCCTGAGATTGTGCTGGACATGCTGCTTGGAGGGAGGAGGGTAGAGCTGACTCACGCAGTCTGGACACAGAGTTAGCACAAATCTTCTGCAGACACATGTAAAATAATACTTAGGCTATCTTCACACCCATAACCTTAGCAGGAACAAATAAAATCATAGAAAGGCTATGTTCAAACACAGACTCTGCAGGAACAAGTAAAAGTATACATAGGCTATGTTCACATGCATAGCCTCTGTAGGAACAAGTAAAATCACATTTGGGTTATGTTCACACACACATAGCCTCTGTAAGAACAAGTAAAATCATACTTGGAGTATGTTAACACACATAGCTTCTGCAGGACCAAGTCAAATCTTAGAAAGGCTATGTTCATACACAGACTCTGCAGGAACAAGTGAAATCATATGTAGGCTATGTTCACAAGCATAGCTTCTGCAGGAACAAGTATAATCATACTTAGGCTATGTTCACACGCATAGCTTCTGCAGGAACAAGTGAAATCATACGTAGACTATGTTTACACGCATAGTGATTGATTGCTCTCAGTGAGAGAAACAAAATTAAAATTATGTAGTTGTGATACCTTTTAATGGCTAACTAAAATAAAATATGATGTTATAAAGCAAGCTTTCGAGACATCTCAGGTCTCTTCCTCAGGCATGGTATGACAAAATATCTGAAGAAACACAAATATATATACAAAACAGGGCAGAGCGATGCATAGTAAAAGGACATTTAAATAAACAAACACTGAGCTTGGAAAGTGAATTCTTAATTAGCTTTGATTAGTGGTGTGAGTTTTATTGTCCCAATATCCATGTGGGATCAGAGGTCTGGTGAGTCTCTGGAGCTGACCTCTCAGATTTTATAATGAGTCATAAATCCTTCTGAGAGATTGAGTCCTGTGTCCACAGAGTTAAACATTGTGATGAATTTGTATTTCTAGACCCTGCGATGGCTCTGTGATCTGAAGTTGCCTTTTAATATGACAACTTTCATGTGGTTTATGTTGTGTCCTGGAGCACAGAAATGTTTGGCTACAGGTAAATGGATTTTTTTGTCTGTAATTGTGTGGCGGTGAGATCTCATCCTTGCTCTCAGTCTCTGTCCTGTTTCTCCAACATAGAGGCCCCCAATAGGACATATAGTGCACAGGATTAAGTACACCTGCAAAATGGCACCACAGTATGCCAACCTTTTCATGGCTAAACTGGAAAATGACTTTTTAGCATCCTGCAACCTCAAACCATTGGCCTATTTCCGTTTCATCGATGACCTCTTAATAATCTGGACCGAATCTGAGCAAGAGCTTCTAAAATTTCATGAAAAATTCAATGCATTTCATCCAACCATAAACTTGACATTGGACCACTCAAAAACAGAAATCAACTTCTTGGATATCACCATCAAAATTCAAAATGGCTCAATCCAGACATCAGTGTATCGGAAGCCTATTGACCATCCCACATACCTCAGATGGGACAGTTTCCATCCCAAACACATTAAAAAGTCCATTGTCTACAGCCAGGCCCTCAGATATAATCGTATCTGTTCCAGCCCTGCAGACAGGGATGAACACTTAACCCATCTTAAAAAGACATTTCTAAACCAAGGCTACCACCCCACCTCCATTGATGATCAAATCATTAGAGCCACAAGGACCCCTAGAAGTGAACTGCTTCAATACAAACAAAAAGAGGAAAATGGTCGAGTACCTCTGGTGGTGACCTACAATCCACAGCTTGAGGTGCTGAGCAGTACGGCCAAGAAACTTCACCACATTCTACACAAGGATGACCGGTTAAAAACAATATTCAAAGATCCTCCATTGCTGTGCTACAGGCAACCTCCTAATTTAAGGAGCATCATGATCCGAAGTTCTATGCCCTCAGACACACCAAGAGGAACTTATTCTTGCAATGTAAAGAGCTGCAAAACCTGTGCTCACATAGAGACCAAAGACCGGATACAGATCCCTAACACACAGAAGGACTATAAGATTTCTGGAACATTCACATGCTCCTCTTCCAATGTGGTGTACTTAATCCTGTGCACTATATGTCCTATTGGGGGCCTCTATGTTGGAGAAACAGGACAGAGACTTAGAGCAAGGATGAGATCTCACCGCCACACAATTACAGACAAAAAAAATCCATTTACCTGTAGCCAAACATTTCTGTGCTCCAGGACACAACATAAACCATATGAAAGTTGTCATATTAAAAGGCAACTTCAGATCACAGAGCCATCGCAGGGTCTGGGAATACAAATTCATCACAATGTTTAACTCTGTGGACACAGGACTCAATCTCTCAGAAGGATTTATGACTCATTATAAAATCTGAGAGGTCAGCTCCAGAGACTCACCAGACCTCTGATCCCACATGGATATTGGGACAATAAAACTCACACCACTAATCAAAGCTAATTAAGGATTCACTTTCCAAGCTCAGTGTTTGTTTATTTAAATGTCCTTTTACTATGCATCACTCTGCCCTGTTTTGTGTATATCTTTGTGTTTCTTCAGATATTTTGTCATACCATGCCTGAGGAAGAGACCTGAGATGTCTCGAAAGCTTGCTTTATAACATCATATTTTATTTTAGTTAGCCATTAAAAGGTATCACAACTACATAATTTTAATTTTGTTTCTCTCACTGAGAGCAATCAATCATTTTTCAACTGGCTAACACGGTACCAAAACCTTTTTCTTTTAACTACACGCATAGTGTCACACCCCAGGGCTGTGGGGTACTCGGTCCTGGGCCTGGTTTCACTGGGAAGTGTCATGGTGCCCGGTTCCGTGACCCTGGGGGGGTCGCTTTTAAAAAGGGACAATTTACAGGGATTATTAATAAAGTTTTTGTTGTGACGCCACTTGCGGGTTGCAGCTATATGGATGGAGCCACCGCTGCACAGTCTCTCACTACTGGGGCTAATGTTAATGGCAGCCTGGATGTTGTGGCCCTCCGCAAGTAGGGCTGGGCCCCAGGGGGTAAATTATGTTGGGGATGTTTATGTCAGTTGATAATACTAGAGCTTGGAAAGAAAGTAGGCCACACAAGGGACTGCAGTGTAACTGTTTTTTTAATCACAGAGATATTGCTTGTAACCCGATAGAGGTTGGTCCTCACCACTGGTTCCCATAGTTCCAGTGCTGGTGTGGTGACCTGGTGGCTTACTTCCCCTGCACCCATCTCTGGTTGGAGCGTCTGGGGGTCCTCTCCTGGTAGTCTTTCAGTCTTAGTCCGTACGGCAGGCAGTTTGAACCCTGTTGGGTCAGTTCTCTATTCCCGGTCCCAGGTTCTCCCATCACTGCTGTGCCCCGAACTCTATGGTCGGTGAGGTCCTGGATGGTCCCCTCATCGTGCAGATTTTATCAGGTCTGCCTGGAGCATTTTCCTGACCTAGGGCTCTGCCCCCCGTCGGTGTTATGGTTCTGAGAGTAGTCCACCATACTCCTTTGGCAACCACACGCTTAAGCCTGACAGGTCACTGCTACATTCTCCTGTCAGTACCGTTACATCCGTCTCCTTTCACTTCCACTTGCTGACTGTCTGGCCCCTCCTCTCTGGTTGTTGTCTAGTGGACTGGATCGGTTCCACCCCTAGGTGGCCATCCATTGTGTCCAACCCTAGCCCATCACCAGTTTTGAGGGGAAAGGGAAACAGGGATATATGTATGTTCTGGTGTTACCGGCACTGGTCTTCTTGGTCCCTGGGGGTAGACCCTGCATCTCTAACAGGATGCAGTTCCCTGTAGCTCCTGATGGCTCATGGGCACTACGCATAACTTCTGCAGTACCAAGTATAATCATACATAGGCTATGTTCACACTAATGTTTTTACTGCAGTCAAAACCTGCTGTCTTGGCAATGAAAACACTGCATTGAAAACGCCAGTCACAAAACGCCAGTCACATAGATGTTCTGCAGACTTTTGCAAATATATTTGTTAGTCACAATTGCGACATAAACCTTTAATTAATGGTTTTGTTTTCATCCATCTGGTTGTTGGGACATTTTTTGGATAATAAAACTTCTTCAGCTAGATATGTTATAGTAGCTAATGAACAAGACCTTTTTATTTTTTATTACTGAACAATATGAACCTTATTTTTTTACTGAAATGGAAGTTTCTGCCGTCTCCCTGTCTTTCATGCAGGCTTGCACGCTGAGCCCGCATCTTTCCCTGCAGATGAAGGTTGAAAAAAGAAGAAAAGAAAAAAATGGAATAACGAGTGATCAAAACATTGCATATACCCCAAAATAATATTAATAAAAACATTAACTTGGGCCGCAAAAAAATGAGCCCTCACACAACTCTATATCCCACATATATGTAAATGTCATGGCTCTCAGAAAGTTGCGACAAAACCAAGTTGTTTTTTTCTTTAAAATTTCAGAATATTTTTCCACCACTGAAATATAACAAAAACTATACATGTTTGGTATCTACGTAATCATACTGACCTGGGGAATCATATTGCCAGGCCAGTAAATGAAATAAAAAAAATAATTGCAGAATTTCACTTTTTTTTTGCTATTTTGCCACACTTGGAATTTTTGTCCAACTTACCATTACATCATATGATAAAACGGATGCTGCCAGCTAAACTAGAGCTCATCCCAGAATAAACGAGCCCTCACATGGCTATAATGATGGGAAAATAAAAACGTTATGGCTCTTGGACTAAGTGAAGTAAGAATTGAGGGCTCAAAAACGAAAAATTGCCGTAAGGGGTTAAAAGAATTGTTTAGCCTTCTAGTGAAGGAATCTGACTTATCCATTTTAAAAACATGAATGTAAAAAAATAATTTGTGTCACACCCCCAGAGAAATTAACAGCGAAACACGTATTGTAGTGAGTAAACACCTTTTCTGGTCAGGTACCTCTTGTTATGCTTTCTCCAGTGAGATTATTGGCAGACATGTCAAATTACCCTTTTCTCCTCTTTTGAGATCTCCCTTGTATTTGTATGCTACCTCTATCTTTTTTCTATTTTGGGACTTGTTGTACGTTTGTGTGACAAATGTGATAAGACGTGATAAATCTTTTAATCCTCTAAACATGCAATGTATTGCCTAGTCCTTGACTTGTATGCTTATTTTACCTGGGCCACATTTTAGGTACATGGCTACGATCTGGACATGTTGCAACCTGGACACAGCGTGTCTTCTCCTGTGGTACCACTAGTGCTCTCTGCAGGAGACCACAGCTGCCTGTGCTCACCATCAGGGTTCGGGCTGCTGTGCTCTTTCTCTCTGTTCTCCCTGCGGAGAACACTCATGGCTCCACAGCAACAAATTTACATGCTGCAGCTCGGGAAGCTGTACTGCGTGTCTGTTTACACTGTGGGAAAAACAAGCACAGTGGGCATAAGATTGCTAGAAATCCCAACCACTGTGCTTATACTGTAGAACGTAACATTTTGGACACAGCGAAAACACTCTGCATCCAAAAAACTACTATTCCTGATCGTGGGCACACAGCCTAAAGCCTCTTTCACATGTCAGTCAAAATCACACATGTTTTTCACTGATGTATTAAAGATGCATATGGCCCTCTGTGTGCTGTGATTGTGGCACACGTGTGTTCTCCGTGTTCTATCTGTGATAGCACATGGAGATCAGACACTCCTATACTCTCCTGTCCTCGGTGCTGCTCTCCGTGGTGCTGATGTCTCCATCTCTCCTGTCTCCAGCTGCTGCTTTCTACCCTCTGCTCTTACTTCTGGGTGGAAGGGCAGTGAATATTCATGAGCATAATTAGCCGGCCTGGAAGCAGGAGACAGCAGCGGCCAGAGACAGCATCGCTGAAAACAGGTGAATATAGAAAAGCATTTTAATTCAAAGATACATGTTTTCTCTGGTATGTGTTACACAGATCACACCACTGTGTGGATCGTGTGACATCAGTGATGCCAGAGAAAAACGGATTTGTCTCTGCGCGGAACACATGGACACGTGTGTGCACTGAACGGAAACACGATCAGTGAGAAAATCACTGATATGCACGCAGACCCATTGATTTTCATGGGTCTGCATATGTCCGTGATTCTGGTATATATAAAAACAATAATATACGTACCAGAATCACTGACGTGTGAAGGAGGCCTAACTGTTACATCATATGCATTACTAATCTTGCCCATATCAGTGTGTGCACATTCCATTTTTTTAGGTATCTATTCTATTGTTTGTATTGTATTTGTATATGAATGTAGTAAATTATTATTTTTTTAATGTATGAAGTGGCATTTGCTCCTGTTGTATAATTTGTTAGTAGTTTTGGGTAGAACCACACCAGACGATTACTAACTAAGCCGAATTTAGGTTTCTAATTCATGTTAACATTATATTCTTTATTAAACTAACATAAAGGTAAACTATCACGGTGAAAAATGAATTGTTAACACAAGGAAGACATTAAATTTGTATAATTAGGTGTTGAGCTTCATTTTTTGCATCAGGATGTATCTCTGTATTGGGATATGTTTGTAATTTTAAGAATGGCTATATCTGTAGATACAAAAAAAAGACTAGGCACTGTCTTGGATCTCGTTGACTTCTATTATCCAATCATTATCAGGTTGTACTACTTTATTTCATGAGGAGGTGCGAAACCCTAGAAGTGAGTGCGAAACGGCTGTCGTCAGCACATGCATTGCATTATTCCCCTTGCCTGTAAACTTGATTTTAATATTACATTATAAAGAAGAGTTTTTACCATATTTGGAGAAATTCTTTGCCGTTGATATATCTGTAGATGTCTTGCCTCTTTCGGAGGACACTATTCTGTTTGCCCGATATCCCAGGATAAGCTGGCAATGGAGACTTTGCTGATAGAACCCTTTATAATCAACTGTTGTCTCTGCCACAGATCGTTTCCTCCTGTTCTAGAGCAAACTAGGTGCACATTGACATCAATTTATCATCCATGTAGTGTGTAGAAGAACCACGTCCACCGGAGAGCCTCACTTTTCCCCCAATTTGCTCTAATTACCAGAAGAGTGCTGTCACATTACAATGTTTTATTTTTGCATACATTTTTATATAAGGTTTATAAGTACCCTCGTTGATCATTAGAACAGCATTATGGAAGCATTCATAGTATCTTTTGCATACACCATAGACCCATTTATTTTTTTAGCATTGGGCCAGAGTTTCTTAGCATGCCAAGCTATTAACAAATCAAATCTGAAGACAGTTTCCTTTTTCTTCATAACACCTAATTGGTAACTCCCAGTCTGCCAATACATACTTAGACAAAATGTAACCTTATTCCGGATACTGAATCCCAAGGAGGGATTCTGAGAGCCATAAAGGGATAATGCTGAATGAGGGAATGAGGGCTTGAAATGGAGCTGCAAGTCATTCTTTGTGCTGCTATCATTATATCGCCCCTGGGGCCAGATTAAAAATAAGCATCATGTTCTCGGAAGTAGAATTTTCTCTTTGTGGAGAGGGAAGCACAATAGCTACAAACACAAGTATTATGTTATCAGGAATAAAACCAGACTGAATATAGTGCTAGAAGCATGACATTACATAGGCCACTGGCACTATATGAATAAATAAAGCAAAACAAACAAAATATCAATTGTGGCAAATAAAAAAACAATTCAGTTATGTTCTGCTCCATTTGAATCTGCTGCCACTGGGGGTGACATCACGGGGGTCAGTGGGTTTGCATTACAGCAGGGGGTTAACTGATGACCCCTGTCGCTCTTATGACTCACTTCCCGTGAAGGTCAGTAGAGTGCTGGCATTCACAGATCATCAGCATTTCTGCTTCAGAGGGGTGTTGAAGCATCGCTCTGCTCAGGAGAAGCAATTGGACAGTGAAGACATAACGTCCCCCAAGGGGACCAGTAAATCAATAAAAAATAAGTTTTATAAAATATGAAAAGATAAAAAAACCTAAAAGTTGAAATCACCCCCCTTTTGTGCTACTGAAAATAAAACAATAAAAAACAAACAACATATTTGGTATCGCCGCGTTCAGAAAGGCCCAATCTATAAAAATATAAAATCAATTAATCAGATCGGTAAAAGGCATAAAAAAAATCGAGCAATTGCACATTTTTTTGCAATTTCATCGCACTTGGAATTTTTGTCCTGTTTTCCAGTACAATATGGGGCAGAATGAATGGTGACGTTCAAAAGTAATACTTGTCCTGCAAAAAACAAGCCTTCATATAACTAAATTGATTGAAAAATAAAAAAAAATTATGGCTCTTGGGAAAAGGGGAGGAAAAAACAATAAAACGGAAAATCGACAGGTGATAAAGGGGTTAAAGGTTATGTTTTAATTGGGATATCTTCCTTCTGTATACCACCTGATAATCTCAAAGGCATCAGTATAACTTATCGAAAGGTCCAGTTTTTATTGACATAAGCCAAGACCAAGAGGAGCTTCTTGTAGTCACGCTGTGCTCTTTCTATTAGATGAGAGTTCTATTTTATTAACTCAGAAATCCTTTGTAGGATATTAATTTTTATCTTAGATAATGGCAGACATGATTCCACTTTAATGCAAATGAAACGCGTTACTGGTGGGTTTAATATTGATTTTGAATGATAGATTAGGAAGGGGTCTGGTTACCCAGCGATCAGCTGTTATTTGCTCAGACAGTTGACAAATTTTAGTAATGTCCGTAACACAGTACATTGTCTACTGGCTACTGCATCTTATCTCCTGATGAAGAAGGCTCAATGGATAGATCAATATGTAAGTCCCAGACAATCCCAATTTCACATACATCTATCACATGCAGGAGCTGAGCTATGTCCATGTCCAGCAGATACTGACTATGTTAAATAGTCGGCATCTGTCTCTAAGGCCTCCTTCACATGTCAGTGATTCTGGTATGTATGATGCAGTTTTTATACATACCAGAATCACTGACATACGCAGACCCATTAAAATCAATGGGTCTACACACACATCAGTGATTTCTCACTGACCGTGTCCCCGTGCGGCATACATGCATGTTTATGTGCTCCGTACGGAAACAAGTCCGTTTTTTTCTGGCATCACTGATGTTCCACAGTACGGCTACTTATGCTCATACATATTCACTGCACAGCCGACCCGGAGGTAGCTGCAGAGGGGAGACAGCAGCGAACGCACACAGCATCACAGGAGACATCAGCACCACGGAGAGCAGCAGCATGGACAGGTGAGTATAAAGGCCCCGTCACACACAGAGATAAATCTTTGGCAGATCTGTGGTTGCAGTGAAATCATGGACATATTGTTCCATTTGTACACAGCCATAAACCTGGAAATGATTGTTCACAATCACAGATATCACACGGAGATCACACATGATTATGATTATGGCACATGGATGGACATACGCACCTTTTATCACATCAGTGTTCTTCACTGACGTGTGAAAGAGGCCTAACAGAAGCAGCCAGTGATGAGCTCCAGCCTCAGCTGTTAACTATATAAATGCCTTCACCAATCTCTGACAGTGGCATGTAAATGGTTAGTGTGATGCTCCTCACTCTCAGTGGCTTTCCTATGACACCATTGCTGGATGCCGATGGGTTACTATGGTAGCCAAGGGCTTGCTGAAGGGCCCAGTCACTGTCATTGGTATTCCTCTTCAAATAAGACCAATATGTACCTTATATACTGTAATATTGTGCTATTGCAGTATATGTTGTAAGCGATTGAACAATCACAAGCTCAAGTCTCCTGAGGGTGCTAAAAAATAAAGTAGAAAAAAAAAGGTTTCAAAAGTATAAGTATAAAACTTAAAAATATAAAAGTTCAAATCACCCTCCCTCTCTCCTATTATAAATAAGTGAATTAAACAATATCATTACATTTTATTGCTTTGTCCATAAAAGTCTGATATATCAAAATATAATTACAAGAAAAATAATTAAAAAGCTAGATATGTGTGATTTGGTCACAACTCTTCCCTAAAAATGTATTAGAAATAAATCAAACCATTATATATTGCCAAAAATGGCATCAATAAAATTGTCACCTCGTCACTGAGAAATCAAGGAAATCAAGCCCAAGCTCCAGTCGTCGGAGAAAACTAATTGTTACGACTCTCAGAAAATGGTGATACAAACCAACAAGTTTCAGAATTTTCCCCCCCCCATTTAAAAGAAAAAAAATCTATACAAATTTAGTGTAACAATAATCAGAAAGACCTGAAAAATCATTATGAAGAATAACTTTTACCTTAGAATGCACAGCATAAAATAAAGCTCAAGAAACCATGGTGGAATTGCATTTTTTTTCTCAATTTCTTCTCAACTTTTTTCAGTATATCGAATGGTGAACTGAATGATGTCATTCAAAAGTACAACTCATCTTGTAAGAGAACAAGCTGCATGGAGGAAAAATAAAAGTTACAAAATCGCACAAAATAAAATTGATTGCGGGATTGTAGAGAGAGGGGATTAAAGGAATCTGTCACCTCATTTTTGCTAAATTGTCTTAGAGCTGCTTAATGTAGGAAAAGCGCCCCTGATTCCAATGATAAAGGGGTTGTGTCACAAACAAAGTTTATTTTAATCAATAGATTTTGGAATAATAATAATTTCCACAATTGGATGTGTTATATAAAATGTTCCAGTGCTGACATAATCTTATATACAGTATGTCCCCTACTATGTACTGTGTAATGTCTGACCATACAGGGACATGGTCTGATCATACTACGTCTCCTGGGCCAAGTAAGAAGAAAAAAAGTATAAAAATATTACAGCATAGGTTCGCAAATTATGACACCACTGAAAGCTATCTATCATCTGTCTGTCAAATGGAGGTATGCACAAAGCGCGCAGACTGTCATGGCGACATTAGGCTTTGTTCACATTGCAGAGTCGGACACCGTGTCATATGGTTTCTCTTTTGTTACTGATCAAATCAGGCAGATCTGCGCATTGACCTGCTGTCTGCTCATTCATAAACAGGCTATCAAGAGTTAACCTCTGCTGACCTGCTCATTAGGCTTCTTTGATCACAGGAGCACTTCTGCTCCTCTCATTTTTAGGCTGGTGGAAAAGTCCTAACTACGTCAACTATAGTTTAAGCTGTGTTGGTATGTGAGTTGTTGTGTCCCAGACTTGCTGGAGGAAGAATTGCTTTATGCATGCTGCTGTTGTGGAGTTACCCGTCACCTTATTGTTTTCAAAGTGCTTTTGTTATCCTCCTAATCTTTTATTGTCTTATACCTGTGTGTGTGTGTATGTGTGTGTGTGTGTGCTGTGTGACAAGAGTTTTGGCTTCCCCTGTTTGTCTATTTCTATGGGTTAAATCACTCTCCATTCCTGGCCACTCATTTGGGGGAGGAGGCATAACATCACGGCTGGTCCGGGCCAGGGCCAGGAAGGAGACTCATGCATCCCCACCATTAGGGGTATCTCTGAGTATAGGAATAGCACAGGGCCCCCTAGTCTGAAGGTCAGCTTAGGGGCCCCGGTTTGCCGCTATTCCCATAGTCTCTCATGACAGTTTTAGCCCTGATCTACTGCTGCCTATAGATTACATAGCAAAAACCTGCTGACAGATTCCCTTTAATAACTGCTTAGATTGCTTGAAAATCAACACTTCCCTGCGGTACAATCATAAAGGGG
Organism: Anomaloglossus baeobatrachus; assembly: GCF_048569485.1. Classification (NCBI taxonomy): domain Eukaryota; kingdom Metazoa; phylum Chordata; class Amphibia; order Anura; family Aromobatidae; genus Anomaloglossus; species Anomaloglossus baeobatrachus. Next base: position 178,956,155 of record NC_134356.1, read on the forward strand.
GAATAGGAAGTAATGAAAATAAAATGGATTGCCTGGTACCTTATACAAGGCTACTGAAAATTGCAAAGCTTGGAAGATCACCTTGTCCTGTGCCTGAACTGCACAATGGATATGAAGGGATAGGAACACGGAATTGAAAAGGATGGTGAGAAACTCTTCTTTCTTTTTTCTCCATGATTTTAATCTTACAATATATTAGTGATGAACATTTTCTATATTGCCTCCACGGCAGAGGCTGAGAGCAATCCGCTGCCTGACAAGTACTTGCTTGAAATGCTTCCTACGTAACGCATAAATAGTTTCATTTACAATATGTGAGCGGTTTCCTAATATGTTTAATAAATGCAATCGAAATATTTTCTTCTCCGATTCCGTGATTTGTCGTTCCGCTCTCTAGTTTCTAACTTTCATAAATGTGGAGGCAGAGGTGAAGTCACCCGGCTATTTCGGTATGCGGTAAACAATTTAAAACTTTGGTTTACCTTCGGCACCTCTCCCTAGTTAGATTCAATTATTTTCTGGCTGCCTGATCTAGTGTAAATCTTACGAATGTGACAGAGGAAAAAGCGCAATGCACAAAGCACACAGGCCTTGTTTTGCTTCAAAAACTGTATAAATATTTGAGAGTTTGAGCTGCTATTTCTGAATGAGTGGATTAAGCGTCTATAAAATATTAACTCTGTGCTTTAAAATACATCAGAAAGTTTACTTGCAAAACTTGTGAATCATTCATTTTCCAACTCTTGCTTTCTCCCTCCCCTGGGCGTCTTACCTTTATACTTTGAATAACAGTAGATGTCGGGTGAATTTTCGAGGTTTTGGTAAAGTTATATTTTGGATTTGTCTAAAACAAAATCGAAAGGATCATTTCAACTGAGGATCCCAAGTGAAAAAAATATAATTAGAAGATGTAAAATGTTCAATCAGGGCAAAAAAAAGAGAAATTGCTACTTATAATTATGTACCTCAATGTGTAACTACAGCTGATATTTATTGAGAGGGCATGATTATGCCATTATTGACAGTGCTGGAGCGCAGCCATAATATTTGTTTATTACGGTAAAATATAGCGAGGTAATTAAATGTGAGCAAATTTAATGAAAGTGAAGTTAATGACGCCTTGCATATATCAGTGTCGGAAAGCTCAGGAAGTGTCAGCTAGTGATTTCATTTTTTTTTTCTCCTTGAATTTATTGCAGTAGTTACTTTTAAAATAAATATGTATCATAATAAGCTATCAAAATCAAAAAAATAATATGGCTGCCAGCCTCCATAAACAGTGCCACCCCTATCCACAGGTTGTATATAATATTGCAGGTCAGATCTATTTTCATTAATACAGCTCAGAAGCCATGACTAAGAACTAGTGATGAGTGAGAACTGCCATGCTCGGGTACCAGTGACTAATGATGAGTGAGCACTACCATGCTCGGGTACCGGTGACTAGTAATCAGTGAGCACTACTATGCTCAGGTGCTCGGTATTCTTTAAGAGCAGTTGGATGTTCACATGGGCGCGACTTGATTGCCCAAATATAATGTAACTCAGTGGGAAACCCGGGCATTTTTTTTTAGTTGTTTTCATCCGAGCATCTTCAGGAGGGTGACCGGTGCCCTGCAGCACCTCTGAAGACACCATGGTTATTTTGGGTATTTATGTATTGGAAATGTTGTTTATGTATGTGCTTCTGGGTGCACTGTTTTCAGGCACCACTAGGTGTCTCTGCTCCCTGGTTCCTTAGCTTGGGGTTAGGATGGAGAACAGGGCTGAAGGAGTTAAAAGTAAAATCTGCACAGCAACAGTGAGTTGACAGTTGACATTAGTCAGATAGGGACATTAGTGTGAAGAGAGAGGAATCTATACCTGAGGGAGGTATAGTGACAGAAGCCCATAGGAATTTGGCCAGACCCTCAGGGTCACCCCAGGAGGTCTGGAGCAAGTGGGAAAAGAAGCTCTTCAGTAGCTGGGTGCAGTGAAAGGCATTGACTGACTCTGAAGTTGTGGTTCTAGGCTCTAGTGGGAGTTCAGGGAAGCAACTAACTCCTGTTGTACCAATCTAGGTGTGAGGTAACATAGACCTGGGCGAATAGGTCGGCTCAGAGACATTGGTAAAGGTACTCCACCCCGTGGTGTATCAAATACCTGTGGCAGGAGATGCGATTAGATCCATGCAGGACTCTATGAATTTACTAATTGCCACTGTGATGTTGCCAGGAAGGAGAAACCATCCTATAGTAGCCAGAGAGATGTACAGGAAGTAGCAGTTTGCAGGAAAAAGTGTAAAGAAACCAAACCGTAGCATGCCTGGAATGTTGAAGCTATATGCCCGCAGTGGATGTGTTCCACTGAAACTGTGTGAGTTATACAGTAAAGAGATGTTAACCATTATCTTGAACTCTGTCTCTGACTTAACCCCAAAGAAGTGAGGTTGTGGTGTTCCTTGTTGCACTGTGGAGGAGGTGGTAGGAGTGCAACCCAGAAGAGGAACGCTACCTGGAGGCAGGGGCTCACCTCTGCCCATGACTACGGCCCCCTGCCCCCCCCCACAACACATCCAACTGCTCATTACGACTACCAAGCACCTGAGCATGGTAGTGCTTGCTTATCGTAACCAAGAACTATTCAAATTAATCGATTCAAAAGACATAGACTAAGCTATGGTTAAGACACAGATTTCAGGCTTTTTAATTGTGTGACTGTTTTCAACCTCAAATGGATTGAATAAAGTTTTTTATTAAAAAGTATTTAACTTTTTTGGGACTTTGTGCCTTTGCTCCAAACTAGAGATGACTAAATAATATCTTAACTAATTAAGTTCTTCATAAAAAAAACATTTTGATGATTCAATTTCTAAGACTACATAAAATTGATTACAAAACCAACCCCCGTGTCACGGGATTCGTCTAAGGGCTGGGAAAAGCTTAAAAAATAATTAGAGATTAGATTTTCTATCAGAGGCCTGCCCCTCACATGTCCTGTCACAGCAGCTCTCCACCTGGTCCTTCAGTTTAGCTTTGGATCTTCTGGCATTGAATAGGCCTTATGAGGTAACGTGGGGCACAGCTCATCACTAACGTGCATCCCATCTAATGTTACTATGTGAGGCTTAGTGGCTGATGAGCCGAAGCAAAGACCGAAGCACAGGGTGAGGAGCTGCTGCAGCAAGACAGGTGAGCGCTGGCCTAGGATTGGTGAATATTATCTTCTATACTAGCAGACTATTATTTTTTTAACCCCTTCACTACTCCTTGTTCATTATCTTTTGGGGTCCGGAGAGACCTCCAAGCACAATAAATGTTATCTGGCAGCTTGTTTGATTTGTGATGAATCAATTTGGTCACAATCAAATTTTTAACCAACTTGAACTTTGTTCCCATTTATAAACAGTCCTAATTCACAATATAGCAATAAAAAATATACAAGCATATTGTGCATTCATACAGTTGGGTAACGTATATGTACTATCCTTTCTTTTCCTGAAGAACCTTTTTAAGGCCAACGTACAGTCACATGTTAACTAAAGCCCCATGAAAGACCAACAGATGTGCCCATACCAGTGCTCCTGTGGTGCGGTTTACAATGTTCACTGTAAAATATTCCAACACTTCTTATCCTTTAAGAAGAGGATGAAAACAAATTATCTCAATGGTGTAAAATCCTCAATCAGCACCTCCAGTTTACTAGGGCTCTGCTGACAACATGAAGTTATGTTTATCCCAATCACCCCATGCTTGTGTATTACAGTCATATGAAAATGTTTGGGCATCCCTATTAATGTTAACTTTTTTTCTTTATAACAATTTGGGTTTTTGCAACAGCTATTTCAGTTTCATATATCTTATAACTGATGGACTGAGTTATATTTCTGGATTGAAATGAGGTTTATTGTACTAACAGAAAATGTACAATCCGCATTTAAACAAAATTTGACCGGTGCAAAAGTATGGGCACCTCAACATAAAAGTGACAATAATATTTGTAGATCCTCCTTTTGCAAAAATCACAGCCTCTAGTCGCTTCCTGTAGCTTTTAATGAGTTCCTGGATCCTGGATGAAGGTATATTTGACCATTCCTGTTTACAAAACAATTCCAGTTTAGTTAAGTTTGATGGTCGCCAAGCATGGACAGCCCGCTTCAAATTATTGTTAAGATTCTGCTGATACTGAGTGGAATCCATGTGACCCACAACTTTAACAAGATTCCCGGTGCCGGCATTGGCCACACAGCCCCAAAGCATGATGGAACCTCCACCAAATTTTACTGTGGGTAGCAAGTGCTTTTCTTCAAATGCCGTGGTTTTTTGCCTCCGTGCATAACGTCATTTTGTATGACCAAACAACTCAATCTTTGTTTCATCAGTCCACAGGACCTTCTTCCAAAATGTAACTGGCTTGTCCAAATGTGCTTTTGCATACCTCAGGCGACTCTGTTTGTGTAATGCTTGCAGATACGGCTTCTTTTGCATCACTCTCCCATACAGCTTCTCCTTGTGCAACGTGCGCTGTATTGTTGACCGATGCACATTGACACCATCTGCAGCAAGATGATGCTGCAGGTCTTTGGAGGTGGTCTGTGGATTGTCCTTGACTGTTCTCACCATTCTTCTTCTCTGCCTTTCTGATATTTTTCTTGGCCTGCCACGTCTGGGCTTAACAAAAACTGTACCTGTGTTCTTCCATTTCCTTACTATGTTCCTCACAGTGGAAACTGACAATTTAAATCTCTGAGACAATGTTTTGTATCCTTCCCCTGAACAACTATGTTGAATAATTTTTGTTTTCAGATCATTTGAGAGTTGCTTTGAGGAGCCCATGATGTCACTCTTGATAGGAGATTCAAATAGGAGAACAACTTGCAAGTGGCCACCTTAAATACCTTTTCTCATGATTGGATACGCCTGCCTATGAAGTTCAAAGCTCAATGAGGTTACAAAACCAATTTAGTGCTTTAGTAAGTCAGTAAAAAGTAGCTAGGAGTGTTCAAATCAAGAAATTGATAAGGGTGCCCATACTTTTGCACTGGTCAAATTTTGTTTAAATGCGGATTGCACATTTTCTGTTAGTACAATAAACCTCATTTCAATCCAGAAATATAACTCAGTCCATCAGTTATTAGATATATGAAACTGAAATAGCTGTTGCAAAAACCCAAATTGTTATAAAGAAAAAAGTTTAACATTAATAGGGGTGCCCAAACTTTTTCATATGACTGTATATATAGTACTGGTAGAAGTGTTGTGTTCAGAGCAAACTCTAGGAGGCAGTGTAGTTCATTGGGAAACATTTTCTTCTGGCATTCATATGAATATCCCGTTGACACGTACCACCCACCTGACATTGCTACCCACTGAGTACACCCCTGTATAATGATCGGAGGATCTAAGGCACCATGTTAAACTGCAAAAATTTGCCCTGTTATGGTTTGCGAATCAAAGTTTTAAAGTGTTTTTCCACTGAAATAAAAAAATCTAATGACAGCCATCAACACAGCAAAAGTAAGTAAAAAATGTACTCATCCTTTTCATCCCCGCCATTTCAGCTCAGTGTTCCTGATTCTCTCTGCTGGTCTTTAGTGTATGTATCATGCAGGGTGACAACCTGTATGCTTCACGTGGCCACTCAGATGAGTGATTGGTTGCCGCGGTCACATGGCATTTATGAAATGTGACAGCTGCTGAATCTAAGGTAAACATATAACCAGCGAAGAGGATCAGGGATGTGGCACTGGACTGGCGGGAGTGACAAGAGTGAGTATACATTATTTAGTTTGTTTTGATGGTTCTTTTGCAGCTTTTTAATTATCTTGGAAAACTCTTAAAGTTCTTGGCTTGGTCTCCAAATTCCTCAGTTCTCAATCTTACCGAGCATTTGTGAGATGTAGTGGAAAAACACTTCCGCTATATAGTCTCACAACTTACAGGGCACTCTAATGATCCGCTGCTAATGTTTCATGACAGATACTACTCTTCTCTTGCGCAGTCCGTGCCTCGACGGGCCAGAGCTGTTTTGTTTGCATGAGACTGACATATACGATATTAGGAAGGAGGTTTTAAAGGATCTAGCACCATGTCCTGGGCAGTAACAAACTGATCCAGGAGGGTAGGAGGCTCACTATTAAACCAGTTTCTAAATGTCCATTAGATTACTTGTAGGGGACTGATATAATGAATTTTATGAATTTATGGTGTGTTGGAGATGTGGTCACATCTACTGATCATGTAGAGGTCCCTGTGTTCTCCCTATTTTACTATGTAACTGTGCTCCTTGGGTATAATATTAAAGCTCACATCTCCTTGCTTCAAGCTATTGCATTATATCCTTGTTTAAATGGCAATAAGTGACCCACATATTGTTAGAACATCCAAAGAGACACAATGTAATTTCCCTCATCGTTTCATTGCTGTGAAATTCTCTCGAGACGCCAAAACTATTTCTATTTAATTTTGTCCACTTAAAACCACTCGCATCAGTTCCTTCAGAGACCAATATAAAAAATAATTAATGGGATGAAATGTACAAGTGTGTCCGTACAAAAAATATGGCCTACTTATTATGATTTATTATTTTCTTAACTTGGAAGATTATTTTTAGTTTTCATTCATTTTTTAACCTTGAACACAAAACTTTATAATAGTGAGCCATGCTTGATAAGTATTTTCAGTGCCCAACCATTGATATCTCACAATGGTCATACAGACGTAAAGTACATTAAAAGGATGAAATTATTTTATATTACATCACTGGAGCATTTATGACATCCATTCAAGGCATTAATATGGATTTGGTCACCTCTTTGCAGCTCTACCAGCTTCCACTCTTTTTGGAAGACTTTCTATGACATTTTATAGTGTATCTGTGGGAATTATTGTCCTGTTTTCAAAAGAACATTTATGATGTCAGGGACTAATATTGGATGTGATGGCCCAGCTCACAATCTACGTTCTTGTTCATCTCATTGGTGTTTGCTGTGGTTAAAATCAGGGCTCTTTGCGGGCCAGTCAAGTTCTTCCACACCAAACTCACAAAAAATGCCTTAACTTTGTGCACTGAGAACATAGTCAGGCTGGAACAGAAAAGGACCATCTACAAACTTACTCATCTTTCAGGTTGATAGAGAAGCAAGTTTTGTCAGTATATAAAATATGTATACACTGTTCTAAAGTTTAGTGGAGGTGTGCGTTACCCCACTCTATCCAATGCTTATCATTGTGCTTGGTAGTATAAGGCTTGCCTGTAGCTGTACCCCATTTAGGCTCATGTCATGAAGCTTCATATGCATAGTTCTTGTGCTGATGTTAATGCCATAGGTGGTTTGAAATTCTTCAGTTACTGATTCAGCAGAGCTTTGGTTCGATTCACTCACTATGTGCCTCAACACTTGGTTTATAACATTATCACATGTTCTGCCACTTCATGGCCGAGTTGCTGTGGTTTCTACATGCTTCGAAGAATACCACTCAATCCATCAAAAGATTGGAAGAAAATGACATGTTACAATGAATTAATATCTTTGTACCGTGTTAGCCAGTAGAGATAAAAACTTTTTTTTAAACAACTGAAGTCCTCAGTGGTTGATACCTTTTTAATGGTTAAATGAAAAAGTAAAAGTAAAAAAGTAGCAAGCTTTCCAGACTACTCAGGTCTCTTCTTCAGGCTGATGAATCTTCTTCAGGCTGATGAACAGACCTGAGTAGTCTGGAAAGCTTGCTATTATTACCATCTTTTCAGTTAGTCATTAAAAGGTATCAACCACTGAGGACTCTCAGTTCTTTTAAACAATTTTTTTTATATGACAATGGAGGCATCCTATTACAATAACAGCCTTTGAATTAAGTGAGTTTTTTAGGGAAAGACATTATGACAAGTCTATAGCAACTTTTATGGTTTGGAACTGTAACGCCTGCCTGTATCAACAGACTCAGATGGGATGTAATGGACAGGCTAGAGGGAAGCCACTCACCAAGCAGGAGCTCCAGAACCCTGAAACCCTTTAAACCCTATACAGGGATTTGGAATTACACAGGGCCCTGGAGATCACTACCTGTGGAAGGCTGCAGTCCGATGAGAGTAGTCGTCAGGCAGGGTCAAACCAGGAATAGCAGAACAGGGACAGAATCGGCAGGCAAGGATGTAATCAGAAAACGAAGCAGAGGTCAAATCCAAATCGGGCAGCGAGGTACAAAAACAGCAGGCAGAAGGGTAGTTAGAAAACACGCAGAAGTCAGCTCACTGGAATTACAAAACAGAATAGGGCGGATCAGGAGCCAGGAAATCAGAACTATCTCTGGCAGAGGTCAGCAGACAGGAGGGGAACTAAGAAGGGTGTAGTGTCTTCCCATAGGCTGTAGCTGAACGCTGGCAACTTCAGCTGGAAGACACACATCACCCACAGTCAGCCAGTGGTACTGCAGATCCCAAGATAACCTAGCCCAGTGGATGATCGGAGCCTGCGCCCACCGGTGCCGCTGGCATCGACTCCTCTCCCATCACCAGCACCATCTACAGCAGGAACATGGCGTCGCCTGGCGATCGGAGCAGAAGTCGCTGGAGCTGACTCCGGTGGTGACGTAACAGGAACCTAGCCAGTAACATAAAGTAAAAATGCACATCTTCAAAAGCCCTCCTTTTTGAGAAGACCACTCCTAATCTAAACTAGATACTGTACATTTTTATTACCAATTTTTAGTTTCTGTACACCCTGTGTATTTTGACCTTAGCCACTTTTTGATTCATTCTTGTGATAGGTCTCCTTCCCATGTCCATGTTTCCAGTACATGGGCTATCTGTTTTTTTTTTTCAAGGCTAGCACACGTACCCATTATAACTCATGGGGAAGCTCATATGTCCGTATTTTTGCATGGTTAATTGAAAATTATAGGAAAAGCTTTGTAACTTTTTTATTTCTTTAGCCATCCACAAATAATACTGATGACATATTGATGGTAAAAATGGACACATGAATGGCAAACATACACAAAACCCTGATTGACACTGTGTTTTATACGGACGTGTAAAGGAGGTTTTAGTCGTGGACAAATTAAGTTACTCCTCAATTTATAATTTGGTCTCAACTGGTTAAGAAAAATATCCTTCAGTGTTAAACAAAATACTGCTTCTTTATGTCAACACTGAAATTTGATGGGCTGGAAAAAAGCCAAGCAATTATCAACAAAGTATGTACGCACGACGACTTTTGAACTCTGAAAACCTGCCAGGTTTTTCAAGCAAAATACACTTCTGGAAAACTCAAGCTTTTTTTTCTTTACGCGGCTGTGTCATTTTGTTTTACTTCAATGATAATGAAGAATCCGCTATTGGGTCTTTAAGCAAAAATAATGGCAAAGTTATCCAAAAGATGTCAGTCTTTCCCATTGTCTTTGGAGCTTTCTCACTGACTTGTATTGTAAAGTAGATAACGTTTTCAGAGTAGAAAACCCCAGAATAATGGACATATAACTATTTTCAGCTGCTCCGAGGGTTTTAAATTTTTCAGTCGGTTAAAAGACATTCCAAAGGCTGGACATGTGGACAGTAAGTTGGTTTTGACAGAAATTCATATGTTCATTCTTTGGAGTGTTTTCAGGTGGTTTCCACTGACAAAATTTGTCATGTGCACATACCCTTAGCAGGGATTAAAATGTAAACATTAGACCTGTTTAAGTTTTCAATTCTTATACCTATTTCATTTTTGGTTCAATACATAAGATAATGACTATTTTTATCATATTCATTGACAATAATGGAATTCTAAAGTTTTAGTTACATATATATACTGTTATGGCATCATAGTATCATAGTATCATAGTTTTTAAGGTTGAAGGGAGACTCTAAGTCCATCTAGTTCAACCCGTAGCCTAACATGTTGATCCAGAGGAAGGCAAAAAAAACCCCAAAAAAACCAAAAAAAACCCCAATGTGACAAACAAGTTCCAATGGGGAAAAAATGTCCTTCCTGACTCCACATCCGGCAATCAGACTAGTTCCCTGGATCAACACCCTGTCATAAAATCTAATACACATAACTGGTAATATTAAATTTTTCAAGAAAGGCGTCCAGGCTCTGCTTAAATGTTAGTAGTGAATCACTCATTACAACATCATGGGGCAGAGAGTTCCATAGTCTCACTGCTCGTACAGTAAAGAATCCTCGTCTGTGATTATGATTAAACCTTCTTTCCTCAAGACGTAGCGGATGCCCCCGTGTTCCAGTCGCAGGCCTAGGTGTAAAAAGATCTTTGGAAAGGTCTCTGTACTGTCCCTTGATCCTTATCCTTGACGACTGCGAGTAGTAATCCTACGTCCTAGCGGTCATAATGTTAATCTCTCCTGGCTGCTGCCGGAAGCCAGGGGAGATCGGCGCACATCTCAGCTGATTTGCACAGCTGACATGTGAGCCTGCTAGGCACGAGCGGAATCGCATTCTGCCCGTGCCTTTTAACCCCTTAAATGGCGCTGTGAATATGTGGCAGCGCCATTATAATAGCGATCGCACTATAACTTTACTCACAAGGCCTCCACCGGAAGTCATGTGATGTGATCACGTGGATCCGGTGGTTGTCATGCTGGCACAGGGTCATGTGATGACTCCTGTGCTCACATGACTAAGGTCCTGTGAAAAAACAGCTGAGTACTGGCTGTTACAAGAGATGATAATTTCTCCTGGCCTGAGCAATGCTGCTCTGATTGGGAGAAATGAATGAGCGATCAGACAGCTGATTATTATAACCCCCTACGGGGACTAGTAAAATAAAAAAACAAGTTTAAAAAAAAAGTTTTGAAAAATTAAAAAAATAAAAAACCTAAAACTTCAAATCACCCCCCATTCGCCCCATTGAAAATCAAAGGGTTAAAAAAATAAAAAATATACACACATTTGGTATCACCGCATTCAGAAATTCCTGATCTATCAAAATATAAAATCAATTAATCTGATCAGTAAACGACGTAGCGACAAAAAAATTCCAAAAGCCATAATTATGTTTTTTGGTCGCCACAAATGTTGCGCAAAATGCAATTACAAGCAATCAAAACGTAGCATCTGCGCAAAAATGGTACGGTAAACATGTCAGCTTGAAACGCAAAAAATAAGCCATCACTAAGCCATAGATCTTGAAAAATGAGAACGCTATGGGTCACAGAAAATGGCGCAAAACGTACGCCACCTTTTTTTGGACAAATTTCTGATCTTTTTAACCCCTTAGATAAAAGTAAACCTATTCATGTTTGGTGTCTACGAACTCGCACCGACCATAGGCATCACAACAACATATCAAATTTACCATATAGGGAACACTGTGAATAAAATATCTCAAAATACAATAGTGCAATTGCACTTTTTTTTTTGCAATATTTCCGCATTTGGATTTTTTTTGCCATTTTCCAGTACACTATGGCTAAAAAAAAGGAAAGCGCAAAATTGGCCGGTCGTGAAAGGGTTAATATTTGGTTGCACACCCTTTGGATTAAACAACTATAATCAATCACTTCCTATAACTATCAACTTCTTACCCCTCTTATATGGAATTTTGCACCACTCTTCTTTTTCAGCTGCTCCGGGTCTCTCATGTATGAAGGCTGTCTTCTCCCTACAGAAATTTTAAGATTTCCCCACAGGTGTTCAATGGGATTTAGATCCAGACTCATTGCTGTCATTTCAGAACTCTCCAGCATTTTGTTTCCATCCATTTCTGGGTGCTTCATGAAATGTTTGGGGTCATTGTCCTGCTGGAAGACCCACGACCCAGGACACAAACCCAGCTTTCTCACACAGGGCACTATACTGTAAGCCAAAATTGATTGATATGCTTCAGACTTCATGATATCTTTCACTGATAGAGGCAGCAAAACAACCCCAAAACATCTTTGAATCTCCACTATATTTAATTGTAGGCCTCATTCCATTTACAGGAAAACCGTACAATGATGTGCTTTACCAAAAAGCTCTATCTTGGTCTCCTCTGTCCAGAAGGCAATTTTGGCTTACTCACATACAGTTTGGCAAACTGCAGTCTAGCTTTTTTTATGCCTTGTTGTCAGCAGTGGGGTCCACCTGGGTCTCCTACCATAGTGTATCATTTAATTCAAATGTCGACGGATAGTTCACTCTGACACAGATGAACCCTGAGCCTGCAGGCCAGCTTGAATTTCTTTGAAATTTGGTTGGAGCTATTTATCCTGTCTTCTTAAACCATTATATGGTCTTGGCCACTGTGCTGCAGTTCAGTTTCAAGGTATTGGCAATCTTCTTATAGCCTAGGCTGTGCAACAATGATATTTTTCAGATCCTTAGAGAATTGTTTGCCTTGAGGTTTCATGTTAAACTTCCAGTGACCAATATGAGAGAGTGTGTGAGTGATGACACCAAATTTAACACACCTGCTCCCCATTCACACCTGAGAACTTGTTAGGCTATGTACATACGCTGCAGATTTGGTGCAGACATTTTCTGCACCAGATGTGGGAAAAAAACACGTCAAAACCGGTTTTGATGGAGTTTTGATCTGGTTTTGGTGTGGTTTTAGTGCGGTTTTTTATGTAATTTTTTGAGACATCAAGAAAGTCATTGAATTGAAGTCAATGGGTAAAAACCGCTGCTAAACCTGACTAATAATTGACAGATTTTTTTGCATCAAAATGTGCACCAAAACCGCACTGAAAAAAAATGCACTGTGTGCACAGCAAATCTAAAATCCCATACTTTGCTGGCTTTAGGAGAGGCATATAGATTTTGATGCAGATTTTAAAAACAACTGTGTCAAAAACCGCAGCGTGTGCATAGGGCTTAATACTAATTAGTCACATTACACCAGGAATGGAAAATTACTAATTGGGCACAATTTGGTCATTTTCACTAAATGGGTGTACTCACTTTTGTTGTCAGCGGTTGACACATTAATGGCTGTGTTGAGTTGTGATAGTCCCCTCTTTATGTTTAACCAGTTAAATGCTGTGGTTGCTATTTACCATGGCATGTAAAGGAAGATATCTCTGATTCCAACTGTTACACCAGGATATTGCTATTAAGTCTCATACAAATTAAATGATGGTTCACCTGTTTGTTCGGCTAACACCCATCTCAGCCGGCTCTCCAAACACGGGAGCGCCTTTTCAGCAAACCACTTCTTGTCCTCTATGAGGAAGCCACTTATTGACATGTCTGCTGACGTCTTATTTATGCTACGGGAGAATAACGTGATCGACAATCTAAAATCAGACATGCCTGATCTACAGTACATCTCCCAAGACAGTCAGATGGTACAATTGAGTGTTGAACGAATTTGTCAATATTGGCCAGTGCGACCGACATTGGTCTAATGTATATTGTGGGCTTCAGTTACAGTGAAAACCTGCAGGTGATGGTGCCTTAACCATATTCATGACTTACAAATATGTCAGTGAGCATCAACAGCCTCTTACTCATGATCTAATAGTATACAATTAGTGGAGAGATTTCAGATATTGGTCAAAGAAACTGTAGATGAATTACTCTAGTCAAAGCTAAAGCCAAAGCAGCCTTTAAGGCAGCACACAAAGTCTTATCTAGTGATATTACGTCTTCTTAGGCAAAGGCTCTGGGTTGAATAATTTCATAATGCATCACCTGATAGAACAAAAACATTTGTGTGTTTACATTAATTGGAAACAGCATGAGATTGCAGGAATACAGAGGTGGGGTATAGCCTCATCAACATAATGTCACAAGTTCTGTACTTCTTTTCTGAAGATTAAAAAGCCATTATTAAGATGAATAGATGACTTATGAAGTTATCTATAAAGCTTTATTAAAAGGCAACGGATGCTCTTTTAGCTGCGTCATCATAGATTTAGGTTTTTTTTCCTTCATAGGAAAGTAGTTTCACATGTTGATTTAATTTTTCCACCAAACTGACTTCAGTGGAACTTAGATAGACCTGCACAATTGCAGCAAGGTTTATTTTTCTCAGGGACGGTATAGTTTTAGATCCAGTAGAGACAAGTCTAGACTGGCTGTACCACCTACTGGCTTTTCCTACGGAGAAGCCACCCATGAGTGGCACCAAACTGTTTCCGAGAAAGATATACCTGCCTGCAATGGTGCTGTAGCCAGGCTCTGATTCATGTTGCCCATGGTTTGATCAGCATGAATAAAGTGACAGATTCCCATTAAAACTTGACCAATAAACTAAATTTCTGCCCAATAAAGGTGTCACGTTGTGTTTGTGAACTATCAAAAGCTTCTACAGAAATGATTTATTATCACAGAAATGACTGTGCTACAGTATATAGCTGGGTTGCCAAGCCAAACCAATCTGCCAGTAATAAGCAGCTTCAACAAGGGATGGATACTAGACTTTCCGATACCTATGTAATCAAAAGGGAAATACAAGAGGAGTGAAACAAGCTAAAGAGGAAGTAATAAGCCGTCTAACTATATCAATTCCGCATTGACTTCCCCATTACAGGTATCACATTTCGACATATGTGAATGAAAAGAATGTGTCCTACTAGTCTATTAAAGCATCATCTGTAATAAGAATCCATTTCCATAAATTATGGAGTGCTGCGGAGAGCAGGTGGATAATCATTGTTCTAGAAGTGATCTGATAATTCCAAATTTGCATTATTATTACCTTTAAAAACAAGAGGATGGCATTGTCTGTAAATCTACACAGAATGATTACTTTCAATTAAACATGGACATTTATATAACACAGCGTTCAAGGGCATTGATTATGCGATATGATGCTGGATGGTGCATATGCTTAATGATTGGTAAACATATGAGAAGCAGCAAGGTCCCTAAAGGATCATTTTAAAGATAATGTTGTCCCTAAGAGTTTCCCATAAGCAAACGTTTGTACGATTCCTACCTGGATGTTCTCACTCCTAGGAGAAGTGTGTATTTATGCAGGGCATTATTTGCATGATAATCAGCTTTGCTTTCTCCACTTTCCCTGCAGATTAACAGGAGTTAAACAAGAAACCTTATTATTACACCTATTGTTAGTAGGAATTTTACCCACTGTTTCTAATGGTAACAGAAACAGAGAGATACGGGAATTTCTCTATTGTCCTGAAGGTAGGATTGCTTTGGGTTTAATTTAAAGCAGATAGCTTAAGGCCCCTTTACACACTGAGACTTTCAGCGATCCCACCAGCGATCCCAACCTGGCCGGGATCGCTACAAAGTCTCTGGTGAGTCGCTGGTGAGCTGTCAAACAGGCATACCTGGCCAACGACGCAACAGCGATCCGAACCTGCAGAACGGCCTAGCTAGTCATTGGGGACGTTGTAAAGCAACTTTTTGAAAGGGAAGTCGCTAACAAAGTCACTGTAAAGTCCCCTTTACACACTGAAACTTTCTAGCGATCATGCTGTACAGCGGGAAACAAAGGACCAAAGAATGGTCCTGAACGATTTGTAGCGATCAGCAACTTCACAGCAGGGGCCAGGTCGCTGATGTGTTTCACACACTGCAATGTCGCTGGGGAGGTCGCTATTACGTCACAAAACCAGTGACATTACAGCGATGTCGTTTGCGATGTTGCAGTGTGTAAAGCCATCTTTAGGCTGCTACGGTATTCTGTTTTCTGAAATTTGAGATCATTTATGGTATAGCTTGTTTTAAAACACTGAGATCATATTTCTGAGGGTCAAAGGGGTCTTTTTTTCATTTGAATGTCTTTATTGGTAATTAAAAATAATATGGACTTCATTAAAAATGTGGCACTATTTTGCATTTTCAGGTTGATGTTGGCCCTAACGCCATGGCTACTTCTTTTTCCAAAATGTTGGCTTTAATGCCATGGCTACTTTTCCCTCCATAATGTTGGCCCTAATGCCATGGTTACTTGTCCGTCCATAATGTTGGCCCTAATTCCATGTTTGCTTGTCCCTCCATGATGTTGGCCCTAGTGCCATAGCTACCTTTCCCGCCATAATGTTGGCCCTAGTTCCATAGCTACTTTTCCCTCCATGATGTTGGCCCTAGTGCCATAGTTACTAATCCTTCCACGATGTTGGCCCTAGTGCCATAGCTACCTTTCCCTCCATGATGTTGGCCCTAGTACCATGGCTACTTGTCCTTCTATGATGTTGACCTTAGTGCCATAGCTACTTTTCCCTACATGATGTTGGCCCTAGTGCCATAGCTACTTGTTCTTCCATGATGTTGGCCCTAGTGCCATAGCTACTTGTCCTTCCATGATGTTGGCCCTAGTGCCATAGCTACTTGTCCTTCCATTATGTTGACCCTGGTGCCATAACTATTTTTCCCTCCATGATGTTGTCCCTAGTGCCATAGTTACTTGTCCCTCCATGATGTTGGTCCTATTGCCATGGCTACTTGTCCCTTCATGATGTTGGCCCTGATGCCATAGCTACATGTCCCTCCATGATGTTGGCCCTAATTAGAGAGGAGTAAACCTGAGGTTTGCTTTTTGAACCGAACACCAACTTAAAAACACAGGTCTCGGATTCAGAGTTTGAATGCTTTATGTGTGAACTTAACTCGCACGAGCAACGCTTGCTCAGGCATGCTTGATGCTTAGTCCTGTTCGAACTGGTTACAGTGTTTGAATGGCTCGCACTTGGAGTAGCAACAGCGTGATCACATGTAGTGTGCAACCCCAAACAAAAATTTGAAAATACCCGCCTAACCTCCCCCAGAAGTTATCTGCTTATGGCTGGCTGCATGTGGAAGGAAACTCAAACTGACAATTAGTGTTTCCGAACCTCCTCGGGCAAGGTTTGGACACGTGGAGGTTTGGTTCTTTTGCTGCCTGCGAACGAAACCTACAAAGGTTTGGTCATCTTTAGCCCTATTGTCATAACTACTTGTCCCTCCATGATGTTGGCCCACGTGCCATAGCTACTTGTTCCTCCATGATGTTGGCCCTAGTTCCATGGCTACTTGTCCCTCCATAATGTTGGGCCTAGTGCCATAGCTACTTGTCCCTCCATGATGTTGGCCCTAGTACCATAGCTACATGTTCCTCCATGATGTTGGACGTATGTATGTGTCTGTCAGAGATGAGGAAATTATATTGTGTGCCCGCTGGGGACAATAACTGATACAAGTGTTCATGATTTCTTTAACAATAAATCTTACATATGATTTTTCTCAGCAGTCCTCTACTGTAATATGTTACTATTCAAAACATTGAGCGTCTACTGGTATTCTTGTGGTTATCCTATATATCCAGCCTTTGTGACCAATATTCCAAATGTTCATATATTTTTATGCTTGCTTATATCGGGCCAACATATTCTGCAGCGCTTTACATTGTGATCACTCACTGACACAACAGTGCTAACCAGTCCCGCCACTATGCTGCTCTCATTTCACTCGATGAAGACGTCATAGCGGTAAAACGGAAAATGCCAAGGAAAGGATGAATAAGTAGTCTCTAAGAGTTAACAAAATGTCTCATTAAATTTTGAACTATATTAAAAATTAGTTCATTTAGTTCCATAGCCGTAGCTGTGAAGTGAGTGTAGGGGAGATTAGAAGCGAGACAGATTAAATTGTAATATTTATCTAGATTACCTAACTAATAATACATGAAGCAGATCAGAAAGAAGTTATTGTAACTTCTTTGAGCTTCATTTTAAGCCAGTGCTTCTGTTCGCCGTTCTCCTGTTAATAGGAGCAATTCTTCTTGAAAGTGCTGTGATAGGTACTAACTTGTTTTAAGTGATTTGATAAAGTGCAGCTTTTAGCTGAACATGGTTCTCTTGTGCTCTGTTGCCTCATCCAGTGAATATGCCATGAAAGCTTTTCTGGTGACTGAGTCGGTACGAGCCTTATGGGACTTATGAAACCGCCTATTATGTGCTTCACATCATTCTGTCTTGTACTACTAATCACCTCTGCCTTTAGCAAGTGCAAAACTCTCTGGTTCGAAAGTTCTTCACCTAATAACTGCAAATTTAACATATTGTCAATGGCCGACCCTTATCTCATTGCATTTTACTTAAAATTACTATAAGCAATTCAGTCAGCTAAATGTATATACAGTGTGCAGGATAAATGAGGTACACCCTTTTTCAAAACTGAGATTTTAATCAATATCTCACTGAAATCAAGAACAATTTCTAAAATTTTGACAATGAGGACTGTGGAAGAAAAGCGCAATAGGGTTTTATCCACAAAACTAGAAATTTAGTAAAAGGTATGTGCCGCCCCCACGACAGCCGACGAGCTTCTCAGAGCCGGATCCGCAGTGGCTTGAGTGGTCTCCGGATCCGAGGTGGGGTCGCGCGGCTACCTCGGAAACAAAAAGAGGGGTAATTGTTTTGGGTGGTGAATGGGATAATGTTCATGACGCCATCCACGGTGTGTGGTAACGTGAGGGACAACCGCTGCCATTTGGGGGGAAGCCTGGGGACGATGATGTGTGGCAGCTCGAAATGTTAACCCCTCCGTTGGCAGGGGGAGTTGAGTCCCGGGATCTGGTGATGGATGGAGTGGGGAACCCGTCAGGTGAAAATGGGTTCGGGTACTCTCACAGTCCAAAGTCACTGACGCTGACACCGGTAAACCAAACTTTTGAGTATTTTGCTCTCTCTGGGCGCTTACGCTGGGTCCGTGCCCCTTTGGTGTTGCAGGTTGGTCTGAAGCCTTGTCCCTTGGCACTGTGTCTCCTATGTGTGGATCCCTCTCACATGAAGTGATTCGGGTTCCGCTCACCTGCGTGGCTAGTAGGGTGAGCTTGCTCTCAGTGTTCATGCTTGGGATTTTCTGGACAGTTGTGGGAAGTCCTATCCCCCTCGTTCCGCTAGTACCCCGATTCTGGAGCAGATGGGGAACGGTTCCTGAAGATTCCATTCCCGTCGGGAAAATTAGTGGGCTGCGTGAAGCTTCTTCCCAGCCTAGGGTCTGCGTACCCCGTCGTGTCCTGGTCCCTGCCCGGTTGTAGCACAAGGCAGCCGGCCTGCTCTCTGTAGCAGCACCGTGCCCCCTTTCACTACCCCCTGCGACTGCGGTTGCAGCTCCTTTTGGCCAGGCCAATGTCTGGCACCTGAGACGGGTATAGGAACCCAGCTGCACAGTGTGACCTGTCCTGTCACCGCTGCTCACTGCTCAACTACTATGCTACAACTGACATCTCTGCCCTCCCTCTTCCATCCCCCCATCTGGGTGGCCCTATTCCCCTCAGGCTGCCCAATGGCACCCCCCACCACATAGGGCTCTTGCGGACCGCAAAAAACAGAAGCAGCAAGAAAGATAATAATAGATGAGTAAATATAGAGATGGATAGATAGATATAGACAGAGAGATAGAGTGATGAATGAATGAATGAATGAATGAACAAACAGAGGGATAGATAGATACATAGATAGATAATAGATGAGAAAGATATATATAATGTCCTACCCCCTGCATATTCTAAGCTGGCACCCTTTAGTGACTTTCATGTGGCACTAAAGGGTGCTTAGCCTTGTATTTAGCCAAAAAATAATAAATAAATAATTTTTTAAAAAAAACGACGTGGGGTGCCCCATATCTTTTGTAGCCAGCTAGGGTAAAGCAGACGGCTGCAGCCTGCAAACCACAGCTGACAGCTTCACCTTGGCTGGTAATCCAAAACAGAGGGCACCCCATGCTGTTATTTTAAATTAAATAAATAATTTAAAACAAAAAACACGGGGTTCCCCCCAAATTGGATCACCAGCCAAGGTAAAGCAGACAGCTGTGGTCTGGTATTCTCAGACTAGGGAGGTCCACTGTTATTGGACACTCCCCAGCCTAAGAATAGCAGGCTACAGCCGCCCCAGAAGTGCCAATCCTGGCGCTTCGCCCCAACTCATCCCATTGCCCTGGTGCGGTGGTAAATGGGGTAATGCATGGGGTTGAAGCCAAATGTGTAATGTCACCTGGCATCAAGCCCTGGGGTTAGTTATGTCAAGTGTCTATCAGATACCCGACATCACAAACCCAGTCAGTAAGAAAAAAAAAATTGAAAACAAAAAAAAGTTTTATTTGAAAAAATACTCCCCAAAACATTCCCTCTTTCACCAATTTATTGAAAAGAACAATCAAATCCGGGTCTGGCGTAATTCAATAAGGGGGTCCCACGACGATCCATACCATAGTCAATGTCCCAGTCAATGAAGAACATTGGCTGGGAGAGCAGTGCATTGACCTGAGCTAACATCATTAGGTCAGCCGAGGTCACTGCAGGGGATGACGAGCGGTGCCATCAGGAGGTTAGATGAGATCATTACCTGCTGTGACAATCTCCCGCACTCCTGACGTTAGCGCTGTCTCTGATTTCTTTTCCCGCCGCGTTCACAGAGAAGAAACGCGGGATCCCGTGATGTCACTGCTAGTGACAGTCTCGGGCCGCCCACGAGACTTGATGTGAGAACGCGACGGGCATAGAAGTCAGTGACAGCGCTGACGTCAGGAGTGCAGGAGATCGTCACAGGAGGTAATGATCTCATCTAACCTCCTGACAGCAGCGCTCGTCATCCCCGCGGCTGCCCGCACTGCAGTGTGAGAAGCTGCTGATACTGCAGTGCTGTGTGGAAGCTGCTGATACTTTAGTGCTGTGTGGAAGCTGCTGATACTGCAGTGCTGTGTGGAAGCTGCTGATACTGCAGTGCTGTGTGGAAGCTGCTGATACTGCAGTGCGAGCAGCCGCGGGGCTGGCAGAGAGCGGGACACTGACTGCACAGGCAGTGATGAGAAGCAGTGCTGCGCTCCCTCTCATCAGTGCTTTCAAATGTATCAGCATCTGTGATGCCAATACATTTAAATATGCGATCTGGAGCAGGAGGCCTGGTGCTGGGGCGTGACACCGTGGACAGCCGCCACCAGGCCCCTCCCCTCATCTCATGGTGCCCACAGCAGTGCCATGGGAGGTTGTGGGGAGAGTACGGGTGCGGGGAAATGTGTGGGAGGGTGCAGGGAAGGGGGGCGGGGATTCCACGCACTGTACCCGCCTAGCAGGGTGGTAACATGCTGTTCCCAGATTTGCATGTAAACATGGTCCTGCCCATGTTGACATGAAATGACCAGAAGCAGCAAAATCACGGCAGGAGTGATCACATGACCTCTCTGAGCCTGGGGAGAGGGGCTGACAGCAGGACAGGTAAGTGGTCACTATCTACTTACATGCCCCAATGTAGCCCAATAGGGAAATAATAAAAAAAAATCCAAATAAGCCGTATAACCCCTTTAATACACCCAACATCAAAAACTACTACATCTAGTATTTTGTATAATCACCATGACTTTTAAGGACAGCGCCAAGTCTTCTAGACATGGAATGGAGAAGTTGGTGACATTGCAACATCCGTCTTCTTCCATTCTTCAAGAACAATCTCTTTCAGAGCCTGGGTTCTGGATGGAGAGTGATGCTCAACCTGTCTCTTCAGAATTCCCCCCATCGGTGTTCGGTAGGGTTCAGATCAGGAGACACAGTTGGCCACTATATTACTTTCACCCTGTACATCTTTAGAAATGCAACAGCGGCCTTAGATATGTGTGTTGGATCATTGTGTTGGAAAAGTGAACATCTACAAAGGACATGGTGTGATGGTATCATCTTCCCCTTCAGTTTAGAGCCCTACATCTGGGAATTAATGATATCAGCAATAAAATGTAACTCCCCGATACCATGAGCACTCATACAGCTCCACATAAGGACACTACCACCACCATGTTTCACTGCAAGCACCATACTTTTTTTTCCTACTCCTCACCTTTGCCACACCATACAGGGTTGATACTATTAGTTAAAAAAACATTTATTTTTGTCTCATCACTCCCTAGCATAGATTCCCAGTAGTCTTCATTTTTTTCAGCATGGGCCCTGGCAGATTGTAGGAAGGTTATTTTAGTGCATGGGCTTTAGGGGAGAGTTTCTATGTGGACGACACCCAAAAATGCCATTCCTCTGCAGTGTATGTTGAATTGTATCATGGGAAACACACAAGTTTGGCTTTTACTTCCTTAACTAACTCCAGTAAACTTCCATGTCAACCTTCTTCAACCCTTCTCGTCAGAAAATGCTCCGGTTTAAATGTTAACGTCTATGGTCAGCCGTGATGTTTCTGTGATATGGTTGTAGCTCCATCTTTGTTCAATTTTTGGATCACTTTTGCTATAGTGTTCTGACCAATGAGTAAAGCTTGGCTGATCTTTTAGTATCCTGCACCTTTCCTGTGTATATAAATTATTATTATTTCTTACATTTTTAGGTGTGCAAAATAACAAATCATGTTTGTAATCAATGGCTCGTGTTTCTAGGAGTATTTTGCATTATTTTATCCGAAAGAATATGTTGATTCCGAAAGGAAACTAAAGGCATCCTGACAAATCTGTTGGGGTGTATTAATATATACTGAATACTGTACACATTTGGATATATAGATATACAGTATATTTTGTGGGTGGTTTTCTTTTCCAGCAGAAAGCACATCAATTTAGCCAAGTTTTTCTTTCATCTGTAAACTGTAGCTAACTGAAGAATTTGCTGGCCATGGTCCTGATGGATATTGATTTCTTAGCTGTTCATACACAATATACTTCCAAGTTACTGTCATGACAAAATGGTTAAAAAACATAGGACTAATTCATCCCTACTCTGGAATTGATTTTGCTATCGTTAGAGGCAAATAAATATATATTGAATGGCCACTTTATTAGAGACACCCACCCTTTCACTATTGGAGTCTCCCTGTATAGAAATTAGAGACTTAACCCTGGACTGCAACTTAAGATCAAGTTACTGTTTCAAGTTACTGTATAAGTTTCAGTGCGAATACACATTGGAATGGAAAAATTGAGCTATCCAAGTGTTGAATCAAGGTCATCACTGCTGTGTAAGGAGGTGGTCAGGTTGTCGTACTTTCCTCCTTAAGACATTGATCGCATGTAATTATAGTAATGTTATGTACCTGTTATGTTGCCTGCAGTACTAACCACCGGCCAAAAGAGGTCACGGTGTTCCTTTTGATATGTTATAATTTCCCTGTGAGTTGTAGCACCCCATGTTCAGGGATAACAGGGTTAACACTTAGCCAGCCAGGAACAGAGCGGAGTTACTGGGCAAGGTCTGGAATTAGTTCCTGGTAGCAGGAAGTGTATTTGAGAAAGTAAAATTTAAAGAACAGGGGGATCAGTGGTGTGGAAGACCAGGCTCAAGAAGACATTTTTTTGATGGTTATAGGAAATTATTAATTGCAGTTATGTGTACCAAAGGGTGTGCAACCAAATATTAAGTTCAGGTTTCCAATAATTTTGTCAGCCCTATTTTGGGGTTTTTGTGTGAAATTATGTCGAACTTGCCATTTTCTCCATTTTTTGTGCTGTTCCAATACCCCCAAAGAAAGTAAACGTGTATAACAAAACATTTGTAATTACAATAATTTTCTGGGAGAAATACTTTGTTTTCTGGAACAACATCAAGGGTGCCAACACTTTTGGCCATGACTGTATATATCATCATTCAACTTTCAGTCCTCTCATATCTGTTGATGTAATTCTACAAAATGGAGGGGGGAGGGGGATGTAGACCTACTGCTCTGAGAGCCATACTTTCTCTGATGGGGCACGACTAAGTGCCTACCCAGTCATCATCAGAGCCTTTGATGGTGAGATGGGATTTCACTGACGACAGGGACCAGGTATAACTTTGGGAAAGCTGCTGGTTGATTAGCTCCACCAAATTACTGTTGGCGCAAGACAGATGAACTGCCATTAGTGAAAATAGGGAGGGACAACTGCTGACACTTTCCTTGAGCAACCTAAGCTCTCTGACATACCTAGATGGGTTGTTTTTTTACCCTATGTGATGATCATGTTTCTATCTCTGTCTTTTCCTGAGCACAAACCTGACAAGTTGACATGGCAGGAAGAACACTAGTCACGCTCTAGGATAAAGACACAAAGGGGAAAAGACAGACAAGGGTAAAGAAACAGCAATTGTACAATGGACATCAGGCTACAGGAAGTAGTAAAGGGAAAGGATTAGTGAGGCAAACCAAAAAGGGAATAAAGAATGGGAAGACACCAAACAAACTTCCAAACAGCAATCTCCAGATACAGCTCACACTACCACACTAAGACCAAGTTATAGCAAGCTATCACTGGTAACTATCAAAGCTGAGACATGAATACTTATAACAGAGGGGAGTGGAAAAATCAGACCAGCTGAAATAACCTAGGATGGTAAGCCTAAAAAAAACTAAAGAAATGCTAACTCTTACAGCTCCGAACCAAGGAAAATCTGTAGAGATGACTGGAAAGCAAAGCAGATCCAACTGATGCAAGTGTGCGTGTAGACATGTGCTATGATTTTCAGACACCTAAAATAGAGGAGACCACTCTCCGTAGTGGTTCGCCGGTGGCAGTTGATGGATAATTGTGCAGTGCTTACTCAATTATTGTGGCAAACCAAGTTCATCCTCGCATTGCAGCTGGTAATATTATGGCTTAGTGAAACTAAGGGCAATTCACCATGCCACAAAGGTTGAATAGTCTTGGATTAGATTTAGATACAAGTAAAATATATCTTTGTACCGTGTTAGCCAGTAGAGATAAAAAAATTGTTTAAAAGATTAGATTTAGTCATTGGTTAGATTTCGGCATTCCCAGATCTTAATACTCTAGAGAATTTCGGAGACTAGGTAAAATGGGCTATACAGAGCATTTCAGTACTTTAATTTATTTTGCAGCAAATCCATATTTGTCAGTATTAAATAATTAGTGAGATCTGTGCCACAACAAATTGCTTCAGTTCTGAAGGCCAAAGGCAGTCCAACTCAGTACTGTTTGGGTGTATTTGGTAGACCAGTCGATCACTGGAAGCTCCCTCTCCTTGTATATAAACAGGCATGGACACCTTCCTTGGGTTCCTGGCTTCATGTCCAGATGACACTCCAGCATGACATATGACACCAATTTGATGAATGGCTCTGAATTTAATCACCATATACATTGGTATTATTTTATTACCATTAAAATCTATTAAACATTATTTACTAAAAAATGGAAAACTCCTTTAATTCATATTAGCATTGAACAGTTTTTCTCCTATTCCTTCTAGAAATATTTCCATTACTTCAATCCATTTACTTAGGTAATTTTCCGCCAGAAGGTTAGATCATTACTGTGAAATGACTGAGCAAGCACGGTGTACTGTATATATTCTATTTCATATCATATATTAAGAGCCTAATCTACTTCTAAACCTTCACAGAAAGTAGATAAGTACAGGCTGATGATCCCTGTCGCTGTACAGTGTTGATATTGGCTACTTGTATGCTTTTCCCTTACATACTGTGTCAGCTGTTTCTCCTTCTACTTTGATAATTTTCTTGGCCAGATCTATTTTAGAAGTCAACTGTTTTGCAGGATATCTCATTATTTGTATCAATATATATATATTAGTAGTTTCTTTTTCTCTGAGATTCTAACTGATAGAAAGGAGTCAGAAATCATTTAATAGGTCTTTGTATCTTATACGGTGTCAGCAAAATGGTTGTGAGTGCTGGGAAGCTTCACCGATCTTCGAGTGCATTTAGTGTTTATTCATTTATTTTCCAGTGTTGATATCAGTATTGCAGTTTTAAAGCAGAAACGTGTAATAGAATTGGTCTCAGGTGTATCAGTTGCATCATTTCCTGTAGATACATGTAATTGGACGTTCTGCACCAGACATTAGGTGGGAACATTGAGATAAATTAAACATTTAGAGCAAATTATCCAACCACTTGGATCCACTTTCAGGAAATTAATACTGGTAGCTATTATCAGACGAAGATGTATAATGGGTGAGATTTTGTGATAATTCTATTGTATGGTAACATGAATTATTCCAATACAGATGTAGCTAAGCTTAGCTTGACATATAACACACCATCTTGATAATTTATCCCAGAAGATTATCTCACTTAATAGATTAAAGATTAGTTAGGAATGCACAAGCCATTGATTGATGCCAAGTTAGGCTGCTTTCACACATCCGGTTTGAGCCGTGCGGCTCAATCCGGCTGTGAAACCTATGCAACGGATGTGGTGAAAACACCGCATCCTTTGCATAAGTTTTTTACATGTGGCCCGTCCGCTTTTTGCTGCTTGCGGCATGCTACTGAGCATGCGCAGTGGCAAATACCGCATGCGGTGGCCGGATGCGTTTTTTGCCGCATCACATCGGGATAGGGATGCATTGGAAAAAGCGCCGCATCGGCCGGATGCGGCGCGGTGCGTTTTTTTTTGCCGCACAAAAAAACGTGCCAGGCAACGTTCCATCCGGCCGCCGCATCGGCTAAATCTGCAGCATGCACCAAAACCGGACGGAACGCAAGGCCATGCGACACAATGCGACACTAATTAAAGTCTATGCAGGAAAAACGCAACCGGCAGCAAAAAAAAGGTTGCGTTTTTCCTGCAAAGTGCCGGATTGTGCCGCATAGCAAAAACCGGATGTGTGAAAGCAGCCTAAAGTAGCAAAGTGACATCCCAGTGCTGTTTTATCTCATTAAAGGGGTTGTCAACTACTAGGACAACCCCTTCTGATTTCATGTGTTTCCCAAGTAAAATAAAAATGCCTACACTCTCCTTCATGGCTAGTGTGGTTTCCGCAGTGCTGGGGCTTGTGGTACAGGGGCTCATATGACGTTACACAAGCCCGAGTCTAGTCAGTGCTGGATTCTGTCTCCTCGCCTTCTAACAAATGAGCTAATCTACAGGAAGTGAGCGCTGCGGTTGCCGCTCACTTCCTGTTGATGCTCCTGGGTACGAAGGCAAAGAGCGAAACCGGCACTGATTGGCATTGGGGCTCTCATGATGTCACATCATCATGTGAGCCCCAGGAATGCGAGCTCGGACACTGTTGGAACCATACCAGCCACAGAGGTGAGTATAGGCTTTTTTATTTTACATAGGGGAAACATCTGAACTCCCAACTGGTTGTACTAATAGTGGACAATCCCTTTAAGATAACCTTGACTTCATCTTTAATTTTTCAAGGGGAACAGCTAACCTATATATGTTTAAACAGTTCATCAGAGACAGGGTTTATAATGCATTGGTGGAAGGTAGTACTGCATTACAAGTAAAATTGCTCATAGGACCAATACACCTTGTGCAACACTAATTCTTTATATTCGGTTTAAAGGGATGGTATGATTCAGATGTAACATTATCAAGATGAATATTTGTTGGGTACAAAAGCTTATTTGAGCTGTAGTTATGTGACATAGCTAAATTGTTACTTAAGTACAAAGAAAATGGGTGGCCAAGATATGCAAACTATGCAGGCACACTATGTTATTGCCATATTGCAGGTTAGCTCCTGCTGTGCTTATTCTTTACTATGGTGTGATTGGAAAAGGAGATGGGTGTAATACAGTAAAGTACAGTAAGTATAGTATCAATGTTCTTTTATGTAAAAATAGAAGGTACACTGTGTGCATAATTATTAGGCAATTTGTACTTCTGATTATTTATTTAATTTTGGGACAACTGCAGTGCTGTCGATCAATTGAAAGGGTTAATTGAAGTTTATCTATTTTAGTAGGGATGAGTGAACCTGTGGATGTTTGGGTTTAACAGATTTGGCAGGACTTCAGTTTGGGACCCAAGCTTGACCCTGAATGCTGAACCCCATATAAGTCATTAGAGACCTGACCTTGTGTGCTGTACGGCTATGTGCCCACATAGCGTATTTTTCATGCAGTTACGCTGCGTTCTGCACTGCAACGTAACTGCATGTGTCCTGCGTCCCCAGCACAATCTATGAAGATTGTGCCTAATCCATGCCCACATATCGTATTAGAAGCGCTGCGTTCTAAGAAGTGACATATCACTTCTTTCATGCGCTTTGCATGCAGCCCCCGCTCTCTGTCTATGGGAGAGGCTGCATCTAGAGCGCATAAAATCGGCTTTTCAGTACGCACTGTTTCTGCAACGATTTGAAGTGCACGTGTGCTGTTCAAATCGCTGCAGAAATTTCTGCAGGGACAGAACGCAACATGGGTACATATCCTAAATGTCATAGTAAGGGCTAGGGGTCTGCAAACAAAAGCAAAATAGGGGTAATTGCCCTGCAGACAAATGTGGATAATAAATAAAATGAATAAAGACGTGCGCTCCTGCACGTTTTTGATAACCAGGGCTGGTAAAGAAGCAGCTGTGGGCTGCAACACTCAGCTATCAACTTTACCTTGGCTGGTTAGCAAAAATAATGGGGACCCAACACCATTTTTTTAAAAAATGATTTAGATAAATTATTTTTTATAAAAAGCCAAGGTAAAGCAGACAGTTGGGTTTGGAATTATCAGGGTGGGAAGGTCCATTATTATATGACCCCTCCCAGCCTGAATATGGCAGTCCCAGAAGAGGTTTCCATGGAAGATTTGCCACCCAAAGCCATACTTTCAGCATGGAAACAAAGTGAAGTGAATCAACTATCTATGAAAACATAAGAATTAGGGTGTAAAAAAATTATATAACTGCTAGACCACAAAAAGAGGAATTAAATTTTCACCCAAAAAATCAAGAATAATTTACAGCAACAAAAGGGCAATAATGTTTACCTGCCCAGGCAAAAGAGCCAAATGCACTCACAGGATGCAGCAAAACCCATTAATAGAGAAGCAACAGGTGCAAAACACGGATGGAGCAACCACTCACACACTGCCACTCCATGGAGGAGGTGATTGCTTAGTATTAAAATTGCACACAAATGGCTTGTATAGGGCGCTGCTCATACATGTAGATGCACAGTGTCTGGCTTGCAGCCTATTAGGCACACTCATACTATTAGACTAGGCGGGCTCACCGGAATGGAGACCCTAGTTTACAAGGCCTACATTAATGCATCTTGTATAAAGATATGATAAGCGCAAAAAATATATATACAATATATATGAGGTATTAGTTAACCTCTTAACGACCGCGGGCAGTAATATTACGTCCTAGCGGTCATAGTGTTAATGCCCGCTGTCTGCCGCTGGCAGCATGCAGCGATCGACACACATTTCATCTGATTTTTACAGCTGAGATGTGTGCCTGCCAGGCACGAGCAGAATCGTTATCTGCCCGTGCCGTTTAACCCCTTAAATGGCACTGTCAATATGTGACAGCGCCATTATAACGGCATCAGCGGTAAACATTTACTCATGAACACATGACTTCTGGTAGTTGTCATGGTGGCACAGGGTCATGTGATGACTCCTGTATCTCACATTACTTACTTTCGGTTTCACCCGGCCCAGAGCTGGGTGAGGCAGAAAATGAGCATATCTCTTGTTTACAGCCATATAGCTGTGATCAGCAGATATGGCAGAGCGATCAGATTGCTGTTCCACATAGCCCCCTAGGGTGACTAGTAACATAAAAAATTAAAAAAAATAAAAAAAACCTAAAAGTTCAAATCACCCCCCTTTCGCCCCATTGAAAATTAAAGGGTTAAAAAAATAAAACATATACACATTTTTAGTATCACCGCATTCAGAAATGCCCGATATATCAAAATCTAAAATCAATTAATCTGATTGGTAAACGGCGTAGCGGCAAAAAATATCCAAACACCAAAATTACGTTTTTTGGTCGCCATAAATTTTGCACTATATGCAATAACAGGCGATCAAAACATAGCATCTGCGCAAAAATTGTACCGTTAAAAACGGCAGCTTGAGACGCAAAAAATAAGCCATCATTGAGTCATAGATCCCAAAAAATTAGAACGCTACGGGTCACGTAAAATGACGCAAAAAAAGAACTGAACTTTGCCTTCTTACAAACACATTTGCTGCAGCTCTCACAGTTCTGCTGTATTGCAACGATAGTACATACCTGTCTGCCTGTAAGATGGAGTTGAAGCTGAGAGGAACCTGCAGATGTTTCAGTTATAATCACACACAGCTCCACAGTGAGATCAGGAGAGCAGAGAGAGGCCATCACATATCACACTGGTATATCCCCCTTTCACATAAAATACGCTCTGCAGGAAGATTCTCAGGGAGATCTGTGTCTAGCCCAGAGATCTTAAAAACTAAGATCTTAACAATTAAGAAAAACTGGATTTGTTTCTGCAATAAGACATCAGATCTCAGCTATAAAGGTATCATTTTATTCAACTTTATATCACCTACATGCCTATATAGACTGCTTAGGAGGATTGGTCTTTGTCATGATCCAGGACCAGTATTACAGAGTTTCCCAGACCCGGCCTGGTCATGTCAGGGGTTAACTCCCATCAGCCTTGTTCAGGTTTCAGGAGACACTATATTTGGACTTTGCACTTGCAGTCCAGTGCTGGTTATAGTTTTGCTCTGCAGCCTGTGACTGGCTCTGGTGAGATTTCCTGTTTCATCTGACTCCTTGGTTCCGTGCCCTGACCTTACCCTCCCCCGTTCGTCTGCCTGTCCCAGTCCCTGACTTCCCGCTCATGTCTGTTGTTTGTGTTTCCCTCTGTATACCTGATCTCCCGGTTTCCGACTCGGTTCTGTTTTCTGATTTTTTTGATTTTGATCCTCCCTTTGCAGTGACTTGACTCTCCTGGCTAGACCCTGAGTGTTTGACTATATTGCCCCCTGGTGGTTTGCCTGTTAACTGCCGACTGAAGTTACTCAGCTGTACTTCTGCTGCCTTTCTGTTACAGTGTTACATTGACTCTCCTTCACTACTCTGCTGCCACCTAGTGGGGAGTATGCTGTACTATGTCTTACTAGCCCTTTGTACAGCGTGACAGTCTTACTGACAAATGCCCTTTACGAAATAACAAGGACTCATGAAATTGATGCTATTACCTCAATAAAGCTCTGTTCTCAGCATCAACAAGTCTGTTAGGACTTTCATAAAGAGAGTAGAGACAGAAGGATCTGCATTAACGTACATATATAGAGGACCTGGGGTTATCCAAGATGTTTGAATCCACCACTCTACTGATTTCCTTCAAAAACGATATATGATTATATCTAGAGGAATGGATGCTGTTTTGTAATAAAAGGGTGGTTACATCAAATATTGAATTAATTTAGATTCCTAATTTGTTCATTCACATTGCATTTTGTGAAGTAATAAAAATAAAATAAACTATTAACACCTTTATTTTTTAATGCATTTTTACCCTGTAGCAATTCTTTCTATACATTCCAAGTGCCAATAAAAAAGGGACTGTAGCGGTGCACTATAGCTTTTAACTTTTTGAAAGCCAGGCGTCTCTTTTAGCGGAGTTTGGACAATTTATGCTGCAGCTTTGCCATCCTAATCTCAGATTAGACTCCAATAAATCAATGCCGGCTGCAGGTCAAAACTGCTGTGTGTGATGTGATGAAATCTTCTCATTAAAAGCACTGCAGTAAATATGCAATAAACAAAACAATAGAAAACAAAAAGACATCCCGTGAAATGTTAGTTGATAATATGGTAATTCATTTTTCTTTGGGTAAGATGACAATTTATAGCTGACTTCTGCTTCATTACTTCTAAGTTTATGAAAACAAATCCAATCGTGGTCAAAACTGGTTAGAAAAAAACGAGACATTTCATGACCCAATAAAAACTCAATGGAAAACAGATGTAAAAAAATTATATACACCATACGAGAATATGATAAATGGATTTTCTTGTAAGACGCTGAGACACAATAGACTGACTTAGGCCTAAAACACACGGCGAGAAAAACGATGCGATTGGAGTGTGATAAAACATCGCATTCCACTCGGACCATTTCTAGCCTGTGTGTCAGCGCACATGAGCGATTTATTTTCTCAGCCCTAATCGGACCGAGCAAACAATCTCAGCATGCTGTGATTGTAATGCGAGACTCTGTCTCTCTCACCCATCCAAGTTTATGGGGCGAGGGAAAAATCGCACTGCACTGGTGGTACAGTGGTGTACCGCGAGTGCAATGCAAGAATGGCAATAGCCGGCTACGGAGGAGAGAGGGGGAGAAATCACTTCCTCCCCTCCACAGTGCTGGCCCGCCCCTCTTCAGCACTAGCCCGCCCCTCCGCAGCACTGGCCCACCCCTCCTCAGTGTCGGCCCGCTCCCCGCAGCTGAAGTCCGCTCGCACAGACGAACCTCAGTCGCAGGGACACTAGCATGACACTCAGCTCTGCTGTAGTGCCAGCGTGAGCCGAGTGTCATGCGAGGGGATTGCAGTAATCCCCATGTGGTCCCAGCCTTACTGTAGCAATTTTTCGAGAATTGATGATAACGAATCACCTTAAACTCTATAGATAAGCATTGAGTGTATGATAATCTGTTTAATAATAGGCTTATAAATAGGCTGGTCTGATAATTAGGATATTTTCCTTGGATAACCTATTGCACCTTCTCATAGTAATATGTCGTACCTTTGCATCCTTCAGCAGTTCTCCCTCAGGATCATCCGCAGTGATGTAGTAAGTAGAGTTTGGGGCTTCCCTACGTGACTATCCACATGACAACCAGGATCATTATGAGACACTGCAGTAAAATATGTCCCTCAGGACCGTGAACACAGTCCTCTGGAGGGCACATTGCACATGGCATTGCTTTGGCTTTGTGGATTTAATAACGTTCATCTGAGCAGGCAGAATTATTCATTCATAGCTTGGTAACCTTTGCAGTAATACATTGGAACGAACGTTGTGCTCTAAAATGTTTATCCTACTTGTAAACACTCCAAGTGATATGGAGATTGTAAATTCTATTCAATAGGTAAATAAAACCTGATTTCCAAAGGTTCTCGTGAACAAAGGCACAAAAATCCACTTTTATTGCTTTCATCTGTATCTGCCCTTAGTAGACAAGGTGCCCAAATTAGAACCTTGATGTATTAGCCAGACTACAAAGGCCATCTCTCACTGTAGAGGAGCCAGCACGTCTGTGTATTCTCCATTTACATGGGAAATGTGTCATGCTGTACTTCTGATACAGTGGCACTGCCGGCGAATATAACACTTTCTATAGAGTTCCCCCACAGGCAGGAATAGATCATAGAAGCTCCAAACAGTGACAAAGCCTGGAATCCGCTTATTAATTGGAAACTTATTTAGCAGAATGGCATTGCCCAAAGTAGAAAGCCCATTTAGGACATTCTTCTTTACAACTTTCTAGTTGTGATATCCACAGCTATTGTTGTAGAACCTTCATTGAAGCAAAGGATTTTGAGATAATGTATTAAAGGGAACTTATCGGCTCATTATTGCCCCCCACAAACCTGACTTCATTTGTGTATTGTTTCTAAGAAAGCACTTAAATCCATACTTTTATTAAAGCGATTGTCTGCTACTTGGACAACCCTTTCTCATTCCCCATATCCACCCCCCATAAATATACACTTATACTCACCTCTGGTGCCGGCCTGGTTCCAGCGGTGTCAGAACTTGCGTTCCCAGGGCTCACGAAACATTGTTATGACACACGAGCCACGAGACCAATGAGTGCCAGCTTCCCTCTCACTGCCTTCAGACGTTTAAAGGGGTTGTCCACTACTTTTACATTGATGGCCTATCCTTAGTATAGGTCATCGATGTCTGATTGCCGGGGTCCGATACCCAGCACCCCCACCAATCAGCTGCTCTCAGTCCCGGCAGCAACAGCAGGCAGCCAGAAATGCTGAGTTGTGGAGCTGCTTTGTCTTCTGATAATGGCTACAGCTTATTGATCTGAATGGGAGGTGAATGTGCAGTACCAGGTCGCAGCCACTATCAGAATATGGAGTACCTCCGGAAGTGAGCATTTCCAGCTACCTGCTGCCACCGCCAGGACCAAGAGCAACTGGTGCCAGGTGTTGGACCTCAGCCAATCAGACATTGATGACCTATCCTAAGGATTGGCCATCAATGTAAAAGTAGTGGACAACCCCTTTAAGTAATTAACAGGAAGTGACTGCTGTGGCTGCTGTCATGTGGGCACCAGGAACATGAGTTGTAACAGCTGGAACTGCACTAGCATCAGAGGTGAGCATAAGCGGCTTTTATTTTTTTGGGGGCACACATGGAGAATGAGAAGGGGTTTTCCAAGTAGTGGACAATTTTTTTAAGCAGGAATTCTGTTACCTTGGACAGAAATCCACTTTAAAATTGATGTACAGATTAGACTGGGAATACTTTGTGCAGGACAGAGCATTTCCACTATCTTGGCTCCCAGCTTCATTTCCAGCCTAACTCCGCCCTCCACTAGGTGATTGACAGTTAGCACTGCTGTAGTATCTCAATCACCTAATGTAGGGCTGAGTTAGGCTGGAAATGGAGCTGAAAGCCAAGACAGTGGAAGTGCTTTGTCTTGACAAGAACACATTCAGCCTCATTTGAATATAATTTTTACTTTTTTATTTTATAGTGCAGCATTTTTATTTATTACAGGTCTGGATTTACTTTCTTCTTATATCCTACACTTTGGGTGGGCTTGAATGAGTTGACAAACTACTTTTAAATTTGTATATGATGATATTAAAGTCCATAATGAAATAGTTGGATACATTTACTATCACCACCCTTAAAGCACCACTCTAGTGTTTTTTTTTTCTTTCTGCACTGGACTGCACTGGAGTGGTGCTTGTAAGCTAAGATCCCTGCCCCTAGTATTATACTCACCCTTCGATGTTTTCATCTTTTTTCGGCATCGCCGCTGTCCCGCAGTGCCATTTATTGATCGCAACTTCTAACAGCCCCGAAGTCAAATGTTACATCCCAAGATTTCAATACAAGTCTATGAGAGCCAGAATGAGGCTATGATAGACTTGTATTGATTTGTGACCTCTGGTGCACTCCATAAAGCACTAGAACTGCCGGTAAGTCACAAACTGGAGAAAACCGACTGAAGAGGTGGTGATAACAGATAAAAATGCCAGAGGGTGAGTATAAGGCCGGCGTCACACGGTACGATCTATTGTGCGATTGCACGAGCGATCGTACCCACCCCCGTCGTTTGTGCGTCACGGGCAATTAGTTTACCCCCGTCACACGCACTTACCTGCTGAGCGACGTCACTGTGGGCGGCGAACATCCTCTTCCTGAAGAGGGAGGGACATTCGGCGTCACAGCGACGTCACACAGTGGCCGCCCAATAGAAGTGGAGGGGCGGAGATGAGCGGGACATAACATCCCGCCCACCTCCTTTCTTCCGCCTTGCCGGCGGGATGCGGGTAAGCTGTGTTCGGAGTTCCCGGGGTGTCACACGTAGCGATGTGTGCTGCCTCGGGAACGATGAACAACCGGAGCACAGAAGGAGGACCGACATTTTGAAAATGAACGACGTGTCAACGAGCAACGATAAGATGAGTATTATTGCTCGTTCACAGTCGTTCGGAGGTATCACACGGTACGATATGTCTAACGATGCCGGATGTGCGTCACTAACGACGTGACCCCGACGACATATCGCCCGATATATCGTATGGTGTTACGCCGGCATAAGACTAGAGGCATGGGCTTGATTAGACGCACCACTCCAGCGATTAAATAAAAAAACGCCGGAGTGGTGCTTTAACCCCTTCACGACCATGGACGGATATATCCGTCATGGATCGTGTCCCGGTAAGCCCCGCCCCCTGCCGTGGGCAGGCGGCGTGGATCGGCACACATATCAGCTGTTTTCAACAGCTGACATGTGTGCCTACATGTTCCGAGTGGAATCGCATTCCACCCGGAACATTAACCCCTTAGATCTCGCTGCCAAAGTCTGGCAGCGAGATCTATATGCGCGCGGCCATCTTTTTTTCTTACCGCCGCCCCCTCCGGACGTCACGTGAGTGATCACGTGACGTTCGGTGGTTGCCATCGTAGCACAGGGTCATGTGATGACGCCTGGTGCTACGAAGTTTCACTTTCATTCTTCCTCGGCACGGAGCAGAGGAAGAAAGAAAGTGACTATTTCTGCTGTTTACAGCGGTATAGCTGTAATCAGCAGATAGCAATCAGCAATCGGATTGCTGATCGCTATAGCCTCCTAGGGGGTCTAGTAAAATAAAATAAAAAAAGTAAAAAAAAAGTTTTAAAAAATTAAAAAAAAAACAAAAAACCTAAAAGTTCAAATCACCCCCCTTTCCCCCCATTGAAAATTAAAGGGTTAAAAAATGAATAAATATACACATATTTGGTATCGCCGCGTTCAGAAATGCCCGATCTATCAAAATATAAAATCAATTAATCTGATTGGTAAACGGCGTAGTGGCAAAAAAATTCCAAACGCCAAAATTACGTTTTTTGGTCGCCGCAAGTTTTACGCAAAATGTAATAACAGGCGATCAAAACGTAGCATCTGCGCAAAAATGCTACCATTAGAAACATCAGCTCGAGACGCAAAAAATAAGCCATCACTGAGCCATAGATCCCAAAAAATAAGAACGCTACGTGTTTCGGAAAATGGCGCAAAACGTGCGCCACTTTTATTGGACAAACTTGTGAATTTTTTTTAACCCCTTAGTTACAAGTAAACCTATACATGTTTGGTGTCTACAAACTCGCACCGACCTCAGGTATCATACCCACACATCAGTTTTACCATATAGTGAACACCGTGAATAAAACATCCCAAAAACTATTGTGCCATCACACTTTTTTTGCAATTTTTCCACACTTGGAATTTTTTTGCTGTTTTCCAGTACACCATATGGTAAAACTTATGGTTTCATTTAAAAGTACAACTTGTCCCGCAAAAAACAAGCCCTCATATGGCAAGATTGATGGAAAAATAAAAAAGTTACGGCTCTTGGAAGAAGGGGAGCAAAAAACAAAAACGCAAAAACGGAAAGTGCCCCGGGGCTGAAGGGGTTAAAGGTTCACTTAACAAACACAGTTTTGACACATGTAGAATACAAACTTCCCAACAGAGTATCACAAATCATGCTTTTTTTCCTAAGCTGGTAATCTCTCTTAATATATTCCAACTGCCAAAAAGAAAGTTACTTTAATTGTGTAATATAACTTTTCACTTTTACAAAACCAGCGCCTATTTTAGTAATTTCATTAATTGTGTTCGTTTATAATGCCCTCTTAATGTATGTGATTTTGTAACACATCGAAAATGTTAGTAAACTGCTAGATATTTCAGGGCTTGGTCACTTTCCAAAGCTGTGCTTTAATTGGAAAGGCTGAGCGCAGCGTATAAAAGTTTAAACATTTGTGTGTGTGATGCAAGCTAATTACATATTTCTGAGCAGATCTTGCAAAGTGACAGCTCCATCTGCGGTGGCGGGTTTCAAGCTTTTGTCAACAGATGACAATGGGCATTCACATTTAGAAGAGAAAAGTGATCATTATGTGATATACAAACTTGTCAAGAGTTGTGGGTGCAAGCCTACTGAAGAATTAAAGTCAGTCAACATCATGCTTCCTTATTAGAAATCCATTGTGATAGCAGAAAACAATTCCTAATCATATACATACACTCCTGGTACAATAAGCTATTTCATTAGGAAGTATTCTGCGAGAGAAAAAACAATGAAATTCCATTGCTACAGATAAATCTAGAAAAATCATGAAAAAATACAGTAAGAGTGTCCATGCATTGGTAACCAGGTCAGACTAAAGGGTACTTTACATGCTGCGATATCGGTACCGATATCGCTAGCAAGCATACCTGCCCCCGTCGGTTGTGCGTCACGGGCAAATAGATGCCCGTGGCGCACAACATCGCTAACACCCGTCACACGGACTTACCTTCGCTGCGACATCGCTCTGGCCGGTGATCCGCCTCCTTTCTAAGGGGGCTGTTCTTGCGGCGTCACAGTGACGTCACACGGCAGCCGTCCAATAGCAGAGGAGGGGCGGAGATGAGCGGGACGTAACATCCCGCCCATCTCCTTCCTTCCTCATTGCCGGTGGACAAGGAAGGAGATGTGTAAGGAGATGATCGTCGCTCCTGCAGTGTCACACATAGTGATGTGTGCTGCTTCAGGAATGACGAACAACCTCGCTACGTACGAGACAACAATTTTTGGTAAATGAACGACCTTTCATATACCAACGATTTTTGTCTCTTTTGCGATCGTTTAAGGTCGCTCCTCCCTGTCACACGCTGCGATGTCGCTAACGGCACCGGATGTGTGTCACAAACAGCGTGACCCCGACGATATATCGTTAACGATGTCGCACCGTGTAAATGGCCCTTAAGTCATTTTTCCACAATGACGACTAAGTATCATTTTTAGTGCGTATATATATATATATATATATATATACATTGCTAATAGAGATGAGCAGATCAAGTAAGAGAGAATCATATCAAGTAAGATAGGAGCAGATCAAGTAAGAGAGGACCAGATCAAGTAAGAGAAGAGCAGATCAAGTAAGAGAGGAGCAGATCAAGTAAGAGAGGAGCAGATCAAGTAAGAGAGGATCAGATCAAGTAAGAGAGGAGCAGATCAAGTAAGGTGGGCTTTGCACACTACGACATCGCAAGCCGATGCTGCGATGCCGAGTGCGATAGTCCCCGCAGCAGCGATATCTTGTGATTGCTGCCGTAGCGAACATTATCGCTACGGCAGCTTCACATGCACTCACCTGCCTTGCGACGTCGCTCTAGCCGGCAAACCGCCTCCTTCCTAAGGGGGCGGGTCATGCAGCGTCACAACGACGTCACATGGCAGGAGGCCAATAGAAGCGGAGGGGCAGAGATGAGCGGGTCGTAAACATCCCGCTCACCTCCTTCCTTCCACAGAGGCGGCGTGAGACTCAGTGACGCAGGTAGGAGATGTTCCTCGCTCCTGCGGCTTCTCACACAGCGATGTGTGCTGGCTCAGGAACGAGGAACAACATCGTACCTGTTGCTGCTGCCAAATTATGGAAATGTCGGACCCTACACCGACGATGACGCTTTTGCACTTGTTAATCGTATCAAAAATGATTTACACACTACAATATCGACTGCGACGCCGGATGTGCGTCACTTTCGATTTGACCCCACCGATATTGCACCTGCGATGTCGTAGTGTGCAAAGCCCGCCTAAGAGAAGAGCAGATCAAGTAAGAGAAGAGCAGATCAAGTAAGAGAGGATCAGATCAAGTAAGAGAGGATCAGCTCAAGTAAGAGAGGAGCAGATCAAGTAAGAGAGGAGCAGATCAAGTAAGAGAAGAGCAGATCAAGTAAGAGAGGAGCAGATCAAAAAAGAGAGGAACAGATCAAGTAAGAGAGGAACAGATCAAGTAAGAGAGGAGTAAATCAAATAAGAGAGGAGCAGATCAAGTAAAATTCAAATTAGTTTGTTCTCATGCTTTTTCCTGGAAAATTCATTTAGCGGAGAAGTTATTCTCTGTGAATATCCTGTGTGTCCTTTCTTATGCTCCAATAATAAATATAATATGTAAGAAATAATAAAAATCTTTATATTGACCTCACCACCACTCACCTCTCTGATTCCTTTGCTTCTCACCACCATCAGCTAGGTCCTTGTTGCATCTTTAGATCCACATTGGCAGTGTTGAAATCTCCAGGGGCTTATTTTGGCTTTGTTAGACCCAGAATTGTTCTGCGCATGCAGCAGCAAAGGTCACCGCGTACAGCATAAGTCATGAGCCACAATCTTGTGGACCATGCACAGAATCTTCCTAGGCCTAAAATACCCGAAACCTTGGCCTAGCAACCGAGGCCTCGGGGATTTCAGTGCTGCTCACACCGATTTGAAGATGGAGGCCATAACTGGTGGAGGGGTGGGGTGAATATATATTTTTTTTATTATTTAACATTTTAAAAGTCTATTATGTTTCCAAAAATGGCATCCAGTGGCTATCATTTTGCTCAATCTGCGCTGAAGTAAATTACAAAAAAAATCCACATTTTGGCAAATTCATATTTTTTTTATAATTTGTGTTGCATTCCTCTTGAATTTATTCGCTCATCTCTATTTGCCATTATTAACCTGGAAACTGTATTTGTACCTGTAATTTTAAAAATTTGGTATATGCATACTTATGCCACACAAATGTTACAAGAATGTAAAATACGGGCACATAGATCACAATGTGGATGAAAATAGGATGATTTTCCATACGCTCATCTATACAGACACAACCTTGGCTGTCCACAAGCACAATACTAACTTATTCAACAATTGCCTAGAATTACAGATGACCCTGAGCCCATTACATCACTATTGTCCACTTTAGTTTGACTTATCGCTGGCCATAAGAATATGCTGTATATAAATGTAGGATTTGCTCTACACTGTGTGCAAAATTATTCGGCAAGTTGTAGTTTTGAGGATTTTTTTTATTATTGATCAACAACTATGTTCTCAATCAACCCAAAAGACTCATAAATATCAAAGCTTAATATTTTTGGAAGTTGGAGTGTTTTTTTTTTAGATTTGGCTATCTTAGGAGGATATCTATTTTTGCAGGTAACTATTACTGTGCAGAATTATTAGGCAACTTAATAAAAACCAAATATATTCCTATCTCACTTGTTTATTTTCATCAGGTAAACCAATATAACGGCACAAAATTTAGAAATAAACATTTCTAACATGCAAAAACAAAACCAAGAAAAATTAGTGACCTATATAGCCACCTTTCTTTATGATGACACTCAACAGCCTACCATCCATAGATTCTGTCAGGTGCTTGATCTGTTTATGATTAACATTGCGTGCAGCAGCCACTACAGCCTCCCATACACTGTTCCGAGAGGTGTACTGTTTTCCCTCCCTGTAGATCTCACCTTTTATGAGGGACCACAGGTTCTTAATGGGGTTCAGATCAGGTGAACAAGGGGGCCATGTCATTATTTTTTCATCTTTTAGACCTTCACTGGCCAGCCACGCTGTAGAGTAGTTGGATGCATGTGATGGAGCATTGTCCTGCATGAAAATCATGTTTTTCTTGAACGATACTGACTATTTCCTGTGCCACTGCTTGAAGAAGTTGTTTTCCAGAAACTGGCAGTAGGTCTGGGAGTTGAGCTTCACTCCATCCTCAACCCAAAAAGGTCCCACAAGTTCATCTTTGATGATATCAACCCATACCAGTACCCCACCTCCACCTTGCTGGCGTCTGAGTCGGAGTGGAGCTCTCTACCTTTTACTGATCCAGCCTCTGGCCCATCAAGAATCACTCTCATTTCATCAGTCCATAAAACCTTTGAAAAATCAGTTTTATGGTATTTTTTGGCCCAGTCTTGACATTTTATCTTATGTTTCTTGTTCAAGGTGGTCGTTTTTCAGCCTTTCTTACCTTGGCCATTTCCCTGAGTATGGCACACCTTGTGCTTTTTGATACTCCAGTAACGTTGAAGCTCTGAAATATGGCCAAACTGGTGGCAAATGGCATCTTGGCAGCTTCACGCTTGATTTTCCTCAATTCATGGGCAGTTGTTTTGTGCCTTTTTTGCCCAACACGCTTTTTGTGACCCTGTTGGCTATTTGCCTTGATTGTTCGGTGATCGCACTTGAAAAGTTTGGCAGGTTCAAGACTGCTGCATCCCTCTGCAAGATATCTCACAATTTTGGACTTTTCAGAGCCCGTCAAATCTCTCTTCTGACCCATTTTGACAAAAGGAAAGGAGGTTGCCTAATAATTAAGCACACCTTATGTAGGGTGTTGATGTCATCATTACACCACACCCCTCCTCATTACAGAGATGCACATCACCTGATTTACTTATTTGGTATTTGGCTTTCAAGCCTATACAGCTTGGAGTAGGACAACATGTATAAAAATTATCTTGTGATCAAAATACTCATTTGCCTAATAATTCTGCACACAGTGTAAACTGTTA
The DNA here is from genome assembly GCF_048569485.1 of Anomaloglossus baeobatrachus. Lineage (NCBI taxonomy): Eukaryota > Metazoa > Chordata > Amphibia > Anura > Aromobatidae > Anomaloglossus > Anomaloglossus baeobatrachus. Next base: position 178,997,800 of record NC_134356.1, read on the forward strand.
CATTTTTACACAAAAACATTTTTCCCAAAGATTTTAATATTTTTCCAGTTAAGCATTCTATATTTAGATTACACTAAATGCCTTAAAGGTAATAATGAATAAAAGTGCTTTCAAAACGTAGACATTCTCTGGATAAGTTTATGGCACTAAATAAAAATCTTATCCACAACAACTTGGAAAGTGGTTATTCTTTTACTATATTACTTATGGTTATTATACCTAATCAGCAGGAGATAATAAATCTTACCACTATTCATAGGATTTTCATGGCATCACCGTACTATTTGTGTGGACTTATCGATATTAAAGCAAATAGCTTCAGATTGCGAAAAATCTCACATTAGTAGTTATAAGGCTAGGAAGCTGGTACACATTACATTTATGGGTTATGGCAGACATCCATCCACCATATATACTGATTGTAAAGAAATGTATAACGCATGGTATACATTTCTTTTCAGTATCTGTATGTATAGGAGAGTAGAGTCTCAAGTGGTATGCAGGCACAAACCAGCCGGATGGATGCCAAACAAACACACTTTTGGCTTCCATCTAGTGAATAATCACCTATCACAACCTAAAGTAATAATTGACAAAAGCTCCTAACATTTCCTGTAGGCATTCTGTACCTAACCCGAGTCACATGCTATTGGTCACACATAGTCATCTAGAAATGTGCAATATAGGTGACATATCTGCATAGATAGCACAATACCATAATCTTTGGGGTACTTTGCACGCTGCGACATTGCTAGCCGATGCTTGCGATGCCAAGCGCGATAGTACCCGCCCCCGTCGCACATGCGATATCTTGTGATAGCTGCCGTAGCGAACATTATCGCTACGGCAGCTTCACACGCACTTACCTGCCCTGTGACGTCGCTCTGGCCGGCGATCCGCCTCCTTCCTAAGGAGGCGAGTCATGCAGCATCACAGCGACATCACACGGCAGGCGGCCAATAGAAGCGGAGGGGTGGAGATGAGCGGGACATAAACATCCCGCCCACCTCCTTCCTTCCTTCCGCATAGCCGGTGGAGGCAGGTAAAGAGATGTTCCTTGCTCCTGCGGCTTCACACACAGCGATGTGTGCTGCCGCAGGAACAAGGAACAACATCGTATCTCCTATTGGTGTGACATTATGAAAATGTCCGATGCTACACAGATCACTGATTTACGACGCTTTTTCGATCGTTTATCGGCGCATCTAGGCTTTACACGTTGCAACGTCGTTACCGGCGCTGGATGTGTGTCACTTTCGATTTGACCCAGACGATATCGCAGTAGCGATGTCGCAATGTGCAAAGTACACCTTTGTCTTTACATATTTGCATATATTTCATAGGTTGAAAAAAGACCTAGGTCCATCAAGTTCAAATGTTCTCCACTAATCATATATTTTTTGTTACTAAATTATCTGTAACCCACAAAGTTATATGTACTGAGGAAATCACCCAGCCCTTTTTTAAAAGCTGTTATTGAGATTACCATTACTACCTCTTGTGGTAGGGCATTCCACAATCTGACTGCTCTAACTGTAAAGAACCATTTCCTAAGAAGCTGCCAGAATTGTCTTTCTTTCACCGGTAATAAGAACCCATGATCCTTAGTATGGTCTTTGGAAAGTAAAGTCATGTACCAGACATTTGTATTGACCATACATGTATTTATACATATAAATGAGATCTCCTCTGAGTCGTCTTTTTTCTAAGCTAAACAAGCTCAACGTTTACCAGCTCTCATCATATAGGAGGCCTTCCATTCCTTGTAGTAGTCTAGTTGCCCGCCTTTAAACTGACCTTAACTTCCAAATATCCTTTTTAACATGTGAAACTCAAAACTAAATCCCATACTCTAGATGCGGCTTTCTAAGTGATTTATAGATGGGTAATAATATGTTGGGATCGCCGGATCTAATCTCTCTTTTTATACACCCTAAATCTTATTTGCTTTTGCAGCTGCTGCCTGACATTGAGTACTGCTGCTCAGCTTACTTGTAACCAGAGTACCAAGTCCTTCTCCTGTTCTGTAGTCCTGAGTTTACTTCCACTTAATGTATATGCAGCAATAAGATTACTTCGACCTACGTGCATTACACTACATTTGTCAAGATTTAATTTGCCAAGTGTCTGCCCATTCAGATATCTTATCCAGCTCGTTTTGCAATATTGTACTGTCAAGGTAAGTTTTTAATTCTGGGGGAGTTGTCAATGTTTAATTTGCTTAGATGCAGGTGTATGTCTTTTATTAAATTAGTTATATCAGGTGGTAAACTTTGATTTTCGCCTTGTGGAATAATGTCTGGAAAAGTCAGTTCATTGGTGAACATAGATAAAAAGTGCCTGTTTAATATCTAAGCCTTTTCTTTGTCCTCTTTAGTTATCTTGCTATTATCTTTTAAGGGGCAAATACTATCCATGTTTTTCTTTCTGACATTGATGCGTTTGTAAAAATTTGGAGGATTCACCTTTATGTCATTTGTGAATTTTGTTTGAGTAGCTAACTTTACTAGCTTGATTTTCTTTTTATATTTCCTATTGAGATCTTTATACTCCTGAAATGCTATTTCTATATTTCTGGCCTTCAAGGTTTTGTATGCCCTTTGTCTTGTTTGTACTGACTTCTTTATCCATAGTGGGTTTTTTTTATTCCTAGACATTCTATTGGGAGAGGAAATAAGTTTTATACAGGATTCTACAAATTGTGATTCTGATCTTGCATATATCCTAGGTCATATGAAAAGGCTTGTTAAATGGCTAATTTTGACTTTTAGGATTGCTACTTCCAATAGGTGGCGCTAGAGTTTGTCTCCTTTCCTGGAGAGACAATCTACAGGATTCTAGTAATCTTTCTTTAAACTTGCCAAATTTATGTTCAGTATCCCTAGTTACCATGACATAGCCCCAGTCTAAAGATTAAGCTCTTCCCTTAATTTGTTGAAATCAGCTTTCCTATAGTTCCAGGTTTTTGCATTTCCCCTGTGAAATGTTTTGTTGAATATAACATTGAAACTTACCATATTATGGTCGTTGCATCCCAAATGCTCCCGGACCTGTAGATCTGAAATTGTATTTGGTGTACTTGACAGAACTGAATCCGGCAAATAAGGATGCAATTATTTTTTGCTTCCTTTTTAATTTGTTGTGGCATGTCTTCCTCTAGCTGTTCAGCTATGTTGGGAGGCTTATCGCAAACTCCAGTTAGCAGCTTTCCATTATTGTCCTCCTCCGTGTACATTTATCCATACTAACTCTATATTGTTGCAACTCCCCCAAATGTCGTTATTGAGCCCAGGTCTTAAGTTAGATTTAATAAATATGCACACCCCTCCTTCTTTTTTGTCTTTCTTGTCCTTTCTGAATGTGGTGTAACCTTGTATTATTTTACAACACATATCCTGCAGTTTAAATATTGTAATTTTTTTGTTAACTTAAAATGAAATAAAAACCTTTATATAGGATGTATTGCCTATGGAGCTGTGAATAATTTATTGTGTCTTGGCCTACGACCTGCTCACACTGGATGTAATGAAAAATGATGAGTGGAAAGAATGTGACCACTTCTGCTAATTGTCCTTTTTTTGACTCATTAAACTCGTGTTTGGCAAAGAAAAGCGCAAATAGGGAAGAACCAGCTCTAAATGACAGAATAGAGAATGCATAATGTTCCAGAAGAACCGTGTTCTTATAAAGTTGGATGTATCCATTGCTCACCGATATAAATAATAGCTATATTAATGACATTAAGAGGCAATATAAAAACTATGTCAGCTAAAGAGTTCGTACGGGCTAATAGAAAAAACAAAAACTACATAAATAATCATATCACTAATGTAAAAATACAGTGTAATTAACATTCATAAGGGCTTTTGCAGAATATAACAATATGGTTGCATCAATTTAACCCCTTCACCCCTCGGCGATTTTTCATTTTTCGTTTTCGGTTTTTTCTCCTCTTCTTCCAAGAGCCATAACTTTTTTATTTTTTGTCAATATTGCATTATAAAGTCTTCTTGTTTGCTGTATGAGTTGTACTTTTGAATTAAACTATTAGTTTTACTATATACTGTACTGGAAAATGGGTAAAAAAAATCCAAGTGCGGTGAAATTGCAAAAAAGTGGAATTACACGATTGTTTTAGGGTCTTTTATTCACCCAGTTTACTATACTTTAAAACTAATGTGTCATTATGATGCCTCACCTCGGTACGAGTTTGTAGATACCAAATATGTATATATTGTTACTTTTATGTAAGGGGTTAAAAAAAATTCAGAATTTTGTCTAAAACAAGAATAACGCTTTTGTCACCATTTTCCTAGATAAGTAGCGTTCTCATTTTTCGGATCTGGGGCTCAGTGACAACTTATTTTTTTCATCTTGAGCTGACATTTTTAATTACACTATTTTTGCATTGATGCGACATTTTTAATCGCCTGTTATTGCACTTTAATGCAAATTTGCGGCTATCAAAAAACATAATTTTGGCATTTAGAATTTTTTTCTCACCACACCGTGTACCGACCAGATTAATTGTTTTTATATCTTGATAGATCGGGCATTTTTGAATGCGGCGATACCAAATATGTGTTTATTTTTTATTTTTTTATTGTTTTATTCTCAATGGGGCAAATGGGAAGTGATTTGAGCCTTTAAGTTTTTTAAATATTTTTGAAAACTTTTTTTTTTTGTACTTTTTATTGATTTTACTAGTTGTCATAGGGGACTTTATCACTGCACAGTGATACTGCCTGTGCATTTTTGCTGATCAAAGCAGTATCACTTTGATCAACAGAAATGCCAGAAGTACCTGTTAGTGCCGGGGCTCTGTCAGTGTTATGGGCTTAGGGGCAGGATGGTTCATAGAATCCTATGTGCAACCCAGGGTCCACCGTGCTATGGATGGAATATAGCTGCTAAGAGCCTAGAGAGTTGGATGGACAACTACAGACTTCAGTATAAGAAGGTTCAAATAAATAAGGTGCAACCGGTCAGAGTTAATTCACACAGACACTACCAACAACAGCCATGGGGATGAGGCGACCACACCATGGTCAAAATAGAAGCGCCTTAAAAAAAACTCAGAAATGAACATGTAGCAGTGACACCTTAAGGGTATGACCGCACTTTGCTTTTTACCTGCTTTTTTGCTGCTTTTTCATCTGCAGCGTTTAATGCCAAAATGGTTGTGTTCTGCTTTTCAAGCTTAGTCTATGGGAATTTGGGTTTCTTGTGCGCACTATGCTGTTCAAACTGCAGCCTTTTTGTGGCAGAAATTTTGGAAAAAACTCAGCTTTGCAGTTCAAAACGCAAATGGCAAAAACAATTGACATGTTGCTTCTTTGAAAAACAGAGTTTTTATCCAAATTTCTGCCACAAAAAGGCTGCAGTTTGAACTGCATAGTGCGGACAAGAAACTCAAATTCCCATACACTAAGCTTGAAAAGCAGAACACATCCATTTTGGCACTAAATGCTGCAGTTGAAAAAGCAGCAAAAAAGCAGGTAAAAAGCAAGTGCGGTCATACCCTAAATCAGCATGCAGGTGCACCTGCTAAAAATAATAAAGTTTTGGTGAACTGCACGCTTAGGCCGGTTTCACACATCCAGCTTTTCGCTGTATTGACGGATGCAGCACACGCCAATACAGTATGATACATTACAGTGGCAGCACCGCAACTTCCGGGTTACATGCTCCGGTCACATGACAGCATATGACCAGCACTTGTTGCGCTGCCAGTGTACTATATACACTGTACTGGCGTGCGCCGCATCCGTCAAACCAGCGAAAATCCGGATGTGTGAAACTGGCCTTAACCAGCTATGTCACCAGCAGAAACTACATAAGTAACGCAATATTCAAGTGACCTGCCTAGTAGAGGTGTTCAGTAAGCTTAATCAGTGATATCACCAGTAGTAACTACATAAATAATGCAATATTCAAGCAACCTGCCTAGTAGCGGTGTTCAGTACGCTTAGCCAGCGCTGTCACCGGTAGTAAATACATAAGTAACGCAATATTCAAGCGACCTGCTTGGTAGCAGTGTTCAGCACACTTAACCAGCACTGACACTGGTAATATCTAACAAGAGACGTAATATTCAAGAGACCAGCCAAACAACCTCTCACTACAAGACAAATAAAGACTGAGCACCGTTCGGTGTTGGTGGCGTCCCTATATAACCTAAGCACTGCACAGTCAGCTCATGTCCAATCAGCGTAGGTGACGTCCAACAGCCAACCCAAAGAGGCATCGTCCAACGGTCAATCCAGTGAAGCCACGTTTTCAGGACTGCTGATATCTGATGGTCATACCGAGAATGCCACGTCACGTGTATGCGCATTGGCCAAAAAGTCTGACTTAGAAAAAGACTTGGCCTGTGCATGCGCACTTGCCCATTTTCCGCACTTAGATTCTGGCGGCTGAAAAGCCACCAGTAACACAGCGGAGGATTAGGCCAACCGCTGTGAATGAAGCCGAGGCGAAGCAGCACCCCCAGAATGGGTCTCGGGCAGCAGCAAGACAGGAGGCACCGTGACTCTGACCCGAGAGGGAGGATGCCTCCAGCATACAGCGTAACAGTTGGATCTCACAAAAAATATGTCATGGTAGCTTCGGGGGTCATAAGATGACCCCGTTTTACCATGGCACCCTATTATCGCGTCATGGGTCTGCCAATGGTGGCGGGGAACAGTGTAATCCCTGCTGCAGCCATTTAAATCACGCTGTCAGATTTTGAAGTTACCATGGGGTTGCTGCCGATCCTGTGGTTACCAGGGGTACACTACCTAGGACGAATATATACAGTACAGACCAAAAATTTGGACACACCTTCTCATTCAAAGAGTTTTCTTTATTTTCAGGACTCTGAAAATTGTAGATTGACATTGAAGGCATCAAAACTATGAATTAAAACATGTGGAATGAAATACTTAAAAAATTGTGAAACAACTGAAAATATGTATTATATTCTAGGTTCTTCAAAGTAGCCACCTTTTGCTTTCATTTCTACTTTGCACACTCTTGGCATTCTCTTGATGAGCTTCAAGAGGTAGTCACTGGAAATTGTCTTCCAACAGTCTTGAAGAAGTTCCAAGGGATGCTTAGAACTTGTTGGCCCTTTTGCCTTCACTCTGTGGTCCAGCTCACCCCAAACCATCTCGATTGGGTTCAGATCTGGAGACTGTGGAGACCAGGTCATCTGGCGTAGCACCCCATCACTCTCCTTCTTAGTCAAATAGCCCTTACACAGCCTGGAGGTGGGTTTGGGGTCATTGTCCTGTTGAAAAATAAATGATGGTCCAACTAAACGCAAACCGGATGGAATAGCATGCTACTGCAAGATGCTGTGGTATACAAATCAGAGTGAAGAGGGGGTTAATGCCGCGCATCAGCCAAAATGAAGATGTAGCATGTTAATGTTATAAACGTATTCTTTTATTCCATCGGTCTACGCGTTTCGAGGATACACCTCGAGGATACATGCTCTATCAGTGGTTGTGACTATCTCACAACCTTTTCAGGTGAGTGTATTTTTCCTGATCTACCTCACTGATCTGTTGGTATTACACTATCAGCGCTCCTTATTTTTCAGTTTAAGATGCTGTGGTAGGCATGCTGGTTCTGTGTGCCTTCAATTTTAAATAAATCCCCAAACAGTGTCACCAGCAAAGCACCCCCACACCATCACACCTCCTTTTCCATGCTTCACGGTGGAAACCAGCCATGTAGAGTCCATCCGTTCACCTTTTCTACAAAGACATGGTGGTTGGATCCAAATATCTCAAATTTGGACTCATCAGACCAAAGCACAGATTTCCACTGGTCTAATGTCCATTCCTTGTGTTCTTTAGCCCAAGCAAGTCTCTTCTGCTTGTTGCCTGTCCTTAGCAGTGGTTTCCTAGCAGCTATTTTACCATGAAGGCCTGCCGCACAAAGTCTCCTCTTAACAGTTGTTCTAGAGATGAGAAGGTGTGTCTAAACTTTTGGTCTGGACTGTATATATATATATATATATATATATATATATATATATATATACAGTCCAGACCAAAAGTTTGGACACACCTTCTCATTCAAAGAATTTTTTCTTTATTTTCATGACTCTGAAAATTGTAGATTCACATTGAAGGCATCAAAACTATGAATTAACACATGTGGAATAAAATACTTAACAAAACAGTGTGAAACGACTGAAAACTTGTCTTATATTCTAGGTTCTTCAAAGTAGCCACATTTTGCTTTGATTACTGCTTGGCACACTCTTGGCATTCTCTTGATGAGCTTCAAGAGGTAGTCACCGGAAATGGTTTTCACTTCACAGGTGTGCACTGTCAGGTTTAATAAGTGAGATTTCTTGCCTTATAAATGGGGTTGGGACCATCAGTTGTGTTGTGCAGAAGTCTGGTGGATACACAGCTGATAGTCCTACTGAATAGACTGCTAGAATTTGTATTATGGCAAGAAGAAAAAAACAGCTAAGTAAAGAAAAACGAGTGGCCATTATTACTTTAAGATACAGTATATATATATATATATATATACTGTATATACGTTAAAGGTCTTAAAGGGGTTAATGGCATTGTTCACCTAACTTTTTGTTAAAGGGAATCAGTCAACAGATTTTGGGTACATGGAGAAAGAGACCCTGATTCCAACTATGTATCTCTTAGTATTCTGGGTGCAGGCATTGTGGCACAATCAGTTCCCAGTTGTAGGATGAAGTAGAGCTTAGAAAGCTAACCCCTCCTACATCAGGCTCTCTTGTACAATGTCTTTAGACAGTGAGTAGCTTATCATATCAGGGGGTGGTCAGACACAGGCTTGCATGCACTGCAGTTCAGCAGTGATAATCAATCAGCAGTTAAAACCTTCTTTATGTATATTTCCTCTCACTTTGCTGCATTCACTATTTGCTACATATGATTACTGTAGTCACTGAAATAATGGTAATACTTCATTAGAGTAAGCTTTTGACCAGTACTAAAACAGCCCCGTAGCCCTTATTACGATCATTTTTCATTTATTTTACAACACCAAAGTTCAGGTCCCCATTGACTAATATGGGGTCCTGGGTCATGTTTGGGCAAAGTCCGGGTACCAAACCAAACTTTTAACTAAAATTCGGGCAAACCCGAACATCCACATGTCCGCTCATCACTAATCACGAGTTATTAACCACACTCTATTTACAGTGCAGCCTTCTTTCGAATATAGACTGAAAACATTTGTAACAAATAATGTGTTTTGACATCTGAAAACTTCTCATTTGTTTGCAGAGTCTGTTGTATAACTTGTTATTCCAAGTTTGATTCATTTGAGTTGCAGCTGTAAATGTTACTTTGTTGCGCCAAGCTACAGCGTGGTGCCTTCAAAGGCTCACTGGCATTTTATAGAAAGTGTGGCTAGTGGGCTGACTATGCCATCATAAGGCAATTATTAAGGGACTATATGAAAATGATCCATCCCCCAACCTCACCCCCCTCAAAAAAAATAACATTTTTTTGTATTTTCTTGCTTTCTTTGCTTATGTTGCTTCGTGTCTCAAAAATTTCTGTTTTAATTCATATAAAAAGGAGGATTAAGTACCCTGGGAATGATCAGAGCTCTTCCCAAGCCTCTGCCTCCAAGGATCTATTTTTGTTCAATCAGTAAGAGAAACAAGCCGCTGATAGACCAAAATATTCCTTAAAGGGTTTGTTCACTTCTCGGGACAACCCCTTCCTAAATACTATGATCTACCTCCTGCAGCAGTGATTTCCTAGTGATGTTGATTCTGGGTCTGCTTGATATTGGCTAACTAACATGGCGTAATAAATAGTTGTCTCCAACAGACTGCAGTGCTCACCCCATACGGATGTCCGAGGTTTGACCATGGGAAGTGTGAGGACAGCAGTCATTGAGCAATGACTGATTGGCTGCAGTGGTCAAATGCCATATCATTGTCACATGAGCACCAACGATGGCAGTGTGGGACAGATCTGTTACTTTTCCATCGGTGCTTATAAACAGGTCATCCAAGTAGTGCAATGGTTAATTTTACCCTTGTAGCATTTCACTTTTGTATCTTTTTTTTGCACATTTTCCTACATTATATTCAGCACATTTTTCTCTTATGCAAATTTCCGTTGTCATGGCAGTGTAATCATGTGCGGATATGTTCAATAAGGACTGTAGGTTTCTCTCATAGGAGTCAAACTTGAGCTGGTCTCTATGGCAGTTTGATAAATTATAGGAATTATATTTGAAATATTTGGTATCATTTTTAGACTAGTAGCTGTGCGGAGTCACTTAATGGCTTCTATACAATGTGTAAAATATTCTTACTTTTTACTGCAATAACGGGGGGTTGTATGAGGTTACAATGAAGGATTGACTTTCTCACAGGTGCAGCTCCACTTGTAAACGGGTGGTGTCCAGACAAAACCCAATGGCCCAATTTATCATTTTTTTGTTGGCCTCTATTAATACACTATAGGATGAGCCAGATATTAAATATTATATATATTAAATAAATATTCAATATTAAAATGGATATTTCAGCATTAGACACATATCTGCTGATGTGTATTGTTAGAAGAGGTACAGTCCTAGTCGCTACCTTCCCCAACCACACACCCATGGCATGGATTAGTTTCCACGAGCATTGATCTGTATAATATGCTTATCATACATACGATTTCTAAAGGTCATTAGTGTAAATTAGGCAGGTGATGGCCATACATGTCACACGACTCACTGGACACCACAATGTGACTGCTATTGCTCCTTCATATCTTTAGGACCGCTGCATCTGTAGATTCCATATGTAAATGTGCATAGATTGTAGTTAATCTGCAAATATTAGCAATTTCACAGGCGGCAGATTTGTTGCAGAAATTTCAGTATAGCAGTCCTACTCATCTGAATGAAGTTTTTTTTTTTTTTTTTAATTATTTTTGCAGCAAGTCCATGGATTTCTGTAAACCCTATTCACATACAATGGGCAGTTGCATAAACTTTTCCACCAAATCTGCTTTATGTGAAAAGACTGTTAGGCCTCATTAAAAAGTCAGTAATTTTTTTCATACACAAAAAACTGACCAATTTTCATCAGCGTCTTGGATGAGATTTTCATCAGTGTATGGGCAGTGTGTCCCTTTTTATCATTAACTAGCTGTAGTATCCGGCGTTACCTGGGATAGTAACTGTCTCTATGTTTATCTCCCAGTCTCTCTCTCTATCTCTCTCTCTCTCTCTCTGTCTTTCTCTCTCTGTGTATGTCTCTCTTTCTGTCTGTCTTTCTGTCTGTCTCTCTCTGTCTGTGTCTCTCTCTGTCTGTGTCTGTCTCTCTCTGTGTCTGTCTGTCTCTCTCTGTCTCTTTCCCTGTCTCTGTCTCTTTCCCTGTCTGTCTCTTTGTCTGTCTGTCTCTCTCTGTCTCTCTATCTCTTTCCCTGTCTGTCTCTCCATATCTTTCCCTGTCTGTCTCTATCTCTTTCCCTGTCTGTCTCTGTCTGTCTCTTTCCCTGTCTGTCTTTTTTGCAAAAAAACCCCAAACTAATGGAGGATTCTGAAGCTTCTCCTGTCAAATAGTGAAAAACAGAGGGCACATAGATGGCATCAGAATGCTGTCTGATTTTTCTCAGTGATCGATAGACTTACATTGGTGAGTTATATCCTCGTCTGTTAAAAATTGGACATGTGATTTTGTTTTGGTGTCTTCAAAAATCCAAGGATGTGAACAGTCCCATAGATTACTATAGTTATGAGTCTGAATGAGACCCTATGCTCACTCTTTTTGTGTAAGTGTTGGGAAAATTATACCATCATACTGCTCTTATACATAAATCAGTGCATGTACAATGTATAGTATGGATATAGGTGACTGGTGCGAGAGGACACTATTACCGTTATATGTCCTAAGAAGTGTTGTGGAGAGAGGCGTAGTGTTCAGTACACAGTGTAATCAATACTTCATATAACTAATGTATATTGTATAAATATTGAACACTTGAGCAACACGTTATGGTCATTACTAAAGATGAGTCGATAGAATTGTTATGATTTTAATTAATTAAATGTTTTTGAAGATTTGATCCTGACAAATTCAGCAAAATGGTAGACATCCAGCTGACATCCATCTTCCTTCTGAAGCCGCGGTGCATGACACGTCTACATCATACACACTCGCCAGTTCCGCGCATGCGCACTACAATGCTTTGATCTGCCCTGATCAGGGCAGATCAAAGTGCGCCTGCTCAGGACCTGAATGCCGGCGAGTGTGTATGATGTCGGATGTGTCATGCACCGCGGCTTCAGAAGGACGACAGAGGCAGTGACAAAGATGGCCGAAAGAGGATGAAGATGCCCATCTGAGCCACATCCACCGCAGTGACTGGTTTAGGTGAGTATTATAAAGTGTTTTTTATGTTGTACACAGCGGCCTGGGCTCTTATATACAGCATGTTAGAATGCGGTATATAAGAGCCCGGTGGTGGTGGCCGCAGCTTATATGGCAAAAAAGTGGTGACAGGTTCCCTTTAAGATGTATAGGCACATTGACTCTATCACTCCTAAGAAAACCAAGGAGAGCTTGAAGCCCAACCTATTTGTGCAATATACTGTTTTGGAACACATACTGTAACTGTATCTATCTATATCGATTTTCTCAAATAATCAGTTTTTATTTTGCAAAGAAGGGGAATGATATTAGTCTTGCCTTGTATAGCTATATATTCCAAAGGGTAGTTACTTGAGCTACAATTATTGTCTACCATTTGCTTAATTTTATACCTGTTAATAAGGTAAACTAATTACCGTATCTTGCTATGGTCATGCTCCCCAACAAATTGAAGCATAAATGAAATCGAAGTATCATATTATTAAGCACTTGAAATCCAGCATTACATAGTACTCTCTGCAGAACGCTGACATTGAACTGTACGTAAAGTTTAAAGAGGTTTTCAAAAGAGAATAATATCTTAATTAAATCCACGCAACCCCTATTCATTTGTTGCAATGTGACCTGTCACTAATAAACGTAATGAGTTCCAAATCACAGAATTTTTAAGTCAATTAATTGGGAATTAGTCTGGCAGAGAAGGGTTAAAAATGTGCTTTCCTTTTCCTGCCACATGACCACATAGTCATTGATCTTTACTTGTGCAGTATATGTTGTTTGGACTCTTCTATAATTTATGCATCCCTATGGTTGTGAATTGACATAGAACAGGTTGCACATACTTTATTAGATACAGTCTATCTGTCTCAGGTATATTTGAGAAATTAATAAGTCCAACCATATTTTGAAATACTGCATAGAGTACAAATTGTCCTTATATGGTAGGGCAAATTATTAGGGGAAGTGAGGGATAGCCGTCGAGGAACAGGGGGGCCCAGCTATGTAAGGCGTCATACCCTCTGTTGGTAGGTAGGGGTCAGCCATAGTTCTGTAATAGGGCTATAGTAGGTATAGTGTGAGATCCCATACTTTGACCTCTACCACCAATTATATATACTACTAGAAGGTGGCCCGATTCTACGCATCGGGTATTCTAGAATTTACGTATTGTGTAGTTCATGTATGATTTTTGTTATATATATATATATATATATATATTTAGATGTTGTTGTGTGTAGTTACCAAGTGTTTGTGTAGGGCGCTGTACATGTTCTGGGTGTTGTCTGGGTGTGGCGGGGGGTGAGAGCGGTGTTGTATGTGTGTTGCGTTGTTTGTGGAGCACTGTGTGTCTGTAGCGTTGTGTGTGTGTGTGTTGCGTTGTTTGTGTGTGTGTGGTGTGTTTTGGGGGGAGGTATGTTTTGTGCAATGTGTGTGTTGTGCGGTATGTGCGTATATTTGTGTGTGCCGCGGTGTTTATGTGTTGGGTGTTGTGTGTGTGCAGCGTTGTCTGTGTGTGTGGATGTCTGTGTAGGGCAGTTGTTTGTGGTTCCCAGTGTGTGTGTGTGGTGTATTGTGCAGTGAGCGCGCGTGTGTGTGTGTTGGGGGGAGGTGTGCACTTCCCATCGTGCTCCATCCCCCATGCAGCGCACTCCCCATCGTGCTCCATCCCCCATGCAGCGCACTCCCCATCGTGCTCCTTCCCCTATGCTGCGCACCCCCCATCGTGCTCCATCTCCCATGCTACGCACTCCCAAACGTGCTCCATCCGCCCTGCTGCGCACTCCCAAACGTGGTCCATTCGCCATGCTGCGCACTCCCAAACGTGCTCCATCCGCCATACTCCGCACTTCCCATCGTGCTCCATCCCCCATGCGGCGCACTCCCCATCGTGCTCCATCCCCCATGCAGCGCACTCCCCATCGTGCTCCATCCCCCATGCAGCACACTCCCCATCGTGCTCCATCCCCTATGCTGCGCACCCCCCATCATGCTCCATCTCCCATGCTGCGCACTCCCAAACGTGCTCCATTCGCCATGCTGCGTACTCCCAAACGTGCACCATCCGCCATGCTGCGCACTCCCAAACGTGGTCCATCTGCCATGCTGCGCACTCCCAAACGTGCTCCATCCGCCATACTCCGCACTCCCCATCGTGCTGCATCTCCCATGCTGCGCACTCCCAAACGTGCTCCATCCGCCATGCTGCGCACTCCCAAACGTGCTCCATCCGCCATGCTGCGCACTCCCAAACGTGCTCCATCCGCCATTCTGCGCACTCCCAAACGTGGTCCATCCGCCATGCTGCGCACTCCCAAACGTGGTCCATCCGCCATGCTGCGCACTCCCAAACGTGCTCCATCCGCCATGCTGCGCACTCCCAAACATGCTCCATCCGCCATGCTGCGCACTCCCAAACGTGGTCCATCCGCCATGCTGCGCACTCCCAAACGTGCTCCATCCGCCATGCTGCGCACTCCCAAACGTGCTCCATCCGCCATGCTGTGCACTCCCAAATGTGCTCCATCCTCCATGCTGCGCACCCCCCATCGTGCTCCATCCCCCATGCTGCACCAGCATCAGCCTCTCTACCCGCAGCATCAGCCTCTATGCCCGCAGCATCAGCCTCTCTCCTCCCAGCATGAGCCTCTCTACCCGCAGCATCAGCCTCTCTCCTCCCAGCATCAGCCTCTCTGTCCCCAGCATCAGCCTCTCTCCTCCCAGTATCAGCCTCTCTGTCCCCAGCATCAGCCTCTCTGTCCCCAGCATCAGCCTGTCTCATCCCAGCATCAGCCTCTCTCCTCCCAGCATCAGCCTTTTCTGTCCCTAGCATCATCCTCTCTCCTCCCAGCCTACCCCAGCCTCAGCCTCCCCCAGCATCAGCCTCTCTCCTCCCAGCATCAGCCTATCTCCTCCCAGCATCAGCCTCTCTCCTCCCAGCATCAGCCTTTTCTGTCCCCAGCATCAGCCTCTCTCCTCCCAGCCTACCCCAGCCTCATCCTCCCCCAGCATCAGCCTCCCCCAGCATCAGCCTCTCTCCTCCCAGCATCAGCCTCTCTCTTCCCAGCATCAGCCTCTCTCCTCCCAGCCTACCCCAGCCTCAGCCTCCCCCAGCATCAGCCTCTCTCCTCCCAGCATCAGCCTCTCTCCTCCCAGCATCAGCCTCTCTCCTCCCAGCCTACCCCAGCCTCAGCCTCCCCCAGCATCAGCCTCTCTCCTCCCAGCATCAGCCTTTTTGGTCCCCAGCATCAGCCTCTCTCCTCCCAGCCTACCCCAGCCTCAGCCTCCCCCAGCATCAGCCTCTCTTCTCTCAGCCTCCCCATCCCAGCCTTCCCCAGGATCAGCCTCTCTCCTTCCAGCCTCCTCCAGCACGCCGTGCTCCTCTGCCGACACTCACAGATCCGATCGCATACACTCACACACACACACACACACACACGATCGCATACACTCACACACACCCGATCGCATACACTCACACACACCCGATCGCATACACTCACACACACCCGATCGCATACACTCACGCACACACACATTGACGATATTACACATACGCGCTCACACTCACAACATCCGGAGATACCACATGCTTCTGGCCATGTGATCCTCCGGCAGGTCCTGGAAGCTCCCAGCACAGTATCGCCGCCGAGAAGCAAGCGATATCCCAGGATGTTGTGAGTGTGTGGATGCGATGTGATGTGTGTGTGAGGTGTGTGTGAGAGTGAGTGTGATCTGATGTGTGTGTGTGTATGTGTGCTGTTATGTGTGTGCGTGTGTGTATGTTCCGCCGCTGTAGGATCTTGATGCGCTGGTAACTATGCTACCATGGTTACCAGCGTATCTCGTCCCCCGCTCGCACGGGAGCACACACCAGCATACGCCGGCCAGCCCCAGCAATGCAAGGGTATGTGTCGGCTGGTTTGGCGGCGTACGCTGATGTGGGCTCCCGGGGGTACAGTACTCACCTGGGAGTCGTGGGTCCCTGACCGTGTCGGTTCCGGGAATGCGTGGGGGGGGCGGGGCCAGAGCTAGCGTGCATTGCGTGAGGGGGGCGGGGCGTGGCCGAGTTGCCAATGCCTGCAGGGTGCCGGGGCGAGAGGCCAATCTGTGGGGGGGCGGAGCCTGGGCGAGCAGCCGGCCAATCCGTGTGGGGGCGCAGCCTGGGCGAGCGGCCAATCCGTGCGGGGGGGCGGGGCCATGGCGAGCCCAGCGGCCAATCAGCTTTGTGTCACCGTAAGGACACAATTTTGGAGCAAGACAGACAGACAGACAGACAGACAGACAGACAGACAGAATAAGGCAATTATATATATAGATATTATCTTTTGGTACGTTTTTATCCCGGCTGTATATTCATACTTGCCTATGGTAATTGTGTGTAAGGGTGAATCACCTGGGAATTTTTAATATTTATGAAATAAAGAGAATTTTAAAGGGATTTGTTTTTCACTTTAATTAATAATACTCACTCACACCACCGTATAAATTGAATGAGTATAAACTGATAAAGAAAGGTATTGCTCTGAAACAAATAACATTCAATATGGCAGTGCTGCCAAATGTTTTTTTTTCATTTTCAATTCGGCATGACAAAACTATCTCAGAATACTGCGATTTAACTCTGAACTCCAATGAGACACCCATTCAAGTCTATTGGTATGAGAAAACAATCAAACAACATATGAAAACACTTTATATATATATAAATGGACCTGTAAATGATTAACTTCTTCATGATCTATGATGTACTAGTACGCCAAAAGTCGTGTCTCTCCATTTGATATTCCTCAAGCCCACATGTTTCCCTACTCTTATCGGAGGATCTGATCAGCCAACATGTGCCTCTAACAGGCGCAGATGAATCAGAGATCCACCTGCAGCTATTAACCATTTAAATCCTACTGCCTTTCTCTGGGAGCATGCAATTCTCCTTCCCATTGGCGGCCCCGTGACGTGATTGCGGGGCGTCTATGGGTTGTCTTGACAGCTGGGGGTCAACTGATGATACCTGTGTCTGTCATGACATAGTTCCTGTGAACATCAGTTGAGCATCGGCATTCATAGGAAGATGCCATTTGTGCTGTACAGAGCAATGCTGACACCGCACTGTACAGCACAAGTGATCGGAAGATCTCAGCTTCATATACTGTACCTTTAGTAAAAACTTTAAAAAGTGTAAAAAAAGATTTACGATATGAAGAATGTTAAAAACACAATTTTAAAGGCCAGAATTACGTTTTTTGGTCTCCGTAATATTGCAATAATATGCAATAAGAGGTGATCAAACCATCGCATCTACCCAAAGATGGTATAATTAAAAATGTCAAGTCAAGACGCAGAAAATAAGAACCATGCCCCTTGCACTGACTGACAGCTTCCTCTAATGCAGATCAGCTATCAATCAGTGTGGGGGCTGAGGTTACAGCTGTCGCCCTCCATACACAGAGTGGTGACAAAACCCGCATCTGCGCCCCTCTAGGACTGAAACCCAAATGCTTCCGGTAGGATAAAAGTTCATTGACTCCCGGCAGTGGGGTTTAATGTGGAGGTGTCGGGCAGGTTTAGAATGCTATTACCTGAAGATTAACTGCATAGCTGCAGATAACCTACAATTTCCTAAGAGGAAGGTCCAAAATACACCAGAAAACCAAAAGCAAGTGAAATCCTATTAAATAGATGTTATAATAGAGGAACCACTCAGAAAAAAAGAGGACCAAAGGATAAATGTAAAATACAAAGATTTTTATTATTATAAAAGTGAAGAAGTGCACAGTGGTGGCAAAATAGAAAAATCTCTATCCAGCCCAGAAACAATCTGGATATACCTGACAGATGTTAGAAAGTCTGCTATAAAAGTCCAGGTAATTAAACACAAGTAAAGCTGAAGAAAAGAGGGGGGTGGGAGGCAAGTAAATATAGCAGTCGCTGAATCACCCCAAAGTGATATCCCAAAACCGCCAGCTGTAACAAGATAATACGATACCTTAAGACATGATAAGAAGCAGAAAGGGTCAGGTATCCAGGTACAGGGCGGACACCCCAACGATCGTTTCACCACAGAGGGCTTTGCATAGCTGCAGGTTGATAGCATTTTTTACTTGATAGGTCTCTTTTAAGCCTTTCCCAATGTTCATTTTTGCACTTTTGTTTTCTCCTCTCCTTCCAAGAGTCTTAATATTTTATATTTCCATCGATATATCAATATAATTAAGGGCGGATATAACATTGGTGCAATTTGTGCAGCTGCACAGGGGCCTAAGAGGTAAGGTGGTTCATTTCTACCTCCAAGGTAGTTAGAATTGGGCATCTTGATGAGCGATTGGACTCAGAAAGGCTCACATATTGTTCACAGGGGCCATCTTCTGTCTGTGTCTGCCAGTGCATATAAGGGCTTGTTTTTAACCCCTTTAGGACGAAGCCAGTTTTGTACTTAATGACCAGGCCATTTTTTGCAATTCTGACCAGTGTCACTTTATGAGGTCATAACTCTGGAACGCTTCAACGGATCCCGGTGATTCTGACATTGTTTTTTCGTGACATATTGTACTTCATGATAGTTATAAATTTAGAACGATATTTTTTGCTTTTATTTGTGAAAAAATCGGAAATTTGATGAAAATTTTGAAAATTTTGCAATTTTCAAACTTTTAATTTTTATGCCCTTAACCCAGAGAGTTATGTCACACAAAACAGTTAATAAATAACATTTCCCACATGTCTACTTTACATTAGCGCAATTTCTGAAACAAAATGTTTTGGGGTTAGGAAGTTAGAAGGGGTCAAAGTTCATCAGCAATTTCCCATTTTTTCAACAAAATTCACAAAACCATTTTTTTAGGGACCACATCACATTTGAAGTGACTTTGAGAGGCCTAAGTGACAGAAAATACCTAAAAGTGACACCATTCTCAAAACAGCACGCCTCAAAGTACTCAAAACCACATCCAAGAAGTTTATTAACCCTTCAGGTGCTTCACAGGAACTAAAGCAAAGTGGAATGAAAAAAAGCAAAAAATAAAATTTTACCTAAAATGTTGCTCTACCCCAAATTTATTCACTTTTAGAAGAAATAACACAACAAAATGAACCCCAAAACTTGTTACCCACTTTCTTATGAACGCGCCAATACCCCACATGTGGTCAGAAACCTTTGTTTGGACAAATGGGAGGGCTTGGAACAGAAGGAGCAATATTTGAATTTTGGAAAGCAAATTTGGCTGAAATAGATTGCGGGCACCATGTTGCATTTACATGTCCGCCAAGGTACCTAAACAGCAGAAACCCCTTACAAGTGACACCATTTTGGAAACTAGACCCCTTAAGGCTTCTATCTAGGGGTATAGTGAGCATTTTGGATACACAGGTACTTCACAGATTTTGATAACGTTACGTTGTCACATTGAAAATTTTCATTTTTTTCTCAAAAATGTTGCTTTAGCATCAATTTTTTCACTTTTTCAAGAGGTAATTCCAAAAATGTGACCCCAATGTTTGTTACCCACTTTTTTATGAGCGCGGTGATACCTCACTTGTGGTCTGAAACCTTTGTTTGGAGAAATGGGAGGGCTTGGAACGGAAGGAGCAATATTTGAATTTTGGAAAGGAAATTTGGCTGAAAAAGATTGCGGGCACCATGTCGCATTTGGAGGACCCCTAAGGTACGTAAACAGCAAAAAAACACCACAAGTGACCCCATATTGGAAACTAGGCCCCTCAAGGAATTTATCTTGATGTTTGGTGAGTACCCTGAACCCCCAGGTGCTTTACAGAAGTTTATAACGTTGAGCCATGAAAATAAAAAAATAAAATTTTACCACAAAATTGTTACTTCAACCAGGTAGCTTTTTTTTTCACAAGGGTAACAGGAAAAAAATCACCATGAAATTTATTGCGCAATTTCTCCTGAGTTTGTTGATATCTTGTATGTGGTGGAAATCAACTGTTTGGGCACACTACAGGGCTCAGAAGAGAAGGAGTGCAATTTGACTGCAAAATTGGCTGGAATCAATAGCGGACGCCATGTTGCATTAGGAGAACCCCTGAGGTGCCTAAGCAGTGGAGGTCCCCCACAAGTGACCCCATTCTGGAAATAAGACCCCTCAAGGCTTTAATCTAGGTGTATATTGAGCATTTTGAATACACGAATACTTCACAGAATTTGATAAGCTTAGGTTGCCATATTGAAATTTTCATTTTTTTCACAAAAATGTTGATTTAGCGACACATTTTTCACTTTTTCAAGAGGCAACAACAAAACGTGTACCCCACAGGTTGTTATCTAATTTCTTGTGAGCGCAGGGATACCACACATGTGGCCAAAAACCTTTGTTTGGATAAATGGGAGGGCTTGGAATGGAAGGAGCACCATTTGAATTTTGGAAAAGTTGAAGTAAATTGCGCGCACCATGTCACATTAGCAGGGCCCCTTGGGCACCTATACATCAGAAACCCCCCACAAGTGACCTCATTTTGGAAACTGGACCCCTCAAGGATTTTATTCAGGAGTATAGTAAACATTTTGAATCCACAGGTACTTCACAAAACTGTTGCTGTAGCAAAAAATTTCTCACTGTTAAGGGGGCTTTACACGCTGCGACATCGCTAATGCGGAGTCGTTAGGGTCACGGAATTGGTGACGCACATCCGGCCGCATTAGCGATGTTGCTGCGTGTGACACCGATGAGCGATTTTGCATCGTTGCAAAAACGTGCAAAATCGCTCATCGGTGACATGGGGGTCCATTCTCGATTATCGTTACTGCAGCAGTAACGATGTAGTTCGTCGCTCCTGCGGCAGCACACATCGCTATGTGTGACGCCGCAGGAACGAGGAAGCTCCCCTTACCTGCCTCCCGGCCGCTATGAGGAAGGAAGGAGGTGGGCGGGATGTTCCGGCCACTCATCTCCGCCCCTCCGCTTCTATTGGGCGGCCGCTCAGTGACGTCACTGTGACGCCACACGGACCGCCCCCTTAGAAAGGAGGCGGTTTGCCGGTCACAGCGACGTCGCCGGGCAGGTAAGTATGTGTGACGCATGTGCGCGATGTTGTGCGGCATGGGCAGCGATTGCCCGTGTCGCACAACAGATGGGGGCGGGTACCCACGCTAGCGATATCGGGACCGATATCGCAGCGTGTAAAGTAGCCTTTAGGCTATGTGGCCATGATCCAGCGACACGGCGTCTAGTACCCAGTGTCAGCCTCCTGCAGAAATGTGAGTGTTGTCCACGGGAGAACGCAGCTGCCCATGCCCACGATTTGGGTTCAGGCTGCTGTGGACTTTAGTTCTATTCTACCTGCAAAGAACACTCATCTCCGCAGCATAAATTGACATCCTGAGGCTCGGGAAGCTGCGCCACAGGTCGATTTATGCTGCGGAGAAAAGAAACACAGTGGGCACGGGATTTCTAAAAATCCTGCCACTGTGCTTCTACTGCACAACGCAGCGTTATGGACGCAGGGAAAACACTCTGCGCCCAAAATGTTGCAAACCCTGATTGTGGGCACACAGCGTAAAATGCTACAATGGATGAATGGATAGATGTCAAACATATATAACGTCCCACCCCCCTGCATATTCTAAGCTGGCGCCCTTTAGTGCCTTTCATGTGACACTAAAGGATGCCTAGCCTTGTATTTAGCCCAAAAAAAAAAAAAATAATTAAAATAAATGACGTGGGGTCCCCCCTATTTTTGATAGCCAGCTAGGGTAAAGCAGACAGCTGTAGCCTGCAAACCACAGCTGACAGCTTCACCTTGTCTGGTGATCAATTTGGAGGGCTCCCCAAGCTGTTTTTTTTTTTAATTATTTATAAATAAATAATTAAAAAAAAAAAACAAACGTGGGGTCCCCCCAAATTAGATCACCAGCCAAGGTGAAGCTGACAGCTGGGGTCTGGTATTCTCAGGATGGGAAGAGCCACGGTTATTGGACTCTTCCCAGCCTAAAAATAGCAGGCCGCAGCCGCCCCAGAAGTGGCGCATCCATTAGATGCGCCAATTCTGGCGCTTCGCCCCAGCTCATCCCGCGCCCTGGTGCGTTGGCTAACGGGGTAATGAATGGGGTTGATACCAGGTGTGTAATGTCACCTGGCATCAAGCCCAGCAATTAGTTATGTCACGGCGTCTATCAGATACCCGACATAACTAATTGACAGTAATAAAAAAAAAATTGACAACAAAAAAAAATTTATTTGAAAAAACACTCCCCAAAACATTCCCTGATTGACCAATTTATTGAAAAGAAAAAAAAAAAATCCACAATAATCCATTTGGATGTCCCACGTCGCCTCTGGACCTTCTAGAATATGGGGGACACGTTCAGGGAACGTATCCCCCATTTTCTAGGAGGGCAGACCCTCCATTTGAGGAGAGTGGGTGCAAAGAATCTGCACCCACTCTCCCCGGGTCACAGCTGCAGACTCTGTGCAGCAGCAGCCAGCACAGCTCTCTGAACACAGGAAGCTGTCAGCCGCGCTCTGCACATGTGACCGGAGTCTGCAGAGAAGGAGCCGGAGGAGGGGGCCGCGGGGGATCAGCACTCCGGTATGTATGACACCGGGGGACACCGGGGGACACCAGGGGGAGGGTAGGGGGGGACCCGGCAGGGCCTAGGGAGCAGGTTTCTGTCGCATGTGTGATGGCACATGCGACAGAAACCATAGGAACAGTGGAAATGCGGCCGGCGCGCTGCTGTGATCGCCGGTGCGCGCGGCCATCTTGGATTTTCGGGAGGGGGGTTGGGGGTCGGGGGGGCACTTTGGGGACACCGGGGGACCGGAGGGAACCGGGAAAAAGATTTATCTCCCATCTGGCATGTTTGAACATGCCAGATGGGAGATAAATCATTTTTTACCGGCGCGGTCATTTACTATAACTTGATGATCGGTATACGGTGTATACCGGTCATCAGGTGAGCGGGGACCGGAAAAACCGGCCCGAATCATGATCTCCAGGGTCTCAGCTACCCCCGGCAGCTGAGACCCCGGAAATTTTCTGACTCTGGGGGGCGCTAGACCCTTTTTTCCGACCGCCGTTAAAAAGCGGCGGATCGGAAAAAGTACCCTTATTTACCGCCGTTAAAAGGCGTATCGGCGGTCGTAAAGGGGTTAAGGGGGACGATTTGTAGTTTTGAATGACCTTAGTCATTTTACTATATAATGAACTGAAAAAAATGGAAAATAAGAATGTACAGTAAGTATATATTGTTTTATTTTTTGTTTTATTTTTATTGTGTTTATTGTGCAGTAGAAATTACTTGGAAAGAAAATTGTTCAGGTCATTTAGATTGCGTTATTTGTTATTTTTATTTTTTATTATTTTAGAGGTGAAAACATTTTTCAAAATTTCTACAGAAAAATAATATGCTTTGTGTTGTCATTTTCCTGTTTTTGTAGCTGCATAAGACTTTGCCTTTTTGCTTGGCAAGCTGAAGTTTTTATAGATAACATTTTGGGGTACATATAATGTTTTTATCGATTTTCATAGTCTATGGTGCAGCAACCAAATAAAATGGCAATTCTCATGTTTTGATCTTTTTTTTTTTTTTTACAACATTTAGTATATGGGTTAAACAATTTCATATTTTGTTGGAATGGGGATACCTAAAATGTTTGTTCATTTAATACTTTTAAAGGCTTTATTTTTAAAGGAGTAAATGGGAGGAATGATTTGAATTTGTATGTTTTTTATTATTTTAAATACATTTTTAAACTCTTTTCTTAAATTTTAATCCCCTTTAGGGCACTTGAAACAAGCTGCTCTGTATTGCAGTATATAGTTAAAATCCCTGCATTCTATAAAGCCATGAGGCTAGGCTTTAGCAAGTCTTCAGTTGTTGTAGAAACCCACCGGTAGCTGGAAATCACGGGTGGCCCTAATGCCATGGTCAGAGATTGACAGAGGCATTTAGCAGGTTAACAACAGCAGTAATTGGAGCTTAGATGAAATCGCTGCTGTTATAGGCAGATGCTGGCTGTGTAATACAGCTGTCATCTGTTGGGTACGGTGAGGGCTCAACTCAACTTCACTACACTTGCACCCGATATGGGCTGTACATAAACTGGAAATGTATTGCATTGTTTGGTGATAAATTGTGTAAAACCTGCATTTCTATCTGTGTCAGGCTAGGCTCACACAACTGTATTTTCAATTGCTTTGCTATCCGTGAAAAAAACGGATATCACTCAGAACAATGTTCTCCAATGGGGCAGTGCAGTTAACTGATTTTTTTTCACGGTGTGTGAATAATATCACAGCACGCACACTTTTCCTCTGGAAATTGGATGAGACTCATCCATTCAAGTCCATGGGTGGAAAAAAAAAATGCCACAGTGTAGCATACGATGTTTATGGATAAATTGCAATTCTGTAATATAGGAAAATGTAAATGGTCTTGGAAATTATTAATAGCTGCTACGGTCATAAAAACGGACTGTACACGGGTGACAAGTGAGAAAAAAAATCGTCCCACTTTTCTGGATAAAAATCGGAACAATTTTTTTATACACTTTGTTTTATAACAGACTTAGATATAGAATAAAATGTGAGAAGTGGGGATTTATTTTACTTGCGGCCTCTGTTATAATTATACAGAGCCCTGCTTGGGCCACAGGTACACGGTTATAAGATATCTGTTCTACAGGGATAGCCTGCCACATCCTCTTTTCTTTCCATTAGGCATACATAGAGTATCCAATAGTCGGGCACCCTAGACTATATTCTGCTGATTTTATTTTACATTGTCTTTCCTTTGGCATAGTGCTTTGCAATAATATTATATCAAGAAATTAAAATGAAATATAAACAATCCAGCTCACCAAAATTGCAAGTCCACTTTAATATGGATCTCGGACATCGTCACATTCAGGAAAGAAAATGGGAATAAGAAAAGATGAAGTCAGGCTCAACAATGATTCTTCTTAACTAGTCATGACTAAAGCCCCCGTCACACACAGCGACCTCACTAGCAATATCGCTGTGTGTGACAAGCAGCAGCGAGCGGGCCCCTGCTGCGAGGTCGCTGATCGTGACACAACAATCAGGACCATTTTTTTTTGTTGGTCTCCTGCTGTGCAGCACGCATCGGCGTGTTTGACGGTGGGAGACCAACGATTTGAATGTGCAGGGAGCCGGCGTCTGGCAGCCTGTAAGCAGCGGTATGCTGGTTACCATGGTACACATCGAGTAACTATGCAAAGTGCTTTGCTTATTTACCCGATGTGTACCGTGGTTACCAGCGTATGCCGGTTACAGGCTGCCAGACGCCAGCTCCCTGCACACGTAGCCAGGGTACACATCGGGTAACTATGCAAAGCACTTTGCATAGTTAACCGATGTGTACCCCAGCTACCAGGCCCAGCGTCGATACACGGGTCGCTAGTGGTAGGTGGCTGGTCTCTGATCGCTGTGGAGATCTGCCTGATTGACAGCTCACCAGCAACCATGTAGCGACGCTCCAGCGATCCCTGCCAGGTCAGATCACTGGTGGGATTGCTGGAACGTCACTAAGTGTGGCGGGACCCTAAGTGTGCAAGCACACCCGAAACACGCTGATAGCATTATTCATGCTCTAACTGTCTTAATCATGATGTTCTATATGTAAACTTCTACCAAGAAAGAAGACTCGATTGTTGAGCCAGACTTCAAGTTTTATTATTCTCATATCAAGAAATGTCATAGGTTTAGTAAAACTTTAATGCAGGTATATATTCCAGAATTTGCCACCAGAATGGGTTGTAAAGGTTAGATACGTTTATTTCCGCAAGTATCCATTACTATACTATGATTATGTTGCTGTTAAACTATCATTTACTAGAAATACTGTAAGTTCAACATAAGTGGAATACCATAAAACAAAACAAAAAATGCTCTGTTCAATGTACGCTTGATTTAAGTGCACTTATGTTAAGGCTTGCTGTGCTAATATACTTGCTCAAATCTTCCATGACTCCTACAAGAAGCTTTGTTGGATAATTTAATTTCTAGGCAACAATCCACAAATAAAAATTGCAAACAAACTTGAGCAATTAATGCTGGCAAGTGCCCAAACATTGTCATCGGAGCACTGTGGTTGAAGTGAAGGCTCTCACAGCTTGGTTCCAGCACACGTCTAGGTTGCCCGTACCAAGTCAATTTGTCTTGAAATAAGATTCCAGGAGCGCCAGGGAAGTGAATTTATTTTTCTTCCCTAAACTGTGTTTCCTAGCAGAGCGATACTAACGGTGAAGAATCAGTACAAGGATGAAGAGGAATTGACTTATGTATATTACATGGAAAAAGGCTAATAGTGCCATACAAAAATATAACTCTTTTTAAGTTCTAAACATGATAGCATAATGCTGTTTCATAAAAATATGTACTATGAAGTATACATATAATACTACATTAGCCCTTGCTCTGATGTTTCACTAGCATGGGAAAAGGTGTCGGGCAAGTTTTTCTTTTTTTTTTTATAAAATTGCAAAGTGTTTGAATTCATGTGTAATACCGAACTTCTGGAGATTCAATTCAAACTTGGTCCTATGTGGATCAATTCGCTCATCTCTAGTGCTATAATATAAGCAAAATGTCTGCAGTTTGTGCCACAAAGTTAGCTATAATATATGTTTTATCCATACAACAGTGATTGGTAAAATTAGTACTACGGTACCTCACCATTTATCTATACAAAATTGTGACGGATGCTCAAAATGATGTAATAAGTGGTGTGATGGTGTGATATGGGGGGTTGTGCATCATTTTGTGTAGGTTAAGATTTTAAGAGCCTTGCTCTATTCATTCTGTGTATTCCTTATCTTGTCTGAAAGTTAATTAACTTAGCTTAGTTACCATTTGCTTTATCTTTGTTAAACCCCCATTTCTTGACTGTCCATCGTTTACTCCCCAGCTCTCCAAATACTGGGACTCAACCCCTACAGTGTTTCTGTCCCTAGGTCTGGGGGAGGGGGGCCTGGAATCCAACCAAACTCTGTTTACCTGGGGATTATTCAGTCTGCCTGAGAACTTCAAGTGAGAAGCAGGAAGATTTATCCTCTGTGGGAGAAGCTGAGGCTCCCCAGAGAGACCTGGACACTTATCGCTTACTGGACTATATCCATGTTCCTGGACTATATTACCCTCTCTATGGTGGATTATTTTATGGACCGTCTGATTTTGCTTGGAATAAATGTTCTTTGGATTGTTCACGCATATTCCCGCTCTTTTGATTTTGTGATATGGGAGAAGGACCCCATGACAAGTGGCAGCAGTATATTTTCAGCAATTAAAGCACCACTCCAGAAGGTTTTTTTAATTTCAGTACTGGATTGGTGCTTTAAATGTAAGTCCCCTGTCTTATACTCACCTGTCACCGCCTTTATCTATTTCCAGCGTTGTTTCTGTCGGTCCCCATTGATTTGTGACCTGTTGGCAGCTCCAGTGTATTATGTAGAGCCCTGGAGATCACAAATGAATGTATCTCATATCTCTTGTTGTGGCTCTCACAGAGTTGTATTAAGAGTTTGTGATGTAACTTCTGACTTCCATCCAGTCAGAAGTTACGCGCACAAGATGGACCAGAGCAGTGCCAAAAAAGGATGAAAATGCTGGAGGATAAGTATAAGAGTAGAAATAGGGGACTTGGATTTAAAATACCACTCCAGCACTGGAAAAAAAACAAATGCTGGAGTGGTGCTTTAACAAAATGGCTACAATTTGTTTTCTGCAGCTGGAGGCCGACTCCAAACATACTGCCAATGTCATTAAAAACTATCTTCAGTGTAAATATAATGAGGAAGCATGCAGAGAAAAAATTCAGTCTCCCGTTGACTGTTGACTCCTATGATCATCTCTATATTAACCAAGAGACTTACAGTTGTGCAGTGGTATTGGATTTGTATTCACCTAATCATAACACCAACTAATATACTGATTTTTTAGACAATTTAAGTTGAACAAAACTGTCTTGAAATGCCCTAAATTCATCACAGTGACATAGTTTTTGTACATATTTAGATACTTTTGCATAATTTTACACAGACTATTTTTGTAAGTCTGCCCTACTTTGTGGCTTATTGTTAGTAATTAGCCCATAATGATCCTGCAATGTCACAAACTAATCATGCATGAGTGGCTGGAGTGGTAGAAGAACAACTAGTTGTTGACAAAATATTGTGTTGTGTTAGTGCGTAACTACAGCCTACAAGTATTTGGTCATATACAAACTAATGTGTCATAGTGGAGTAGGCGATGGATTCTATGGTTTCTTTTTTGTATTATGCATAGGTTTGTGCCAAAGAAAAAGACTTCATCTAATCATAGAAAGTTTGTGCTGTTAGTGCACGGCGGCCATGTGTTCTCTCGAGGATTTTATCATTTAGAGTGAATTGAAAGTATGTTGCTGCAAGGTGCCAGTTATCATCTGTGCATATATAACCTCATGCTGGGGCAGAATGTGACTGTAAATCACTATTTGTCTGTTATATACCATGTGACACTACCGTGAACAGACAGTCATTTCCACTGTATTGGTTACAGCCAAGAACTGGCATGCACTTGGTTTACAGAATATCTGTTTATAGGTATTTAGTGTATAGTCTGCCTCTCACAATTACATAAGTTCTGCTGCTGCTTAAAAAACAGTATGTAGCATAACAATAGTTTCATAGATGACATGAATACGTTGTGCAATAGCAGAGGATGAGTCCAGAAAAACAGCAAGATTGCCCTTTGAAATGATGTAACGCCTTTAGTCCTTCAGCTCTGCACTCAATAAATGCATGAAAGCAGCTTAGATAATATCAAGGTTCATTCATGGACTTTTCTACGATTCTCAATAGCTCTTTAAATCTTTAAAGTAACCAGGCAAAAAAGGTAGAATGCATCAGAATCAGATCAGTCATTCACAATGGAATGCTATTCTAATAGTTTTCCCTCTTGTATTCATTTTCTACTGTCTCCATACCCTTGTGATGTACAGCAGATGGACGATAACTGTTTATTTTGTCTTATTTTATCATTGGTTTCTTATGAATGTCTATAATATACCTTAGTGCTCTGATGAAGAAAAACACTTTATAATGTATATTTATATGGCTAGGGCACCTAGTTTACCATATTGTGATATATGTATAAACAGTATATGAATATATTAGGCATGAGCGAATCAATTCTAACGTAATGAATTCACTAAAGCACAATATGAACAATATGAATTTCGCTTACCGCAAATTGCTTACATATTAAGTTTTACACATCAACCAAAAAAGGTTAACATAACCCTGGTTGTGATTAGCGAGAGTTCCTCATACTATCATGCAGCTATCATATCACATGGTATGGTTCCACCAATCAGGAAAGACTATTATAACCTGTATAAAAGCAGAAGCAGGAAATACAGCAGCCGTTTCGTGGTGACTTTGGATAATAATCAAATACATTGTACATAATCTGTACAAGTACCAAAAAGGAGCTTCGGATGTTGTTAGGGTCAGTTCATTTAAACCCAAATTTTAAAAATCAGCAGCTGTCAGCCGTGAGAAACTATATAGTGAGAAGTAACAAAATATATGTCACTCACCTCCTTAAACATCTTGGTGTCAGTTTCTACAGCAGTGTATACTGTTCTTAGATCTCTCCTAGCTGTAGCTTACTCATTAATCATCAGTCAGTCTCCATCTCTGCTGCATATCTTTGATATTGAAAACTTACTAAGTAACAAGCGAAATAGTACAGCTCTACCAGAGTTCAATCAATCAAGATTTTTATTTTAAAACTTAAAAAAAAATTGATTAAAAAAAGCAGTCATCATTAAAAAGCAATAGTCTTGTACGTCTAGTGTAAGCCATACGAAAGAGAAGTAAAGAAATACTCATTTGATTCTATACCTTCCTCACAAAGTGTGCAGGTCATACATACGAGGGGCTGCCCAGAAGTCTCTGACTTTGTGATTTTTTTTGTTTCTATGATAATGAGTATTACATCACATGAAAGCCTTATGTGTCTAATATATCTTTTCAAAATGTTGTGTTTGTTGCTTATGGCAACAGTGTTCTACGCACGCGGGAAAACAAAATGGCGGAGTCTAATGCAATATTCACAGCAACTGAGAGCAGAGGAGTGATAAAAATCTTGTTTGTTCAAGGAAAGTCCGCGAAGGATATTCATGGTGACATGTCGCAGACATTGGGGAATCAATGCCCTTCATATTCCACATTCAAGGACTGGGTTGCCAAATTTAAAACGGGCCACTTCAACACCAATGATGAGGAACGTCTTGGAGGACCGAGAGCGGTTGTTGTTCCAGGGACCATCAATGCTGTGCACAACCTCATAATGGAGAATCGAAGAAAATGGGCCACTTTAGCACCAATGAACCCCAGGCCAGGTGATGCAAATTTCTCAGCTATATAAAATCCTAGCCTTCTCTAATCTTGTGCCAAGAA
This sequence comes from Anomaloglossus baeobatrachus, assembly GCF_048569485.1. NCBI lineage: Eukaryota > Metazoa > Chordata > Amphibia > Anura > Aromobatidae > Anomaloglossus > Anomaloglossus baeobatrachus. The sequence goes on from NC_134356.1 coordinate 179,028,592, forward strand.
ACAGCAGCCATGAGGTCTTCTTAGCATCTGCCAAGCACTCTAAAAATTAAAATGGTGGAGGCCCCAAAGCAGGAGAAGGCTATTAGAGGACAGCAAGGCACTTTCATGTTGCCCTTTCCTCAGTTTGAAATGTAGTTAAGAAATGGCTGTTTACAGGAACAATGTAGATCAAGATAAGGTCTGGAAGACCAAGCAAATGTATGTGAGAGCTGCTTGTTGGATTGCTAGAGAGGCAAATCAAAACCCCCGGTTGGCTGCAAAAGACCTTCAGGAAGATTTAGCAGACTCTGGAGTTGTGGTACATTGTTCTACTGTTCAGAGACAAATATGGCCTTCATAGAAGAGTCATCAGAAGAAAGCCTCTCCTGCATCTTCAGCATAAAATTCAGTGTCAGAAGTATACAAAAGAACATCTAAACAAGCTTGATGCATTGTAGAAACAAGTCCTGTGGTCCAATGAGGTTAACATAGAACTCTTTGGCCATAATGATCAAAGGTATGTATGGAGAAAAAAGGACACAGAAGTTCAGGTAAAGAACATCTATGCAACCATTAAGCATGGAGGTGGATCAATCATTCTTTGGGGTTGTGTTGCAGCCAGTGGCACTGGGAACAATTCATGGCTAGAGGGAAGAATGGATTGAACGAAATTTCAACAAATTCTTGATGCAAACATAACACCATCTGTAAAAGAGCTGACATTGAAAAGAGGATGGCTTCTACAAATGTATAATGATCCTAAACACACATCAAAATCCACAATAAACTACCTCAAATGGAACAAGCTGAAGGTTTTACAATGGCCCTCACAGTCCTCTGATCTTAACATCATTGTTAATCTGTAGGTAGACATCAGAAAAGCCAAGCATACAAGATGACCCAGGAATATCACAGAACTGGAAGACTTTTCCAGAGAAGAATAGATGAAAATCCCTCAAACAAGAATTGAAAGTTTCTTGGGAGGCTACAAATTGCATTTACAAACTGTAATACTTGCCAAAGAGGGTGCTACTAGATGCTAACCATGCCGGGTGCCCAAACTTTTGCATTAGCCCATTTTCCTTTTTTTTTTATTTTAAAATGCAAATGATGAAAATATTTTCTTAATTTTGTCTAAAATACAAAGGATATGTCTCATTTTGAACTTTATACCTTTCAAAGATCGTTTCATCTTGAACTTGCTTAACTGTTCACAATAACAGTAATTTTGACCAGCGGTGCCCAAACTCTAACATGCCACTCTACATGGAACAGCCACACATAGTGGAGTCCATCTTTTGATGATTGGATCCAGTAAACCTCTTTCAATGAAACATAAAACTGCTGAAGAATAAAAATGGCTAATAATTGTTAGATAAGTTGCCATGGTGATACTGGATCTGCAATTGTTACAAAAAACAATATAGATACATTAGATTTTCCACTAACAGCTGCAATATGGAAGACGGAAGTGTCCTATTCATTAAAGAGCAATTTTCTTCTTGTAAACTTGTCATACTTTGGCATCCAGGCTTATACAGTAGTCATTGTTAGGGAGTTTTCTGGCAGGAGTTTGTCAAGATAACAAATGACTCTTGCTAGTGAAAGCGTATTCTTATTCCTAGGTGGATTTTCACTGCCGACAGCTAATATGTTGCATAAATGATGCAATTTTCGTGTGTCAAAAGACTTTGAAAAGACGCACATTTTTCCATTTTCACGCACATTTGTCATCATGTTGTAAATGGTAAATGCTCATGTTCAATGGAAGTGATTGACGGCATGAAGAACTCAACATATCTTATTGGTTTTCTTCTAAAATTAGTAGATGTTGATTTATCAGCTCTTTTGTATCAGATTATTTCCATACATTCTCTCATGTATAAATATTGCTGTCAGGTGATCAGTTTACTTAATTTTACGCAGATTGAAATCGCTCATACTGATTTCTGGTAGTAACATTTCTTCTCTCTCTCGAAACAAAAGTGGAACAAATTACTTCTATGTTTGCTGTAGTTACCACATTCAGATAGATTTGTAGAAGCAATGAAAATTAAAACCCTTAGGCTAGGTTCACATAGCATTTTCCACTATGTCCAATGGCTACATTGGTGCTCACATCCGAACCCCTGAAAAATGGGTTTAGGGCGTATGCATCTGCAGGGCTATTGGCTATATTAATACAGATAGAGTCACAGTGTTCTCTGTCGTGCATCATTTTTGGCCATATACACTTATTGGGGATGCGCAACAAGACATGGTCAACTACATATTTCTGCCCACCTCAGCTAGACAAATACAGCTGAAAATGATCCACAATAGAATACATAGGGACTCCATCTGCATCAATAAGGTCACTGGTCTTCTAAGTCACCGACTGGACCATTCTGTAACCAATTTGTTAAGTGTGTAAAGACGGAGTTCTAAAATCAGTGATTGGTAGAGATGAGTGAACCTGAGGTTTGAGGATCGGGTTCAGAAACCGACTACCAAAAAAACAAAGTTTGGGTTCAAAGTTCGAGTGAGTTACAATGGGGACAGTGAACAGTGATGATAATGTATGTGAAGCGTTGCAGAGTATAATGGTGTTATATAAGCAAATCATAAAACTACCGTATATACTATGTTATGTAAGTTAAGGTCTCATATAAAGATCTCCTATAAGTCTGGAGGGCATTCAGGTGGTCCCTTACTGCTAAAGTAACCCATCCATTTCCTGAGACAATGTCGATAGAAGCCGGTGTACATGGGCACTGACAACCAGGTTATTTAAATGCTGCTCCCGGAGATCGACAGGACATCTAAATGGTTAAGAACAGTGATTGAAGCTCAGCTCTGGCCGCTGCTGTTAGAGTTAGATGCAATGTAATGTCGCCAGCATCTACTGTGTGAAGCGGATTCAGATATAGAACCCTCTCCACACATGTTGTGCTTTAAGCAGTGTCCACATTATCTTTATTTTAATGAATGAGTTGTATAAATGATTTTGTGGTACTTAGGGATATATAAGTAATACAGGCTCACCTTCTTTGTGAAGAGCCACCTTGTACTCTCCTGTTCACAATATGGCTGCTGATAAATGAGCAGACCAGAGCAGGACATAAATAAGAGGCAGTAATATAGGAAAGGCTGGATTATGGCTTCAACCAACTCCCATATTATGCCTGGTTAGTTGGAGTGGAGCACTGCTAGGATTTACGAATTTACTAGTATCTTTAGTGAGACATTGCGGTTGACAAAAATAATAAGAAAAGCCCTTTTATATTATGCAGGAGAATATTAACACATGAACAAGTGTAAAGGATAAGTAGTGTTTTCTCTGTGATGGCATGATGTAGGCACTGTATGGACTAGATATTTATTCAGGTAAGGCTAGGTTCACATTTTCATCAATTTGTATCAGTCACATTCCGCGGCCCTGGTAAACAACGGAATCCATTTGGCAGATTCCGTTGTTCCCACAGATTTGTATGAGCGGCGGATTGTGACTGATGACCTTGCGTTGCATCCTCCGCCCAATTGATCAGTCGTGGAACGACTGTCTTGCTAAATTCTACTATAAAGGGGGCTGAAAGCCCGTACTTACGAAGCGCTCACTGATATCCTAATCAGGCATGAATACTAAGATTCTTTATAGCAAGATACTATTTATCTTAATAGCACATGAATAATCAATGGTACATAGGCATTAGAACTACTTTCTAGTCATAGAATCTTATACAATAACAGAAATATGCATCAACATTACCGTTATGTTGTACCCCGCCTTTCTCATTGGAGGGACTTGATTAGTGAGAAGGAAAGAACATCTGCATCACAGGAACAGTGCGTCCACTTGAGCGTCCTGGAAATGTCCCCATCTCATTAAGCGAGTCCTGTCTTTTTATAGCAAAACTTTGTACGTCATGTGCAGGGAGTCATGTTCATGTAACTTGACCACAAGCTGCTGTGGGCACCAGTAGCTTCCTGCACATTTCCTGCACATTTTGCCAGTTGACCACTGGCCAACCACAGTTTCCTGGAGATATTTCAAGGAGCCGTGAATTTTACATGCCAGCTGTTGTCAACTAACCACGAGTTTCCTGACTGTGGAACTGTAAACGTTACTTCCTCATAATCGTGGTTTGCTCAAGATCTGTCTGACATGTATTCTTCATTATGGTAAAAATGGGTCAGCAAGAGGACATCTCTGTCTGATACTGAATTATTGATGGATCAAATAATATCTGGGATCACTATATCTTTTGATTATGATCCCTATCAAATCACACTCATTCTTCAGTCATATCACATTGGTATCACAACGACTGACTGTCAGGCGGCAGGAATGCAGAGTGTAGCGTTTTTTGATCAGCGGAATCCTTAGGATTTTGCTGCGCATGCTCTCTCTCGCGGACGAACGATCAGCTGATCGCCCGACAGCCGCCTTCTGTGAGTGATCAGCTGATCACCCGGTGGCTGGCTGCTGTGAGTGATCAGCTGATCACCCGGCGGCCGGCTGCTGGGAGCGATCAGCTGATCACCCGACGGCCAGCTGCTGTAAGCAATCAGCTGATCACCCGGCTGCCGGCTGCTGTGAGCGATCAGCTAATCACCCGTCGGCCGGCTGCTGTGAGCGATCAGCTGATCACTCGGTGGCCGGCTGCTGTGAGCGATCAGCTGATCACCCGGCGGCCAGCTGCTGTGAGTGATCAGCTGATCACCTGGCGGCTGGCTGCTGTGAGCGATCAGCTGATCACCCGACGGCCGGCTGCTGTAAGCAATCAGCTGATCACTCGGCGGCCGGCTGCTGTGAGCGATCAGCTGATCACCCGGCGGCCGGCTGCTGTGAGCGATCAGGTGATCACCCGGCGGCCGACTGCTGTGAGCGATCAGCTGATCACTCGGCGGACGGCTGCTGTGAGCGATCAGCTGATCACCCGGCGGCCGGCTGCTGTGAGCGATCAGCTGATCACCCGGCGGCCGGCTATCGTGAACGATGAGCTGATCGTTCTCTATTTCACGTTTTACAAGGGAGTCCGACAATGAATTCTAATTCTTGTCATCCATTGTACAACGTATTAGTCACATGCGTCAAGCAATGCATGTGACTGATGCAAAACAACGGAAATGTGAACCTAGTCTAGGCAATAGCTTTCTCTGGTCACTGTGTTACAAGATGTGAGCAATATTTGGTGCATACTTTCCCCTGATAGAGACAAAGTAATTTATTACACTATAGAAACTAATTCTAGAATAGTTGAAAAACTATTGCGCTAAAATGATGTTTAAGCGACATATCGCAGTGAATATGGACATATGACTAAATATAGAAGTGGAATATAAACTAAAAAGTATTATTTAATGTCTGGCACCGCACTTCAGTGGTGTCCACAAAAACAACAATAATTAAGCACAGACAAAAAACTGGGCTCAGCATAAATAACAAATGACAACTCACTCAATGTACTATATGTACTATATAAGTGCACAAAAAAAAGAGATTAACTGAGCTGCCAGACTATTATATATATATATATATATATATATATATATATATATATATATATATATATATATATATATATATATATATATATATATATATATATATCTCAAATAAATAGCTGGCCAGCATGTAATTATTAGCGACCTCAATATTAGAATAGTGTGCAATGCATAAGCAATACCATGAAGGAGTGGGTGATATGGACCGACTTACCACTGATGATGAAATCCCAAAGGAATCTAGTAGAAAGTCATATAAGACCTAAATCCCTTTGAGATGAAAAGACTGGTAAATCTAAGCTGGACAAAGTCCCACAGAGAACCATAAGTGCGCTACAACTGGTCGTGTAGTCAGACCACCATGGATCCAGGTACAGGAAGTCCTGGCCGGTGGCGTCACCTGAAAGGGATTGCAGAACGAGGTCTGTTACAGAAGCCAGAGTAGGCATTCTTCCTTACAAATTTCAAAAACAACTTTCCTTCATCAGAGGAGGACGCACTATAGAAACTATTAAATATATCTCTATTTGAGCACAATTTAGCAGAGAAGACACAAAATAGTACTATTTGGAGAAATTATGGAATGAGTAGTTGGTATTATGTGATACTGCTGCTTTATGTTGGTACTATTGGATACTTAGACAATGTCATACTATATATTTAAAGATAATCTCCCAGTAGGATCAATCCTCATAGCCGTCTTTATGGGCATCTAGGTCATATCAAGTTGAATAAATGATACACTGATAACTGGGATCCAGAGAAATCCATGTTTTTCTTAATGTGTAAATGAGCTGTTAAAATCTATGAGACTGGCAAAGATCTCCATGTATCCTTTAGAGCTTATTTTACATGAAAGGAGACATTACCAGTGTGATACATGTAATGACTGACAGTCTGCTCTCCGGATCTACATGTCTCACACTGGTAACGCCCCTTTTCATTTAAAATAAGCTCCATAGGTAGCACTTGGGGAGATAGATGTTCGGACCATAGATCTTAATTGTTCATTTACATATTTAAAGAAAAATTGTATTTCTATGTAACAAGACATCGGATCACAAATAACAAAGTATTATTTTAGTCAACGTTCTATAACCTGCATGCCCATGTAGGTGGTTTAAGAGGGTTGGTCCTATTCATAGACTCCCTGTAACCCTTTCACAACCTTTGGAAGGGGTTTCTGTCTTTTGACCTATGGGTATGTCATGGCAATCATGCTGGGCACAGGAGCTATTCCCATGTGATCGCTGCTAGGAACTTGGCTTAGGTGACAGCTCAGCCCTGGCTCTCACAGCCAAGAGGTGAACTGGGCTGGTTAAGCCCCTTAATACCAGGATCAATATTGATTGTAACATTTAGTAGACAGGGTGAGGGAGTGTGCTCCATCTTACTTTTGATTGGCACTCCTGCGATGTCATTGCGCGGGCCCGATCAATGCCATGGCAAGCCAAGGTCATCATGATGACCTTCTTGCAAGCTATGGCAAGCCTATTAGACCAAGCAAGGAGCATGGTCTAAGAGGCTTCTGTAAGTGCAACACTTACAGGTATAATGCATTGTCATGCTGGCGCATGGCAATGCATTATGTCAGCAGAGTAATGAAAGTTAAAAGTTCCATAGATGGACTAAGTAAAAAAGTTACTTTTTTTTAATATTTGTAAAAATATTTTTTTAAAAAAATCACAAAATAAGGAAAAAAATACCAATAAATATGTATATTTATGTAAAAACAAAAATATACAAAAAAGTACCCATATTTGGTATCGATGCGTCTGGAACAACCCGACCTATAAAACTGTCACACTATTTAACCCCTTCAGTGAGCACGGTAAGAAAAAAAAACAACTTGTCAAAAAAGTATGCTTTTTTTCATAAAACTAGTGTGTGATAGCAGCCATATATACAAGAGGTAAAAATCTGGTATAGCTGTAATCCCTCTCACCCAAAGATCTAACTTATTTTATGGGTGTGTGGCTCCAGAAGCACATGTTGGGCATATGCATTGGGTTCTACACTGTATTGGGCACTACAATGGCATATTAGCAATTTTTACTCAGCAACATCCATTGCTGATTGTTTCTGAAAAATCCTTATAGTGTAGAAATAGTCAGTACACCCATAGATGAATTCCCAGAGGGGTGTAAATTCTAATAAGGGGTCGCTTGAGGAGGTTTCTACTGTTTAGGCACATCAGGGGCTCTGCAAACATACTCTATCAATTCCAGACTATTTTGCATTCCAACAGACAAATGGTGCTCCTTCCCTTTGGAGCCCAAACAGTAGTTTTCCACCATATATGGGGTATTGGCGTACTCAGGAGAAATTACATAATAAACTGTAAAGTCCATTTTCTACTGTTACCCTTGTGAAAATTAAAAAAATTGGGGCTAAAGCAACATTTTTGTGGGTAAAATGGTATTTTTTATTTTTACCTCTCAAGATATTAAAATTCAGTGAAGCACCTCGGGTTTAAGGTGCTCACAACATATCTAGATAAATTTCTTGAGGGATCTAGTTTCCAAAATGGGGTCATTTGTGGGGGATTTCTACTGTTTAGGAGCTTCAAGTGCTCTGCAAAAGACAAGCCATCCACTATCATGTCCAGCTGATTTTGCGTTACAAAAGTCAAACGGTTCTCTTTCACTTCTGAGCCCTGCCATGCACCCAAGCAGTAGTTTTCCCACCACATATGGGGTAGTGACGTACTAAAAAACATACTAAATACTAATACTAAATAATATTTTAACAGTTGAGGAGTTCTGTCTTGAAGATGGTGTTTCCTGTCATATAGGCCACTCAAAGTCACTTCAAATGGGATGTGGTCCCTAAAAATATGGCACTAAATGGGTACTCTATTATTTGAACAATTTCTAAAATGTGTCGTCTTTCTTCTTTTCTATATAAGAACCACATGTGTCCCTTGAGCACAGGTTAGGGCACTTAGGAGCAGTCTTACTTTATGTTTAATGGGATCTGTTTGAGGGCACGGATTTGTGATCATCGATTATACGTGTTTTTGTATTGCATATATAACTGCACATATGACTTTTTGTGAACTCCCTCTTCTAAAATCCTGCGTACTCCTATGCAGATGTAGGAGGAAAGAAATCTCAAATATGTACTTAGCTTAAGATCTGACACATTATTTTAAACAAATTTACTCTTTTAGTCATTTGCTTTTTTCTGCAGAATGATACATTAGGATTAGCAGAATATGGTTAAATCCAGTTAGTTCTAATCCTTAACGTCAAAAACTCTTAACTGCAGAGTGTTATTGGCCCTTTAGTCAAACAATATGCGGTTTATCATTATTCCTGAGAACATTGCTTTAATACTTAAATATTTTATGCAATAAAAGTAAAAAAGAGCAAATATTTTATGTCTGGAAAAAGAGCCGGGTTCTACAGGGAATTTGGCTTTTTTCATTCGTTCCATGGAGCGTGATGGAATTACACAGAGCACAGCATTATTTATGAGAAATGGCTGATGTTCTGCAATGCAAGGACAGTTAACTAATCCATTTAGGTGTTCAGAGCTGAAAAGGCAAACACAACATTAAATAAAACAATTTTAACAAGTGTATAATTACATATCATGCATTTCATAATAGCATGGATGACAATAATTAAGTAATTACCAGTTGCATGGAAAACTGAATTCATAGCAATTAGATGGCTCCTGTTTTAGGGTAGCCTTCTGCTTCCTTATCCATGAATTCAGAGTAAAAAATGAGTAAATGAAAAAACAGTATAATAAAAAGTCACATACAATGTATGCCCTTTGGTGGCAGTATTATTTAGATTGAAAGAAACAATTAGTTAATTTATTTTTGCACTATTTATTTTGATTAATGGTTGCATTGCCCTCTGTGAATACCGGATTTTTTAACTTCAGATCTTATATATTAGTTATCACAATTGGCATAACTAGACTCTTGTGGCCCCCTATGCAAAATCTCCAACAGGGCATCCAACTATCTTGGATCTTTAAGAGTACTGGTCTCATATTGACCAATAGGACTTTTTGCCCCCTAGGCTCCAACTCCTGCACCTACTATAGGTACGCCTACGGTTAGCATTGCTCATAAAGTGCTAACATACATTATTCCACAGAAAACAATTACACCTAGAGATGAGCTGATCCTTTGAAATTCGGGGCTGTTGCTACACCCAGTGCATGCCATTCAAACACTTCAATTTGCTCGCACTGGGCTGAGCACAGCGATGGTTGCATGAGGGGTTTGTATACATAAAGCACCCGAACTTTGAAATCATACACTGTTTTTTTTTGTAAAGTCTGTGTTTGGTAAGAACTACTTACTTTACTACAACAGACGAGGTGGAGGAAAGCTTGACACGCCCATTGGAATAGGTCACCACACATCCATGGAGTGCAACGATATGAAGTCCACCAGGTGGACTATAATCTGAATAGAAGGAAAAGATATCGGCACATCCAACGTAAAATAATTTCTTTTTTTATCGTCACGTAGTATTGAAAAAGTCCATCCATATTTAGAAGACCCTAAGGGTCTTCTAAATATGGATGGACTTTTTCATTACCACGTGACAATAAAGAAAGAAATTATTTTACGTTGGATATGCCGATATCTTTTCCTACTTACTTTACTGTTTGGATTCACTCATCTCTACTCAGATCAGTTCTTATCTCCTCTCAAGACTACAATTCTTTCCTAGTGTTCTGTGCACATGTTTAATATTATAACATTGCACAGAGCCAAATAGAGCTCCAATCCCATCCTATCAGTTCTATATACCCTTATCTGACCCCATATGATTATATCTAATCTATTGCTGCCACAAAATATTGTAAGACTGTAATATGGCCATGGATTTGAGCCTTTACTCACAAGCATACTATCAGAGGGGTGTCTATCTGATTAAGGTGTCCTCCTTGGTTTCCTCATTTATTAACTTTACAAGATGTTTTGGAGAGCAAATCACCTCCCTGAGATATTACATGTGGTTATATCATACGCCGATGTTTATTGTACATATATATATATATATATACTGTATATATCACACTACAATTAGTAACTGCACTTGTGCGAAGGAAGAACTTTTACAATACCCAGTTGCAGACAGAACCATAATCAGTTGGGAAGAAAAACATAATTCTCTTAACTTTATCAGATTGTTCTTTGGTTAGCAAGTCTGCATGTCTACGTTCACAAAAAATTATAAAAGGAAGTCAGCAAGTAATCATTAAACTGTTCATACGGGCGGGTTAGCAGATGTGCATATGCCTATTCAGTATATTTTTGATTATTAGTTAACACTAAAAGCTCAATAACAATTTCATAAGAAGATAAATGGCTTATTATTTGCAAGGACAGGCAGCACATACAAACAGTATTCATACATTACTCAAAACACTACCCCCAACTTAATTTTGTTTAGCACAATTGCCAATCGAGGTAATATACAGTATGTAGGCTATCATACACCATTCTTTTCTGTATGAGATCGGACAAAGCAAATTTGTAAACACAGGACATGTATTGTGGAATATAGACATAGATACTGTCCCTGATGAAGCCCGTTGTTGCCGAAAAGCTCCTCACACAGAATAATGCTTCTACAGCTCTCCATACAATTTGATTCCACCACAACTCCATACACAGTATTATGTCTCAATAGCCTCCATACATAATGATGGATCCCTCTTCCCCCCATACAATATGAAAGACCCCACAGTCTCCCACACAATATGATGGCATCACCAGCCCCCCATAGAGTTTGATATCCCCAGCAAAGTATAATGACACCACAGTTCCCCACACAATATGATGGCCACACCAGCCCCCATGCAGTTTAGCACCCGACACAGTATGATGCCACTATAGCCCCTCAAACAATGTGATGCCTTTCCCACACAAGAATTAACCTACAAAATATGGAGAAAAAAACTTGCCATTGTTCCCCAGCACATTTTCTTGTTCTGTGCAAGAATGTAAACTTGGGCACTGCAGAGCAGGTGCAATCTGACAGCATCATCATGGCTGGTGCACTGAGACTCAGATACACAGTCTGAATGGTGATGTGACGCCATGGCCTATCAGGTCGTCACAGGGTATTGTGCAATCTGCTCTTCTGTGCAATAGCCATCTCCTCCTTGGTTATGGGTCCCTCACCTTTGATTTTGCCAAGAATAAGCTAATCAAAATCCTAGGAACATTCTGCACCACACCCACCAGACACACCAGTGGACAGCCTGAGTGGAATATGGTTGCCCACTTGGGGGGTTGGTTAAAGGGGGGGTCAGGAGTGTCAGGAGACAGTGAGTTGAGGAGTGACTCCCAAGAGGAGAGGTCAGGAGCTGGGCTCCATGAACTACTAGGTGGCAGACGTTGGTCTGGGCCTGGTAGGAGCTGGACCCCGGTTGCAGGGGATCGTGACAAGGGGCACAAACTGTCAAGGAGGACAGCCGGAGGCCTTGTGCTATCACCGGGCAGGGGCCAGTGCACGACGGGGTACGTGGACCCTAGATCAGGAAGAAGCTTCAGGTGTCCTGACAATTTACCCGATGAGGACGGAGCCTTCAAGATCTTTTCTCCACCCACTCCAAAATCGAGGTACTAGCGCAATGGGATAGGACTTTCCACTACACGGTCAAGAAAATCCCAAGCGTGAACCTGAGAGCAAGCTCACCCAGTTAGGCATACTGGGGAGCACGACCCGATTAGTTTCAGGCTAAGGGGACCAACTAGAAGACAAGGTGCCACGGGAAAAAGTCACAGACCAACAGGCAACACCAATGGGCACGGACCCAGACGTGCTCCCTCTCAGCGGCAGCAGTGTCTAGAACTTTGGTTTACTACAGTTGTCAGTGTCAGCATTATTGGACTGAGTACGCAAGTGACCCTTACCGTCCCAACAGCACCCCCCCATCACCATCACCGAGTCCCCAGGGCTTTCCCCCTACTCGTGGAGTGGTTAAACACCTGGCTGCCTACACCATTGCCACCGGGTACTCCCAATCGCAGAGGTGGTACTCCATCTTGCCACGCACCACGGGTGGTGTCACGAACTTTCCACACCATCCCCTGTACATAACCCACCTTGGTTTGAGGAGCCGTACGAACTCCAGGTCCGGAGCCATCTCGAGCCACCGCGGATCCGGATCCAAGCAGCCCGGCTGCTGACGCGGGGGTGACACAATGACACAGGGATGGCTTCCTGTTACATCTTTGTATTCAACTTTCTCTGCATCCTGAAAAACGTAGGGGTAGAGCCAACAAATTTCTGTTCCACCATTGTACTTAATGGTATCCGAGTCCTGAAGAAGCAAATACCATTGAAATCAGAATGCCTATGGTGGGTGGATAGAGGTCCACTGGGCCCTCCAGCTCACAGGCACTATAGCTGCACCGTAGTCTCTCACTATGGATGGTACAACCCATACCTAAGAACAATGGACACAGCTAGGAGGTAGAGATGTACAAGATGCTTCCCTCAGGGAGAAGTGGTCACTGGACTGTGACCATTCTCAAATGTATATGGTAAATGATTATCTATAATAATAAAGGCTGACATATTTATATTGGGTGAATAACCTAAAATCTGTCTCCAGACCTGTATAAATGAAAGTCTCAGCCTGATGGCACATTACTCTCTAGCTCGCTCAGCTTAGAGAATATTGGCCAGAGACAGTTTACATTTAGTACTGACCTAGCCAATACATTATTAGAAATGTAGCTACACTGTTTGATCTCTGCCAAAACTCAAATGTGTGAAAGGCAAAATCTATTCAAGGACACAGAAATATAGAGCTGGGGGAAAAATATTCAATGGTAATAGGAATTGGCAGACAAAACTTACATAATGAGAGATAACCAGCTGAGAAAAAGCGGCATCTGACAAACACGGTAAATAAGCTAAAGAACTGCATGTGCAAAATGTATAATTTGGACGAGGCAGAGCTGGGGATTCAACTGGGGGGGGACATATTAGCGGGAGTGGACCCCTAACCAGGTAACCCTGATTACAACTATGGTGGCGCAGCCTAATCATCAGGATAGGGGAGCCTCAGCAGATGACTGGGCTGTTACTGAAAATTATTAAGATTAACACCTCAGTGACCGTATAATGGTAGATACCAGTCCTGCAGAACATATAAGAGTTTACCGTATAGTTATAAACGGGGACTTACATCTGATGTTCTTTCTGATGAAGTTTTTCACATTTCCCGTATTTTCCATCTGGTCCAGACCGACATGTCAACTTCTAATAGGGCCTCCAGTATTTCCCCCACACTGTGATATCACCCCCGGTATTTCCCCACATTGTAAAATGGCCCTCAGTTTCTCCACACTGTATCATAACCCCAAGTATCCCCCACACTGTAATATGGCCCTCATTATGTCTAACATATGGAGTAATGGCCCCCAAGTATCCCCCACACTATATGGCCCCCATATTTCCCTCATGAGCAAAAAAAACCCCAAACATCTTATACTCACATATCCATAGAGCCTGAGGAGTCTACTGGCACACAGGACCGACGCAGTGATGTCATCGCACTGGGGCACTTAGAGTCCCAGCGTGATGACATCATCATGCCACTCCAGTCTCCCGTCTCATCCGTGAGTCTCCCTGCTGTGCTGCAGACAAACAGGAGTAAATTGGCTTGTGGTCAATAAAATGTAGAGCGGTAGTGCAGATAGATCATATCTCCTTGCACTACCTCAGAATTTAACTGTTCCCACATGTAGTATGATGCCTTCACCGCACCCTCACAGTAGGATGCTAATATAGTATATATTTCAAACATATTGTGATGCCCTCACAGCCCTCTACCCCATATGATGTCCTCACAGCTTTTCAGATACAGTATGATACCACCAAAGTCCCCCTCAAACAATTTGATTCCCCTAATGTTCACTACACAGTATGATGCCCTTACAATGGTATCCAGTACCCCCACTCACAAAATTATGCCCCTACAGTGAAAGAACACATGATACACATATTATAATGTCCCACAGCCCCTCACACAGTATAATGCTTCCACAGCCTCCATACAGAAATGATGCCTTACTGCACATCCCCTATAATATCACCAACAGTATGAAGCCCATACAGCTCACATACATTATGATGCTCAAACACACAATTATGCTAACATAGGCTCTATGTCACGGCCGGGCGGTCGGGCAGACCCAGGAGGTGGATCCACTGGACCGAACTCTCTGAGATGGTGGTAGGGAGTCCGGCAGCTGAAGCACTGATGGGCAGTAGAACAGTCCGTGCAAGTGCAGGCAGCGGAGGAGTCCCAGGGACCACGGAGTCACAGAAGGTGGTCTTGGTGACGTAGCTCAGGTTCGGAGGCCGAGGTGATATCAGGCGGGGTCCGGAACCTCTGGAGCAAGATGACGGGTCACCGCAGGGATCCGGGATGGTACGGACTGTCAGATGGCAGACGGACAGCGTGCGGGGATCAGGACACGGCAGACTGGATGGCGAAGCAGGCACGGCTCTACAAAGAGAGATATGTGAGTACGAGCACAGTAACACCAGGAGACCTGACTCCTAGCTCAGGGAACACGAAGATCAGGCCCCGCCCCCTTGGACAATGACCCCTTATATACCCTGTACCTGTGCAACCTCATTTCCTGTTAATGGACGCTGGCCCTTTAAGAAAGGGTCAGTGACCGCGCGCGCGCCCTAATGCGCATGCGCGCCGCCCGGGTGCCAGAAGCCAGGGAAGGAGGCTGCGAGGAGGACGCAGGGGAGCCGGCCAGGTCCAGGGAAGCTGTCGGGCGCCGGGATCGGGGGCCCGGAGCCCTGGGACGGACGGAATCCGGTGACTGGGGAGCGGAGAGCGTGGCAGGTGAGCCGGGGAACGGGGGTGAGGACCCGGGGAGCGTGACAGTACCCCCCCCCCCACGCCCCCCTCCCCGCAACCGGGACATGAAGGCACGGATAAGAGGAGTGCCCACGTTCTCCCTGGGCTCCCAAGACCTATCCTCAGGACCATACCCTTCCCAGTCCACCAGGAAGAACTGTCGACCTCGTACGGTCTTCATGGCCACGATATCCCTTACCGCATAGATGTCATCATCGGCAATAGGAGGAGGGGCCGGACTGGCAGCAGCGGAGAAGGAACCAAGGACAACCGGCTTGAGCAGAGAGACGTGGAAGGAGTTGGGTATCCTCATCGTGGCCGGGAGCTGTAGCTTGTAGGAAACCTCATTGATCTTGCTGAGGACCTTAAACGGCCCGATGTAGCGAGGACCCAGCTTGTAGGAAGGTATCTTCAATCGGATGTACTGGGAAGCAAGCCAGACCAGGTCACCAGGAGAGAAACACGGAGGATCCAGACGTCTCTTGTCAGCGTGTTTCTTCATCCGCTGGGAAGCGCGCCCAAGGGACGCTTTGACAGAGTCCCAAATGGTAGCAAAGTCACGAACTGCAGTATCAGCAGCCGGAACATCCGATGAAGGGGATATAGGCAACGGGACGGAGGGTTGAAGTCCGTAAACTACATGGAAGGGAGATTTGGAGGACGACTCACTGATGTGGTGGTTATGTGAGAATTCAGCCCAAGGTAGAAGCGTGGACCAGTCGTCGTGATGGGCGTTGACGTAGTGACGTAAGAAGGAGGTCAAGATTTGATTGACCCTCTCCACTTGGCCATTAGACTGAGGATGGTAAGCAGAAGAAAAGTCCAGAGTCACACCCAGATGTTTGCAGAGCGCCCTCCAGAAGCGGGAGGTAAACTGAGTTCCTCGGTCGGACACGATGTGGGATGGGAAACCATGCAAGCGGAAGATGTGATGTATATAGGCTTCCGCGAGTTCCTGAGCAGAGGGCAGTCCAGCCATAGGGACGAAGTGAGCCATTTTGGAGAACCGGTCCACCACGACCCATATGACTGTGTGTCCAGAGGATAATGGCAAGTCCGTAATAAAATCCATCGCTATGTGTTGCCACGGAATTGTGGGTATCGGCAGAGGCAGAAGACGGCCATAGGGCAGGTGTTTGGGCGTCTTGTTCCTGGCACAAGAGGAGCAGGCAGAGACAAAAGCAGCGACGTCCGTGCGAAGGGATGGCCACCAATAATGGCGTACAATCGCACCCCATGTTCTCTTCTGGCCTGCATGACCGGCTGTTTTCGAGGCAGGACCCCAGTGTAACACCTTTTGCCTGTCAGTCTCAGAGACATAGGTCTTTCCGGGCGGTATCTGGGCCAGGGTGACAGGGGCCACCGGAATAATCTTGCTAGGAGGGATGATAGGCTGGATAGTCTCTTCCTCCTGCTCCATGGGCATGAAAGACCTAGACAAGGCATCCGCACGTACATTCTTGTCTGCGGGTCGGAAATGGAGCTGGAAGTCGAACCTGGCAAAGAATAAGGACCACCTGGCTTGCCGTGGGTTCAGTCGCTGAGCGGACCGTAGGTATTCCAGGTTCTTGTGGTCCGTGTAGATAATCACGGGGTACACTGCTCCTTCCAGGAGGTAGCGCCATTCCTCCAGAGCCAGTTTGACCGCCAATAGTTCTCGGTCACCGATGGTGTAATTACGTTCAGGTGCAGAGAAGCTCTTGGAGAAGAAACCGCATGTAACCATCTTCCCGGAGGAGGACTTTTGCATGAGCACTGCTCCGGCTCCCGAGGAGGAGGCATCCACCTCCAAGGTGAACTGGCGGTTTAACTCCGGACGGTGGAGTACAGGAGCGGAGGCAAATGCTCGCTTCAGTGAGCAAAACGCGGCGTCGGCCGCAGGTGACCAGTCCTTTGGATTAGCCTCCTTTTTGGTCAAAGCGGAGAGAGGAGCAGTCAGGGCAGAGAAGTGAGGGATGAACTGGCGGTAGTAGTTGGCAAATCCCAGGAACCGTTGGATTGCCTTTAGTCCAGAAGGGGGAGGCCAGTTGAGTATGGAGGACACCTTCTTAGGATCCATTTGCAGTCCAGTACCCGAGATGATGTATCCCAGGAAAGGGAGAGAAGACTGCTCAAAGACACACTTCTCATATTTGGCGTATAGACGATTCTCTCTCAGTCGTTGTAGGACCAGCTGGACGTTCTCTCTGTGGGTCTGGAGGTCCGGAGAGTAGATAAGGATGTCATCCAGATACACTACTACACAGACGTAGAGGAGGTCCCGGAAGATGTCGTTCACCAATTCTTGGAAGACTGCTGGTGCATTACATAGGCCGAAGGGCATCACGCAGTATTCATAGTGCCCATCGCGAGTATTAAACGCGGTCTTCCATTCGTCCCCAGAGCGGATACGAACTAGGTTGTAAGCACCCCGAAGATCCAGTTTGGTGAACACACGGGCTCCTCTGAGCCGGTCGAACAATTCGGGGATGAGCGGCAGAGGGTACTTGTTCTTTACGGTGATCTGATTCAGACCCCGGTAGTCGATGCAGGGGCGTAGGTCACCCTCTTTCTTCTTAACGAAGAAGAAGCCCGCTCCCGCAGGAGAGGAGGATCTCCGGATGAATCCCTTAGCCAGGCTCTCTGTGATGTAGGTAGACATGGCCCTGGTTTCGGCTGGGGACAACGGATATATCCGTCCTCGAGGTGGTGTTGTTCCTGGGAGCAGGTCGATGGCACAATCGTAGGGACGGTGTGGCGGAAGTACCTCAGACTCCTTCTTGTCGAAAACGTCTGCGAAGGACCAATAGGCCGAGGGCAGTTCCGGTAGGTTCTCTGGAACCGGAGGTCGTCGGATGTGTGGTATGGACTTCAGACACTTCTCATGACAAGAAGGACCCCATCGGGTGATTTCGCCAGTACCCCAGCTGACTGAGGGTTCGTGTGTCCGCAACCAGGGAAGTCCCAGCAGGATTTGATGGGACATGTGTGGAAGGACGTAGAGAGAGATGTTCTCGGTGTGCAGGGCACCGATACGTAGTTCGACCGGTCTGGTGACCCAGGAGATGGTATCAGAGAGGGGTCTCCCATCCACAGAGGCTATCACGAGGGGTTTGTCAAGTGGAGTAACAGGCAGCTGGTACTTGTCCACCGTGGCCTGCTGAATGAAATTGCCTGCTGCCCCGGAATCGAGGTATGCCTCAGCCGTGAACCGTGTCTCTCCCGTTGACACTTGCACAGTCCACATAACCGGGTCTGAGAGAGTCCCAGCACCTAGGGTGGCCTCTCCTACCAACCCTAGGCTTTGGAGTTTCCCGGCCTCTCAGGACAGGCGCGTAGCAGGTGTGTGCCCTCTCCGCAGTAAAAGCAGAGGCCCTTGGCGAGCCGCTCTGCTCGACGCTGTTCAGACTGTCGTACTCGGTCAATCTGCATGGGCTCGTGGACGGGAATCCCAGCTGTTGATGACTGAGGTGCGGAGGGCTTCTGGGGAGGTGAGGAATGCCGTACCGGTCGTCTCTCACGAGACAGCTCTTTAGAGCGCTCCTGAAAACGAATGTCCACTCGAGTAGCCAGGGCAATCAGGGCATCTAGGGTGGAGGGCAAGTCACGACCCGCCAACTCATCTTTGATGCGACTCGAGAGTCCCTCCCAGAAGGCGGCTGTCAGGGCCTCATTATTCCACCCGAGTTCAGAAGCCAAAGTGCGGAAACGGATGGCGTATTGGCCCACCGTCAGTGTTCCTTGACGTAGGCGGAGAAGTGATGAAGCAGACGCAGAGGCGCGTCCCGGCTCGTCAAAGGTACTGCGAAAGGCCTGCAGGAACTCTCGAAGGTTCTTGGTCACAGGGTCCTCCTTCTCCCACAAGGGGTTCATCCACGCCAGTGCCTCGCCCTCTAGGTGGGACATTATGAAGGCGACCTTGGCTTGGTCGGAGGCGAATAGATGTGGCAGCTGCGTGAAATGAAGGGAACATTGGTTGATGAAGCCCCTGCAGGTCTTGGGATCTCCAGAATAACGAGGTGGTGAAGCCAACCGGAGTTGGGAAGCACCCGACGAGGCTGCCACTGGTGCGGGAGCCGTGGATTGTCCATTGGAGGACCTGGGTGCCGCAGGCGTCATGGATGCTTGTAACGTGTACAGGCGGGTGTCCACGGAGGTCATAAATTGCAGCATGCGGGTCTGGACTTCACGCTGGCGTTGGAGTTCCTCTTGCAGGGCCAATAGTGCTGCAGCGGGATCCATGGCCTGATCTTACTGTCACGGCCGGGCGGTCGGGCAGACCCAGGAGGTGGATCCACTGGACCGAACTCTCTGAGATGGTGGTAGGGAGTCCGGCAGCTGAAGCACTGATGGGCAGTAGAACAGTCCGTGCAAGTGCAGGCAGCGGAGGAGTCCCAGGGACCACGGAGTCACAGAAGGTGGTCTTGGTGACGTAGCTCAGGTTCGGAGGCCGAGGTGATATCAGGCGGGGTCCGGAACCTCTGGAGCAAGATGACGGGTCACCGCAGGGATCCGGGATGGTACGGACTGTCAGATGGCAGACGGACAGCGTGCGGGGATCAGGACACGGCAGACTGGATGGCGAAGCAGGCACGGCTCTACAAAGAGAGATATGTGAGTACGAGCACAGTAACACCAGGAGACCTGACTCCTAGCTCAGGGAACACGAAGATCAGGCCCCGCCCCCTTGGACAATGACCCCTTATATACCCTGTACCTGTGCAACCTCATTTCCTGTTAATGGACGCTGGCCCTTTAAGAAAGGGTCAGTGACCGCGCGCGCGCCCTAATGCGCATGCGCGCTGCCCGGGTGCCAGAAGCCAGGGAAGGAGGCTGCGAGGAGGACGCAGGGGAGCCGGCCAGGTCCAGGGAAGCTGTCGGGCGCCGGGATCGGGGGCCCGGAGCCCTGGGACGGACGGAATCCGGTGACTGGGGAGCGGAGAGCGTGGCAGGTGAGCCGGGGAACGGGGGTGAGGACCCGGGGAGCGTGACACTCTACATACACTATGATGCCCACAAACAAACTATGATTCTCCCACCACACACAGTATGATGCCCCTACACAAACATTCCCCTTGTCTGTATACTCTACTTCTCTTCTGAGTGTGTCTCTGTTGCCAGTCATGTGACTTGATAGAATCATGTGACCTGAAGGTCATTTAATCAGGCTGAACGGTGTAGCAGGGGTCTAATGTTTTCTTTCTCCCCCATTGTGTTCTGCATACACCAGGCCTCCTGTGACGGCTCCATAACTTTAGGACTGGATCTGGAACGCTTGGGAATATGGAAATAGTAGGGCCTGGTTCTGACTGATACTTAAGGCCCACTATTTTCACATATCTGACATTCACAAATATTATACAGACTTGTATTATTTACAGTCATTGTTTTAAATATATATATTGTGTTACAATTTTGATAGTATTAACCATAAATTGCAATGTGAGTGTGTATTGTGCTGGTAGCCACTATGTGGAAATGCCAGGTAATGTGAAATGCCACCATGTACAGCAGCATTATCAGAAGTAAAACATTCTGATACTGTTAATAATTCATATTACATTGCTAGTCCACTGATGGTGCTACTTCTTGGCATACTACCACGTGGATATAGTATCTAAAGAAGTATACAGCTTGCTATAATGCTAAGTTCACATGTGGACTATGTTTCAGATTTTCTGTTCCAGCTAAGG